>NC_057360.1:1248636-1872954 GCF_016509475.1 Prionailurus bengalensis
ATTAAAATCAATTTATGTAAGTGAATTTCATTCCAGCGGTAGATTGAAAATGTAAATAAATCATAACTACCATTTGTAATTGTAACGAAAAATCCAGTACCTGGAAAAAATCATTTTTGAAATTATATGTTTGACCTTAATGGAGAAAATTACAAAATATAATTAAGAATGCAACACAATTTGTATAGAAAAGCAAAGGGCCACGAGTGTGTCAGCACTCTTCAAGAAAAAGAAAGTTGGGAATCTTACCCTACAGCTGTCACAACTCTAGCAATTAAAGCACTGGGATACAGAAACAAGGAGAAACCAATACAAATAAAGAAACGTGGATAATGGTATATACATTTTGAGTAACACGGACTTGTTTTACAGGTCAGGGAAGGGAAGGACGGGGGTGTTCGATAATGGTGCTGTGGCATCACAGATCCTTATGGGAGTGTGGAGGGGAGGGCCTGCCCCACGCATCGTACCCAAAACTCGGGGATTTAAGAACCAACATATGATGTATAAGACTTGTAAAAGCAAAACTTTAAAACTGTTAGGAAATAGTACAAGAATTTTGTCAAGATTGGAGTAAGGGCAGAGTTCTTAAGAATAAACACAAATCATAAAGACAAAGATAGATAAATTAGCTTATATTAAAGTGAAGAACTTACGTTTGTGAAGACTTCATCAAGGAAGTGAGAGGACCAAACCAGACCTCTTCAGCACATATAAAATGGCAGAAGGTTACTATCCAAAGTGCATGAAGAACTAAGCGTTGTTAAGAAAGTGGCATGCGATTCAGTATAAAAAACGAACAGAGGGTACGGACTGACATTTCAATGAAGAGGAGACTGTTCAAGGAGTTTTTAGACTAAGGGGACTCAAAACACTCAAGATTTAACACCTAAGGAAAGTATCCATGAGCAAGTATAGAGAGGTCGTGCTCCGTCTTTGCGAGGAACTTCCCTTCTTGTTCAGGTGATTAAGTGTTTTCATTTACCCTACTGGTAGTTACTGTTTCCCACCGAGCAGTATGTGAGGATCTACAGAACCCTGAATTTCCCCCGCCTCGTAAAAACACGGTCTGTGGTGTAAGTCAGTTGTAGGCAGTGATTGTGGATTCGGTTCTTATGAAAAGGTTTTCCAGCGTTTACAAACAGGCAGTTGGCTAATGTATTGTGAAAAGGTTTTGGTTTGAATCTCAATAAGTGTGGTTGTGGGTGATTGTTTTATAACGAAGGGTACTGAATTCCAGGAAACTGTATTCTGACCTCACTCTGCCGCTAGCTAATCGGGTAACAGTTCTTCATCTTTTAGGTGAGGTGAGGATTCTTAAGTCCTTTCCAGCATTAAAATTTCAACAATAATATCAGATCTCTTTTGCATTTAACTAGATAGCCTCTCCTTGTTCAGATCTACTTTTTAGAGGGTCTATCAAAAATGGTTTGAAAGGATAGGTGTTACATTGTATAGTATAAAGATTTAAGCGTCAAGTCCTAGAGAACGTCGACCACGCCATCTGACTTTCTTTGTCACATCAGGCTTCGGAAATACGAGGAACAGGAGTATGGAGACGACACATCATCAGAGACTCAACCAGCTAAAGCAGCAGCAAAGGAAACCTTAGAATATAAAACACTTGAAACGTTTTCTGGAGCCTTGAAGTCAGGACAGACAGAAGAAATCTATCAAGATTACTATCCAGGCATGTCAATTTATGTTTTCTTTTATGGAGATGGGAAGAAATTTCAATAGCGTAAACTGAGAAAAACAAGTAACGTACGCTGAAATACTAGTTCACTTTCAAAATACGAGGTTTGGTACTTGATGGGTTTCATTAGTCTTGGCAGTTGGTAATATCTTCAGATAGAGAGCTTGCCTCTTGAAGGGGACATAATCTAAATGCTGTCATCGTAATCAAAATAACAGTGATCTCGCTGCCACCACCGAGAAAATCTGACGTTTCTGTAACTTTGGGGGTTTTTGTGAGGCAAGGACTCAGGTTGGCTCAGCATTCCCTGAAGGCCCCCGTACGTCTGGTTGTGCCGTGACCTCCTTTGTCGCTCTTGTCTGTGGGGGCCCTGATTACTCCTCCACACGCCTCCGTCGGTTCAGTCTTCTTTCTGCTCGTCTCAAATTCTGCCATTAACCATATGTAAAATAAATTAAAATTTTTTTAATTTTTCAACTTTTATTTTGAGAGAGAGACAGAGACCGAGGGCGAGAGGGGGAGGAGCAGAGACAGCGGGAGACACAGAATCTGAAGCAGGTTCCCGACTCCACGCTGTCAGCACAGAGCCTGACACAGGGCTTGAATGCACGAACGATCACGACCTGAGCCGGAGTTGGGAGTCGGACGCTTCACCGACTGACCCCGTGGGCGCCCTGTCCACAGCTCTTTTATGTCCTCACCTTATGAAGGTTGCTCTTTGGTCTCCATCCATAGCCCCCTTCTCCCTCCAGCAGCCTCTGTGATACCAGTATCCTCCGCCCTTCCCACTTCTCTGCTCCCGGGTTGTCCAAACTTCAGCGCTACTCAGTTTAATTGCCGGTTTTCCCTGCTTTCCCTCTCGGACTGGTAAGCCTTTTTGCAGGACGCTCTCGCACCCTTGTCTGTGTGGGTTCTGTTCCCTGAGCCGTGGTCCCCAGCATCCGTGGGGCACTCCGCACCACCTGGTGCCAGCTGGCCTGCTTTTAGCTTTGCCTCTCGTTGCCCACGGCGTCTGTTTACCCTGTTGCGGTTCAACCTTAAGCCTCTCTTACTTGTTTATGCTTCCTGCTTTATGAAAACTAAAAATTAAAATCGAGGTAATCACATGGAGACATCTAACTGGCACCTCCCCGGCCCCACGTCGGTACTTGTCTCGCTCCTAGAGTGCCTGGGCCTTGTAGCTAAGTGTCCGCAGGGCTGGCAAAGCTTCCGCTCCAGCAGAGTGAAAAGTAGAAGAGCCGTGACCCTTCCGTCACTTTCCTCAGTAAACGGGGGGCAGAAATACAAGGCTGGATAGGAATACAGGGGCCAGGCAAAGTAACGGCTTGTCGGCTGTGTTAAGGATTCAGGTCATTATCTTGCGAAGACAAAAGCCATGGCAAGGGTCTAAACAAAGAGCTGACATCAGATTTCTACTCTGAAAAGATCACTCTGGCTGCAGATTGAAGAATAGACTGGAGGGGAAGAAGAATTGATACAGGGAACCTTTGGATATTCTTTTTTTTTTTTCAATTTTTATTTTTATTTTTAGAGAGAGAGAGAGCACACAAGCAGGGGGAGGGGCAGAGGAAGAGAGAATGAGAGAGAGAGAGAATATGTTAAGCAGGCTCCATGCTCAGGACAGGACCTGACACGGGGCTCGATCCCACAACCCTGGCATCATGACCTGAGGTGAGGTCAAGAGTCGCACGCTCAAGCGACTGAGCCACCCGGGCGCCCCGAGGCTTAGGCTGTTCTGAAGGTAGGATTATCAGTCAGGGTGGTGGGTTGGTGAGAGAGAGGTGGTGTCAAAGGTGAGAGCTAGGTTTCTGGCTTGTCTGATCGAACGAATAGTGGTGCTGTTCTCTGAGACAGGGAGCCCTGAAGACGGGTCGGTCTGTGGGGGCCGGGAGCAGATTGTGATTTCAATTTGGGACACGTGGAATTTGAATACCTTTGGTACACTCCGGGAGATGTCAAGCAAGCAGCCGAACATATGTGTCTGGGGCTCAGAGAAGCCAGGGCAGAGACGATGTACTTGGAGTAGTTATGTGGGTGGCAACTTAAGCCGTGGATGCGGTGAGATTCCCGAAGGAGAGCGTACGAAGTGAGACGGAAGCAGGACGGAAGAACCGTGGCAGCGATGACCCGGGCAAAGGAGGGTGGCTGTAGTGGACACGTGGGGACGGTCAGAGCCAGGCCAGATAGAGTGATGAGCGAGAGGACGAGCACGTGGTGTCACAGAAGCCAGAGGAAAAAACTACCAGGAACGAAGGAGTGGGTCCCGGTTCAAGACGGCTGGTGTAGAAGGATCCTGGACTCCCTCTTCCTGCACGCACACCGAGTATGCAGCTACGTGTGTGACCGTTTCCACCGGGAAACACCCCAAAACGAGCTCATCAACTCCTGCACACTGGGGAATGAAGGGAAAAGCCCCATCAAAATGGGTAGGAGAGACTGAGGCACGGTCTCACCGTAATCCCCGCCCACGGCCCCGTAGCCCCCATCCAGGAGGGGACTCCCAGTCCTGAGCCTCCCCCTGAGCCACACTGGGCACCCCAACTTTTAAGGCCTATCCCTGAGAGATGAGCCCCGCAGACAGCTAGCTTTGGAGTCCAGGGCTTTGATCCAGGACACCTACAAGGCTGCAGGGAACCGAGAAACAGTTCTTAAAGGACTTAGCGGTCACCCTCCCCGGGGCCTAGCGCACAGGCAGGCGAACGAATGACTGAAACGTTCCCAGCCTTTCAGTGAACGAGGCCCATCAGATTATCCTAAAGCTCAGCTCTGAGAGTCAGGCTTCTGACATCCAGGGCCCTATTGAAATGCTGTCCAAAAAGGGAGACTGGCAGGTACCGTCCTGACCCTCTCCCTGTGCCTTGCTCCAGAGCCCCAGCATCTCCAAGAAAGGAGCACGTACGCTCACTTGGCGCCCTGAGTTTCGTGGCTGCTGCCCTGGGAGAACCTCTAGATGGCCTGACCGGTGGCCAGAGGGGCTTACACTGCAGGTCCCATAGAACTGTTATAAGTGTGGAGTTCTTACCTGGCTCCACCCAGGGCCCAGCACAGACTCAGCAGACTGGAAGAGACCCCCAGTCCTTCCGAGAAAGGGGTCTGTTGTCTTGTCCTGAAGCTTCAGCCTACAGGGCAGGCTTCTTTGGTGAACATATGAGGGCCCACTGAGATACCCTCGGGGGACAGAGCCCAGTGGGCACATCTGGTGGGGGGTGCTCTCCTCTATCCCACTCTGGGTCACTGGACTCTCCTGGGGCGGGGAGCTGGCGCACTAGTCTGGCACCCTGGGTTTTTTGTCTGCCACCCAGGAGACCCCTTTTGACCTCCTGGGCCCGGTGACCATGGGGCTCGCACATGTGAGTCCTGCTGAACTGTTACAAATGGAGAAATAGCTCTTACGGGCCACCTGTCCCACAGATCAGAGAGCGTAGTGAGGTGCATCCACAGTCTGTCAGAATAATCTAGTGTAAAGGGGGGGTGGGTTAATCACTTATATGCAGAATACTTATGAAGGTTAAGAGATTAAAGTAGCAAAAAGAACTATGACCACGAATTGTTGTTAATGAATACACAGGATAAAAAAGTAAATTGTGAACATCAAAGACATAAAAATGTGGGATGGAGGAGAAAAGTGTAGAATTTTAGAATGCATTCAAACCTAAGTTGCCATCAACTTAAATAGATTGTTATAAGTTGTTTTATGTAAGCCTCATGGTAAGCACAAGGCAAAAACCTATGGTAGATACACAAAAGATAGACAGGAATGTAAGAATACTCTATAGAAAACCATGAGATCACAAAGGAAGAGGACAAGAGAAGAAGGAACAAAGGAATCGCAAAACAACCAGAAAACAGTTAACAAAATGGCATTAAGTCCATTCCTATCATTAGTTACTTCAACTACAAATGCACTAATTCTCCAAACAACAAATACAGAGCGGCCAAATGGATAAGAAACAAGACCCGTCTATATGCTGCCTACAGGAGACTCACTTCAGTTGCACAAACACACACAGACTGAAATGAAAGGATAGAAAAAGATACTCCATGTGAATGGAAACCAGAAGAAAGCAAGCTGGGGTAGTAATGGACTGTAATAAGAGACAGAGACGTCAATATATAATGACAAAGGGTTCAATACAGCAAGAGAATATAATGTTTGTAAATATGGACCGAACATAGGAGCACCTGAATAGAAATAGATAGCGAAACAGTAATAGCAGGGGACTTTAACATCCTACTTACATCAGTGGTTAGATCATCCAGACAAAACAAACAAACAAAAACAAAACCCACACTCCAAAACAATAAGGAAACCTTGGTCTTAACGTGTGAGACCAGATGGATTTAACAGATGTAGTAGTACATTTCATCTAAAAGCAACAGACTACGCGTGTGTACATGGGACATGTGTGTACATGGGACAGACATTCTTCAGGATAGATCATACAGCAGGCCACAAAACAAGTCTCAATAACTATAAGAAGGTTGAAATCATATCAAGCATCTTACCTGTCACAATGGTAAAAAACAAAAAACTAGAAATATTTACAAAAAGAAAACTGGAAAATACAGAAACGTGGAGATTAAGCAGTGTGCTACTGAACAACTAAGGACCAAAGAAAAAATCAAAGAAATACCTTGAGACAAATGAAAATCTAAATACAGCATAGCAAAGTTACAGGATACAGCAAAGTAGTTAGAAGAGGGAAGTTCATAGCAGTACAGGCCTACTTCGATAAGTGAGAAAAATCTCAATCTAACTTTACACTTGAAGTAGAAAAGAAAAAAAGTCAGTAGAAGGAAGGAAATAAGGACGATCAGAGCAGAAATAAATGAAATGGAGACTAAAAAGACAATAGGAAAGATTAATGACACCAAGAGATGTTTCTTTGAAAGGATAAACAGTTGAAAGACCTTTAGGAAGGATCGCGCGCGTGCGCACACACGAAGACTCAAGTGAAATGGGTGACGGTGGTCAGACGTACAGACTCCAGTTATAAACAAGTTGTGGCGATGTGATGTTCAGCATGGTGACTGTTAATGATACCGTCTTGCAAGTTTGAAAGTTGCTAAGAGAGTAAATCTTCGAGGTTCTCATCACAAGAAAAGAAATTGTGACCGCGTGGTGATGAATGTTAGCTAGACTCTTTGTGGTGATCATCTTGCAATATGTACACGTACCAAATCATCGTGTTGGGCGCCCGAAGCCAACCTGATGTTCTTTGTCAGTTAGAGCTTAAAAAGGAAGGAGAGGTTGGAAGTATCGATACTGGTGAGTAAAATGAGGGCTGGAAGGGTGCCCTGAAGTAGTAGCCCCGAGGGGTCAGTCGCAGGAGCGCTGCGGGAGTGGAGGCCCAGAACCTGCCCAGAAGAGAGAGAGAAGTGGCAGAAGATGAAGAAACAGAATGCCGATGACGTGCAGCCCTTTCTGGAAGTCTGTGACGGAAGGCAAGATAGAGATGGTCAACTGGAGGGGAGTGTGGTCTAGGACGAGGTGATTCATGCTGGGAGCTGGACACAGAGGAAGAGAAGAATCGTTAATAGTGTAGGCACGCGGGGGTGGTGTGGGCAAAAGGCGGAAAGGATTGGTTTGGATGGGAAGAGAAACACACCCCCCTTGTTTAAGTCAGAAGGGACAGGAGGGAAAGACGGGCGCAGGTGTGGTTCGTCGGCTTGCGTAGTCGTGGCACGTTGAGAGAATTCCCGCCGGGTGCCTTTGTGTTCCCCGGGAAGTAGGCATGGAGAGCAGGTGAGCAGAGAGCGGAAGGTGGAGGTTCAGAGGTTTGAGGTGCATGGGGGAATTCTAGCCACCGATGAGCCAGAAGGGCAAGTCAGCCAGGCAGACGGGGACTTCAGGTTGTGATCAATAAAGGTGACCTTCGGGAGTTACCGATCCCCTCGTCGTGGGCCTTCGTGTGACGGCACTGGGCTGCGGGACGTGGGCACATCGAGCACGCAGAGTTGGGTTCGTCCAGGGCCGCTGCTCTGCCACGGAGATGAGATCAAAAGACGGTGAGGGTGCAGCGTGTTGGCGACATACTTTCGGCTGGATAGAGAGAAAGAGGAGAATAAACAGAGGGATGATGGGTCGTCAGTGATGGGGCCATGAACTGGAGGTGCTGGTGAAGTCAAAAACGTGATGTTGGAAGCGTTACGTGTGCAGGAAGGAGACAGGCAGGTGACGGCAGGTGCTGGGCTGTGATCGGGCTAGAGGTGAGGACGTTCAGGGAGCGGGCCAGGGTGTCGCATCAGACGCCAGAAAGATGGCGGGTCTGATTCGGGGAAACAGGCCCTCGCTGGAGCCTGGGCCCCAGATTCATCGGTGGATGTCCGTGAGCTGTGCAAGAGTAGGACGTAGTGAGAAGGCATGAGTTTCGGGCGTAGGGTCTTGTTTTAGGGGGTGAGACGTAATGGTCCGGGAGTGGAAGTGGGAGCGGGGACGAAAACGAGCCCACTTTCCAGGCTTGAGGCACGCGGGGTGCAGGACTGTCACCGACCGGTGCTTGAGAGGGCTGCGTGTGCGTGACGTCTGGGAGATCACCGGGTTTCAGTTAAGGCACGGGAGTGGGAGAAACTCCTGGGCTCGATGTTGGGGAGAAGGGAAGGTTTCACGGCTCTTTCCCACAGACGTTCTCGTGGCCCCCTGGACGGTACTTGTGTTTTCTTACCTCTCTCCTCCCCAGCCCTGTCCCCACCGCAGTGAAAGTCCTTACCCTCCTCGACGTGTGATTCCTCCGGCCGGGTGGGTGTGTGGTCTCTGACTCTACAGATGGGATGTTCTCTCTCTCTGTCTGTCTGTCTCCTCTGACTTGGGACTTGGGTGGAAACGGAACTTACCGGCTGTGTCGCTTGTACTCCTTTTGTGTTGTGTGTAATTATCGTACCTTATTCCCTACTTAACTGGAGGCTCACCACACTACATACATTTTCATCATATCAAGGAGAAAATGTATAATTTGTTTGCTTTTGAAAAGTGCATTTTCAGTAATTTCTGCCTTCTTCATGCTGAGATCCCACCGGTCAGGTGAGTCATAGAAGGAATCTGGGAAATTGGCCGAATGTGACTTTTCTGCATTTGTATCTGTTTCTGGCCTTGTTACTAAACCGCAGTTAATAAAAAAAGCTTTTGTTGTAGATTTCACAGGCGCATTCGCATTTTAAAGGTTTATTGTAACAATAAAGTTAATACTGGTCTTTGTAAGCACTTACCATGCGCTTTAAGCGTAGGAACGGCTTCAGCCTCTAACGCCCTCCGAGGTTCTCCCTGGAACAGTCCTCGTTTCCCAGGTGAGGAAAGGGTGGGGGACTGGGCGGGGAAACTCGGAACGGCGCGTGGAGCTCGGGCCGTCTGACCCGGAGCCTGTGCTCTTAGAGACTGAGATTGCACTGTGATCTCTTGCGTGGCCCGGCACGTAGCGGGCCCTGCCATCGTGTATGGCGCGTGCTGGTTTCTCAGTTAATGATGCTTTTGTTTTCAGAGTACCTTCAAGAAAGTAGAACTCTGCAGGAGCTTTCAAAGCCAGTTCCTCATAAGAAGAAAGAGGTATCAAAGGAAAAGAAGGGCCCAACTAACGCTTGTCCAAAAGTTAAGAAGAAAAGGCTTGCGTCGTACGATAGGACAGGTACGTAGCATCGCAGACCCGGCTTGTTTAGAAGACACTACGTTCTTTCAGATTATTTTGTGGTTTTATGTGCTTAAGTAGGACACTGATTTTAGAAGAAACAGTCTTACTGAATTCGGGTTGCTTAGAATTGTTGGGTTTTTTTAAATCCTTGAAAACCTAAAATATCAATAGATCAAAAAATTGACAGATGGTTCACTGACTATGTTCTTAATTAGGAGCAATCCCTGAAGGTTATGGTTAGAGAAGTGTGAAGAAAATGAAGTTGTGTGCTTCTGTCTTACCCTTTCAGTAAAATTTTATAGTATCATTATATTTAATAGTTTTGTGTCTTCGTCTGACACAGAGGTTAAGTCCCCAAATAAGTAATTCATTGAAACTGAATTTCTTACTGACATTCTCCAGTTTGTACTTTCTCTATGCCTCCAATTCTGATTTGTATTAATATTTTCAGTTTGACAGGAAAAGGAAACTTTTCTATATTTTACTGACATACCACGGTCCAGGGCAGATTAATTGTAAAGCTATTGAAGCTTAAATTTCCGGGCCTGACATAAACAGGCTTCATTCTTTTATTTTTTTTTATTATTTATTTTTTAATGTTTATTTATTTTTGAGAGACAGAGACACGGAGCATGAGCAGGGGAGGAGCAGAGAGAGGGGGAGACACAGAATCCGAAGCAGGCTCCAGGCTCTGAGCTGTCAGCACAGAGCCCGACAAGGGGCTCGAACCCACGAACTGCAAGATTGATTGTGACCTGAGCTGAAGTCAGACACTTAACCGACTGAGCCACCCAGGCGCCCACTGTGTGGGTGTGGGGGTTCGTGCTTCCGCAGTCCCCTCCCTGCGAGTGCAGGCAGGACCCCAGCGGGATGGAGCCTTGCTCCCAGAAGTAGGTCATTCCGTGTGGCATTTCTGAGATGTAGTTAAGGCCCTTTTTCCTGGGCAAGCCCTCCCTACTGATGGGCCTGTAAAAGAGACCAGAGGCAGTAGTAGATGCCACACTGCCGTCACCGAAGGGGCAAACTGCCATGTTGTGGGCGGGGCCCCATCGCAAGTAGCTCACGAGAGTACCCCGCCAGCAGTCAGCAGGAAAATGGGGACCCCCGTCCTGCAGCCACAAGGAAGCGGGTTCTGCCAACACCCGAGGGGAGCTTAGAGGCGGATCGCTTCCTAGCGTGTCTCGAGATGCGGGCCTGGTCAGCCGACATCTCTGTTTCAGCCCTGCAGACGCTGAGCCGAGATCCCTGACCCGGGAAACCATGGGGCTCTGAAGGTGTGTCATCTTAGACCCGGTTTGTGGTAACTTGTTACGCAGCAGTAGAAAGCAGGTACAGGGGTGACATGGTGCACGTGTAGCGAAAGGCACTCCCCTTTTCTGCTGCCCGTTCTCTGGCCCCAGTTACAGTTCACGCCAGCGAACAGTTACTCTGAAATCGGTGACTCGTTTCCATTTACGGTTTTATGCATTTTCTCCATTTATATTCACCCATCATGGTGGTTTAAAAATTTGTCCACATCTGTTCTGACACCCCTTCCTTCAAAAGGTGGAGCCTTGCTCTTCTCCCTCTAAGTGAAGGCCAGACTCACAGCCTCTGTTCTAACCAAGTAGTATGGTGGAAGGGACGGTGTGTGACCAGGCAGAGCGGTGCCTTCTGCTTTGTCGCTCTGCTCACTCTCTGGGGGACGCCAGTGTCACGTGGGACACTGCAGCCCTGCAGGGAGGTCCACGCAGTGAAAGAGCTGAGGCGCCCGAGTGCGCTGTCCTGGAAAGTGATCCTCCCGCCCCAGAGCCTTCAGGTGACTGTCACCCTGGCCGACATTTTGATTGTGCCCTCGTGGGAATCTGGGCTGGAACCACCTAGCTAAGCTCCTTCTGAATTCCTGACCCATAGAAATTGAGAGATGATCAACATTTCTTGTTTTAAACCTCTAAGTTTTAGGACAGTTACTTACACGTTGGTGGATAACTAATACATCCATTAAATACATGCATTATTTTGTGCGTGGGAAGGTCACACAGAGAAGGATACATGTGGTACGATTCAGTTATGTGAATAAACGCTAGGAAAAACTGATCTCTAATCTTAGAAATCAGCGAGCGGTACTTCTGTGGGAATGGGTCGAAGCGGGAATGGTAATAGGGCAGGGCTTCAGGGGGGACGTTAGGACGGCTGATGTCACTTTCTTCCTGACTGCTGTGCACGAAGTCCTCTACCTACGCGTGCCGTGTGTGCTTCTCCGTGGATGTCACGCTTCAGTGGAAGTGTTAAAGTCTATGCCTACGTGACATTTTATTGTAACCTTTTGTAACCTGTCTTTTTGAGATGATTCTTGCTGACGTGTGCCTTTGGAATTTACTCTTTTGCTCTTTTTTTGTGTGTTGCCCTCTTTTCTCTTTTTGCCCGTCTCGAGCCTTAGGTAAACGTGCATTCTGTGAGTCTCTTAGAGCTCTCAGCGAGGCCCCTAGAGTGCAGCGGCGTCCCGCCTCGGAGCTCACGTGGCACTCAGTGGCAGTATGGCTGCCGGACTGCTTTTCATTATGACGACACGTTCACATGGCGGGATGGTATCATCACTTACATCTTTGACTCTAAGGCAGCAGTTCCGTTTTAAACTTTTCAAAAGAAAAGTTTTATTTTCATTCTGAAGATAATGTAATTTTCCCCTTAAGATGCCAGAACTTTTCTTCGCCACTGTCTTCACTGTCGCTGCTGTCGAGGATTCTGTCCTGTGGTAGTGCCTCTTCAAGGCTGTGAGCTGAGAAGGCGAGGGAACTAGAAGCTCAGCCTCCATGCTCGCTGGTGAGGTTTTATTGTGTCTAGAACAGAAGATGCTGTGCTGTGTCTACGTAGCACAGTTAATGTAGTCTTTATGCTGCTCTCTCCCTCTCTCTTTTTCTTGTTTCATGATTTTTCTCTGGAAGGCTCTCTCTTGAAAGTTACAATTTCCTGACGTGACTTCTGGTACCCGTATTCTTTTTGTTTTGTTTTGTTTTGTTTTTGAGTTCCGTGATTATTTGTTTTGAGAGAAATGGTGAGAAGGCACGCACGCGCGTGAGCAGGGAAGGGGCAGAAAGAGAGGGGGAGAGACAGAATCCCAAGCAGGCTCCGTGCTGTCAGGGCAGAGCCCAACGTGAGGCTCAATCTCACGAACTGTGAGATCATGACCTGAGCTGAAGTCAAGAGTCTGTCGCTCAACCGACTGAGCCGCCCAGGCGCCCCTGGTCCCCGGATTCGTGACTCACTGCGAAAGTGGGATGCAGGCTCATCTTCTATTTCTGATGTAAAGAATTGCTGTCTGGGATCGTACCGTGCACCCAGCACGCTAGGGCGGGGCCTCACACTCCGGTGTTAAGGTGTGTAACTACTGTCCCGTTTTAGTAAATATCTGTGATTTTCTGAATTAATCTGGCTTTCGACAGAAATTTCCCCCCGGCTTTTTGGAGGCTGTATGTTTTCCTTAAATTTACTATTGATTGTGAAAATCATTTTTTTTTAATTTGCCCTAAATCGCTTCCATTCCCCAACGGCCTCCATCAGTTCATTAAATCTGCCAGGTAGCCACCAAGAATGGACGTGTGCTTTTACAATATTGCGTAAAAGGAATACACTGGGGAAAAAAAAAAAAAAAAAAGGAATACACTGGAAAAAAAAAAAAAGGAATACGCTGGTCAGCAGTTGATATTTTCTAATTTAATGTTTTGCAAGTCTGATGGGTGAGAATGATTTTTCATTATGATTTTAAATTGTGATTTCCTGAATACTAAGTGGGTTAAACATTTTTTAGTATGTTTACTGGCTGTTTGTCTTTTCCTATAAATTGTTCACCTTTGTATCAGAATGTTTATTTCTTACTGAAATATTTTATACGTTAATTAAACGTATTATTTAAAATACGCTTTAAAATATTTTATACGTTAATCCTTAGCTTCTTACATAGGTTATAAACATTTTCTTCTCACCTGTTAATTATGCTTTAACTTTATTGATGGTGGCTTTTTTGCACATAAGTTGCTAAATTTGAAGAAGTCCAATTTATTATTTTTTTAACATTCTTTTTCAGGAACATATTCTATATTTTCTTCTAATACTTCTGTCATTTTCTTTTCCACATTTACTTCTGTAATCCATGTGTAATTTACACTTGCATATAACTGCATAGTTTTCCAAGTGGCTAACCACTTTGCCATTGTGATTTGTGAACAGGTAATGATTCCTCTATTGATTTGAAATATCTTTTTCACTTACTAGATTGTCTTTTGGAAACGGTCCTATCTCTGGACTCTGATAGGTTCTCTGATCTATTTTCCTAGGTCATAACCATATCCTTTGATTTTGGTCAGTAGGTGTTTCTGTACCCTCGTCTGTATTCCTTACGTCTTGGTCCCTTGTGCCGGTCACTGTTTGTACTAATATTAACTAGCCGTCTTGTCAGTTAAGAATTTTAAGTTTCTTTCTGTGTGTCAGCAACGGATAGGGCCCAGACGAGGCCGAGGCCAAGGGCACAAGGTTTAAAGAGGAACCGACTCTTGGGGTTTTGCAGTACCTTACCCTCATTCTGTCCTGATGCTGTTTTACATAACAGTTCAAGTCTCCCTTAATCCTTAGCAGAGACCCTGTTTCGATCAGCTGGTGTTTGTTGTTTCTACATGACCAGAAATCTTTTTTTAAATCTTTTTTTAAATGTTTAAATGTTTTGAGAGAGAGAGAGCACAAGCTGGGGAAGGACAGAGAGAGAGAGGGAGACACAGAATCCAAAGCAGGCTCCAGGCTCTGAGCTGTCAGCACAGAGCCTGATGTGGGGCCCGAGCCCACGAAGTGTGAGATCATGACCCGAGTTGAAGTTGGCTGCTTAACCAACTGAGCCACCCAGGCATCCCTAGAGGACCAGAAATCTTTAAAAAAAAAAAATTTTTTTTTAATGTTTATTTCTTTACTTTTGAGAGAGAGAGACAGAGCAAGAGCAGGTGAAGGACATAGAGAGGGAGACACAGAATCTGAAGCAGCTCCAGGCTCTGAGCTGTCAGCACAGAGCCCGACGTGGGGCTCGAACTCACAAACCACGAGATCATGACCTGAGCCGAAGTCGGACGCTTACCCGACGGAGCCACCCAGGGGCCGCAAGAGGACCAGAAACCTTGAACAACTTCATGGCGTTGCCGGTTTTGCCAGCGTGGTGTTGGGATTGCTTCCCTTCCCGTGATGTATCAAGAAAAGCTTCAGGGCTAAGAGGGACAACCTGTAGGCATGGCAGATACAAACGAAGCAACAGGAACGTTTCCAGAAGGAGAGAATCTTTAGCCGCTAAGAGATCAAGAAAAAAAAGGTCTCAAAGGTGTCTGTGGGATGAGTATCTTTAGGAAGCATATCCCCACCGTGGGTGGTCATCACTTCTTTGCCAGCCCAGCATAGGCTTCTGTTAAGAAAACCTTCTAACTGGCGCCTGTTCCGGTGTCTTCTGGCGCCACCAACCGTGTGATTGCAGAATTAGGGCTTCTGCGATACCTTTCTTAGGTGGGAAAATATTATTCCTTCTTTCCAGCTTATGTTAAAAGTAAATTTTAAGCTATTTTTTCTCTTCCAGTTATAGAGCCTTTGTGTAAACTTTTAAGTTCCCATCAAAATGTCTTCTCCGTGTAGAAATATTTGGAGTAGTATACATTATCCTTAAGTGATGCCCATATTCACACTTGTATTAGATCTTTTTTTTTAATGTCGTAAACCAGAACCGGAGGATGATGATGTGACAAGACATATTATAAGGCTACGAGAAAAGTTTGGCTGGCAAACAATGTTGCCGCAGCGCTGTTTGGAGTACAAAAGTTCCAAACTTGCAGTTCAGAAGATTATTCTAAAGGTATTACTCTGTTTTATTCAGTCTTGTGCTATAAAAGTTGTTATTTGAAAGTGTATCTTAATCTTTATTTCATTCACTGCACATATTACATCAAAATTAAATATCCCATTAACATCAAATTAACAATCATGATTTCATAGTACATGCTTATAAAAGTGTTGGATGTAAAAAAAAAAAAAAAACAAAAAACAAAAACAATCAAAACCTGAAAGTGTGGGGCATCATTTCATTTCACTTATTCCAAGAACGGAGAAACAGATACGACATGTGTCCGAAATTTGAATCTATTCTTATGTTCCTGTTTATCAGTTATTTTGCGACTTAAGAAGAAATCCTAACGTGTGTTTGTAGCATGTATCTGCACCCTTACTGCTCGTGCCCCATTTTCTGTCTCATTATCTGTGTATGTCCTTATCCGTTCCTGTTCGGGGAAGTTCTAGCATGTCCGGGGTCACGTGACCGGGGAGTCCAGGCAGCGACACGCACTGGTAACTCTGCCTCCTGTGACCTCCTTCATTACAGAAGATGAAAGACTCGGCAGGACCCTCTCGTCCTACTCCGGAGACCCAGGGCGCTCAAATGGCAGGCCCCAGGCCAGCAGCATCAGTGTCCCCTGGAGCTTTTTAGCAATCCACAGTCCCCTCTCTAGCCCCCACTTGTGAGTCAGAGACTCTGGGGGTGGAGCCCAGCGATCCGAGTTTTATGAAGCTGCCCCAGGTGATTCTGACGCACAATTGAGAACGGTGTTTCTAGACCAGTGGCCGACTTCCCTTTTTCTGAAAAACGCCACATGGTAAATATTTTAGGCTGTGCCGGCCCCCTGACCTCTGTCATAACCACTCAGGTCTGTCATCGTGGTGCGGGAGCAACAAGTGGGTGTGGCTGTGTTCCAGGGGGTCTTCATTTACTGAAACAGGCGCGTGGGCCCGGCCGTGGTTTGCTGGCCCTGCTCTAGGCTGTCACCAGGAGGATGAGTGCTTTTTTGATCATTGTCGGAGGCAGGGTTAACGTTAAAGGCAAGCACCACGCATGATGGAATCGGAGTCTCCTGGGTGTGAGGCTCTATCTGTACGCTCCCGGCGTTATTTTGGGCAAGTTCCTGGCCTCTCTGAGCGTCAGCTTCTTTGATGTTGAAGCGGAAATAATAGTACTTAACGTTAGGGAGCTGTGGCCAGGAAATGAGGCAGTGCGCGTGGCGTGTGCCTGGCAGATGGTGGGCGCCGTGGTTTCACAAAGCTGTCCGTGAGCTGGATGCCCCTGGACTCACTGACAAGGTGTGTTTCGCGTGTATGTGAAGAGAGGATTGAGAATGTGAAACAAATACTTGTTTTTAATCGAAAGACAATATTTAATTGGAACATACTGTGCTTCTCGTACGTGGATGATTTAATTACATACACGACCCATTGGGAGAGTCGTGTCTGCGTTAAGGTTCTAACATCCTTAACTTTTTGAACGATAATTAGAACAGAAATGCCTCGAGTGGCCCAGTAACTGGAACACAGCCGCCACCGTGCACGTGGCCACCCAGAGCTGAGTTATTAACGTTGACTCGCGGTTTGTAGACTTGTTTCTTAAGGTTTCCAGGGATGCATTGTGTCCGGTCAGAACAAGAAAGGGGAACGGTTGAGACATTGAGAAGGAACACGAAGGGTCTTAAGGGAAGACGGTTTTTTAAGAAGTAAAACTGGATCCAGAATTTTAAATTCCAGTAATTAGAAACTGTTTACTCAGTTCAATAGCTTCTGAAGGCATCACTGAATTATAATTTTTTTAATAAATTTTAATTATCCAGGAATGACTAACTTGAACTTTCTTGTAGAGGGTTCATAGTGAAAGTTAAAAATGTTCAAAGCTAGAAGAAAGAAACGTCACTTAGAATTTTTTCTTAATGTGGAATGGGCTGATTTCTCAATAATGCCAGGTAAAAAAGAAGCAGGCATTAGGGTAAATTGCAGTGTGTCGGAGTGTGGGTTTGGTCAGACACATGCTCACATCTTAGCCTGCCCCTGCCTGTCTTTGTGACTCTTCTCAAATGACCTAATTTCTCAAACTAGTAATTTCTGCATCTATTTAACGATCATCGTCCATGGTTAATTTAAAAAATTCAAGCAATTAAATTCTCGTGGTTATTAATATAACATATATGAAAGTTATTACTCATTAAATATTTATTATTTACCTAACAAATTATTTACCTAACAAATATTAGCTACTGTTACTCTAATACTAAGCCACCGTCATTAACAAAATAAATGATTAACGTGCTCAAAAGGCTTCCGGTGTTGGAAGATAGACTGAAGGTGGAGCGTGTTGTAAAACGTATGTTGCCAAGTTCTTTGTGTGAATAAGCACGCATGAGTGAGCACATAGATCAGTTTTCGTGAATGTTTTTTCACCACGCCGTAAGAATGAAAATTATGTATTTTAAATCTTTCATAAGATCGATCTTGTTGAACTTTGGTTGGACACAATTTGATGTTAACTTTCCTCAGGGATATTATTCTTAATTTTCATCTAAAATCGTTTCAGTTTATTGAGTAACCTGTTCAGCCATTTTACTACTTAATTGATCAAGTTAATTAAAATTTTTTTAACCTCAGGAACCTTTAAAAGATGATGGAGAATTTGTATATTGCCTTTCTCGGAAAAATCGTAAAGGTGTCTATAATCCGTATGACCTCCAGGTGGTCTCTGCTCACAGAGCTAGACATGGCAAAGAATTCTGGATTATTACAGCATCATCTGTCTCCAAGGTAACAGAGGGCGGGCGTGCTCAGCTTGGAGAGTCATAATGGAAAAATATTATTCAATTTAGAATATCTGTGTGTGTTTCAGACAAACCTGGCCATTTGAGAAGTAGCTTATGTTTCAGATCCTCTTTGGGAGAAAGCTTTTTAATGGCGAGGTTCCTTTTCTTTTTTCTAGAGATTTAGGTTTGGGGATTCAATTTTATCTCAAATACCTTAAGTGTGTGTGTGTGTGTGTGTGTGTGTGTGTGTGTGTGTGTTTAAAGAAAACTAGACTACAGGGATTTGCTGACATCATAGGAATTATAATAATAAAAGAAAAAACTGTTTTCTCAGGTTGGTCAGAAAATTCATTGCCAGAGGTAGAAACCTCACTCCCCCAATACACTCAAATAGTGCTTTGATACTGATCACAAGTTGTGATGGTACAACTTGTTACTTGTTTGGGCCGTTTGTTTAGTGTCTGTGGCGCCAGCCTCCGGGCTACACTGTAAGCACGTGTGGGCGGGGCCACATCCAAAGGAAACAAATCTGTAGGTGCACGTGTGGGGATGCCCCGTGCGTATTATCAACTGAAAATGGAAAGAAGGACTTCTATATAAACAAAAGTATGCACGTAAATACGTATGTGGTGATATAGGCATACTTTTATTCCTAGAAGACATTTAAGAAAAGGCTACCATTCACATGGGGGAGAGGGGTTCTTTGGAAGAGACTTCCTTGAGGAAAGAAAGTCCTGTGGTTCTCGAATGTCAAAATGGGGTATCTTGGCAATGGGATTATTAGCCCCTCTGGAACCACTCTACCCCTGTAGTTAAAATTGAGCTCATAAATACGACCTGTATAGAAAATGTGAGAATTTTGAGACTGAAAGGAACAGGCATCTGTGAAAAGTACGTCAAGGTGAGGAAGTTTCTCGTATTCTTTCTCTGTCGGAGCACAAGAAATAGCATTAGAAAAATGGCCAGAGTGGAAGCCGTGTGGGACGGGAAACCAAGTTTGGGTGGAGACGAAGTGGTGGAGGTCGTGTACAGAACAGGCCTCATGATCAAGGCAAGTAGTCACGAGGCAAACCCAGGGTTGCCTAAGTCCTTGAAAATTGTGCATCTTTGTTTTAAGGAAATACAGTCATGCTTTTGTGCTCTGTGTTTACAGGTTACTAACGTAGGTGGCGTAGAAGAAGTGGAATCTGTACCGACTGTGGAATGGCTTTTAGAAAGAACGTGTTACCATTTATTGCAGCAGTTCAGGATATTTTCCAAGTTTCGGTGAGATGAAAGAAAACGCAGCCAATTATTTGCAGTACGGTCCTGTTGAAACAGGAACCGCTCGGCTGACGTGTGGGTTCTGCCGCCCGGTGCCATCTTTGTGGGGAGTTACAGAGGAAACGGGGTACTCCACAGGGGTGTTTTAGGCTAGATGCAGGTGCAGGAAGGTCCTGAACTTACTACCTCCCACAGACACAACACACCTACATGTGGAATAATTTCCTCTGGAAAAGTCCTGGAAACAGAGGACAGAGGCCGCATGGAGACGGGTGGAAGAGACAGAGACATGCTCTCACCAAACAGCCTATCCCCAGTGCGGCAGCCACAATCAGGAGAGATCTCAAAACTGTGGGGACTCTCCCTGAGGAGTAGGGAATGTTTCACACATCGGGCACCTCAGCTGCTGGGTTCTGCACCGGAGAGATGAGCTGCCGAAATGTAAAACAATGGCGATTGTGTCCAGGAAAACCACAAAACCGGGGAACAGAGGACCTGCCCGTAAAGGGTTTGCACGCACACACAACCCACCCTGGGACCCAGAACAAAAGCTGCGCTTTGAGAAGCATCTGGGCCATACCGAAAGGAGACTGACCCCCTTATTCCTGAAGCGAATGCCAGAGAAGCAGGATCTTTCTGGGACAGGTGTCATTTTGCAATCCCGTTGTACTTTGCTAATGCCAGTGTTGGCGTTAGCCATTTTGGCAATCTTCCTGTAACCTGGGCATGCCCCATCACTCCACGCCACAGCCGCACCACAGCCAGCTGGGCAGGCGTCCTGTCCTCCCCTGGCCATAACTGCAGCCACCTTGCCAGATGAGTGCCATGCCTCTCAGTGCCACAGCCCCGGCCTCCCCGCAGCCAGCGGGTGCGAGTAGCCCACACTCGGGACTACCCTGGAGCACCTGGCACCGGTGGCCAGATGGGATTGTGCTTCTCGGCCTCAGGGGTCATCTACGCAAGGCCACTTCTTCAAGACTGGGAGAGGTAGCTGTTTTGCCTCATGTATAGAAAAAAAAAACACACAGAAAATCAGGCAAGATGAGACAGAGGAATTCTCTTCCAAATGAAAGAACGAGACAAAACCTCAGAAAAAGACCTTAATGAAATGGCAACGTCAGTAAATTACCTGATGGAGAGTTCAAAGCAGTGGTCATAAAGATGCCTCCCGAGCTTGGGAGAAGAATGGATGAGCGCAGTGAGAACTGCAACAGGGAGATGGAAAACATAAGAGACTACCCAATGGAAGTCGGAGAGCTGAAGCAGAACAAATAACTGAAGTATACACTAAAGGGGTTCACCAGCAGACTGGGTGAATCAGAAGAGGTCAGAGAGTGAACCAGAGGACAAAGCAATGGGACTCACCCAGACAGAGCAGCAAAAATGAGAGAGATTTTTTAAAAAATGAAGACAACTTAGGTGACCCATGGGACAATTTCAAGCAAAGTAACATTCACATTATATAGGAGCCGCAGGAGGAGAGAAAAGAGGGCAGAAAAACTTATCTGAAGAAATAGTGGCTGAAAACTTCCTTAATCTGGCAGAGGAAACAGACCTCCACATCCAGGAATCCCAGAGAGTGCCAAATAAGAATCCAGAGGGTTTCACCCCAAGATATAATTAAAATGTCAAAAGTTAAAGGTAGAGAATCTTAAAAGCAGCAAGAGAGAAACGGCTTGTTTACACACAAGGTAAACCCAGGAGGCTATCAGCAGGTTTCTTAGCAGAAACTTTGCAAGGCAGAAGGGAGCGGCAGGACATATTCAAAGTACAAAAAAATTGCAACCGATAATACTGTACCCGGCCACTCAGAATTGAAGGAGAGAGAGAATTTTCATATAACAAAAGCTAAAGGACATCATTACCACCCAACCAGCCTTGCAAGAAGTTCCAAAGGGACTTCTTTAAGCTAAGAAGAAATGGCACTAAGTAATGACAAGAAAACATATGAAAGTGAAAATCTCAGTGGAAAAGGTAAATATATAGTGAAGGTAGTAAATCATTTATAAAACTAATGAAATTCAAAAGACCAACATAGTAAAATTAAGTAAAACTACAGTAATTAGCTAAGGAATACATAAAAAGTTGTAAAATGTGACAAAAACCCTAAAACATTAACAGAGGGGGATGAAAATGTAGAATTTTGGAATGTATTCACATTTAAGTTGCCATGAACTTAAAACACATCATTATATACGTGCGATGTTGTATCTGAACCTCATGATAACCACAAAAACTTTCAATGAATACACAAAATGAGAAAGGAATCTCAACACTAAAGAAAGTTATCAGACATCGGGGGAAGAGAGAAGGGAAGAATAAAAGAACAGAAACTATAAAAACAGCTAGAAAACAATAACAAAGGGCAGTAAGTACATACCTATTAAAATTAAATGTAAATGAACTAAGTTCTCCAAAGGATGTAGAGTGACTGAATGGGCTTCTAAAAAAAAAAGTCTCTTCCGTATGCTGCTGACAAGAGACTCACTTCAAAAGTAACGGCACACAGACTGAAAGTGAAGGTATGAAAAAATATATTTTATGCAAAGGGAAATGAAAAGAAGGCTATGGTAGCTTATATTCACACAAAATAGACTTAAAGACTTCTAGAAAATAAAGGAGGGCATTAAATAGATAATGATAAAGGGGTCAATCCAGCAAGAGGATATAGTATTTATAAATGTATATGAACTCAACATAATGTTTAATGAACCCACCAAAATGTTTAAAGGAAATATCAACAGACATAAAGGGAGAAAGAGACAGCGATCCAATTATAGGAGGGGACTTTTGTTAATAATTAGATCATTCATACAGAAAGTCTGTAAGGAAACATTGGCCTCAAATGACACATTAGACCAGATGGACTTAATAGATCTATATAGAACATTACATTCAAAAGCAGCATAATGTGTTTCATCTTGAGTGCACACGGCACACTCTTCAGGGTAAATAACATGCTAGGCCACAAAACCATCTCAGTAAATTTAGCGAGATTGAAATCATCAAACATCTTTTCAACCATGATGGTGTAAAACTGGAAATCAGCTACGAGAAGAAAATTGGAAAAACCACAAAAATGTGGAGATTAAACACCATGCTACAGAAATGAAGGGACCTTTGAAGGAAAAAAAGGAGAAATTTAAAAAAAAAATACCTAGAGACAAATGAAAACATAAATAGGACATATCAAAAATCTACAGGATGCAGCGAAAGCAGTTACGAGAGAGTAGTTCATAACAATACAGGCCTACGTTAAGAAGAAAAATCCCAAACAGCCTAACTTTAAACCTAAAGAATTGGAAAAGAAGAGCAAATGAAACCCAAAGTTAGTATAAGGAAGGAAATAATGAAGATCAGAGTGGAAATAAGTAAAATAGAGACTAAAAAGACAAAAGATCAATGAAACCAAGAGCTCATTCCACAAAAAGATGAAATTGGTGACTAATGAAGAAAAAGAGAACTCAAAATCAGAATAAAAGAAGTTATAACTGACACCATAGAAATATGAAGAATCGTAACAGAGACAACAGTCACACACAGGCAAACCGGACAACCTACAAGAAATGGATAAATTCCTAGAAACATATAACCTAGCAAGGCTGAAGCATGAAAAGGTAGAAAATTTAAATAGACCAGTTACTAGTAAGGAGATTAAATAATAATCCAAAACTTCCCAACAAAGTCCAGGATCAGAATTCACTGGTGAATTGTACTAAACATTCAAAGAATATTTAATACCTATTATTCTTAAACTCTTCCAAAAAAAAAAAAAATGGAAGAGGAATGACAGCTTCCAAAGTCATTTTATGAGGCCATCAGTTACCCTGATATCAAAACCAGAGCATACCACAAAATAAAGAAAATTACGGGCCAATATCCCTTATGAACATACATGCAAAAATCCTCAACAAAATATTAACAAATCAAATTAGAAAATACGTTAGAAGGATCATACATCATGGTCAAGTGGCAGTGATTTCAGGAATGGAAAGGTTCAACATCTGCAAAACAATGTGACATACTGTGATACACCACATTAAAAAAAATGAAAGATAAAAGTTGTATCATCTCAATAGATGCAGAAGAAGCATTTGACATAAGTCAACATTCATTTATGATAAGAACTCTCAACAAAGTGCATATGGAGGAAATGTACCTCAACACAACACAAGCCATATATGACAAACCCACAGCTAAAATAATATTCCAACTTTGAAAAGCTAAAAGCTTTTACTCTAAGGTCAGGATCAAGACAAGGGTGACTACATTTCTTAGCATAGAATTGGAAGTCAGCCACGGAAGTTAGGCAAGAAAAAAATAAAAGGCATCCAAATTGGAAAGGAAGAATTAAACTGTCATTATTTACACATGACATTATACTATGTATGGAAGAATAAAGCTGTAGATATTGCAATCTCAGATTTCAAGATCCACTACAAAGCTGTAGTGATCAAACAGTATGGTACTGGCACAAAAATAAACATGTAGATCAAAGGAACAGAATAGCGAGCCTAGGAGTAAACCCACGATTATATGGCCAATTAATCTTCCACAAAGGAGGCAAGAATATGCCACGGGAAAAAGTCTGTTTCACAAATGGTGTTGGGAAAACTGGACCACTTGCTTACACCACACACAAAAGTAAACTCAAAATGGGTTAAAGACTTGAAAGTAAGAACTGAATGCATAAAACACCCAACAGAAAGTAGGTGGTAAACTCCTTGACGTCATTCTTGGAGATGTTTTCTTAGATCTGACGTAAAGGCAAGGGCAGCGGAAGGGAAAGTAAACAAATGGGATGGCATCTAACGGAAAAGCTTGTGAGCCGTGAAGGAAGCCATCAATAGAATGGAAAGGCCAACTACTGACCGGGATAAGATGTTTGTAAATCATATATAATGAGGAGTGAATATCCAAAAAAAGAAAAAAAAAAGGAATTCATACAACTCGGTAACAAAAATAATCCAATTCATAAACGGGCAGAGGATATGAAGAGGCATTTTTCCAGGACCTGCATCCAGGTGGCCAACAGACACATGAAAAGATGCTTAACATCATTAATCAGGGAAATGCAGGTCAAAACCACAATAGGATATTACCTGCTACATGTCAGGATGACTATTATTAAAAAAAGAAATCACAAGAATTGATGGGGATGTGGAGAAAAGGGGCCCTCACTCACTGCTTGTGGGAATGTAAACTGGTGCGGCCACTATGGAAAACAGGATGGAGATTCCTGAAAAAATTAAAATTAGGACTACCGAACAATCGAGCACTTCCACTTCTGGGTATCCTAAGAAAATGAAAAGATAACGCACTCCTTTGTTTCTGGTGGCTCTATTTGCAATAGCTAAGACATAGAAACAACCAAAGGGCTCACTGATAGAGATGAATGGATAAAGAAAAGGTGGTACCTATATACAACAGAGCAGTACTCAGCCAGGAAAAAAAAAAAATGAAATCTTGCCATTTGCATCAACACGGATGGGACCCTAAAGTATTCTGCTAAGGGAAGTAAGACAGAGAAAGAACTATACCACATCATTTCACGTGTATGTGGAACCTAAAAACCGAAACAAAACCAAGACTCATAGATACAGAGCGCAGAGTTGTGTCTTGCCAGAGGGGAGAGGTGCTGGGTGGGGGATGAAACGAGTGAACAGAAGGTACAGACTTCCCGTTATGAAATAAGTCACAATGATGGAATGTACAGCCTATGGAATACAGTCGCGAGTGCTGTGTTAACCGTATGGTCACAGATGATAACTACATTTATTGTAGACATCAGTTCACAGGGTATACAATGTCAAATTATTGTGTTGCACACCTGAAACTAATATAATACTGTATGTCAATTATACTGCGATACAGTTTTCTTCAGATAAAGGAAGCTTACCCATTTAGGTATGAAAACGCCCATCTTTTTGGATAAATATTGTAAGAAAAAGATTTTTTTATGGTCAGATTTAAGTTGCCTATAATGACTTTAATTTACCGTGTACTCTTCATGCGTTGATTCATTAAATGAGTATTTATTGAGAGTTTGCAAAAACCACGCATTGTTCTGGATGCTGGAGAGACTCTGTTGAACAAAACGATTGTCTTGCTCTCAAATGTCTTGTAGTGGGTAAGAGGTAAAAACATAAATATGTGGGGGGCGCCTGGGTGGCTCAGTCGGTTGAGCGTCCGACTTCAGCCAGGTCACGATCTCACGGTCCGTGAGTTCGAGCCCCGCGTCAGGCTCTGTGCTGATGGCTCAGAGCCTGGAGCCTGTTTCAGATTCTGTGTCTCCCTCTTTCTCTGACCCTCCCCTGTTCATGCTCTCTCTCTGTCTCAAAAATAAATAAACGTTAAAAAAAAATTAAAAACAAAACAAAACAAAACAAACCCATAAATATGTGGAATATCAGGGGCAGAAGGAATGTTATAGAGGAAAATAGATCAGAATTAGGGGGCTGGGGCGGCTTGGTTCCAGGTCATCACTTAATAACTCATTCAGTTCAGAGTGACACGGGGGGACAAGGACACCAGGGTTTCTGCGAGTCCGATCCTTCACACAGCGGTCCCAGATTTGTTCTCCTAGTGTTTGTACCTGGTTTTTTTCTTTCCTTTTGTTTCGTGTGTAGTTGACAACTGATGTCACATTAGTTTCAGGCGTCCGTACATTGTGCTGTGCACCACGCCGCACCCGTCCCCGAACAGAACCGTGCTGTTACCATAATTTTTTTGTTTCTAATGTATGTATTTCCTTGTGGTCTGCTGCTACCTGGTGGAGACTAGGAGAAGAGATGTCATGTCTTAAATGGTTACATTTGATATCAAATAGTTGGAATAACTAAGAACCTAAGGAAGTTTACTTTTATAAGAGAAGTGAGTGGATTTTGTAGCAGAGAAGTTACTCATTTACAAAACAAGTATTGTGTACTTTTGCTCCACCGTTCTGGGCACTGGAGGTATCATCGTGTAAAAAAACGTACAACGTCTGTGTTCCTGTAGAACTTCATTCTAATGGAGGGAGATAGATAACAAGTAAATAAATAAGATTATTTCAGCTGGTGATAGGGGCCAGAAAGATAATAAAGCAGAGATGTGTGGTTGCTACTTTAAGTAGGACGGCCAGAGAGGTGCTCTTTAAGCGGAGGCCTCATTGATGGGAAGGACACGTCCACAGGGGGTCTTGAGGGAATAGTTTAGACAGAGCACATAGCAAGGTCACAAGTTGGGAGGCAGGATCGAGGCCGGTGTGTACCCAGAGGTCGAGATGGTACCGCTGACGCCGAAGTGTCGGAGAGGTTGGTCGGCGGGGACGCGGGCTCTGGCTGTCTGTCCGAACCTGAGTCACATGCCGTGCAGGTGACTGAGAGACAGTCCTGAGAAGTTCGTCTGCAAGAAAATAGATGATCATCGCATCCCTGTAAATCAGGTGCCGGTGTAAACTGTCATCGTTGGGCTTTGCGCCGTCATCCTTGCCTTGCAACACGTCCTTGGGGTTCGCTCCATTCTAAGTAATTTCGATTGATTAAGCTTTTGAAGCATGGTTGGAACTGGGATGAGTCCTCTTATAGGACATTTCGCATCAGTAAGTCCGTGGTCAAAAGGATTCATTTGTTTAAAATTCATGTTAAGCAAAGTGTAAGTTAAAGTTTACGCACATTAAAACCTATAAATTCATCTGATTTAAAAATTTTATTTTTAACATTATGTAAAGTTTTTTTTTTTTTTTATGACATATAATTGTAACAGCATGTCAAGCAGGAAAAAGGTGAATCTGAAGGGTTAGTGGCTCACAGAGGCGATGTGCTGTGTCCGGTGCAGGGGGGGTTAGTGGCTTATGGAGGCGACGTGGTGTGTCCAGTGTAGGGGCTTAGCGGCTTACAGAGGTGATGTGTGTCTCGTGCAGGGGTGACTTGAGCTGCAGTGCCCGCCTTTTACCTCGTGGGCCGTCCCGGAGGACTTGTGCCGTGGCCCGGTGTGGACACTCATCACGCTGTCGTTGGGGTGATTCGTCTGGTTTCCAGGGTTCTGGAGTCCTGAGGTTCTGTGACCGGATGGAAGTGAGACAGGAACTCAACGGGAATGCCTGTTGGGAGCCTGATTGAGGTCACGTTACCAGATCTGAGGTGTTTCTAAGGCCTTGGGTGTGCCTGTTTGTGTGACATCGTGGGACGCTTTCTGAACTGCTTGCTTGTCCCTGGGGCTCCTTCAGTCTTCTGTGGTTCAGAATCAGCCAGGGAGATGGGCCGGTTCCGATTGGCCCCTCAGGCGGTCCTCTCCCAGTTGGCTCTTGCCTGCCGCGTAAGGAATCTCGCTTTGGCAAACAAGTGTCACCTTGAAAGTGTCACCAAGTGTCACCGTTAACCATCCTTCTCAGATGGGTTCCTTGAGGTTTTAAAATTACAAATGCATCCTTTCAAAAACAAATATTAAATATCAATATGATATACACTATCTTAATTTTTTATTTACCAGTATACAGTAATTTCTTACCAACGTTACTGTTCTTACCACTGAAAATTGAATCTTGCCTCTTCTCAAAATAGAATCTCTTTTAAAACCAGTAAGCTAATAAAGGTATAAGGGAAAAGAATATATTTTTATAGATTTATATTAATTGGGATGTGGTAACTGTTAGGGTCAGGCGTAGGCTAGGGTAAAGGTAAGAGTCAAAAACTAAAAGTTTTAGCAGTCAAAGGCTTTATTGGGAACTAAGGTCTCGGGCGAGGTTCCGTGACTCAGGGAGAGAGAGAGAGGAGTTAGGGAGGTTGCGCCCGGGGGTGGTGGGGTAGGGCTTTTAAGCTGCAGTGGTTCGGTTCCGGTTCAGGTCCGGGTGGGCCTTTTTCGCGCCGGGTCGTGCTGTAGCTCGGTGATTGGTTGACCTTCAGTTCGTTCTGGCACGCTACTCGGGGCTTTTCATTGGGTTGAGCTGGCAAGACGGCCGTCCCCTCCACTGCGGTTCCAGGGACGTCCTAACAGTAAGTAAACTAATTATGTGTCTATGAGAATTGTAATGAGTTTTGATGACATTTACTTTTCTCTATGTTCTGTTGATAGTTGGGGAGAGAAGTGACGTGGTCTGGTATTTGCTTTAAGTAAAGTTTATGATGAATGCGACCTGTTCTAGGAAATCTAGGATTTCTAAGACGTTACTAAATGTATTCCAAACCATAAGAGACCCTTACAAACTGAGAATAGACTGAGGGTTGATGGGGGGTGGGAGGGATGGGTATCGAGGAGGGCACCTCTTGGGAGGAGCGCTGGGTGTTGTGCGGAAACCAATTTGACACTAAATCTCATATTAAAAAAAATAAAATAAATGTATTCCATATAAATACATGACTTACAAATACAGAATGTAAGAAATATCTTTCCTTTCAGAATTAATAAAGCATTTGTTACTTGGAAATTGAATGTTCGAAGAATTAAGACAGAGAAGAGCAGGTAAGCTTAAAGAGGCAAATGCATTTTTAACTCTGTTAAGGGGAAACCTTATTTTAAATATGTAGTATGGAAGCAGGTATAAATCACTTTTCACTCAGTGTTTGGAAAGTCACGTCACGGTTATGAGTGGGTTTAGTCAATCTTACTTTCAAACACCATTTTTGTATATCACACGTGATGATAAACACTGACGACATTTCCCAGTATGTCAGTCTGCGGCATGAGGAGATGATAGTTCTGTGAACAGCTTATGATGACTTCCCCTGGTCGCTTGATTGACCTTTCTGCTTCCAGAAAGGGGAGTGACTACGTCATAGGAGTCAAATGGCTGTTAATCCTGTTTTACGGGGTCTCTGGCAGCCCCGTGTTGTTGTTGTTGTTGTTGTTGTTGTTGTTGAACTTTGTACTTTGAGGTAACTGTGATTGAATGCAGTTGTAAAAGAGATGATGCCGAGAGACATCCTGTTTCCTCCAGAGGTAGAACCCCCAAACTTATGTACAACATGGCAGCCAGGACAGTGGCACTGACGTCATCAAGATACAGAAGATTGGTCACCGCAGGGTCCCTCGTGTTGCCCTTGTACAGCCATACTCGCTTCCCTCCCAGTCCCACCCTCTTCTTAGCCTGTGGCAAGCACGACGCGGGTCCCCATTTCTGTGAGTTTGTCTTTTCGAGAATGTTGTATAAATGCAGTCGTGCAGTATACGACCTTTGGGGTTGGGGTTGGCTCTTTCCTGAGCGCAACTCTGGACTTCCATCCAGGCTGCCGCATTTATCCGGCGTTCCTCGATTGCTGGGGAGCGGCGCGTGCTGGGAGTGGGAAGTACACGTGCTGTTCTCTAGCTTTTGTTTATTATAGATAAAGCCCTCTAAACCTTCATATGTAGGTTTTTATGGGAACACAAGTTTTCATTTCTCTGGGGTAAATGCCCAGGAGTGCAATCCTGGGTCATATGGCGATTGCACGTTTAGTTTTGTTTTGTTTTTTCCATCCCCGACAGCAACGTAGGAGTGATTCGGCTTCTCTACCTCTGTGCCGCCATTTGGAATTGTCACTGTTCTTTTGTTTTAGATATTCCGGCAGTTTTCTGGCAGTATCATGTTGTGGTTTCAGTTTGCGTTTCCCTAATGATGTTGAGCATCTTTCCGTGTGCTTATGGGCCATCTGTGAATCTTCTTTGGTGCGATGTCTCTCCATGTCTCTCTGGTGAGATGTCTCTCCGTGTCCCTTACATGTTTTCTGGTGGGATTGTTTATCTTTATACTGTTGAGTTTTTAAGGGTTCTTTTTATAGTCTCGACACGAGTCCCTTGTGCCTGGTTTATAAACATTTTCTCCCAGATTTGGCTTGTCTTTTTTTTTTTTTTTAAATTCAAGAATATTTATTTAGCATCTCTACGTGCCAGGCATGAGGCTAGAGTTAGCCTGCTTTGTGAGTGGGTTAACGTAACTCTATAGCCGCACTGCTTCATTGGCCTGGGTGGCTTTGATGTGGAGAGCTGAACTCCTCCTCTGTTCAAGGGACACCCTTTGCTACAGGGGTGGTTGGAGGGAGGGGCGTGGGTGAGGGGTTGGGAGGAAGGGGGGTTGTTGATGGCCATTCGTTTCTAGGAGGCAGCATATGGTTTGATCACGTTTTCAGATCCGTCTGCCAATCTTGGTCTTTAATTGCTGTGTTTAGACCCTTGACGTTCAGTCTGATTATTTATTTGTTAAGGGCTTAAGTTTGCCATTTTATTTTTTGGTTTCTGTTTCTTCCCTCTGCTTTTTGTCTGTTTCTTCTTTCTGTGGATTATTTGAATATTCAACTAAAGCAGTATTTCTTAGAATTCTATTTGGATTTTTCTATACTATTGTTTAACGTATTTCTGTGTAGCTGTTTGGTGGTTGCTGTTGGCGTAACATCATACATACGTAGCGTGCAATTTACTAGCGTTGCATTTTATTAGTTTGAGTGAACTGTAGAAACCTTACCTCTGTGTCCCTCTGCCCTCCCCCACTTACAGTATGACGGTCTTAAATGTTTCCTCCACTTGTGTTCGGCACTGTTACGGTTTTTTGCTTCCACCATCAAATATACGTTGTAAAACTCGAGACCGAGAACGACAGTCTATGTGTTTTTAAAATGTATTCAGTTTGGTTTGTTCATCATGCTCTTGCTTCCTTCTCAATGTCGCAGGGCTCCTTGGGCTGTTTTGTTGTGTATTTCTGTTGCGAGAACTTACATTAGCCATTCTGTTAGGGCAGGTCTGCGGGCAGCAAAGTCTCCTGCTTCTCCCATGTCCGAAAGCGTCTTCTTTGTTTCTCTGTCATCGAAGAAGATTCTGCTGAATATGGGATTCTGAGTGGACAGTTCTTTCCTCTGAGCCCATCTCCTGGCCTCCGTGGTCATTCGAATTTCTTCTGTAGACGGTTTTTTCTCTTGCTGCTTTTGACACTTTTTCTTTTGGCTGTAGTTTTCGGAAGTTTGACTTTGATGTGTGGTGGTTGGACTTCTGTCTTTATCCTGTTGTAGTCACCTGGCTTCTAAACCTCTGGTTCGTGCATCCGTTGACAAACTTGTTGCATTTTCGTCCATATTTCTTCAAGTGTTTTTAGTCCTGCCCTCTCCTTCCTCTGCTTCTAGGACTGGGGAGGCAAATGCTAGATCTTTTTTATGGTCCTGCTGGTCCCTGAGGGTCCGTTTATTTTTTTCAGTCAGTCTTTACTCTGTTGTTCAGATTGAATGCTTTCTGTTGTTCTTCTTTCGGTTCACTGATTTCTCTGTCCACTCCATTCTGCTGTTGAGCCAACATACTGAGGTTTTCATTTCAGTCATTATATTTTTTAACTTACAAAATTATACGTCTTCTGTTTCTCTGCTCACCACCACCCAGGGAGGATGACCTTCCCTATTCCCTGCTCAGCTTTCCCTGAAAACCCCAGAGGACCACTAGGGAAGCTCACTACCAGTTGCCCGGGGCACGATGCCAGGCTCTCCACGTGGCCTTTCCCCCTTTTGGTATCTCGCTGGGATAGAATGGTGGTTGTTGAAAAGTTTTCTGTCTTGCTCGGCTGCCCCTTTCTGGCCCTCGAGCCAGACAGCAGGCGTTTCTGTCCGCACCTGTTGGCATTTCCAAGCCTGGGCCGTAGAAGGCAGAAGAAGACGCACCTGATCACCCTGTCACTCCTGGCCGGTCCGTCTTCTCTACCTCTCAGTGTCTTCTCATGTTCACTTCACATGTAACGTTCAGAGTTTTTAGTTGTACCTAGAGGGAAGAGTAGTGAAAAGTACACTTACCCCATTTTTATAGGAGCCAGGACCTGAGTTTTAATAGATTTCTGTGATACATGTTCTAATGCCAAGCAGTTCAATCTTGTGAGTCAAGTTTGTGAGCATGTATTTAGCTCTCTAGTACAATACGGTGGAAATTTGTTGGCGCGTTCCTGGTAACACCTTTGCCTGAATAGTCATCAGATGATGCATTATTTTTCTCTCGTCAGATCTCACCATCACAGTTCTAAATGTTTTCATGCTTTCCCCACCTATAATTGTTTTCACAGTGAACCCTCCCTAGTTTCCTCATATCTGTGTTAAAATACACACATAAAGTCAATTATATTTTTTTAAAGGAAAGAAGAAAGCTTTAAACAATGCTGGGTAATGTGGATTCGTTACTAGGTGAATCTTCATCATCATTCTCTTGTGAATAAATCCCAAGATGGGGTTTGATTTTTTTTTTTGTGGCGGTTCACTTTCTGGAATGTGCCATTTGTCTTTAGTATGATTTCTTTTCTTCCCTGTACTAGATACCCAGGGGAGTGTCCGTGAACAAATTCCACCTCTGTGAGTAGCTCCAGGTTATGCGAGGCCTGTGTCATTTGAGGAGGCCTTTATGACAAAGACCACAAGGCCTTGGGGAGGGGGAGGGCAGTGAGAATAAAGGGCCCAGGGAGCTTCTTCATGGTGCATAAAGCTTTCGCCAGTAAAATGGAAAGACAGGAAAAGGCTAATTTCTGATGATTATATTTTTATATAAAATATACCAAAATCAGCTATAAAAGTTAGCCACCCCACAAGGGATCGGTGAAGGGCAGAAGCCTCCCCCCCCCCGCCCCCTTCTTTGATACACCGTTGCACAGGGAGGTTCGCTTTTCTTGATCCAGTTTTTAAGGAGCCTGATCTCTTTCACTTTGCTCTTTCCTCCTTCAGTTCTGTCTTGTGTTGTTAGAAGTGATAATACTCACCTTTGTGACCACGATCGGACCGGCAGAAAGGGGCAGAGGAAAGAGCAAGGCCCGTCTTTTCTATTCTAGGATATAGGTGGTTGGAGAACTTAAGAAACATTCTCCAAATGGTTCCCAAGTCTAGCTAATTTTTCTTCCTGTAATTGGGGAAAACATAAATTGAGGAAAAGTATTTAAATTTAATAGGGGAAATATAACTTATGTTGTACATCGCTGCCTACTGTTTCAAAGTTGTTAGAACTCAGTGGCATAAAATTATATCATCACTTGTTTGCCCTCGTATTTTTTTACTCAACACACCCAATACCAGAACCTTGCTTTCAACATTATCAGCCAAACAAACCCCACTGTGCTTACTTATGTTCATTAATGTCATTTAAAATACAGTAGATATAATACATATGGATACAAAACAAATTACACGGTTCCCTCTAAGTGAATTGTATTCATTTTGAACAGGAGCCAGATAAGTCTGGAAAGTTTTTACCTTTCAGGTCATTTTTGTGCCGCCATCTTTTTGGGGCTGATGAGTTATTTCAAGGCTGTCTGCTCTATGTAAAGGGACTTTGTGAAGATGCAGTTGATTGCAAACATGGAAAAGAATATGAAGAAACTCCATCTGCCATTTGCCTCATCAAGGTGAGGAGCAGCATACTACTGTTAGTCTCTATTTGCAGGTAGAAACCAGGAAGAACCAAAGGGGTTTTGAATCAAAGGAATACCTGTCTCTAGATCCAGAAGAAACCATCACTACGGATGACTAACGTTCCAAAATAGTTGCAAAGAACATCATTTCCATGGATAGTCATTTTTAATAATTAATAACATTCCTTATTTAAAAAATTCTTTTAAGTATATTTACTTGAGAAAGAGTGAGCAAGCAGGGTAGGGGCAGAGAGAGAGAGAGAGAGAGACAGACAGACAGAGAGAATCCCAGGCGGGCTCCACACTGTCAGTACAGAGCCCGGTGAGGGGCTTGAACTCACAAAACGTGAGATCATGAACTGAGCTGAAATCATGAGTTGGATGCTTAACTGACTGTGCCGCCCAGACGCCCCTAACAACATTCTTTATACATAGTTTCATCCCTCAATTCAACCTAAGTCTGTTGTGAGGCCCTTTCTTTATTTTCAAAACTCTAAATGTGCAATATCATTTATAAATAGTAATTTCTAATATATAATTGTTAGCTACCTGCGATGTTCTTCTCTCTCAAGATTACATGGCAAGAAATTGTCATAAGTTGCCACTTGGAGGTTTTGCTTCAATTTATGGGTTTTTCTGTCCCACAATTCTAAGAAAGGGTGACCTTATTTTTAAAAAAAATTTTTTAATGTTTTTATTTATTTTTGAGATAGAGACAGAGCACGAGTAGGGGAGGGGCAGAGAGAGAGGGAGACACAGAACCTGAAGCAGGCTCCAGGCTCTGAACTGTCAGCTCAGAGCCCGACGCAGGGCTCGAACTCACGGACTGTGAGATCATGACCTGAGCTGAAGTCGTATGCTTAACTGAGCCACCCAGGCGCCCCAGAAAGGGTGACCTTCTTAATGAATGTTTTAGTTTATATAGTTCTTTCTTTTTTTTTTTTAATGTTTTATTTATTTTTGAGAGAGTGACAGAGTGAGGGTAGGGAGCAGAGAGAAAGAAGGGAACAGAGGATCCGAGCGGGCTCTGTGCTGAGAGCAGGGACCCTGATGCGGGACTCGAACTTATGAGCAAAACCATGAGATCGTGACCTGAGCCAAAGCCAGACACTTAACTGACTGAGCCATCCAGGCGTCCCTAGAACAGTTCTTTCAGACAGGTTAAAGTATACAGAACTATATGTCTTAGGTGTTTAGTATACAATTGAACAGGATTCCAGCAGCTTTTGCTTCACTTACCCACTGTGTGAAGGAGGTACTAAAAAGTAAAGTTGATAGTCATCTAGACTTAAAAATAGTGAAAGGATTTGATAAATCAACTCAAATTGGATAATCAACTAAAAAATTAATTGTGTTGACTATATATATGTAATATGGTTAATACCTATAAATCAGCCTATTTTTAGAATTGATTATGTGTAGTGGCTGATACGTAGATGCTTAATAAGTAGTCTTACAGTGAATAAAAGAATTAATGAAAAAATGAATTATTACAGATGAAGTGTATTTTTTATAACTGTATTGAGATTAATGTTTCAAAAGGATTAAATTCAAGTTAAGTATGAGACATTTCATTGAAGAGTACTTTCATATGGTTTTATTCTAGAAGGAAATTGGTTGGACAGCTATATTAGATTGTTTTATGAGTGACCGAGGCACAGAATTTACCAGTTAATGGTGGGCGTCAAGGCAAAGGAAACTTTAGTATATCTGTGAAGGCTGTGCCCCATGGATGGTAATGCTCACAGAGTGACAGAGAAGGGATGATAGGACTCTTCCCTGGAGACCTTAGACCCTGTAAATATCGGTCAATTACCTATTTTACGCAGAGGAGATGGGTAAAACTAAAAATGAGGTATTGTTAATTTTCCTTTGCTTACAGTTTATTGGAAGAGATGATTCTTTACATACAAAAATGACTGCTAATTCTAGACGTGGTCCCTCAACTTTGCTAATCATTCTAGCCGACCAGGTAGCAAAATAGAAGGCAAGGAGGATTTATCGGCAAACGATGCTTGTGAAATACTCACGCCCCAGAGATTCAGGGGAAGCGGAGACCAGCCTTGCAGTGGAAGGCTAGGCGTGTTGCGGGAAAGGAGGACGTGATGAGCTGGGCCGCGCTGGATTTGAGGAGCTGGGGAGCTGGGTCGGGTGGGGGGGTGATGCGAATGTGAGGAATGCGCTCAGTTTATGTTAGGCTCGAAAGTTAGGTTGGGTCTGAATGTTGGGCCAAGAACAGCAGACTGAGGGAGAGCTAGGAGCTGAACCTGCTGTGAGCGGGGGCGCTCCTGGTGGGGGTCGTGAGGAAAGTTCGCGGGGACAGGAGTTCCTGAGACCCACTGGAGAAACCAGGCCCAGAAGGAGGGACAGCAGGGATTCGTAGCCTGGAGAACCGAGTCGGGGGTCAGGAGTCAGAAGGTGGACTGCTGGGGACGCAGGTACCAAGGAGGGGTCCCCGAGGCAGGTGTGCGCGTGCTGTGTGGACGAATGTGCGCCACAGGGCCCCGGAGCGGGTGTGTGCGTGGTATGGTGGGCAAGTGTGCGCGTGCTGTGTGGACGACTGTGCGCTGCGGGGCCCTGGAGCTGGTGTGCGCGTGCTATGTGGATGAGTGTGCGCCACAGAGCCCCGGAGTGAGTGTGTGTGTCTTGTGGACGAATGTACACTGAAGGGCCCTGGGATGGGTGCGCACGTGCTGTGGTGAGCGGGTGTGTGCTTCAAGGCCCTGGAGCAGGTGTGTGCGTGCCGTGTGGATGAATGTGCACCACAGGGCCCAGAGCGATTGTGCACGTGCTGTGTGGACGAGTGTGCGCCGCAGGGCCCCGGAGCGTCCACAACAGATGGGAAAGGGCCTGCCTTCTCATTTCGTCCAGACCTAGGGAGACCGGTTTATCCAAGGCCATAGAACCAGCTGGAGAGTTGGGATTTGCGTTCAAGAATAATTGTGTCTTGGGGGCTCAGTACTTTGCCTCGTGAAAATGTGAGAGTTTGTGTCCCACCCCTGTTGGGGGAGAGTGCGGTGGGCGGTGCTAGTCATCTACACGTTTCACAGGCTCCCCGCGTGGTTCTTCTGCAGAGTAAACTCTGAGAATTATTCTTAACAGTGATTGAAAGTTTCTGAACATGTCATTTTAGGAAAATTAATGTGATGTCACTTTGTGGGGGAAATGGAAGGCAGGGAGAGGCGAAGAGATGGTTAGAGCACTAGAATAATGCAGGTGTGAGCAAGAGTGACTTCAGTTAGTGGTTGGCAGTGGGCTCAGAAAGGGAGCGACATTTTGAGACACCCTTTACTGGAAAGATCAGGGCCTGGTAACCAGAAAAAGGACGAGGAGAGGGAGAACACAGAGTTAATCCAGAATTTTAAGGTTAGGGGAGCACTTTTCAATCTTTTTTTTTTTTTTGCAAGCCTACACTTACCAAGTATTAGAGTACCACTAGGGATAAAGGTGCGTGTTTGTTGATGAAAATGCGTTTTGGTGAGAGAATTAACACATGGTGGGAAAAACAGGAAAACACGGCAAGGAGGAAAGACGCTGGGCTACCGTGAGTGGGTGAAATGTCTGTGTGCTGTGGGGCCCAGTAGCACAGCCGATGGGATTTCCCCCGTGCTGCATTCCGAGTGAGCTCAGCACACACTTCACGTCATTCGGATTATTTAATTTTAGCCCCTTTATCCGACATTTAGTGCTCACATCTGTAATTTTGCACGCGATCGAGATTTCAAGGGTAAAAGCAATTCCTGGGTTTGGTGGCTCCCCGGGGCTCCGATATTTCAAAACACCTCAACTCCTGAGTTCTTCTGCTTAGGCTTAATCTTCATTACAGTTAAAATAATAACGTATTTTTCTGTGTTTTATTAAGATGTAGTTTAACTGTGAGTGTGTGGATTTGAAGAACACGGAAAGCATTTGGTGTATAAAGCATAATGTATATGAAAGAGAGTTTAAAATATGCTCTTTATGACATGAAAGGATGACCAGAATATTTCGTGTCTTTTTTGTTTTGTTTTTTTTTTTTTTTTTTTTGTAACAAACTTTGACTTTCCAACATTCAACATCTATCGGGTGAGTAGCTGGATAGGTCTCGAACGTATTCTCTGGATGGATTTTGTGAAGAACAGGCACGGCAGGCTACCCAGGCAGTGAAACAGCTTGAGGATATCAGAGAGAAGGCTATTTGCGAAATGAAACGTACATTTTTAAAGGTAATTCTTTCATTCTCTCCTCTCTCTCTGTCAGCCTGTAACGTACTGACCTACTGACCCAAGCAGCGTCTCCCGGTTGCATGCCTGGAGGCGGAGTTAGAAATGGGCAGGCGGAGGGACAAAGGTGGTTCCTTAGGCCAAGCAGCTAATGCCACAGGGTCGCCGGGCACGGGACACTTTGCAGGGGCCGTGTGGGGTGCAGGTGTACACGCGTGCAGGTATATCCCCCCCGCAACCTTGTGAAAGTTCGTTTACGCCACTTTGCTTTACAGCAGATGTATATGCATAGCTGGTTTGTTAGCTGAAATCCAGAGAGGATGTTGCTTTTACAAAAAAAGGCCAGAAGCACAGAGAGCCCGCCGCGTCTGTTACAGCGGCGGTTATGGGGCAGCGAGGATGCCGGCCCAGCTCCTTCCCCAGGCCCCATGCAGCCTCCCTTGGGCGGGGCTGCCAGTGGAGGCGTCTCTGAGCATCAGTTAGTTTTGTGCAGCTGTCAGCAAAGCCTTTTGGGGTGTGGGAAGGCTCAAAAAATTTCCATATAAATTAATGGTAATGGCTTCTTGGCTTTATGCTGCTGCGGCTTTTGGAAGGTTTCGTAGCAACTCTACCTTTGGAGAGTGGGGGAAGCCTGCATAAGAGAGAGTGTGTGTGTGTGTGTGTGTGTGTGCGCGCGCGCGCGCGTGCATGTGTGCGTAAATGCACGCGTATGGATGTTTACGTGTATACCTTCAAGATACTTAAAATCTAACCCGACTTGGCATATATAGGGAAATACGCTTTGTTACAAAGTTCAGTGTTTATAAGACAAAAACTCATTGCTCAAGAGAAACATAACCAGATGAGACAAAACTTGCCTGAGGATTTTATGAAAAGGACTCAATAATTCAATGAGCGGTGTCCTCAGAACATTGTTCTCTGAGCTGCTGTGACTCACTTGACAGGATTATTTTACGGAGTTTCCCCGGTCGGGGAACGACAGTGCGTGAAAGCGTCATTCACAGCCGCCCTTGGATGAGGGACTGATGCCGTGTCGTCTGGTTACAGGCTGGCGGCCTCTCTCCGCTGCTTTGGCCGAGTCCAGGCGCACAGCGGAGGCTCTCGGGGGGAGAGGCGGACCGGGTCCCCCTCGGTTTTCAGACAGAGTTTCTCTGAATTAACTTCTGGCGGAGACTGGGTAGCAGTGAGTTCAAGCCTTAACCTGTTGACAAGAAGATGCAGTGCGGCTGTTTTTCATCAATGGAACAAGGACTCTCCTTCCTCATCTGGTTCCTCAGTCACCCTAACTTCCTGAAGCCCAGTCGTGTCCCAGGCAGACTCCGGGACACTGGCCAAGGGATTAACAGCATCTGTCTTGCGACCCTGGTTACGGATTACTCACAGTCTGGTTTCTCCCATTCAGCTTCATCAGGGTCTCATCATAAGTATTTGTTAAGAGGTTTCCATTTAAGTTGTGATAGGCAACAAGTCCTCCCTCCCTACAGAAACTAGTTTGATTTGGTTTATATGACTTATAACTGAAATGTTTAGACTTTTTTTACTTCAAGTTTTTATTTAATTCTTGTTCGTTAACATATGTGGTAAAAATTGGTTTCAGGTGTAGAATTTGGTTATTCATCTCTTACATACAACACCCAGTGCTCATCACAGCAAGTGCCCTCCTTAATGCCCATCGCCCCCACCTCCCTCCATCAACCCTCAGATTGTTCTCTATAGTTAAGGCTCTTATGGTTTCTCTCTCTCTCTCTCTCTCTCTCCCTCCCTCCCTCCCTCCCTCCCTCCCTTTATTTTTCCTTCCCCTTTGTCCACCTGTTTACTTTTTTTAAAATTTTTTAATGTTTATTAAAAAACAGACAGAATGTGAGTGGGGAGGGGCAGAGAGCGAGGGAGACACAGAATCCAAAGCAGGCTCCAGGCTCCGAGCTGTCAGCACAGAGCCCGATGTCGGGCTCGAATCCACGAACCACAAGATCATGACCTGAACCAAAGTTGGATGCTTAACTGAGCCACCCAGGTGCCCCCCCATCTGTTTTGTTTCCTAAATTCCACAAATGAGTGAAATCATATGGTATTTGTCTTTCTCTGACTCACTTACTTTGCTTAGCATGATACACTCTAGCTCTGTCCACATCATTGCAAATGGCAAGATTTCATTCTCTCTCTTCCCCCTTTCCCCTCCCTCTTTCCCTCCCTCCCCCCCTTCCCCTCCCTCTGCCCACTCCTGCATGCTCACTCTGTCTCAAAAAAAAAAAAAAGTTGCTACAGCTGAGGTCAGAAAGGTTGCTGCCTGTGTTCTCTAGGATTTTGATGGTTTCCTGCCTTACATTTAGGTTTTTCATCCATTTTGAATTCATTTTTGTGTATGGTGTAAGAAAGTGCTCCAGTTTCATTCTTACGTGGTCACTATCCAGTTTTCCCAACACCATTTGTTGAAGAGACTGTCCTTTTTCCACTGCATATACTTTCCTGCTTCGTCAAAGATTAGTTGGCCATGCGTTTGTGGTCCATTTCTGGGTTCTGTCTTCTGTTCCATTGATCTGTGTCTGTTTTTGTGTTAGTACCATATTGTCTTACTGGTTACAGCTTTGTAACACAGCTTGCAGTCCAGGATCGTGATGCCTCCTGCTTTGGTTTTCTTTTTCAGTATTACTTTGGCTATTTGGAGTCTTTTCTGGTTCCATAAAAATTTTCAGATTGTTCTAGCTCTGTGAACAATGCTAGTGGCATTGTGATGGTGATTGCATTAAAGATATACATTGGTTTGGGTAGTACAGACATTTTAACGATGTCCGTTCTTCCAATCTGTGAACATGGAATGTTTCTCCTTTTTTTGCGATGTCTTTGGTTTCTTTCATAAGTGTTCTATAGTTTTCAGGGTGCAAATCTTTTATCTCTTCAGTTAAGTTTATTCCTAGGTATTTTGTGGGTTTTGGTGCCATTGTAAATGGGACTGTTTTCTGAATTTCTCTGTCTGCTGTTTCATTATTGTGTAGAAGTGAAACAGATTTCTGAACATTGAGTTCGTATCCTGCGACTTTGCTGAATTCATGTGTTCTAGCAATTTTTTGGTTGATTCTTTCAAGTTTTCTACAGAGTATCATGTTGTCTGCAAATAGTCAACGTTTGACTTCTTCCTTGATGATTTGGTAGTCTTTTATTTCTTTTTGTTGTCTGATTTCTGAGGCTAAGATTTCTAGTACTATGTTAGATAGTATTGGTGAGAGTGGACATCTGTGTCTTATTCCTGACCGTAGAGGAAAAGCTCTCTGTTTTCCCCCATTGAGGATGATATTAGCTGTGGGTCTTCCATATATGACCTTTATGATGTTGAGGTATGTTCCCTCTATACTTTGTTGAGAGTTTTTATCATGAAAGGATGCTGTATTTTGTCAAATGCTTTTTCTGCATCTATTGAGAGGATCATATGGTTCTTATCCTTTTTTTTATTAACATGGTATATCAGGTTAATTGATACGCGATTAGTGAACCAACCCTGTAGCCCAGGAATGAATCCCGCTTGATCATGAGGAATAATTCTTTTAATGTACTATTGGATTCGATTTGCTAGTATCTTGTAGAGAATTTTTGCATGTGTTTATCACCTGTTCATTCTCCTTTTTCTTGGGGTCTTTGCTTTTGGAATCAAGGCAATGCTGGCCTTGTAGAATGAGTTTGGAAGTTTTCCTTCCATTTATATTTTTTTGGAACAGCTTGAGAAGAATAGGTACTAACTCCTTTAAATATCTGGTAGAATTCCCCTGAGAAGCCATCTGGCCTCGCACTCTTGTTTGTTGGGAGAGTTTTGATTACCGATTCGATTTCTTTGCTGGTTATGGGTCTGTTTAAATTTTCTATTTCTTCCTGTTTCAGTTTTGGTAGTTTGTATGTTTCTAGGAATTTGTCCATTTCTTTCAGATTGCCCAGTTTGTTGGCATGTATATATATTTTTTAATTTTTTAAAGTTTATTTATTTTGAGAGAGAGAAAGCTCACAAGAGGGGTAGGGACAGAGAGAGACAGAAAGAGAGTTCCAAGCAGACCCTGTGCTGTCAGCACAAAGCCCTGTCTGGGGCTTGAACTCACAAACCATGAGATCATGACCTGAGCTGAGCTTAAAGTCTAATGCTTAACCAACTGAGCCACCCAGGCACCCCTTGGCATGTAATTTTAATAATAGTCTCTTATAATTGTTTATATTTCTGTGGTGTTGGTTGTGATCTATCCTCCTTCATTTGTGATATTATTTGGGTTCTTTCTCTTTACTTTTCGCTAAGTATGGCTAGAGGTTTATCAATTTTATTAATTCTTTTGAAGAACCAGCTCTTAGTTTTGTTGATCTGTTCTGTTTTTTTGTTTGTGTCTACATCATTTATTTCTGCTCTAGTCTTTATTATTTCCTTTCTTCTGCTGGCCTTAGGCTTTATTGGCTATTCTTTTCTAGCTCCTTTGAGGTGTAAGGTTAGGTTATGTATTTGGGACCTTTCTTCCTTCTTTTGTTAAATTTTTTTTTAATGTTTACTTTTTGAGAGCAAGAGAGAGAAAGCGAGCGCAAGCAAGCGGGGGAGGGGCAGAGAGAGAGAGAGCGCGCGAGACAGAAGATCCAAAGCATGCTCTGTGCTATTAGCACAGAGCCTGACGAGGGGCCCGAACCCACGAACCGTGAGATCATGACCTGAGTTGACATCAGATGCCTAACTGACTGAGCCACCCAGGTGCCCCCTTTCTTCCTTCTTGAGGTAGGCCTGTATTGCAGTATACTTCCCTCTTAGGACTGCCTTTGCTGCATCCCACAGGTTTTAGACTGTTGTGTTTTCATATCCATTTGCTTCCATTACTTTAGTTCTTTAATTTCTTGGTTAACCAGTTCATTCTTTAGTAGGATGTTCTTTAATCTCCATGTGTTTGTGGTTATCCGAATTTTTTCTTGAGGTTGACTTCAAGTTTCATAGTGTTGTGGTGTGAAAATATGCATGGTATGATCTCAATCTTTTTGTACTGTTGAGGCCTAATATTTGATCTGTTGTGAAGAATGTTCCATGTGCATTCAAAAAGAATGTGTATTCTGCTGTTTTAAGATGAAATATTCTGAATATATCCATTAAGTCTATCCGGTCCAGTGTGTCATTCAAAACCACTGTTGCCTTGTTGATTTTCTGCTTAGATGTCGTGTCCATTGCTGTTAGTTGGCTGTTAAAGTCCCCTACTATTATTGTATTATTATCAGTGAATTCCTTTATGTTTGTGATGAATTGATTTATATATTTGAGTGTCTCCAAGTTTGGGGATAAAAGTTTGTAATTGTTAGATCTTGATGTATAGACCTCTTAATTATGATATAACGGCCTTCTTTATCTCTTCTTACAGTCTTTGGTTTAAAAATCTAGTTTGTCTGATACAAGTATGGCTACTCCAGCTTTCTTTTGACTTCCATTAGCACGATAGATGGTTCTCCATTTCCTCACTTTCAATCTACAGGTGTCTTTAGATCTAAAATGGGTCTCCTGTGGGCAGCATATAGATGGGTCTTGTTTTTTTTTTTTATCCATTCTGATGCCCTATATCATTTGATTGGAACATTTAGGCCATTTACATTCAGAGTGATTATTGATAGATATGAATTTGGTGCTATTGTGTTATCTGTAAAGTTGGTGTTTCTGGTGATATTCTCTGTTCCTTTCTAGTCTTTGTCACTTTTGGTCTTTTTTCCCCCACTCCTAAGAGTCCCCTTTTAATATTTCTTGCAGGGCTGGTTTAGTGGTCACAGACTCCTTTAGTTTTTGTTTGTCTGGGAGACTCTTTCTGTCTCCTTCTGTTCTGAGTGACAGCCTTGCTGGATATGGTATTCTTGGCTGCATATTTTCCCCCTTGAGTATGTTGAATGTATCCTGCCACTCCCTTCTGGCCTGCCAAGTTTCTGTGGACAGATCTGCTGCGAACCTGATCTGTCCTCCCTTGTAGGTTAAGGACTTTTTTCCCTTGCTGCTTTCAGAATTCTTGCCTTGTCTGTGTGTTCTGTGAATCTGACTATGATATCTTGGCAGCGGCTGGCTTTTGTTGAATCTGGTGGGGAGTTTTCTGTGCTTCTTGGACTTCAGTGGCTGTTTCATGCCCCGGATTGAGGAAGTTCTCAGCTATAGTTTGCTCAAATAAACCCTCTGCCTCTTTTTCTCTCTCTTCTTTGGGACTCCTGTGATACAAGTGTTTCTGTGCTTTTCCCCTAAGTCTGTATTTGTGATCCAGTGCCTTTCTTTTCCTCTTCTTTTCTGAGTCATTAGCTTCCATAGTTTTCCCTTCCATGTCACCAGTTCATCCCTGTGCTGTGTCCGTCCTCACTGGCATTGCATTCAGTTGGGCTTGCAACTCAGTTACAGCATTTTTAATTTTGGCCTGACTGGGTTTTAGTTCTTTTATCTCTGCAGTAAGGGATTCTCTGGTGTCTTCTGTGCATTTTTCAAGCCCAGCTAGTATCCTTATAATTGTTTAATTCTAGTTCAGACATCTTAATTATGTCTGTGTTAATTAAAACCCTATCTGTTACTTCTTTCTGTTCTTCCTTTTGGGGTAAATTCCTCCGTCTGGTCATTTTGTCTACATCACTGTTTTTTGGTGTGTGATTGTTAGGAAAGCCTGAGAGTGATGGCTGTATTAAGAAGAGGTCCAGAAAAGAAGGGGTGAGGCAGCCCCTCTGCACTCTGCTGTCATGTTCTGGCTGCTCCTGCCCTCAGGCCAGGCCTTTGCAGGGTTTCTCCTTGCCTGCATGGGGGGTGTTTGGACCTTGTCCTCTCACCGTATGGCAAGTTTTAACTAGATGTGTTTTGGTCTGCTCGTTAATAGAAGCTAGATCAAAAGAAAAAGGAAAAAGAAGCTAGATCCTGTTTGCCCTAGAGACGAAATTTGCAGCCTCTTTGATGAGTAGACTTGATGCGTGGGGGAGGTCTGTGCTGGTCTTCTCCGTGAGGGGCCTGCAGCGCTGACTCTCAGGCGGACTTGCCCGAGCGAAGATGCACCTGCAGGGCGCAGGGGCACGGGCGGTGTAGGTGGCTCCTGTCTCCACTGGGGGGTGCTGTGTTCACTGAAGTTCATCAGTGCTGGTGGGCTGGAGCTGTGGCAGTGGCAAAATGGTGTCCCCCCCACTCTTGTCCCCAGAGTGGCGAGTTCGCACCTGTCCCTTTTCCGGAAAAGCAAACAATCACCCCTCTTGTGTCCCCAGCTTCCGTCAGATCCCTGCCTTCGCCCTGTCTGCGTCCGAGCTGTGTGCCAGGCGGCACAGTACTCCTGTGTGTTATCTGAGGCACGTGGCTGGGTGTCAGAACTCCACACCTTAAGGTCCCACGTGGCACAGACCCCCGCTGATCCTCTGGAGGAGGGTCTCACTGTGCTTTTGCCATTTGCCGTTTGCCAAGGAACCTTTTATTTAGATTTGACTCTCCCCCGTTGGCAGCTCTTAGTGTACTTGAGGAGGGTCCCTCTATGCAGGAACGCTTAGGTAATCATCAGTATGTACTTCCCGTTGGACTTCCATAAACTCGTCTGCTTGTAAGGGACACCCTGAACTTCATAAGCCTCTTTTGGTCTGCTCTTCAAATACAGTGCAAACGTAAAGTTTTTTGAAAGTTGTCCTAATAACGTTGGGTTGTAGTGTTATTGAGACTAATGAAAATACTATACGTTAGAAATCGTGCTGTATTAACGTAGAAAGTTGTCACTTGTTTCTCCGTTGTTTATTGAATTGTAGGTGGCAGAAAAGAAAGAAATTAAAGAATATTTTGAGTCAAACCTCTCTGAAGACTACACAACACATTTCAAGCTGCCTGAATATCGACGTTTATTAGAAACAATTTCGAGGTTTCTGATGCTGGTTGACTACATATTTCAGGAACTCATCCGTCAACTGATGAACACTGCCATCACACTGCTTTTGGAATTATTTGATAATTCTGCTAGAGTGCCATTTTCAAGGGAAAGAAAGAACGAAAATCTCATCAAGTAAATCACACTTTTTTGGCTTGTAAAAAGAATTTATGATCATAATGTAATATGTTGCCACTTACGGAGGAGATATCCAATAACTTAAGCTAGAATTTGAAAATTCTCCTTGTAAGTTATATGTACTCAGTTTTTGCAATTTTCTGAACTTCTTATCTGGTAATACCTTCCTTAATACTGTCCACGAAATTTAAGAAAATTTCCCTTTTCCCCTTTCCACCCCCAAATTCTGCATAGGTTAGGTTGCCCTTGGAGATACATGATGTCCAGTGAAATTTGAAATTCAGATTAACAATGAATAATATTTTAGTACAGTATGTCCCAATATTACCTAAATTATTGTTTATCTTGGAGTTCAAATTTAATTTGGTGTTCTTTATTTTTAATTTGTTAAACCTGGCGATCCTATGCGTAGGTATACTGTATCTTCAATGTTCAGAACTAGCCCTTAAAGATGTGTGAGGATGATTCTGGAAGTAGCCACAAGGTTCATTTGGAATTTGGGTCAATTCCAACTATCTATGGAAAACAAAATGTTTTCAGCTTCTATTTAAATACTACTGTTAAAACATTTTTCTTATTTTCCGCAACTGGATCTCTCACTGTGCCTTGTGAGCCATGGAATATGAACTGAGACTGTAGATACTTTATGTTCAAGCCGTCAAAATTTAGCAATATTATTTTAAGTCAAATCAGAGGTTTTTTTGTTTGTTTGTTTTTAAATTTTTTTTCAACGTTTATTTATTTTTGGGACAGAGACAGAGCATGAACGGGGGAGGGGCAGAGAGAGAGGGAGACACAGAATCGGAAACAGGCTCCAGGCTCTGAGCCATCAGCCCAGAGCCCGACGCGGGGCTCGAACTCGCGGAGCGCGAGATCGTGACCTGGCTGAAGTCGGACGCTTAACCGACTGCGCCACCCAGGCGCCCCTAAATCAGAGTTTTAGTATCATAACTGGAGAGTGAAAAATATATCGATTCACCAAATTTTGAAGAATTTTAAATATGTTATTTCTCTAATTTCTCTAATTATTATTGGATTCAGCAGAGCTGAAGTCATTGATCTAAGGCCTCATAAGTGATTTGAGTCCGTGCCAGGACTTTAACCTATATGAGAGCACTATTTAGTAATAGCACTTATAACTTTATTTCTCCTAAAACCACAAGTATGCGTGTATGTGCGTGTTTGTGTGTTTAGGAGAAGTTTTTAATTTGGAACTTCCTTCCTTCCTTCCTTCCTTCCTTCCTTCCTTCCTTCCTTCCTTCTTTATATTTTAGTGTTTATTTTTGAGAGAGAGAGAGAGCACAAGCAGGGGAGAGGGGGACAGAGGATCCAAAGAGAGCTCTGTGCTGACAGCAGACAGCCCAATGTGGGGCTCAAATTCATGAGTCACGAGATCATGACCTGAGCCAAAGTCAGACACTTAACCGACTGAGCCACCCAGGCGCCTGAACATAATTTTTTAAAATATATATTTATTATTATATTAAATTGGTCATATACTAGAAAATATTGAAAACAAAAATTACCCTAATTCCATCGCTTAAAGACAATGTCTTATTGTTTTGGTACAGTTTCTTCTAAACTTTTCCTATGTATTCTTCCATGGTACTGTTTCATAGCTTATTTTAAAAATCCAACATGCCTTGTATACTTTTTTTTTAATGTTACAGGAGAAATACTTGTGTATTTCAAGTATATGTATTTTGGGAATCATACCACCTGGGTTAATCCCTGTTTCATCTCTGACATGTGTGACTTAGGTTAGCTAGGAAACTAACAGAGGTTATATAAATTCTTTAAACCTCAGTTTCCTCATCTGTAAACTAGAGATAACAATAATACCTATATCATTAGGTTCTTTGAGAATAAACAGATTAAATGCCTGCGAAGTAGGTGCTACCATTACTGAATCTGTTCCCACTGACCTAACAGTATTGGTTTGTATTTCCGTAATGACTACTGATATTGTGCATCCTTTGATATTATTGGCTCTCTGTAGATCTTCTCAGACAAAATGTCTGTTCAAGTCCTTTGTCCATTTTTATTTTTATTTATTTTTTAATGTTTATTTTTGAGAGAGTGCGAGCAGAGGCAGGGCAGAGAGAGATGGGAACAGAGGATCCAAGTGGGCTCTGTGCCCACTTGTGGAGAGCTTGATGTGGGGCTTGAACTCATAAACTGCGAGATCATGACCTGAGCTGAAATCAAGAGTCAGACACTTAACTGACTGAGCCACCCAGGTGCCCCCGTCCATTTTTAAATTATGTTGTCTTGGGGGACCCTGAATAGCTCAGTCGGTTAAGCATCCGACTTCGGCTCAGGCCATGATCTCACAGTTTACAGATTCGAGCCCTGCATCGGGCTCTACTGACAGCTCGGAGCCTGGAGCCTGCTTCGGATTCTGTGTCTCCCTCTCTCTCTGCCCCTCCCCCATTCATGCTCTATGTCTCTCTATCTCAAAAATAAACAAACATTAAAAAAAAAACTGTATTGTCTTTATTGTTAAGTTATAAAGAATTTTAAAAATATATTTTGGGTACAAGAGCCTTATTATCATCAAATAATTACTTGCAAAAATTTTCTTTCATTCTATACATCATCTTTTCACTTTCTTGATAGTAGCCTTTCGAACACAAACGTATTTAATTTTGAAAAAGGCCAATTTATTTTTTCTTTGATTGTACTATTTTTTAAAAATTTTTTAACGTTTATTTATTTTTGAGAGAGTGACAGAGCACGAGTCGGGGAGGGACAGAGAGAGGAGAGGGAGACACAGAATCCAAAGCAGGCTCCAGGCTCTGAGCTGTCAGCACAGAGCCCAACGCAAGGCCCAAACCCACGAACTGTGAGATCATGACCTGAGCCGAAGTTGGACACTTAACCGACTGAGCCACCCAGGCGCCCCTCCTTGATTATACTTTAACTGTTGTATAAAAGAAATCATTTCCCAATCCAAGATCATGAAGATTTATACCTTTATATTCTCCTAAGATTTTTAATTTTAGCTGCTGCATTTAGATCTTTGATCCATTTTGTTTTAATTTTTGTATACAGTCTGAGATAAGGGTATAAATTCATTCTTTCCCGTATGGATATCCAACTGTCCCAGCACTGTTTCTCAGAAAGACTATTCTTTCTCCATTGAATTGTGTTGGCATCCTGTTGACAATCAGTTGACGATAGATGTATGGATTTATATATGGACTGTAAATTTTGTTCAGGTGATCTCTATGTCTGTCAGTACCACAGTCTTGATTACTGTAGCTTTGTAGTAAGTTTTGAAATTGGAAAGTGTGAATTTTATAACACTGTTCCTTTTCAACATTGTTTGGACTATTCTGGGTCCCTTGCATTTACTGTGAACTGTAGAGTAAGATTGCCAATTTCTATCTAAAACAAAAACAACAACTGGAATTTATGTAAGGATTGCACTGAATCTCTAGATAAATATGGGGAGCATTTTTATTTTAACAGTATAAAGTTTTCCAGTCCATGGATGTGAGATTGTCTTTGCATTTATATGAGTAGTCTAATTTCTTTCAGTAGTCTTTTACGGTTTTCAGTATATGTGTCACACTTCTTTTGTTATGTTTATTTTGAAGTATTTCATTCTTTTTGATGCTATTGTAAACACCATTTTTTAAGTTTTATTTTGGATTATTAATTGCTAACGTATTGAAATATAGCTGATTTTTGTATATTGATCTTGTATCCAGCAACCTTGCTCAACTTGTTTATTAGTACTAATGGTGTGTGTGTGTTAACTCCTTAAGATTTTCTATACAGGATTATGACACCTGTAAATAGAGATCGTTTTACTTCTTTTTTTTCCCAGTCTGATATCTTTTATTACTTTTTGTTGCCTGATTGCCCTGGCTAGAATCTTCAATACAACGGTATTAGAAGTGGCAACAGTGAACATTCCTGTTTTATTCCTTGTCTCAAGAGGGAAACTTTAAGTCTTTTATCATTAAGTATGATGTTAACTGTGGGGTTTTTGCAAGTGTTTCTTATCAGGTCGAGGAAGTTCCCCTCTATTGTTTGTTTGTTTAATGTTTTTGCATGAAATGTTGGATTTTGTTAAATGCTATTTTTCTGTGTCAGTTGATCATGTGTTTTTTACTTTATGCTGCCAATATGGTATACTACATTATGTTACATGTATACATTTTTGTATGTTGAACCAACCTTGCATTTTTGGGATAGTTTCCACTCAATTATGATATATAATCTTTTGTATAGGCAGCTAGATTGAGTTTACTAATATTTTGTTAAGGATTTGTGTGTCAGTATTCATAAAGGTATTAGTCTGTAGTTGTCTTATGATGTCTGTGTCTGGTTTTGGTTCCAGGAAAATTCTGGGCTCATAGAATGAACTGGTATAATTTCTTTCTTAAATATTTGACAGACTTCACAAGGAAGCCTGTCTGGGCCCAGGGCGTTCTATTTTGAAAGCTTACAAATTATTTGTTCAGTTTCTTTAATAGATTATCTATTTCCCTGATTTTTATGAGGGGATGTGGAAAGATTTTTTTAAAAGTTCTGTGCCATTCTCTTGCTGCCAGAAGCTCCTAATAGTTTTATTTTCTGCCCTTTTCCCCTTAAATTGAGATGCCTATCTTATTATGGTTTGATATTGCTTTTTAACTTAATCCGATAGTTTCTGTCTTTTAATTAGGAAATTAAACCTATTTAGATTTAGTAACTGGTATGCTTTGCTTTTGCGCCTCCCATTTCATTTATGCTTATTATTTATTTTGCTTTGTTTTTTTTCTCTTTCCTTTTCTGTTTTCTTATTTTTCTTGATTCACTCAAATGGCTCTTAATTCCCTATGCCTCCTTCTTACCTCCTTGTTTTAGTGTTTCTTATGCTTTGCAGTGTGTTTACGTATTCTCCATCTTCCTAATAATTATTATTTAAATTCTATTTTTGTTAGCTTATATTTGTAAATCTTTACTTTTCCATACAAATGCTTCACTTATTAAAGCTTATTTTTAGACAGAGGGAGAAGGAGCACATGCACGTACATGCACACGAGCAGGGGAAGGGCAGAGAGGGAGGGACAAGAATCCCAAGCGGTTTCCATGCTTTCAGCGCAGAGAGACTTTCTGTCTATGGATTTACCTATTCTAGGTACCTCATTTGGTGGAGTTATACGATATTTGTTCATTGTTTCTGGCTTATTTCTCTTAGCATAATGTTTTCAAGGTTCATCCATGTTGTGACACGTATGAGAATTTCCTTTTTAAGGCTAGATAATGATTGTATGTGTATACCAGATTTTATTTATCTGTTCATCTGTCGATAGACATTTGGGTCATTTTCACCTTTTGGCTATCGTGAATGATGTTGCTATAAACATTGACGTGTAAATATCTGTTTGAATCACTGTTTTCAGTTCTTTCGTTTATATGCCCTGAGGTGGCGTTGCTGGATCACTTGGTAATTCAACAGGTAACTTTCTGAGGAATTTCCCTGGTATTTTCCACAGTAACCGCCCTATTTTAATTCCCACCAGGAAGCACCAGGATTCTAATGCTCACCAACACTACTTTCCTCTTTTAGAGAATAGTAGCCATCCTGTTTGGTGTAAAGTTACAGCTCATTGTGGTCTTGATTTGTATTTCCCTAATGATGAGTGATGCTAAACATGTTTTCATGTGCTAATTGACCATCTGTATATCTTCTTTGGGGGAATGTCTAATTATTTATGTGTTCTGGATATTAGTAAGATATCAAAGTTTAGAAAGACTTTTGTTTCTTATTTCTTAATCTAGAATGTACAAGAATATCTTTACTTTCCCTGGAAAGATAACAAATGATGGTGAAGAATTTGTTGGTAATTCAAATTTACGTGCCACTTCTGTTTTAAAGTCAGAAGTGAAAATGGAAGCAGATATTAATGAGGTAAGTGGTCTTTGAAAAATATAAGCACAGATTTTTAATGTAAAATGAGTAAGTTTTGTAATTAAAAATGGGATTTATGATTATTCACAATTGTTTGCGCACCACACACACATACACGTCCCTCCCACTGTAGAAAGCTGTAATGACACTTACCTCAGTTGGTTCATTTGTTCATGCCTTATTGAGTACTTACTATACACCGGTCACTGGGCTCGGCTCTGAAATTCACCAGCCGGTGGAACGAATTCCCTGATCTCTTGGAGCTTATATTCTGCACCAGGAGAGACAGGGACTGAAGTGAGTTGTGCAGTGAGGAAACACAAAGGTAGATAAGGGAATGCGGAGTGCTGCCGTATGCTGCTTTCACACGGGACTGGTGCGGGAGGGCCACCCTATCTAAAGTAGCAGTTACCCCTTCCGCCCCCACTATTGTCTACCTTTGACTCTTTACCATTCTACAGAAAACAGCAAATAACAAAAAAAATTTTTGTTGTTAACTCAAAAATGACACAAGCCAAATTATGAAACCTCTTAACAGAATCCTAGAAAAACTTACACTAGGAAATCTTTTTTTTTTTAACGTTTATTTATTTTGAGAGGGAGAGAGAGTGCATGTGAGTGGGGGAGGGGCAGAGAGAGAAGGAGAGCAAGAATCCTCAGCAGGATCCATGCTGTTGGCACAGAGCCTGATGCAGGGCTCGCTCTTACGAACCATGAAATCATGACCTGAGCCCAAATCAAGAGTTAGATGCCTGCCTGACTGAACCACCCAGGTGCCCTGGGAAATCTTTTCTTGATATGAGGAATTGTATCCTGCCCCCGACAATATTTTCTCGGGATTAAACTTTATACAGTAGATACTTTTCCTGCTTTGCAAAAGCAGCATTTTTATGAGATAGCACTGTATAATATGTATGTTTTACATATTTTTAAATAGGTAGATTTGGTAACAAGGGAAAATGCTCACATTTTAAATTTCAGTTTGTATTTCTCTTATTAGTAGCTTAATTCTGTATTTTTAAAAAAATTTTTTTTCAACGTTTATTTATTTTTGGGACAGAGAGAGAGCATGAACGGGCGAGGGGCAGAGAGAGAGGGAGACACAGAATCGGAAACAGGCTCCAGGCTCTGAGCCATCAGCCCAGAGCCCGACGCGGGGCTCGAACTCACAGACCGCGAGATCGTGACCTGGCTGAAGTTGGACGCTTAACCGACTGCGCCACCCAGGCGCCCCTAATTCTGTATTTTTAAAAATATGTTATTGGAGGGGCGGCTGAGTGGCTCTGTCGGTTGGGCGTTCGACTTCAGCTCAGGTCGTGATCTCACGGTTCGTGAGCTCAAGCCCCGGGTCAGGCTCTGTGCTGACAGCTCGGAGCCTGGAGCCTGCTTCGGATTCTGTGTCTCCCTCTGTCTGTCCCTCCGCTGCTTGCACTCTGTCTGTCACATTGTCTCAAAAAGAAATAAATGTTAAAAAAAAATTTTTTTTTAAATATGTTATTGTAGACTCATATTTTGTCTTCTATGTTTTTTGTCCATTTATCTGCTGAATAGATTTTTCTATTATTTTGTAGGAATTCTTCATATTTATATTGCAATTATCTTTTCTGCTAGATGGCTTGCTACTTTTATTCCCTCATGGTAATTTTTATCAATAATTCTTCATTTCAGTGTAGTGGAATTTATCAATCCTTTTATTTGTGTTAGTGTCTGAGATTAAATTTACCATCCTGAGTCATAAATATATTTTCCTTTATTTTCTCATAGAAGCTTTAGAGTCTGGCCTTCACATGTTGTGTTTAATGTGTCTGTGTGTAGTGTAGGCTGGGGTCCATTTTCAGTTTTCTGTGTGAGTAGCCATTGCCCAGACGTAGTTTCTTTACATCCTTTCCCTGCTGATCTGCACTGGCAGCTCTTTCTTTATCATTTACCATCTGATTCCCATATGTGGGTCTTCTGTTCCCCAGCTGTTACTCTGTCCTGTTGATCTATTTGCCTCTCACTGTGCCGATCCCCCACTGGATTAGTGGTATATAGCTTTGAGATAAGTCTTCTTTTATTCTCAGCCATTTGCTCTTCTGTATACAGTTTAGATTCAAACCCTATTTGGATTTTGTTTGAAATTGCCTAGAAGATGGGGAGAGTTAATATTTTGTGATATTGAATCTTCCCGACATGATTGTGCTATTTAAGTCTTCTTGAATTTTTTCAATGTCTTTTATAATTTCTCCATAAAAATCTTAGATTTTTTTTGTTAGATTTAACCTGTGAGCCTTGTAGCCCCAGCCTGTACTGGGAGTTGTTATTTTATTTATTTATTTTTAATTTTTAATGTTTATTTATTTTTGAGAGAGAAACAGAGCATGCGCAGGAGACAGGCAGAGAGAGGTAGACACAGAAGCTGAAGCAGGTTCCAGGCTCTGAGCTGTCAGCACAGAGCCCGACACGGGGCTCAAACTCACAAACCGTGAGATCATGACCTGAGCCAAAGTCTGACGCTCAACCGACGGAGCCACCCAGGCGCCCCGGGAGTTGTTATTTTAGATGCTTCTACTAGTTCTTTATGAACACTTTAGAATAGAAATATTTTTAGATAAAAACACATGCACAGTTTTTTTTAATTTTTTTAATGTTTTTAAATTTATTTTTGAGAGAGAGAGAGAGACAGAGTGTGAGTGGGGAGGGGCAGAGAGAGAGGGAAACAGAATCTGAAGCAAGCTCCAGGCTCTGAGCTGTCAGCACAGAGCCCCACGTGGGGCTCGAACCCATGAGGTACGGGATCATGATCTGAGTTGAAGTCGGAGGCTTAACCGACTGAGCCACCCAGGTGCCCCTGCACTGTTTTCATTTTTTCCTTAGGATTAATACTCAATCAGCACAATAGGCCTTTTTACTGTCTCCCATTTGCAGAGTATCTCTTTAGACAAGGCTATGCTAATTTCTATTAAAGAGTGCCTTTCACATGTATCCTATTTTATACTGACTGTTGCTTCTTGATAACTGAAATCTCAGATTAACTGATCTTTTTACTTATTACGTGTAGTGGGTGTTTTTCTTATACTTATTAGCTATTTGTATTTCTTATTTTTATGACCTTTTGATGTTCTTTCCCATTTTTCTGATGGCGTTTTCTCTTCCTTTTTCTTACTGAATTACAAAACTATTTATAAAGTACAGACCATAACCATTTGTTATATCATGAAAATATAAATCTTAATGCATTGTTTTTCGTTTTGTTACTAGTGTTTCTAGTATGAGGAAGATTTTTTTTTCAGTAATTAAAAACCTGTCCCACCTGGGTTCACTGGTAAATTCTACCAAACATTTAAGACAGAAATTATACCAATTTTCTACAGTCTTTTTCAGAGGAATGCAGAAGATAGAATACTTTCTAACTTATTCTGTGAGACCAATGTTACTTTAATACCAAAACCAGACAGACAGTACAAGAAAGCTACAGACAGATATCTCTCATGAACACAGATGTAAAAATCTTCAAATCATAATCCAACATAGAATTGTACACCAAGTGGGATTTATCCTAGGTATGTAAGCTAGTTCAACTCTTGAAAGCTAATGCAATCCATCACATCAGTAGGCTAAAAAAAAAATCACATGCTCATATAATAGATGCAGGAAAAGTATATGAGAAAATATAACACCCATTCATGATAAAAGTTCTCAGTAAACTAGAAAGAGAAGGTAACTTCTTCAACTTGATAGAGAATCTTTACCAAAAAACCTGTAGCTCACCTTATATTTAGTGGTGACAAGCTTGAAGCTTTTCTATTAAGATCAGGAGCAAAGCAAAAACGTTCCCTCTGACTAATGCTTTTCAACATTGTACTGGAAATACTAGCTTATGCAACAAGACAAGAAAAGGAAACAAAAAGTATACGGTTTGGGAAGGAAGAACTAAAACTTCCTTTGCAGATGACATGCTCATCTATGTAGAAAATCCAAAAGAATCAACGAAAAATCTGGAACTAATAAGTGATTATAGTGAGGTTGCAGGCTACAGGGTTAATTTTAAAAGGTCAGGCACTTTCCTATATGCCTGCAGTGAAAAAGTGAAATTTGAAGTTGAAAACAATACTATTTACGTTAGCACCTTCCCAAATGAAATACTTGGGTATAAATCTTACAAAATACATACAGGGTATATATGAGGAAAACTACAAAACTCTAATGAAAGAGATCAAAAGAGAACTAAAAGAATGAAGTGATAGTCCATGTTCATGGATGGGAAGACTCCGTATTATCAACATGTCAGCTTTCCCAACTTGATCTATAGTTTCAATGCGATGCCAATCAGAATCCCAGGGCCTATTTTGTGGATCATGAGAAACTAATTCCAAAGTTTATATGGAGAGACAAAAGACCCAGAATAGCCAATACCATACTGAAGGAGAACAAAGTTGGAGGACTGACACTGTCTGACGTTATGATTTACTTTAAGGGTATGATAATCAAGACAGTTTGGTATTAATGAAAGAACAGTCAAATAGACCACTGGAACAGAATAGAGAGGCCAGAAATGGATTCCCATAAATACAGTAAAACCTTGGTTTGCGAGCATAATTCATTCCAGAAACATGCTTGTAATCCAGAGCACTTGTATATCAAAGCAAATTTCAAGAACCATCGGTTTAGTGGTGATCATGTGATGTTTGGTGTCACATACTACTTGTATTGCAAGACATCGCTTGTTTATCAAGTTAAAATTTATTAGAAACATTTGCTCGTCTTGTGGAACATTTGTAGAACAAGTTACTCACACTCCAAGATCTTACTGTATAGTCAACTGATGTTTGACAAAGGAACAAGAGCAATACAGTGGAGCAGAGATGGTGCTCAATAAATGTGCTGGAACAACTGGACGTCCTTGTGCCAAAAACAATGAATATAGACTCAGACTTCACATCTTTCACAGAATTAACTCAAAATGGATCATAGACCTGTTTGTCAAATGCAAAATTAAAGAAACTCTTAAAGGTAATATAAGAAAAAACCTAGATGACCTTAAGTGTGGCAGTGACTTTTTAGACACAACACCGAAGGCATGATCCATGAAAGAACTGAGAAGCTGGACTTCATTGAAATAGAAGACTTTTTGGGTCACCTAGGTGGCTTAGTCGGTCAAGCATCTACCTCTTGGTTTAGCCTCAGATCACGATCTCCTGGTTCGTGAGTTCGAGCCCCACATCGGGCTCTGTGCTGACAGCTCTCACTCCTTGTCTTGTTCTAAATTGTCCTTGTTCTAAATTGTCCTTGTTCTAAATTGTCCTTGTTCTGAATTGCATTTCTCTGATGACAAATAATGTGGACCATCTTTTCATATGCTTGTTTGTCACCTGTATACTTTCTTTGTTGATGTGTCAGTTAAGGTCTTTGACTCATTTTTAATTGGGTTATGTGTTTTCTAACTGTTGAGTTGGAAGGGTTCTTTGCATATTTTAGAGAACAGACCTTTAGCAGCTATGTCTCTTGCAAATATTTTCTCCCATCCTGACTTGACTTCAAGTCTTGTGGCTTGACTTCACTCTCATACCTTTGTATTTTGCCAAGAAGCTTTCTATTTTCTATTTATTTATTTATTTTGCAAGAGAGAGAGAACGGGCAAGGGAGGGGCAGACCCAAGACTTCCGCCTTACCACATGCTGGCAATATAGCCTTTAACAAATTAATACCAGCTTTTTTATATATAATAAGAGTAACCATTTCTGTCCAGGTTGCTGTGAAGATGAGGTGAGGGCAACTTGTTTACTCCGGCGCCTAGGACATGATAAGCACTCACCCAAGAGTAACTGTGTCCAATAATAGAGTGTGCTAGGAGAATACTGTATCAGGTGTACTCAAGCAGTGGACATAGATACAAGGATGCCGTATCGAATAGTGGTTGTACTACGTGCATTTCAGGAATGATTCTACGCCAACTATTTGTGATACTGTAACATTAGGAAGTGTGTAGGGTTCAAGGTCCGGTCGTTACCAGGATTAGAGGTTATTTTCCAGAAGAAGCTATACGACGCATTATGTTTGTTTGAAATTGTCTTTGAACTTCTTGATTGTGATAAAACATACATAACATCCACTTGCCCGTTTCGAGCATATTTTACACGTGAAATTCAGTGGCGTTACCACACGCGCGGTGCTGTGCGCAGTCACCATTACCCACTCTGCAGCCGCGTGTCACCCCCCGAAACTCCCGCGTTTATTTGTGTACAACCTCTAAAGATTGCGTGTCCCCTTCAGCATCTGCTCAGGCTCTTCCTTAGCGGCTTCACAGGGTGCTGACGATGTTTGTTTACAGTGTCAACCGCCTTTATTCGTTATGGAGTAGTTGAGGTTCTGGCAGGTGAGTGAGACAACCACTCTGAGAAACCCTGGATGCCTCCAGAACAGCGGGCTGTGTGTGGGTAAGAGAGATGGATACATTAGTTGAGAATACCTGCCTAGACAGAGCCTACGAGCAAATACATTGTCTAAGAAAGGTGTTTATCCGTGAAATAGTCTGGCTGTTTCTCAGTAGGGACGGGTGCCTGTACCAGAATGGGTGTATTCCAGCAGGGATGCGTACCTGTACCGGGATGTGCATATTCTCAGTACATATCCTCTGTACCAGGATGTGTATACTCCAGTAGGGACAGGTACCCGTACTAGGATGTGTACACTCCAGTAGGGACGGGTACCTGTACCTGGATGTGTATATTCCAGTGAAGAAGTCAGACCTGCAGCAGTGGTTTTGAAGGAGATTCCTGATTTCTAATTCTCAACTGTGAGTACACAGTAGACTCACTTGCACAGCTTTTAAATGATTCATATTCTTGGTATAAAATTGTTCAATCAATGTACACGTGAAACTAATATGACATTGTATGTTAATTATACTTTTAATTACAGAAAGATTCTTGGACCCTGCCGCAGACCTTTTAACTCAATCTCTGGGGATAGGGCCCAAGAATTTGCGTTTTTAATTTTTTTTTTTTTTACATTTATTTATTTTTTGAGAGACATAGAGAGGCAGAGCACAAGTTGGGGAGGGTCAGAGAGAGAGGGAGACACAGAATCTGAAGCAGGCTCCAGGCTCGGAGCTATCAGCACAGAGCCCAACATGGTGCTCGAACTCACAAACTGTGAGATCATGACCTGAGCCGAAGTCGGACACTTAACCGACTGAGCCACCCAGGCGCCCCCAGGAATTCATATTTTTAAAAAAAATTTTTTTAATGTTTATTTATTTTTGAGACAGAGCATGAACGGGGGAGGGTCAGAGAGAGAGGAAGACACAGAATCCGAAGCAGGCTCCAGGCTCTGAGCTGTCAGCACAGAGCCCGACGCGGGGCTTGAACTCACGGACCGTGAGATCATGACCCGAGCCGAAGTCGGACGCTTAACCGACTGAGCCACCCAGGCGCCCCCAAGAATTTGTATTTTTAACAAGCTCCCAAATGATCAATATGTAACCACTCTGGTGTTAATTTACACAGTCTTTTGGGGGAACTCCTGCATTACAATGCATCGTGTATTTTACATTACCTTATTTTAACATGCAAGTATTCATTACACCAAAGTTATTGTTTATCATTTAAAGTTTAGGTCTGTATTATCCTGAATTGAAAGGAATATTCTTTCGGTTATATATTGTCACTGTCACTCTAATATCTATTAATTAGATTTTGAATCATATCAAAGTGGAGAGCAATTTGAGAAAAGTATATGCACCAGTATTTGAAGTGGCTCTACGCTTGAGGTCTCCTGAAGAAAGTGACTCTTCAGAAACTTCCACAGAGAACTTTCATGAGTCTGACAATGGCTCTGAAGAACCTGGGGTGTGTGAACAAGAGGAGGCACCAAAAAATGAAGTCAGTTGTGTCATAAAACAGTCGAGTGAAGAAATGCCAATAATGAAGAAACCAAAAGTTTGTTACAACCTTGAAGAAATACCTTCAGGTAAGATGAGTGAGACTATTAAGAATGAAAGGAGATACGCTAACAGCCGGAAAAGAGCAAATGACAGAAAATTTCAGTAGTTTATCTATTATCGCTGACCGGCGATAATAAATATTAAGAAATAATATCATTTCTCAGCAGTATAAATGTTAAGAAAGCTCTAAGCACAAGCTCACATCATCTGTGGTGCATGTGAGCGATAACACCGTTACTCATTCTGGTCTCCTACGCACACCATTCTCAGTCTTGGGGCCTGATGACCCCCTTCCTGGCAGTGAACACCCCTACGTGCTTGTCAGAAACCCAGGCCCTCAGACCGCAGCTCGGCCCTCATTATCACAGTCTGGGGTGTGGTGGAGTGCTAGAATGCTACCTCTTAGGTGACCTTCCCGCGTATTCTCGGATGTCTGCAAAGCACTGCCACATAGCAAGTGGTCACCTAGCTGGTTTAAATACCAATCAGTGTTTCATTCTCTCTTTTTTTTCAATGGACTCTTGTAGACATAGAAATCATGACCGAGTTCGAGAATAAATACATGTGTGATGAGTAAGTAGCAGACCTTTTTGCTATTACAAGTAATTGTAGTCTCTGGTGGTTACTGCATTTTTCTGAAATATGATTTTATCTTTTTTCAGGTTTTCAGAATTTGCTACAAATCTCTTCATAGTTCCCAACAGATTAGATTTTTCAAGAAAAATTCAAAATATGGTGACTGATATTGAAAAACGTATAAGTAAGTGTTTTTGAAGCGTAGCTAGATACACTGTCTCCTTCGGGAATATTCTCTCAGGCTCAGGCATCTGATGTTCACACCCAGTGGTGGAGCACACACCACTGTCCATTGGGATCGGGAATGTGCAGTCTTTGGGATCAGTCAATGTGAATTTGGGATTATTTGAGGATGTGTGACTTCTACACGTAACTGTGGAATGCATAAAAGACGGGAATTAGGAAAACAGTGTAAGGTTTGGGTTTTTTATATACCACAGAATTTTATAAGACTTAACTAAGTTATATCTTACTAGCATAACAGATACTATTTCCATCTGAAACCGATTTTGATCAGTCCTTTTCTAGTTCTGTGTATCCAGTCTGACACTACACAGCTATTACTAGCCTGGCCACCGAACGTGTCCCTTCCTCTCGGTCTGAGTCTTAAAACATCTTAAAACAGCAGGACCCGTGGCAACTCTTAGAAGGTGTATATTTCCTCTTGTTATTAGTCAGTTTGGGGAGGGGTATTTTGAGATTGTCAAATATCTTTTTGTTTCTTCTGAAAATTTTACCCCCTAATTTTAGCCTTTATTAGCGGATCTTATCACCTTAGCAGATCCATTTCTTTATTCAGTTATTTATGTAAATGTGGACTCACTGATCTACATTCACATTTGTATGTGTTTGCGTACATACGTGCATTTGTGTGCATGTAAACTTACTTGAGAAAAAAAATAAAAAATTTAAACCACCCCATCATTTCAGCTGCCTGCATATAACAACTATGTGTTTTCACATATTTTTTGCATTTTTACCTTCATAAGCATACAAGAGTGAAACTTACATTTAAAATGGTTTGTTCTCAGGGTGCTTGGGTGGCTCAGTCAGTTAAGCATCTGACTCTTGATCTCAGCTCAGGTCATGATCTTGTGGTTTTGTGAGTTCGAGCCGTGCGCTCGGGGCCGTGCGCTGACGGCTCAGAGCCTGCTTGGGATTCTCTCTCTCTCTCTGCCCCTCCCTGCTCGCACTCTGTCTCTCTTCCTCAAAAATCAGTATTAAAAAAAAAAACTTTAACAAAACATTTTATTATCACTTAGCGTTCTATTGGAGGCATTTTCCTCATGGCTGCAGTCGCTCTCATAATTGTCACTTAGATGGCTAGATAATACTCCCTTACACTAACGTGCCATAATATGTTTAACCATGCGTGCACGATTAAACATGCTCATTCCTATACCCAGTCATGAAGTTAACATCTGGCACACGGCTTGTGGCTTCCGTGGGTCCTTCTCAGACTAAGTCCACAGGAGCGGCACTGATGGGGCAGAAGTCTTTCTCATACTGCTTGGTAGTTCTTCTGGGTTAAGAAAAATAACCCTTAATCTTTAATAGGAGTTTTAAGAAAAATGGGTCATTTGCCTTGATTTTATGGTGATATTTTTTCCTAAGCAGAACATTATTTTTAAAGTATAACATTTGTAGAGCCTTTGGAAAAAGGCTTCAGGGCGTGGTATCGTAGAGACGCTTGCCCATATTATGATCACATATTATGAACAACATTCTCCTACTTGTCTTCTAATTATGATTTCATTTTTATGTTTAAGCTTTCGATTGCTCTAAAATGTATTTGCATACACTGACTTATAACTTTTTCCCAAAGCACTAATGATGTGTCTGTCCCAGTATCATTCGTTGAATAACCCATTCCTCACCCTCTCTGACTTGAAACGGCACTGTGATCATTTATTGTATTTTAGTATTTTATTTTATTTCATTTTTGGACTGTGTCTATAACTCGTGTGCCAGTACTGTGCTGTTTTAATTATGTCACATTTTGCCCCCAGGGATTTCCTAGGTTCAGGGATATTTGTGTTAGTCTGGGGAGTGTAAAGAGAGTATTACTGTTACTTAATTTGTTGCTCAGGTTGGCCTTATTTTCAGAGAACTGCTCTTTCCGAATGGGCCCTGTGCCCTTTTGTGGAGAGCACTGTAGCGTCTTTGGGCACAGGAGGCTCACACCCGTCTTGTGTTTCCTCGGGGACAGCCGCGGGACGGGCTCATTGTGGGAGTGGGGCCGCTTAGAGGCCCATCAGTGAAAAGACCTAGAAAGTAACGTGGAAAGTAACAGTGTAGTTACTGACTTGTTACGCAGGTAGAATAATGTCAGAATGGCTACTCCGCACCTGTTTGAGACGCAAATGTATCAACCAGAGTGTTTGTGGACGGTTTTTTTTCCCCCTCTGTCCTTAGAGTTTTCAGTCAAAACACTGCTCTCCAGAGTCTCCTTTGTTACCCCTCCTCTTGAGTCACTAGTAACACAGCAGGCTACTTTGTCACCATCCGTATTCGTATTCGTGTTGGGTTCTCCCGGCATCCTGCTTGGCGTTTTAAGACCTACTACGTCACTCAGTGCGCCATGCAGTTTGTGGGTTTTGACAATTACGTATCCGCCATCCAGGTTCCATACAAAACCACTCCATCACGCCCAGGTTCCCTGGTGCTGCCCCTTCGTGGTTGGACCCTCCACACCTCTTACCCCTGGCAACCTCCGATCTGTTTCCTGTCTTTATAGTTCTGCCTTTTCCAGAAGGTCATACAAGTGGATGTGTAGGTAGCCTTTTGGGTCTGGCTTTTTTCACTTAGAAAGATGCATTTCAGATTCATCCATCTTGCTGCGGGGGACAGCAGCCTTACTCCTCTTCATTGCTGAGTCGTAGTCTACTGTCTGGATATACCAAAGTTTCTTTCTGCAGTCACATCTGGGTCGTTTCCAGTTTGGGGCAATTATGAATAAAATTGCCGTAAACATTCACATACAGGTTTTTGGACAACGTAAGATTCCTTTTTTCTTGAGTTGATAACCAGGGGTGGGTTTGCTGGGTCATATGGTAGGTGTATGTTTAATTGTATGAGAATTGTAACGTGGTTCTATCATTTTGCATTCCTGCCAACAATGTATAAAGCTCCAGTCACTCTGTATCCTTGTCACCTCTTGGTATTGTCAGATTAAAAAAAAAAAAAAAAAAAGGTAGCCATTCTGGTAGGTTGTAGTGGGTCTCATTGTGTTTGTATTTTGTTTCCCTGTTCATCTCTTCATGAGCTTATATGCATATGCTTGGATACATTTTTTGTGGTCAGATCTTTACATCTTTTGCTTATTTTCATTAGGATGTTTGTTTCCTTATTGTTGAGTTGTGAGAAGTCTTTATATGTATCGTCGATACAAGTCTTTTATGAGATACAAGATTTGCACACATTTTCTCCCAGTCTGTGCCTCATCTTTTCATTCTTTGTCACAGAGTGAACCTTCTGAACTCTGATAAAGTACGGCTCACCACTTTTTTTCTATTATGGGTTATGTTTTGTTACCTACAAACTCTTTGTCTAACTCACAGCCAATACAGATTTTTCCTGTATTTCCTCTTGGAATATTAATAAAGTTGTGCTTTATATTTAGGTATATGGCTTATCTTGAGTTAATTTTTGCATAGTGTGTGAAGTGTAGGTTAAAGTGTTGTGTTTGTTGGTTGGTTGGTTTTTGCCCATGGACACCCGGTTTTTCAGCTTGTCTGTGAACGCACTGGCGGTGAAGCTTTGTCTCCCGTTCATCCCCTCACTGTGCTGGTCTAATGCTCTCCACGTGGCATCACGTAGCATGGTTATTCCAACTATTTCTTAATGACTTTTCTTAGCTTCTATTTAATTATGCCTCGCCCTGACACCACCCGGTACCTGTGAGTGGTTCTGTTGTTTCCATAATATTAAATCCAGACTTTTACACTGTCTTAAATTCCGTTTATCGGTATAGAATACTATATAGCCCTCATAATAAATTAGCCCCAGTCCAGTAGTTTTAGATGTCATGGATAATTTTAAGGTGTTGTTTTCAGTGGGACATCAGAAAATACTAACTTCCGAATTATGTATTTTAGCCAAGATTATTCCTCTTTGCCAAGATCCCCGCCTGTCTGTCTTTACTGAATCGGTTTTAATTGTGAATTTACCTAATAAGACTGAAAGTGGCATTGCCTGTAAGAAGACAACCAGATGGCCAGATTGTCAGGTTCTTTTTGAAATGGATACTACCTACCAAAACAAAGTGAGTTTAAGAACGATTTGTCTTAGGGAATACTGGGCTGATTCTTAGATTAAAGGGATTTATTGAAAAATTTGAGTATCCTAACTTAGGACAATTGAAATGCCATTTCCATCTTCTCCCCCGTCTGTCCCACTCATGTGCTTTCAGCTCAGTTCTTCTCCTTTGTTCTTTTCCAACTTCCCCTCCGAAAATGAGCTTTCTGTTTTACGGTTCCTGCGTGATATTGACTTCCAGTCATTGACCTGCATTGGCCCCTACGTTCCCGTTGCCATCTGGCTGGGTATTTTTGTTCAGATTTACAGGAGAATCTAATTGTCCTCACTTGGGTCAGATGATTCCTCGTCCAATAGCTGTGTCTTGGGGGAGTTCACACGGTACATAGAAGTGCCCTGGTGCAGGGCTGTGCACAGTGTCTATTCTGAAGTGGGATGTCAAGGGAGGGAATGAGGGAATTGGCGTTTCTAGGCCACGGCTCAAGACAACATGCTGACGATAAAGATAAATGGCTTGGTAGGCCTTTTCAGAAACACCACATATTTAAAAGGCTCTCTTAATTTCTTAAAGTCTTATGTCCAACATAGTTCTTTAGTGTAGGTTCCCAACAAAATGAACTCCACAAAAAACTATGGTTTTAAATATTTTAATAGAACTATTAGCCCCTTAGAGCACAAGTTTTTTTACTCTTAAAATTCTGACTTTTTGACATTTTGATTTACAGATTGCCAGTCTCCTGACTATTATTGGTAACTCAATGGGCCTGGTTAGTGCTTACAGCTGCCAGTTTAGAAAATACTGTACCATCGTACAGAGTGCCAAAGTCATGAGTATGAAAATGTCCTCTATGGAAGAATTAACTCCAACACAGTTTAAAACTATACTAGCTAAATTCAGAAAGTATCTGAAACACATTGTCAGCATGGTCATTGAGAAACGCATTGGTATTTTCAATGTTACAAGTCTCGACTATCAGTCAGAATGCTTACCATATGTTGAGAATATCATACGTCTGAGTCACGACCTCCTGCGATCTGTAATTGAAAACAAGAGCACAGATCTATTAGAAGTAAGTATTTTTGGAAATGCCTCTTGCGTGAGAGTCTTTACGATTATTAGGTTATAATTTTAAAAGACGTACTTCGGAAACATACTTGATGAGTGTTATCCTCAGAAATGTGATACGTATTACATTTGTTTGGGTCTTTGATCAGATGTCATTTCCTCAAAGAAACCTCCTCCACCATCTCTAAAATTGCACCCCACGTTTTCCCTTTTTTCCCTGCTGGGAATCGTTGCAAGATTATAAATGTGAAAACGACATGATACCACTTTCATTTCTGCAGGGACCACTCTGGCTGCAGCGTAAAGAATGGATTCAGCTAGGATGAGACGGGAGGAGAGTGGTTTCTGGACTCTAGGGGAGAGGTGATGAGCGCTCAGACAAGGGCAGTAGCAGTGTGGAGTCTGGGGAGCAGAGGGAGTTGAGATCTATTTCAGAGAGAGAATCGACAGGTTTAGTGATTGGCAGAATGTGGGACTAGGAGAAAGTCAGGAATTAATGACACTTGCAGCGTGCTGGTTAGGCAGCGGGGTGGGCCGTGGGGTGCAGGAGAGGGAGCACCGTGCTTGCTTCACGGTGCCGTCCTCAGGTAGAGATGTGCACGTGTGTATGTCCGGCCAGCAGGAGGGAGTCGGTACGGGAGCGCACATTTAACACCCGGCATCCACGTGGTCCTACAGGTCGTCAGAGTGAATGGGAATGCCCCGGTTATGTGTGTGGTGACGATGGAAAAGAGCCTCCAGAACATCAATATTTAGGAGGCTGTTAGAGGAAGGGGAGCCTGCAGGGTGACCGGAGACATGGGGAAGCGAGGGAGTGTCCGCAGAAGGAGGGAGCGTTTAGTAGTTGTTAAATCTGTGAAGAGTGAAGAGGATCGCAAGTGTCCGTTAGACCAGAGGCACTGTGTGGTGTGTACGTTGGGGTTCCCATCATCTTTACAACCACAGCAACCCTGAGACACATAGGAAGTCACTTGTGGCTCACTCGGGACCGAATTCCCCCAACAAGGATCCGAAAGCCCCCAAAAGGCTATTAAACGACGGGTTTCTCCGTCTCGTGCGCAAAGAAGTCTGGGTGCCGGTCGCCCAGGCCGGTCCGATGGCCGCACGTGGCCAGGAGCCAGGCATCTTGGCTCTTTCCGCTCGGCTCCCGTGGTGGGGACTGCTCCACTCACGCTGCGCCCTCACTTAGGCAGAAATTCGGGGAAGCGGCAGCGTGGTGCATGTGACTGCACGTCCCCGTGCCGCCTCTGCCTCCGGCTGCAGAGGGACCTGGCCCAGTGGGTGCATCTCAGGCTCCTCTTCCGTGGCGGCGGAGGGAGGCAGACCAGAGAGGGGCAGCTTGAGCGTCAGGTCTGCCAGTTCACGGCGTCTGCGCACTCGACGCCTTGGCTGTCCGCACCCTTCTTCCCGTGTATCGAGGTTTACGGGGCACAATAAATATTCCCATTCTGGGAATAAATATACCCGGCTGGGTACTGAGCCAACTGAGAAGTAAGACAAGGTAAGGCGAAGGGAGATGAAAATAGTTCCTTTGTTGTTGACTGATAAGGTGGACCTTAGGGAAGATGGCTTCTATTTATTTAAAATTAGCCCTCCCCAAACTGAAGGTCAGAATGAGGGAGAGACTCAGCCCTCTCGGCACCGGCTGCCCTGGAAACTTTGGCCAGCCCCTGGCCTTGTCCATCAGTGAGCAGAGGGGAGCACACGGCCTTTGTGGGGCAGGCTGGCTGGCTGAGAGGAGGTACCTGTGCTGAGCCTGGCACTCCTTGCCCCCACACTCCGCGTCTCGGGAGTCACTCGGCTTCCCTGGGACGTGGGTGCGAAGCAGTGGGACACCAGGGGGCTAGGCGAGCGGGGCTCCCTCCTCGTGGACACCTGACAGGTAGGGGTGACTGTGGGCCCCACGCCACGTCTGGCCCTCCTTATCAAGTGCAACCTGGCCGCTTAGTGTTCTGGTGATCCGTAAATAAAGACCAGGCTGCAGCCCCCCTGGCCCGGTGTAAGATGGTGAAGGGACAGGGTAGCTGTAATTAAAACTTCCCTCCAAAAAAAAAAAAAAGAAAATGGAGAAGTAGCTATCTTTAGTGGTCTGCAGCTAATACCAAATCTTGGTGGACAGAAGGGACAAGAATTTGCTTCTCGGTAGACTAATTTCTGTGCTTAGTCAGTCTGGCAGCCTTCCTCTCAGATCTCGGGGGAAATCTCCGTCTCTTGTCCCCTGCGGGCCCGCTTGTGCCTGTAGGATGACTCTCTGGGTGTATCATTCTGCGTGACCCGCCCCATCCGAGCCAGGCATTGGTGAGGTTGTGCTTGCTGGGCACTGAACAACTACGGCAAGGGCATGAGTTTGGACACCTGGGTGGGCCTTAGGAAGCATCACTGATGACTATTAGGCTTGGACTTTCTTTTTTTTTTTTTAAATGTTTGTTTATTTTTGAGACAGAGACAGAGTGCAAGTGGGGGAGGGGCAGAGAGAGAGAGGGAGACACAGAATCTGAAACAGGCTCCAGGCTCTGAGCCGTCAGCACAGAGCCCGACACGGGGCTCGAACTCATGAACCATGAGATCATGACCTGAGCCAAACTCGGATGCTCAACCGACTGAGCCACCCAGGTGCCCCAGGACTTTCTTCCTTAAATACTTTTTCCCTATCTGCTTCTGGTTAATTGCATACAAGTCCAGGTGTGATTTTTAAGCCTGAGACCTTTTTATATTCAGCTGCTGTCTGTGCTGCACACTATGGTTCTGTGTGTGGCACTGTTTGGAACATGGACTTGGGAGGAAGTTACACCCTTACTAGTCCGCCGGCGAGCTTTCTGCCAGTCCTGTCGTCCCACCTTCGGCGAGGGTGCTCGGTTAAGGCAGGGCTCTAGTCACCTCTCCTGCTAAGGCCACCACTGAAGCCGCCTCTTTCATTGAGAGCTCAGAAGCGGTTAGCTGTCTCAACTTCTACGGCCTTTGACTTCAAGAATCCTCAAGTCGACTCTGTGCAGAAGGCAGAAGATTTTCTTACCAGAGCTGCGGTTCCCTCAGTCTCTGCCCAGCTTCGTGTGGCGTGAGGTCATCTCCCGGGGTTTCACTGAAAGTAACAGAAGAGACAGCACGCGATACCAAGTTTTCCTACTGTTCGCCCGAAGCTGTGGCTTTGGTTAGCGCACGGGATCAGCCCCAAGCAAGAGCAGGCACCATCGTGACCACTATTTTGCCACCGCCGGTAACAAACGCGGCTTCCCAAAAGAAGACAGTCACCAGATTCAAGTGTTCCCAGCGTCGCCGTCCTCAGGGAAGTCAAATCCACAGGGAGGTCCCACCGCGCTCCCGTTTCAACGGCTACAATTGAAAAGACCGACAATAGCACGTGCTGAGGAGGACGTGGAGGGACCAGAGCTTCCAGTCGTTGTTGGTGAGAACGAAGCAGGTGCAGTCACTTCGGAAAACTGGCCCTTTCTTATAAGGGGACGTGTTCACCGACCACTGGACCCGGCAGTCCCACGGCACCTCGTTTACCGAACAGGAATAAAAACAAGTCCACACAAAGACTTTGACTCAAATACTCGCAGAAGCCTCGCCCACAAGTACCACACCACAGCCTGTAGTGAATCCAGATTCCCCGCAAGACGTGAGCAGAGAAAAGGCGGCACGTTCGTGCGTGGGCGTAGCGTTCACTGGGGAAAAGGAGCTTAACTCCCCCTACGTGCGATTTGGATGAATCTCAAAAATACGTTGACCGAAAGAAGCCAGACACAAAGGAGTGCCTGCTGGACAGCTCCGTGTGTATGTCACGTGACAAGTCCGAGTTTACCCGTGGTCACAGCAACCAGAGGTGGCTGTGTAAGGCCACGGGTAGGAGAAGATTGGGATGGGGCCCGAGGGGTCTCAGGGCAGTGAAAGCTTTCTATGTTTTGATTATGGAGGTAACTACACAGGTGCATAACTGTGTTAAAACTCACCCTAACGTTCAGTTAGCATCTTTTATATGTAAATTTTGCTTCACCTGATTTTTTAAAAAAAATCTTGGCCTTTCCATTTCCTATGTGGAAGACCTTAGTTATATCCTTATTCTCACCCTACCTCAGTTTCTTTATCTGTAAGTTGGGGATAATATTAGCCACTCACCTGGAGAGGTTGTAGAAGTGAAATCAGGTACCAATCATAAAGCTCTCAAACGCTTCCAGAACACAACCCTAAGACACACGTGAGCCTCCACAAACCGCATCTCTGCGGCTGGAAGAATCAGGGTTTTTTGTTCCAGAAAACTCTCTGAGTTGTAATTGGTTTAGGAACCTGTTCTGAAAGTTCTCTCTGTTCATCCTCTCTCTGGCTTCTGCATGCTCCCTGGTGTGTTTTTATTTATTATTTATTTCCTGAGGCTTCGGGTAGCTTCCCTTGATGTGGTTAAGGCAGTTCCCCTATCTGGATGAGAGTTGCTAATCTGACACGAGTAATTTTTATCAGAAATGAATTTTATCAAATGCTTATTCTGCATCTATTGACATAATCATGCAGGGTTTTTTCTTTAAGCCTTTAATGTGGTTGTTACATTAATTGACTTTCTTAGGTCGCTCTTGCCTCCAGACTGCCTTAGCGGCCAGCATGCACGTGCACATACACGAACTTTATATTTTTTTAAATTTTTTTAATGTTTATTTACTTTTGAAGGAGAAGGAGACCGAGCGCGAGTGGGGTAGGGGCAGAGAGAGAGGGAGACAGAGAATCTGAAGCAGGCTCCAGGCTGCAGCCCAACGTAGGGCTTGAACTCACAAACCGTGAGATCATGGCCTGAGCTGAAGTTGGACACTCAACTGACTGAGCCACCCAGGCTCCCCTACAGGCATTGTTTTTAGGACTTTTGCATCTATTCCCGTAAGTGAAATTTGTCTGTGACTTTCTTTTACCATCCTTATCGGTCTTTGATATCCGTGTCCTACTAGTGATATAAAAGAAGTTAAGGTATATTTCACCTTTTCCTGCCCTCTCTTGCGCAAAATTGGAATTATCTGTTTTCTTTGTGATACAAATCTGCATTTTAAAATGTTTCTTTTCTCTGGCCTTTAAATGGGATTTGTGGGTAAAGTCAAGATAGTTGTGTTTACTCGGTCTTTTGTTTTGAACATTTTCAATCAAATGTGGAAGTTTTATCCTCAAAACTATAGATGAAGACTCCAAGTTTATTAAGGTAAAGCTACTTGCTCAGGGTCACACAGTTAGGAAGTGCTGGAGCTGGGGTTCAGACACAAGCCTCTCTGTAAAGCCTGTTCATGTGAACCGCTGGTGGGTTAACAACAGCGGTGACCTCTGAGTGATGGCGTAATAGGGATTTTCTCTTTTAAAAGCTTTTTTGTATTGCGTGTTTTGTACGAACATCTATTTGACGATCAAAGAGAATATAGTGCTTGAAAAATTAGACACATACAGTCAATTAATTCAAGCCTGTGAAATTGAAAATGGAAATGACATTGCTTCCAAAATCACGCATGAGTATTCATTAAGAGCCTGGAAATAGGAGATAAAAATAAAAATTGTAATGTGAGTATAGAAATGCAATTATTTTGAAAATTTCACGGAATGATATAAATACACTTAGGAGAAGTATTGATGTTATGCATATAATTATAATGAATACTTATAACGGATAAAAATAGGATATGGAATCATGTTTGGGTGAATCATAGCTCTGTAACTCACTACACCTTTGCCTGTAGTGAGGTCAAAATTGAATCCCTCTGAGCCTCCTTTCCTCCTGCATAAACTGGAGAAGACAACACCGAATGAACCAACACGCGATCAGAGCAAAGCGGGATCACGTATATATAGAGCTGGAATGTACACGCTCCAAACGTGGTAGCAATTCCGCGTTATCCACGTGGTGGCCACACCCTTCCCATCGTTGTTGCGTTCATTTCTTAGGGACAGAATTATTCACAATATTACTTCCTTTATATCTTAGCGTTTATTTTATATGCAGGTACCTTCACGTTCCCTCTATTAACAATAGAAAGGATTTGAGCGTGTTCATGCTCCAGTGTTTAAACACTATCTAGAATAATGTCTGGATGATGTCTTCGTTTTCCTTTGAAGTTATAATTCTGTAAGGTAGTGACAGATGCTAAAAGAGTAATCCGTCTTCTAAAACCGTGAACAATCCTTCTGTAATGACAATTGATGTGTTAATGATCCAGGTTGTGGAGACCTCACTGAGGAGGATGGAGTGCGATCCCACTGAAATTGAAGAATTTGTGGAACATTTTGCTTTTTTGGAGGGGATTTCCTCAAAATTGTCTGTGTTAGAGAAAGAACACTCCGTCGTTGCTCAGCTGCATTCTGTTGTAAGGTATTACCAGGTCCAGATTTCAGGAGAGCAAATTGCCATCTATAAAATTCTTCTTGTCAAGTTTGGGCAGCTAAAAACCTCCATGAAGTTAAGGGAGATGAATAAAGACGCCGCTATTGCTAAATTCAGAGACAATCTGGAAGCTCACATCACGGGTCTGCGAGTTGACGTCAGCAACTTGAAGGCCAAGGTCAGTGTGTGTTTTTCATCAGAAATCAGCTGGTTCTTAGTTTCCCGTAGGCCTAATAAGCATAGCGGCACTTGCTGCCTGCAGAATCTTAGGTAAATAATTTAACCCAAGTATTCCTCACCTAGACTCCGCAGACAGCACGTTGGTGACTTGTGAACCTCAATGGGAGGAAAAATTGCATGTCTGTTTTCACGAACCTGTAACTGACATTTACTGTACTGACATTTACTGACCGAAGAACTGACATTCTTCGGTGATGAACGCACGCAGACCACGAACAACAGCACAGTGGTGACTTTTTCTGTAGGATTCATCGTTCTGCCACAGGAGGCCCCTGGCCCAAAGGGCTAGACCCGGGAAGTCTCTCTGGGCCTTATTCCAGGCCGGCGGTAACGAGCGCTACAACTTGAGTCACTTCAGAGGAGCAAAGCGTGCGATAAACACCCTCCCCGAGTGTCAGAGATGCTGTGTGCTGCGTGCTTTACGCCTGTACCTGCCTGCAAATAACAGAGAGATTTAAGGAGGTCTAGTAACTTGCTGAAGGTCACACAGCAAGTCAGAGCCAGGCTCCAGAGACCGTGCTTGTGTGCACCCCTCTGCCCTCAGCACCACCCCAAGTTGTGAGTCCCATACTGACTGTGCCTCGGGCACAGTGTCATTCAGTGAGATTATGCCTGTTCCGTTTCTCCACCGACACGGGCGATCTGTACTGTTTCACGCAGACGCAGGAAGGTGCTTGGTGCACACATCCCACCTGCGGTCTTTCAGATATGACTGAGGGGCTCTTGGGGGCTCAGGTGGGCGACTGACTTTAACTTTGGCTCAGGTCCTGATCTGCGGGCTCGTGAGTTGGAGCCCCGCATCGGGCTCTGGGCTGACAGTGTGGAGCCCGCTTGCGATTCTCTCTCTCCTTCTCTGTCCCTTCCCCTGTGCACTTATTGTAAATAAACAGTACTCGAAAGTTACAGGCCCTTACACAAGTGTCCGGTTTACACAATTCGCATTTGTTGAAGTGTGCAAGGTGGGACACCCGACCGAGACCGGGGCCTGTGTTGCAGGTCGTGTGCACCAGTGAGCAGAGCTGAGCTGAGCAGGTACCGACCTGTCTCCACCAGACACACGGGGTGGGGCCTCCTTACCGCCTCTGACTTGAACTGTAACGTTTCACACGATTTACGTACCTGAGGGCTGAGGTCCCTCTGTGAAGATCTCAATTGGAAAAGGCAGCAGACGGGGCTGCGGAAACTGACCGCCTGTGGGCCAGGAAGACCCTTTCTCCAGCTGCCTCTCCCGGGGGTTCCTCATTGACAAACACAGATGAATGTTCACAAATGGAAAAGTATGGGAGACGCCTAAGGAAAACTTTATTATATACGCATGACACGGGCATCCCTCTTACAGAGTACATATTAAGCTCTATCCATTATCACCAATACCGTTTAGTAGTTTTATACAGCATATTACGTTACGATTGTTCTCAACGTTTACTGGGTGACCACACTGCATATAACACAACGTCACACGCAATTCCATTCTACATTTTCTGTACAAGGGTCCATGAGGTGTTCAGAAATAAGTGGATGAAACTGTCCTTCATCTTGAGAAGCTGATAATTTAATAAGTAATAAATCAGGGAAGGCCTTTACTTCTATCTTTGTTTGGAGGTCAGTGTTGCAAATGCCCACAATTTCATGTGCGGTAGTCAAACCCAAATACAAGGCAGCGTGTGACAAGCGCCCTGAAAATAGTACAAAGTTACAGAGTTACGGGGTGCCTGGCCTTCTCAGTTGGGTCGTGAGTTCAGGCCCTGCATTGGGTGTAGAGATTACTTAAAAAAATAATAAAATCTTTTTAAATTTTGTGTAATGTGTATTTTTGAGAGAGAGTGGAAAGGGATAGAGAGAGAGGGGGACACAGAATCCGAAGCAGGCTCTAAGCTCTGAGCTGTCAGCGCAGAGCCCAATGAGGGGCTCAAACTCACGAACTGTGAGATCATGACCTGAGCCGAAGTTGGATCCCCAACTGACTGAGCCACCCGGGTGCCCCTAAAAAAATAACATCTTAAAACAAAAAATTGTACAAAGTTAAACAGAATCAGAAAAAGGAAATGACTTCAGGAGTCAGCCATACCCTGAAACTGCCACTTACCATTTGACGATGGGACAATTATTGATAACTAGAACTTCCCTGAAAAATTGTGAAAAATATTAACTCCTCTCAGGACTGTTGTCCGGATTTAGTAAGTAAGGTAATGTGTTACTTAAAGTTCCACAGTGCCCCAGAGAGGGAAGTGCCCCAGAGAGGGAAGGAACACGACAAATTATTGCTACGATGGTAATAATAATTAAAAGTCCTCCTGATAGACACAAACAATTATAAATTAAGGACAGTCCTTGGAGATGATGATTGTTTATTAAAGCTTAGGTCACATGCTAACCTGCTGTCAGTAAAACATGTTGGGGTCCTGAACGTTATGATCTCTTAGAATGTCTTCCTGCCGTGTTTCAGATCAGAACTCCTGTTCTGCTCTGTGCCGAGACTGGTGTGGCCAGTGCCATGGAGATGATGCAGACACTCACGGAGGAAGCCGCGGGTCTGGCTCACAAAGCTAGAACCTACTCCAGCTTCCAGCACTGCTTTGACGACGCCGAGTCCCACATGCACTCCCTGAACATGGAGGACGTCGCGCAGATCGTCCGTGCGGAGATCGCCGACATCGAGTATGACCTGACCTTGAGGAAGACACTGTGGGCTGCACAGGAGGAATGGAGAACGCTCCTTAGGGAGTGGAGGAACAGACCTCTCCACAGTGTCGACACAGAATCCATGCAGAGAAACGTTTCAAGATGGATGCATGTGATCTCCGTGCTAGAGAAAGGTAACGGCATCTATTTCAAGCTTTCCCACCTAGAATTACGCACACCGCATGGCCGCTGGGTCAGGAAGATCACTGTTCTTGACCTTAACTGCTTTGCCTGTTCCCAAGGCCTGGCCATTAGTGGCTGGAGAGGCAGCACAGGAGCGTAGGGGTCAGAATCGTTTCCTGAAGACGAGAAAGATTAAAATTTGGTGGGAAAAATTTGTTTTGAGTAATAACAATTTTGTGTATTCTTTAGAAGCCATTTCCCTAGGCCAGACCGCAGACGCTTCACCACGATCGCGGCTTTGATGACAGAGGCCCACCCATACGCGGAGGGTTCACCCAGATGCTCACTGTTTTCGCCCATAGCTTCCCTTGGCCAGTGGGAGAAATAGCTAAAAAGTCCCTTTGAGAGGTTTCCCTTCTGCGAATCCTCAAATTTGAAATCTCGCCGACACTGATGTTCCTGTTCCAGCGATTCTGTGAGACCTGTCCTCTCCGCAAGGCGAGTGTCTCACCCCCCTGGCAAGGGAGCACCTTCGCTCTTGATGCTCCTCCCTTACCCTCAGGACGCTGCAGACTGCAGCCTCCTCGCCAGAAAAATACTTGACCTTGCTCGGGTTTGAATTCTACGAGAAATAATAACAATATCACGAAACATTTAGAAAAGAGGAAAGCCGGGGACACGTCATCCGTAGTGTCACTCTGGGACGTGACGCTCATTCTGCGAGTCCTCTCCCGGCGCCTTGTCCCGTCTCTGCCCCAGCGAACGGTGTGTGAAGTAGCAAATAGACACTGCTTCTCTTGTCCACGGTTTCCCAGAAAAATCTTGCTCTTTTCCAAAATGTAGCCTTAGAGAAGCCAAAGCTATTCTCTTTTCCTTTAGGTCTCTAGAAACATTTTATCATTCAGCATGGCTTTATGAAAGAAGCCCCATCTGGACAGATTGGATATTCAAGCATATAGGTGTAGTTTTTGGGTTTTCTGAGTCCCCGTCTTTGGCTAGGCCTCTGTCTCCTGTCTTTTTCTTTTAGGAGGTTTGAACCTTCAGCGGCAGAGGTTTTGAGTCCCATCTGGCAAGGTTTTCCAGGGCCAGAGGACAGACTGGCCCTGGTCTGTGGCAGAACTTTGACCTACATGCCTATGTTGCAGTGTTAAATATGTTCATATGTTTCATAAAAAACGCTAGTGAGGGACCCCCGCCCTTTGATGGTCCTCCTTACTGAGCAGAATGTAAAAGCCCCAAACCTGTAACAGTCTTTTGAATGTGTATATGTGTACTAGTCTGTATATCTAGTCAGTAAAAATCTGGGAAACTTTGTGGTAGCTGGCCAGCCCTGGCGTCAGATTTGCCAAGAAAACTTGGCTTTGCTGGTCTCGGGTTTTAATCATCAGTTCTGATAACTGTTCCTCTTTGTTTTTTCTTTTAATTTTTTTTTTTAATGTTTATTCATTCTTGAGAGAGACAGAGCATGACTGGGGGAGGGGCAGAGAGAGAGGGAGACACGGAATCCGAAGCAGGCTCCAGGCTCCGAGCTGTCAGGGCAGAGCCCGACGCGGGCCTCGAACTCACGAACCGTGGGATCATGACCTGAGCCGAAGTTGATGCTTAACCGACTGAGCCACCCAGGCCGCCCCTGTTGTCTTCGTTTTAATCCACAGTTGATTCCTCTGGGAGGGTGATGTTAATAAAACTCACTATTTTAGTACAGCCTAATAACTGCAAAACTAGAATTGTTAAATAACAAACTTGTTTTCTGGTTTAAAAAGTATGATTGGTTGTTATTTGCAGGTTTACCTAAAAACGACCTGGTGACCCATCTTAAGCAATCAGTGACAGAATTTAAACAAGGGCTGCCTACTATCATAGCTCTGGGAAACCCCTGTCTGAAGCCAAGGCACTGGGATGCTCTCCAGATTATCGGAAAGTCAGTTTCTCTTGATAAGAACTGCACAGTAGAGAATCTTCTAGCTCTCAAGGTAAACAAAAATTATTTGAAAACAAAAATAGGTTGAAATACCAGAGAGGCCAATTTTTTAAGCAAGTGAGTAAATCTGCAAGGAATAGGAATTAGAAAAGGGAGGCGTTGGTCGACCGTCCGTGCAAATGGGAGTAAGGCTGGCAGGGGACAGGTGGTCAGAAACTACGTGTAGCTGCAGGGACGGGGTACGCCATTCCGTGGCACCGTGATCCCGGTGATTTGAGAGCAGCGGCAGTGGTTTGCCTGTGTGACGGATGAGATTAGTGTTTTATTTTGTAGCGGGGCTACTTCTCACAGAGAGCACACCTTCTAGGAACAGAAACATCAAGCTGCTGTATTCCGTTTCACGTCAAATGAAGAGCATGTTGGGATGGCTGTGCCGGTAACTTGATACGATACTTAAAATACACAATTAGGAGCGATGTGCTTTGCCATCTAGGTTTTGTTATAAAAATAGAATCCGTGATTTATATGGTTACAACTTTTTCTGTTTTCATAACTAGTTTACAGTAAGCTTCATTTTTATTTCAGGCTTCGTGATTAACAGCCTCTGTTGTCATTTAAAATAGAATTTCATAATTTTCTACTAAATGGTCTGTTGAAATGAGGAAATGGGGGGGGGGATAGTTTAAGGAATTTAAAAAGAAGAAGTTTAAAAGACACCTTTAGGTGATCTTTAAAATTAGATTACTGCATCTGTCTTGCCCTGACCTTGGTTTTCCCCCTGAACTCACATATCCGCTTCCCTATTTAGTAGGTGCACTTACGGGTCTCAGAGACTTCCCAGGTAGCGTTCTCCGTCTCCCAGACCCCACTCTTCCTTCCCTTCCCCGTCTCAGCACATGGCGCCTCCATTGTTTTCCAGTGGCTTAGGCTGAAAGTGATGAACTAACCTTTCAGTCTTCTTTTGCTCTCTCTATCCTCATCCCGTCTAAATCTCTTACCCTCTCCTGGGTCATCACCAGGCCTCCTAACTGATCTGTGTGCCAGCGGTGAATTCAGCAAAATGTCTAGATAATTTAAGAACATATATGTCAACGCCATCGGCTAGGTGTATCCAAAACAGCATTCCAGAAACATAGCACAACTGCAATGACATTTTCCTTTACAAAGTCTTGGGCTATGGGAGTCAGTATCCCTGGGCAAGTCGCGTAAAGGGTGACATTTGGCAGTCTAGCAGCAAGCACTAAAAGTGAGGGCAGACGGGCCTCGAGGGGATCAGCTGGTGGGCTGGTGGCTCCAGAACCTGAAAGGGTTCCAGCGCGCTATCCCTGTATTTCTAATGTGAATAGGTAGTTTAAAAAGGGATTCTCATGCAGTTTTCGAAGGATCCAAATTAAGACAGTTAATGCAACATCTGAACGAAAGTGAACAAGGTCTTCAGCCTCTGCAACGCTGTCGGCGGGAGTCAGAGGAATCCTCTCTTCCCGAGGTTGATCATTGCAGTGGTCAGAGGGGAGAGCAGGCCATCAGCTGCTCATCTTAACCGAACTCCAAGAGTTCCTGGAAGATTTGGATCATCCTGTTTCTGTTCACCAACTTACATAGTAGAGCGTGGGTACCTAGATGGACAGGATTGGGCCCAGGGACCCAGCCTTCATTTCCTACAGGATGCGTATCACGTGGTTGACCCAGAGACGGACGGCGGTCATGCTGCAAGACTGCTCAGGACAGCCCGTGACAGGAGCCCACTTGTGGTCCTACCAGGTGGATAAATGATGACATTATATGACAGCAGTTTCTGTCCAACATGTTATGTAGTCTCTGGAAAAACCTGTGACGTGTCACAACGTAAATTCAGAGGAAGAGCTCGATAGTTTCCATAAAACGAACACAGTCACTTGGTGGTTGATCTTTTTCACTTTAGAAACCGTGTGCTTTATCACAGAGGCAGATAATCAACGATGGGCCTAAGACTCATCTGAAGCCTCTTAGATATTACCAAGTTATTTGGGAGATCTGACCATTGGTCAGTAGGTCCCAGACTCAGACCATAAGGCGTTGAAAGGGCTATACGTACACTTCATTGAGATTTTGCCCTCCACGTTCTCAGTGTCTGGAGTTGGTTATTAGCAATTTCAGAATGTCAGCGTGACGCACAAGGTTCTTTGTTCGGCACAGAAGCTTGGCGGTCCTATGGTTGCCTGTCTGCCTTTGGCTGAATAATCTGCATCCAGAGGCACGCGTCCTTCTCAAACTCTCTGTTTAGGCCATAAGCATTCAGCTGATTTCATCACCGTGATGCCCGTCTCTGGTAGGTGATGAACACTGGTCGTGTTTTACCAAAACACAGGTTCAGGCATCACTCTTCAACCCCATGGAGATGACATGTGGGACCAGCGGGAGATCCTTTGAGGGATAAGAGCAGTTAGCCCGTGAGTTAATTCTCCGATGTGGAAGTGCAAAGCTCTCCCAGTATCTCTGTGGCAGTGATTGTGAGATCTCGTATCAGGATCTTGTCTGTGGGGACTGGAAAGAAGGCCTACGCGTATGCTCCATCCACCAATGTATGCTCGAGCCACTTATCCTCATGGAGATAAGGAAGGGAAGGGAAGCCGGGGAAAGCTGGGTCTTTCGGATTCCGTTCTCTCAGATCGTCGTATGACGAGAATTACTGTCAGAAGTAAGAGTGTGTCGCGGAGGGGTGAGGCCGTCGGCGTTAGTGCAGAGAAGGGAGAGCTGAAGGGGGTAGGGCCATCTGCACGGGTACCGAAGGTGGTGCCCACTGACCTTCTCGCGGGCTGCAATTAGAGGAAGTACACGATGACTAGAAACTTCACTGAGAGCTCAGAGTGGGAAATGGGAAATGGTTAGGAAGGGCCTTGTCCTGAGGGTCAGGCCGGGAGGGGCACGCTCACGGAAGTCCCGCATCGTAAGCGCATCAGGAATCCTTCACCCGCTGAATATTAAAGAATGATGTTTCATTTCAGATGTTTCAGCACCAACACGAAATAAATGAAATCTCAATCTCCGCCACTAAGGAGGCTATTCTTGAGAAAACGCTGTTTAAGATTATTGATCTCTGGAACACGACCCCGTTACACTTGGTTGTGCATCACTCCGAGACGTACTCCGTCCTGATCATTTCGTCCATAGACGACATACTCACTCAGCTGGAAGAGTCTCAGATCACACTGGCAACAGTTAAAGGGTCTTCCTCTCTCGGGCCCTTTAAGGTAAATATTACGGCAAAGGGAAAATACTGTCATTGTTTATAGTTTTATTTGTCACTTTAATTTTGTGCATTTCACAACCTTTTGAATTGTGTAAATCATGTATATACCCATATAGAAGTGAGATTATTTAGTATTTTGAATAGTAGAAGTAACTTTTTTGGGAAACATTAACTGTTCATGAAGAGTTGTCATAAACTTCAGTTTGGGCAAATAAAATAAGTTTAAATCATACAAAAATAGGACCCCGTAAGCCAGGACTTACCGGCAGTGCCACTGCTACTGGAAACATCCGTGGTTCTGGCGGGGCCCACGCCAATTCCACTGCCTGCAGACTCTGCTTGCTGACGCAGTCGCTTCATTTCTGTTTCCTGTGCGGTTGCTCTTAAGATGAGTCCTGTGTGTCCACACCTGTGTGTGTCCCTGCCGTTTGCTAGAACGCATCATGATTAGGAATTGAAACATCGGGTCAGCTCAGGTTCAGTGGTCCTGATAGTCCCTCTCTGCACAGCCCCACATCCGCTAACACGGCCAAGAATCACTTAAAGAATTAAGGAAAGTCAACAAGGCATGTAATAATATGAACGTCCTTAATAGTAAAGGTACCATAATTGATTATAGGTAGTGTGACAGAGAGAAATGTGTACCCATCAAATGGAGTTCATATTATTTGCAAACACACTAGCATTTAGGGAAGATGTCAGTTAATTGAACCTTAGAGGGGGAAAAAAAACTCAATAAATTGCAAAAAAGGGATAAACCATATAAACCATATTCTCCAACCACAGACATTAAAATAAAAAATGAACAGAGAAACAACAAAAAATAGACAACAGCAGCAAAACTATCACAAAAAACGAATTTAAAAGCATCCATAAGAATATATAGGAAATGTACTAAAATATTTTAAAATTAGAAGAAGCTGAAAGAATTCTAAATCAAACCTTGTCACAATTGGCTTAGAGCCCCGTGAAAAAGAGGATTTAGAGCACCCGGTGCTTTCATTAAAAAGTAAAATGAAGGGGCGCCTGGGTGGCTCAGTCGGTTAGGCGTCCAACTTCAGCTCAGGTCATGACCTCACGGTTTGTGAGTTCGAGCCCCGTGTTGGTCTCTTTGCTGACAGCTCAGAGCCTGGAGCCTGCTTCGGATTCTATTCTGTGTCTCCCTCTCTCTCTGCCCTTCCCCTACTCACACTCTGCCTCTCTCTCTCTCTCAAAAATAAATGAACATAATAATTAAAAATAAATAAATAAAAAGTAAAATGAACGTAGTGAATGGTACATGGGGCGTACTCAAGCTGAACCCGCGTGCACACACACGCGCACACACACCTGCACATGCACATACACGTACACCTGCGTGCACGCACATGCGTGCACACTGACTTCCGCTTCCAGGTGAGGGACCAGATTCACCTTCCGCCTGAAGTACCCACAGCAGAACAGAAGAAAAGAGACGGACTGTGCTTCCAGGGCGCGACATCAGGCATCGAACGACAGGACCCCACAGAGAGGGGAAACAAACGAGAAGAGCCGAGGTGGCCCCCACCTGAGTTTGCAGGCCTTGCGTGGGGGTGAGCAGGGTGACCCGGCCAGAGCCTGGAAAGAGGAGGTGCTGCTGAAAGTCGGCCGGAGCCTGCAGGCTGCAGGACCAGGGGGGCACAGCTCCAAGGGCCCGTGGAAGTACTGATGCTGGCACGTGAACTCCAGGAAACTCCCGGGCACCCGGGAAATGACCACGTGTCAGGGTGAGGGGACCACTCACACTGGGCCGGGAGCAGTGCCCGTGTCCACCAGCCGCATTCCGTGAGCGGTCGATGGAGCGCTTGAAGGGCACAGCAGTTAGCCTTATGTTAAACGCTGCTCTAACACACCTTAACAGCAAAACCCGTGATGATGAAACCGGTTCTAAGCAATTTAACAGCACTCGGAACAACGCTCAAGAATATTCATAGGAAAATATTTATAGGAATATTTATAGGAAAAGTATCCAGTACCCACATGATAAAATCACCGTGTCTCGAATCCAACCAAAAATTATCAGACATTTTAAAAAGTAAGAAAATGGAATTCATAATGAAAAAACTTTACTGAGGGAAATGGATCCTGAACTGATGCAGCAGTCTGAATTGGAGACGAGGACGGTGAAACAAGTAGATTGTGGAAGACCATATACACCAGATACAAACGTGGAGACCAAAGTCACACTTGTGTGGATAAAAACTGCAATACCTTAGGTGAAATACACACCCTGGGGGGGGGGGGGAGGGAGGGAATTGACTGCAGGTCAGAAGGTGAAATGCACACTGGGGGGGATTGACCGCAGATCAGACTTTACAGGAAAGAAGATGAGTGACTTTAAAGTTTTAAAAAGAAGAACAAAGTTAGACCATCAACACTACCTGATATTAAGACTTCTTGTAAAGCTAATCAAAACAGTTCTTTGTATTGGCATAAAGACAGACAAATGGAACAGAATAGGGATTACAGGAGCACCGGGGTGGTGGTGGGGGGGCTCAGTCGGTTAAGAATCCAACACTTGATTTCAGCCCAGGTCATGATCTCACGGTTTGTGGGTTCAAGACCCACTCAGGCTCTGCACTGACAGTGCGGAGCCCGCTTGGGATTCTCTTTCTCCCTCTCTCTCTCTGCCTGTCTCAGTCTCTCTCCCTCTCTCTCTGTCCATCCTCTGCTTGCACTCTGTGTCACTATCAAATAAACCTAAAAAAAAGAATAGCGATTACAAGGAAATTATGCATGCATACACACACACAGGCACCTGATTTTCAACAAAAGTGTAAAGACATTTCCAGAAAGAAGTCTTTTTAGAAATGGTGCTGACAAAGCCAACAGTTACATGCAAAACAAATTTTTAACATCCCCTCAAGCCATATCTTGTAGCACATGTAAACTTTAACTCAGAAGCAGATCATAAACCTAAAAGATCAGAAGAAATTTTTGAAACCTTGAGAAGAAAACAGAAAATTTTTGTGACCTCAGGCTAGGCACTTTTCTTCAGCGTGACACCCAAAGACTGATCAATAGAAGGAAAAATCTATCAACTGGATTTCATCAAAATTAAAAATTTGTGCTCCTCAAAAGACACTGTTAGGGCAAAAATATATATAAGCCAGGACTGGAATGAAATATTTGCAAAGCCTATGTTTGGTAAAGGACTTCTTTCAAGAATATATAAAGAACTCTCAAAAAAAAAAAAACAGAAATGGGCAAAAGATTTAAGTGGATACTTCACCAAAGAAAATATTTGGAGGGAAAATAAACATGTGAAAAGATGTTAACTTCACTACTCGTTGGGGAAAAGTTGGATTCCCAGTGAGGCACCACTGCACGTCTTATGGAATGACTAAAACAAAAAAGACTGATCACCCCAAGTGTTGGTGGGAACTCTTGTACACTGCCGTGTAACAGGTAAAATGTTATAATCACTTGAAAGGTTTCTAAAAGTTAAAAAATAGACCCACCACGTGATGCAGCCATTCCACTCCTAGGTATTTACCCAAAAGGAAGGAAGTTTTGTGTCCATACAAAGACTTCCACCTGAATATTCACGGCAGCTTTATTCGTATTAGTGAAAAACAGACGCAACCTGGGTGGACGCTTGGTGGATGATACACACATTGTCGTATATCTATACCACGGAATACTACTCAGCAGTGAAAAAGAAATGCAGTACTGATCTATGCAACAACATGAGCGAATCTCAAAATAATTATGCTGAGTGAAAGAAGTCAGACCAGAAAGAATACCTATCATATGGTTTCATTTATATAAAATTCTAGAAAACATAAACTAGGGTGTAGTTTCAGAAAGTCAATCTGAGCTTGTTTAGGGATGGGAATAGGCAGGTGTAGGGGGAGGAATCACAGCAGGGCACAGGAAACCTTTCCAAGGTCAGGGTATGTTCCTTATCGTGAGGTGACTGCTTCACAGTTAGAAACACATGTCACCGCTGCAACTTCCTACTCAACATGTCTCCGGAGGCAAGGGAGACAAAAGCAAAAGTGAACTACTGGGACCTCGTCAAAATAAATTCTTCCGCTCGGCAAAAGAAACAACCAGCAAAACTAAAAGGCAACTGACAGAATGGGAGAAGATATTTGCAAATGACATATCAGATAAAGGGTTAGTACCCACAATCTATAAATTACTTAACAAACTCAACCCCCAAAAACCAAATAATCCAGTGAAGAAATGGGCAAAAGACATGAATAGACACTTCTCCAAAGAAGACATCCAGATGGCCAACCGACACATGAAAAAATGCACAACAGCACTCATCATCAGAGAAATACAAATCAAAACCACAACGAGGTACCACCTCACACCTGTCAGAATGGCTAACATGAACAACTCGGGCAACGACAGATGTTGGTGAGGATGCGGAGAAAGAGGATCTCTTCTGCATTGGTGGGAATGCAAGCTGGTGCAGCCACTCTAGAAAACAGTATGGAGGTTCCTCAAAAAACTGAAAAGAGAACTACCCTACGACCCAGCAATTGCACTACTAGGCATTTATCCAAGGGATACAGGTGTGCTGTTTCGAAGGGACACATGCATCCCCATGTTTATAGCAGCACTGTCAACAATAGCCAAAGTGTGGAAAGAGCCCAAATGGCCATCGATGGATGAATGGATAAAGATGTGGTGTATATACACACACACACACACACACACACACACACAATGGAGTATTACTCAGCAGTCAAAAAGAATGAAATCTTGCCATTTGCAACTACGTGGATGGAACTGGAGGGTATTATGCTAAGCGAAATTAAAGAAAGACAAAAATCATATGGCTTCCTTTATATGAGGATTTTAAGAGACAAAACAGGTGAATGTAAGGGAATGTAACAAAAATAATAAAAACAGGGAGGGGGACAAAACAGAAGAGACTCATAAATATGGAGAACAAACTGAGGGTTATGGGAGAGGTTGGGGGAGGGGCGATGGGCTAAATGGGGGAGTGGCACTAAGGAATCTACTCCTGAAATCGTGGCACGATAGGCTAACTAACTTGGATATAAATTTAAAAAAATAAAAAAATTTAAAAAAAAGAATGATTTAGATATATGCACAGGTACGTATATTAACATATTTAAATGTAACTATAATATCAAAAATACAATTGTAGAATAATGCATATAGTACAATTCAATATATGTTTTTTAAAAAATCTTAAGTTATCTGTCTTTTGTCTATATTTGTTTGAGTGTAGAGGAAAGCACCAAATGATTGATAGCAAACTACTAATAATGGTTACCTCAGCAATGTGTGAAAGAGAAGATGATAAGCTTTTTCTCAATATACCTTAGTACTATTTCCATCATAGGAAGATGATGTGCTACTTTTACAAGTTTTAAAAATATAATAAACTAAAGAAAAATGGGAGGAAATATCAGGAGCTGTCTCTGGGTGTTAGGATTTTGAAATTTTTTAAATTACGTTTTCTTCCTTTTTGTGTCTCAGTTTTGCAATGACCATAAATGAATTAAATGAATTTAGTTTTAAATAAATTTTAAAAACCAGAAGTCAACTATAAAAGAACTTTGAAATGTAAACAAGAAGCCATTGTACTCAGTGGAGCTTCACTCGCCAACCTGACTGTAATGTTTGCTCACGGTAACATTTAAAATGTGAAACTCATCAGATGCTTTCCATCGGAAGAATGCAGAGTGTTTCTAGTCTATGAAATTTTTGATATTAAAAAAAAACACACATGTCAAAACATTCAGTTGTGCGATTTAAAAATGCACCATTTACTGAAGTCAGTTATACCTTAATAAAGGTATTGAGATATAAAATGGATTTAGAAGGAAACATGGAGATACACAGCAAAAGTAAATGACTTATGCGCGGGTCCCTCTTATGAGTCCACGTTAGGGGGTGGGCCAGTCTCCTGGTTTGTAAGCATTTTAGTACTAATTGGTTTTTAACCATTTTTCTCTTACTTTAATAAATATACTAGCTGGAGAAAGATGTAATATCCACACAATGCTTACTATATTTAATTAAAAGAATGCGGGGTGCCAGGGTGGCTCCGTCGGTTAAGCCCCCGACTCTTGATTTCGGCTCGGGTCATGATCTCACGGTTTGTGAGTTCGAGCCCCGCGTCAGGCTCTGCACTGACAGCTCAGAGCCTGCTTGGGATTCTCACTTTCTCCCTCTCTCTCTGCCCCTCCTCTGCTCATGCGCTCTCTCTGTTTCTCTCAAAGTAAATAAACATTAAAAAAAAAATGTTGGGGCGCCTGGGTGGCGCAGTCGGTTAAGCGTCCGACTTCAGCCAGGTCACGATCTCGCGGTCCGGGAGTTCGAGCCCCGCGTCAGGCTCTGGGCTGATGGCTCAGAGCCTGGAGCCTGTTTCTGATTCTGTGTCTCCCTCTCTCTCTGCCCCTCCCCCGTTCATGCTCTGTCTCTCTCTGTCCCAAAAATAATAAACGTTGAAAAAAAAAAAAAATTTAAAAAAAATAAAAAAAAAATGTTTTTAAATAAAAAAAAAAAACTGTGAGTACTGATGTAAAGCATCTCTAAAAGACACTGTTAGGTAAAAAAGCCAAAAAAACAAAAACAAAACACAAAAAAGTTAGAAAGCAATGTGTATAATATGAGTGCATTTATGTAACATTAATGTAATATGTACTATTTATGGTTACATAAATGCAGCCATATTATACACCTTATTTTGTGACCATGCATGTGTTTATCTTACAGGATCTTGTGGAAAAGTGGGATCAGAACTTGTCTCTCTTCTCTTCTACTCTTGAGGAATCGATGAATTGTCAAAGAAATTGGCTTTATCTGGAACCAATCTTTCATTCTGTGGAAATACAAAGGTAAAAAAAAAAAAAGCTGTATAGAGGTTAAAAAAACATATGGTGGGTGTTTATTGCCTGTAATCCCTGAGAAGTCATTTGCTCAATGAACATTCTAAAATAATCTGCCATGGGCACAGGAGTAAATTGTGCTGAATTATTATTTTTTCTTTCATGAAAGCAAGCATCAGCTCTTTAAAAAAGTCCTGTTTCTCAATTTTAGATATAAAACTGTTAAGGATTGGGTAAGAAATGTCAGGTCATTGTAATCCCTAAACCATAATACCATGTGTCTACTTAGTTCTAGAACATTAGTGTGGTGTTGATATGAGCAATACACATGTTTTTAATAGTCTACATACATGAATAGTAGTTTGTTTCTTTGGACCAGGTGAAAGAATGGAGGTCCTAGACAGCTGGGGAAAATTCTCCCTTTTCTTTTTATTCACGGCATTCAGATTACTTGGTCCCTCTTTAAAGTCACTGGTCTTAAGAGTGCGTAACTTGTGACATCTGTGTTGTCTAGACAGAATTTAAAGTGTTGACCATAAATCACACAAGCTAGCATAGGAGCCGTTCTGAAATAAGTAGGCATCACAGAGCGCGTGTTTGTAAGGTGTTAGAGCAGATGAAGGGAGACCTTGGGTATCAGGTTAAGTATCGCGAAGTTTATTTTAGGGGCAGAGGGAGCTTCAAGCGGCTCACGAAAGAAAACTGTGTAGGTTTGAGTACTGCGTTGCAGAGAACAATATCCGTTTTTGTAATAGGTGTATATTTCTTGTCGGAGGACGGCTTTCTAAAGGGCTTGGGTCAAGCTCTAGTTATTGTGTAGTTCTCACGGGAAACCACATACCTGGGGAATGTGTCCTTTGTGGTTACAACTTAGCGCCTTAAATTCAAACTTCAGTAGTCCTCTTTACTAAAGACTTCTTAATCGATGGAGAGATACGACTTCTGGCTCAGAGTGTCACCACGTCGTTCTTCCCAGGCTTTGCTATGAGAGAAAAGGGGGCATGTAATTAAGGGGTGCTGAAGACTCCTGCACCCCAGTGCTAAAGGAAAGGAAACACACATCTGCCTTTGAGAAGTGGAGAAGGATGGTGGGCCCTGATTCTGGGGGGGGAGTGTGAAAGAGAGGAAGGGGTAGGGAGGTTCATCAGCAGGGAGAATTCCTTACAGAGACTGTGTGAGGGACAAGGACGCAGTCCATTCCCCTCTCTCCAAACTCCCCGTGAGGTCCCTCCAGAGCCTCCTGTTGCAGTCGGGAGGGTGCCCGACAGAGGGGAGGGTGAAGGCCCCTCCTCGATAGGACTTCTGCTGAGCTGAAGAAGTTTCTAGGCCCATCGCCCCAAATGGGGAACGGGATAGTGGTGGGGGGCTCGGTGGAAGGGCTTGACAGGTATTGCCCTGGGTCGGGGGCATCGGAAATGAGGACCTGCGTCTTCTCTGGACGGAGGCACGAGAGCACCTAGCTGCTGTGGGCCACCGGTTCTCGGCCGCGGGCGATGTTGCCCTCTCGGGGACATTTGGAGAAGCAGCTCTCTGAGGTCCCATTTCCTCTAGAATTGCAGTAGCCTTTGTTTTCCTACGTCCTAGGACACAAATCACTTTTACTCATGTTACGTGGAACTGTGTTTATCTGTCTCGGAACTCGCACCAAGCATAATCCCGTTAGATGACGGATGGATGTCTGGTTTGTCACAGGTTTCCTACGTGTGCGTCGCCGTATATGATAAACGCTATAAAATATCTGTAGTTAATGATCAGCAATAAATGAAACATGTCACGACATTTTTAAACAGATGACGTTCTCTCTTGTTCCCTTCCTAAAGGCAACTCCCTGTGGAAGCAAAACTCTTCTCTCAAGTGATCTCCATGTGGAGAGAAATCATGTCAAAAATACAGAACAAGCTGGATGCTTTGCGGCTAACCGTTTCTGCAGGGGTCCTCGAAACTCTGCAGAATTGCAATCTGCATCTTGAACATATAATGAAAAGGCTTGAGGTAACACCGGCAGTCCGAAAGTGGGGAATGATTGTATCTTCGAAATGTAATGTAGGGCATGACGGAAACGAATCCCAACGTGGATTTTCTGTACTGTAGCTGCCCACGGTATTTCCAGCTCTCACCAACTACGGGGTTAATGAAAATACTATCAAGTCAAACAAAGAAGTGGATGACCGATCTAAATGGCCCAAGACAAAACCAATTTTTCAGTGCCTAGGTTTCCTTCTCTTCACATTGGGAATAATGGCGGTGCCTACCTTGAGGGGCTTTGTGTTAAATAAGATAATGCGTTTACAGCACAAGAGCTGGCACAGAGAAAGTATTTCATGAGTGCCAGTTATTTATATTGGCACTACTGTTGTTATCAAATTGACAAAGTCAGCAAAAGTTGAAATTGAAAATAGTTCGATGGTTTTATTTTTTTTAATTTTTAAAATATTTTTTAAAGTTTATTTTCAGGAGAGAGATAGGGAGAGAGCTCAAGCAGCGGAGGGCCAGAGAGGGAGGAAGAGAGAGAATCCCAAGCAGACTCTGAGCCATCGGCACAGAGGCCGACTTGGGACTCAGACTCACAAACCATGAGATCATGACCTGAGCTGAAATCAAGAGTCAGATGCTCAATCTACTGAACCACCCAGACGCCCCTTTAATTTGATCTTAAATCCGGTATAGTCAACATGGAGCATAATACTAGTTTCAGGTGTACAATATAGTGATTCAGGACTCCTGTATCCTACGGTGCTCATCGTGATAGGTGTACTTTAATCCCCTTCACCGATTTCACCCATTTCCCCCCGCCCCCCCACCTACCCTCTGGTAACTACCTGTTTGTTCTCTAGAGTTAAGTGTCTGTTTCTTTTTTTCCCTTTATTTGTTGTTTCTTAAATTACACATGTGAGTAAAATCATATGGTATTTGTTTTTCTCTGACTGACTTCACGTAGCTTTTTACCCTCTACGAGTAATCCATGTCATTGCATATGGCAAGATTTCATTCCTTTTTATGGCTGAGTAATATTCCATTGTGTATATATACCACATCTTCTTTATCCATTCATCATTCAGTGGACACTTGGGTTGCTTCCATAATTTGGCTATTGGCGATAGTGCTGTTATAAACATTGGGGTGTATGTATCCTTTTGAATTAGTGTTTTCATATTCTTTGGCTAAATACCCAGTAGTGGAATTACAGGATCATATGATAGTTCTATTTTTAATTTTTTGAGGAACCCCCATATTGTTTTCCATGATGGCTGTGCCAGTTTACATTCCCACCAACAGTGCCCGAGGATCCCTTTTTCTCCACATCCTCGCCACATTTGTTGTTCCTTGTGTTTTGGATTTTAGCCACTCTATCAGGCATGAGGTGATATCTCATGGTGGTTTTGATTTGCATTTCCCTGATGGTGAGTGGTGTTGAGCACCTTTTCATGTGTCTGGTAGCCATCTGTATATCTTCTTTGGAGAAATGTCTGTTCATGTCTTCTGCCCATTTTTTATTTGGATTATTTGGGGGGGTTTTGGTATCAGGATATATAAATTCTTTATATATTCCAGATACTAGCCCTTTATCAAATATGTCATTTGGAAATACCTTCTCCAATTCTGTAGGTTGCCTGTTAGTTTTGTTGATTGTTTCCTTTACTGTGCAGAGCTTTGTATTTTGATGTGGTCTCGCTTGTTTATTTTTGCTTTTGTTTCCCTTGCCTCAAAAGACATATACAGAAGGAAGTTACTATGGCCAGTGGCAAAGAGGTCTGTGTTCTTCTCTAGGATTTTAATGTTTTCATGCCTCACATTTAGATCTTTAATCCATTTAGAATTTCTTTTTGTGTATGGTGTGAGAAAGTGGTCCAGTTTCATTCTTTTGCATGTAGCTATCCAGTTTTCCCAGCACCATTTGTTCAAGAGACCATTTTTTTCCCACTGGATATTCTTTCTTGCTTTATCAAAGATTAATTGACCATCTAATTATGGGTTTATTTCTGGGTTTTCTGTTGTATTTTATGGATCGATGTGTCTATTTTTACGTCAGTACCATGAAATCTGGGATTGTGATGCCTCCAGCTTTGTTCTTTTTCAAGATCACTTTGTCTATTCAAGGTCTTTGGTGGTTACATACAAATTTTAGGAATGTTTGTTCTCATTCTTTGTAATGAGAACATCCTGGGAATAAATTCCACTTGATCATGATGAATGAATTTTAATGTATTGTTGGGTTCGGTTTGCTAGTATTTTGTTGAGGATTTGTACATCTATGTTCATCAGAGGTTTGGCCAGTATTTCTCTTTTTTTTTCTAGTGTCTTTCTGTGGTTTTGGTGTCAGGGTAATGCTGGCCTCATAGAATGAATTTGGAAGCTTTCTTTCCTTGTCTATTTTTTGGAATAGTTTGAGAAGAATACGTATTAACTTTTTAAAAAACGTTTGGTAGAATTTACCTGTGAAGCTTCTGGTTCTGGACTTTTGGTTTTTTGGGAGGCTTTTAATTACTGATTCAATTTCATTGCTGATAATCAGTCTGTTCAAAGTTTATGTTTCTTTCTGATTCAGTTTTGGGAGGTTATATGTTTCTAGGAATTTATCCATTTCTTCTAGGTTGTCCAATTTGTTGGTATATAATTTTTCATAATATTCCCTTATAATCTTATAATCCTCTGTATTTCTGTCTTGTCATTTGTTATTTCTTTTTCATTTCTGATTTTATTTGAGTCTTCTTTTTTTGGTGGGGGGGATGAATCTGGCTAAAGATCTATCAATTTTGTTGATCTTTTCAAAGAACCAGGTCTTGTTTTCATTGATCTATTCTATTGTGGTTTTTTAGTTTCTGTTTTGTTTATTTCTGCTCAATCCTTATTATTTCCTTCCTTCTACTGAGTTTGAGTTCTGTTCTTCTTTTTGTGGCTCCGTTAGGTGTAATTTTAGGTATTTGAGATTTTTGTTCTTCATTGAGGTAGGCCTGTATTGCTATAAACTTCCCTCTTAGAACCACTTTTGCTGCATCCCAAAGGTTTTGGACCATTGTGCTTTCCTTTCATTTATCTCAATGTATTTTTTAATTGCCTCTTTGATTTCTTGATTGACCCACTCGTTGTTTAGTAGCATGTGTTTAACCTCCACGTATTTGTGCTCTTTTCAAATCTTTTCTTGTGCTTGATTTCTAGTTTTGTAGCATTGCAGTCAGAAAAGCATGGCACGACCTTGATTTTGTTAATTTGTTGAGACTTGTTTTGTGGTCTAACATGTGATCTGTTCTGGAGAATGTTCCCTGTGCAGTTGACAAGAATGTGTATCCTGCTGTTCAGGGATGGAATGTTCTTAATATATGTTAGATTCATGTGGTCTAATGTGTCATTCAAAGCCACTGTTTCCTTATTGATTTTCTGTTTGGGTGATCTATCCATTGATGTAAGTGGAGTGGTAAAGTCCCCTACTATCATTGTATTACTGTTGATTATTTCCTTAATGTTTGTTATTAGCTGATTTATGTATTTGAGTGCTCTCGTATTGGGTACATAAATATTTACAATCGTTCTATCTTCTTGTTGAAATATTCCCCTTATGATTATATAGTGTCTTGTATATAGTGTCTTGCTTTGTCTCTTGTTACAGCCTTCAATCTAATGTCTACTTTGTCCAATATAAGTATTGCTACCCTGACTTTCTTTTCACTTACTTTCTTGATAATATGCTTTTCTATCCCTTCACTTTCAACCTGTAGGTGTCTTTAGGTCTGAAATGAGTCTCTTGCAGGCAAGATGGGTCTTGCTTTTTTATCCATTCTGTCACCCTGTGTCTTTTAATTGGAGTGTTTAGTCTGTTTCCATTCAGAGTAATTATTGACAGGTATGTACTTATTGCCATTCTGTTACTCATTTTGTGGTGGTTTTTGTAGTTCTTCTCTGTTCCTTTCTTCTCTTGCTGTTTTCTCTCATGGTTTGCTGACTTTGTTTAGTGATATACTTAGATTCTTCTCTCTTTATTTTTTGCATATCTATTACTGGTTTGGGATTTGTGGTTCCCATTGGGTGTGTATATAACATCTTATACATATAGAAACCTATACTAAGTTGATGGCCGCTTAAGTCTGAGCCCATTGAAAAAGTACTAAATTTTTACTCCTCTCCACATTTTATGTATATGGTGTCATACTTTACATACTTTACTTTTATTTTGTGAATCCCTTGACAGATATTTACATATATACTTATTTTCACTGCTTTTGTGATTCCTGCTTTTCTTACTCCTGTTTATGGTCTTTCCTTTCCACTCAGAGTCCCCTTTATCATTTCTTGTAGGGCTGGTTTAGTGGTCATGAACTCCTTTAACTTTTTTGTGTGTAGGAAGCTCTTTATCTCTCCTTCTGTTCCGAATGATAGCCTTGCTGGGTAGAGTATTCTTGGCCACAGGTGTTTTCCTTTAAGCACTTTGATTATATCATGCCCCTCCCTTCTGGCCTGCAAAGTTTCTGCTGAAAAATCAGCTAATAGCCTTTTGGGGTTTCCCTTGTATGTTACTGTTTTCTTTTCTCTTGCTGCTTTTATAAATGTTTACTTATTTCTGAGAGAGTGACAGAGAGAATGTAGGCGAGGGGCAGAGAGAGAAGGAGATAGAGGATCTGAAGCGAGTTCTGTGCTGATAGCCCAAAGCCCATCGTAGGGCTTGAACTCACAAATGGCAAGATCATGCTCTGAGCTGAAGTTGGACACTTAATTGACTGAGCCACCCATGTGTTCTCTCTTGCTGCTTTTAAAATTCTCTCTTGATCACTACTTTTTGCCTTTTTAATTACTATGTGTCTTGGTGTTGACCTCTTTGGGTTGGTTTGTTAAGGGTTTTCTGTGCCTCCTGGATCTGAATTTCTGTTTCCTTCCCCAAATTTGGGAAATTTTCATCTATTATTTCTTCAAATAAATTTTCTGCCCCCCCTTCTCTCCCTTCCCTTTCTGGGATCCCTATAATGTGAATGTTACCATGCTTCCTGGTGTTTCTGAGTTCCCTTAACCTGTTCTCAGTTTTTATTATTCTTTTTTCTCTTTTCTGTTCAGCTTGATTGCTCTCCATTACTCTGTTCTCTAGGTAGCTGATCCATTCTTCTGCTTCCTCTAGTCTACTATGTATTCCCTCTCGTGTATTTTTAACTTCGGTTGTCTTCTTCGTCTCTGATTTCTATCTTTGTTGAGTGTCTCACTGAGATGCCCCACTGTCTTCTCAACTCCAGTCATTTATGGTGGTTACTTTAAATTCTGTCAGGCACATTACTTATCTTTCTTTCATGTAGCTCTCTTGATGTGATTTTGTTCTGTTCTTTCATTTGGAACCTATTCCTCCGTCTCCTCATTTTGTCTACTGCTGCGTCTGTGTCTCTGTTAGCAAAGTCAGCTGCGTCTCCCGCACTTAAAGCAGTGGCCTTAGGAAGACGAGGTCCTGTAGCGCCCCGCGGTGCAGTGTCCCCTGTTCACCGGAAAATGGTGCTTCAAGGGTGTCCGCTCTGTGCGTTGCTACAGGGGTGTCCTACTGTGCCCGAACTGTGTTCACCTTCCATCCGGTCGTCTGCAGTGGCTCTGCCTGTTGTGGGCAGGGTCCGGTCCCTGTGCGGTTAGTGGGTCGGTCTGGGGCGCGGCGGATCAGACCAGGAGTTTGCTAGAGATGCGGTAGCTCCAAACTGCAGGGCACTTCCCCTGTGTGGTCCGGAGAAACCTGTATTGGTGGGCGAGGCCGCAGTCAGACCCGATGTCTGCCCCCAGCCCCCCGCTGGGGCTACGGTCAGACTGGTGTGTATGTTATCCTCCCCTTTCCCAAGGGCAGGACTCACTGTGGAGTGGCGTGGCCCCTGTCTGGGCTGCTCGCACACTGCCAGGTTTGTGGTGCTGCTTCGATGGGATCTGGTCACGAGCGTATTAGACAGGGTGGATCCGCAGCATGCACGTGGATGGGAGCACTGTGCTACCGTGGTCTGTGCAGGTGTGCTGTGGGAGGGGACCTAGAGCTGAGGTCTGGCTGGAGGGGGACTGTACACACCCGAATAAGGGGAGTTGCTGTTAGCAAGTTAGTTCCGGGAGGTGTCAGGATATCTAGGCTGGGGGGAAGGGCGGGAAATGGTACCTGCCAGCAACTTTGTTCCTGGAGAACTCCCTCACCGATCTCTGTCTCTCCAGCACAGCTACTGATTTTTAAAATTCTAGATTTTTTAGTCCTGTTGGTTGTAAGAACTTGTAAAATTTGACCCGTCTCATTTCCAAGCCAGATGTTATGGGGATTTGTTTTTCTCATGCTGGCTCCCCATGAGAGGCTCTGTTTCTCTCCCTTCTCTGCACCCGTTCTCTCCTGCAGACAGACTCCTAGGTCCATTTAGGTCCTCAGCACCTCTCTGCCCTTCCTCTCTTCCCCACTGTGACCTCTTCTCTACGTTTAGTTGGTGGGGGGGGATTGTTCTGCCAGTCTTTGTGTCATTTTCTGAGTTATATATGCTGACGTGGGTGTTATCTAGGTGTACCTGGGTAGTGGGGCAAGCCCGGGTCCTTCTACTCTGCCATCATCCCTAGAAGTCCTAGTTTGATAATTTTATAAAGTAAGTTATTGATTCCATATATTTAAATTACCAGGGGCACCTAGGTTAAGTGGCTTAGTCGATTAAGCATCTGAATCTTGGTTTTGGCTCAGGTCGTGATCTCACAATTTGTGAGGTCGAGCCCCACGTCAGGTTCTCTGCTCAGTGCGGAATATGCTGAAGATTCTTTCTCTCTCCCTCTGCCCCCTCCCTGGCATGTGTTCTCTCTACATCTCTCTCTCTCTCTATCTCAAATAACAAAACAAAAAACACCTTTGCCAGAACATTAAATTGTCATCTAGACATACATATTTTTTAAATATCAGGTTTTAATATTTGAGATTCGGGGTGAATATATTCACTTCATAAACCAAGATCTCTTTCCAGTTTTTTATCTCTTTTTCCTTGTTGAACACAATTCACAGTGGTTGGAATGACCTCTCCAGAATACCTACATATGGCAGTTTCAGCCTATAGAAAGTTCTCTGCCCAGGAAGACCTTCTGCTATATGAATCCAGGATCTGAGGCCCCTCCCAGAGGGATCTGGTTAATAATAGCAAGTTTACTGAGTAGGGACCGAAATAAGTCTTCTCATTATTTCTAGCGCATCTTTGGACTATTACTAAGCATCATTACCAACCAGGGATTTTCCATTTATTCATGTATTGAGCACCTGCTTCGTACCAGGCACTGCAGCTGCATACTGGGACTCCCCACATCCTCCCCTCCTATTACAGAACTCGAGATCTATTACAGGAGCCAGAGTAGAGAGATGCTAGCATGTGACGTATGCTGTGATGGGTTGGATGGTATGGTCACATGAAAGGAGAGAGATTCACCCCTTGCCCCGGGAGAAGTGAGAACTCACCTGGGTTTGGGAAGAAGTGTGTGAGTTAGCCAGGTGAAAGAGTCCGGGAGGGGGTGGCTGGGAGGAGCACCCTAGGCCAGGGGGAGGAACACGGGCAAGTGTGGCACATTCGGGAGTTGTAAATGGGTTGGTACAGAGGATGCCTTGGTCGCAAAGGGGCAAGAGGGGAAAGGGGAGATTCTCCGGGAAGCAGGACCAGATGACAAAGGGCCTTGAATGTCATTGGATTTTGACTGGGGGAGTAAAATGACTTGATTGGGAAATGTGTCCGTAGAAGGGAGCACAGAGTATGTCTAGATCGGGGGCAGTGGGAATACATATACAGAAACCAGTTAAAAGGCTAGAAGTCCTGGGGGGACTGAGGGAGGACGATGGTCAGGATGAAGGAAGGTGGACCGGGAGCTTCAGGTGGGTGTGTGGAGGAGAGAGGACAGAGGCCCAGGGTCATGGCCACGGGAGGGGAAAGTGATTACACCGCAGGGATAGGAAGTAGGGGGAGGAGGCTTGCGTGGAAACAAGTGAATTCTGTACATGTTGGAAATCTAATTCTTACGGGGCAGTTAAATGAACATCTTCAATCAGCATTTGGACGCGTAGGTGTGGGACACAGGGAAGTGACAGGAGCCACGGAGCAGGTGCCCCGCCGGGCAGGAAGTACAGTGGCAAGTGGGAGAAGAGAGGGGCTGGGGAGCGTGGGCTCCACAGCAGTCCTGGAAGCAAATGGTCATGAGTGGCAGAGGGATGAAGAAAACAGGAGAGTGGCATCCCTGTCCATTAGCAGGGGGGCCACCGGCAGAGGGACCTTTGTCCTCAACGGGACCACAGGGCCGGGCAACAGCAGAAAGGTGGGGCCTGGGGGCCCACAGCGCTTTGTGAGTGGTGTCTGTGCGCATGTGTTCACCTGCGGGACTTTTGCTTTTATTTTCATTTGTTTTAGTTTTGTTTATTAAGAATTGTTTTTAGCAATTTAAGCATAGATCGAGCACGGGTCACCCTTTTACTGGTAGTCTGCACGCTGCAAGTTAAATACTGTGGGTTTTGCGTGTAAACAGAGGCCCAAATGGGGAAGTGAGTCCTAGCATAATTAATCACAGATTATGAACTCTCATTTCTTTTGGTTCCGGACAGGACTACCTTGAAACTAAAAGAATGATTTTCCCCAGATTTTACTTTCTCAGCAACACTGAACTTCTCGACATCATAGCGAAGAGCAGAAACCCGGAGTCTCTACAGGTAATGTCATCATTCCACGCTCAGCGATGCTATTTCCCAACCAGGTCAGAATTTCTCAGCGGTGCTGACATTCGTTTCTGGTCCATAGCCTCATCTTGCGAAATGTTTTGAAAATGTAAAACGGTTACTGCTGTGGAAGCAAGAAATTGGGCCCCCTGCCGTCATAATGCTCATATCCGCTGAAGGAGAGTGCCTTCTGCTGCCCAAGTACGGTTTGTAGGTTACAGACTCAGCATTCCCAGTCTGTAAAACTTCTTTATGGAATAATCTGCTTGGACATTTCTGATATTTCACGGAAGTTTGCTGAGCCAATGATTTCTTCAAAACTAACGTACCTATGCAGAACTTTACCTTTCCATTTCTGTATTTGTTGCTATCGTCCTGAATGCCACCACGAGGTTTTATTCTAGGAACTTAGGAAGGAGATTGGCAATTTGCTTAGGGGTTGTTAATGCTGCTTCCCCTGCTTCCTCCCCGACCCCGGGCCCCGTTGTGAATGTCCCCAAGTTAGCCAGGTCCTGCTGCCACACTGGTCCATTTTGCCAGCCAGCCTTTGGCGTGTGCTTCCTGATGTGAGCTGACTAAAAAGGCTACACCCATGTGCTCCCATCACCAGCCTCCCGAACCCAGCCCTGCCCCAGGCCGGCTGTTGAAAAGAACCAGGGAGGAATACAAAAACGCTTTGTAATGTAATTTATCTACTTTGTCAGTTCACCTCTTACTGGAAACTCTTAATTTTGTAAACCCCTGGTTTCGATGTCAGGATTTCCTCAAGTTAGGTGGAATGTTTTCCGTGTAGATTTCCAAATTAAGATCTAGAATAAACAAAATTACAGATTTATGATCTTTTGGCCTGTGAATGTTATAAGTGTAGAAGACTTAGTCTACAGTCTTATCAAAGGAACGAGACATGAATAAAAAGAATTCTTTGCAAATTATTTTTGAAAAAAATATAGGAAAATTCGAGTAAGAAGTGCCGTGGAACAGTGGCTGGTAAATGTTGAGAAAAGCATGTTTGATGTGCTGAAAAAGTGAGTATGATTTTTAAATCCTAAGATTACATTATATATATTTTAAACTCAGTTAATTATTTATTAATCTAAGTGGGAAGTATCTGCAGAAATGTGTGGAGTAAAGTCTTTGAAATGGGCTTTGATAGAACACGATGGCATATGGTGGAATGGAAAATAATCATTTTTACAGTGTGAATGTCCGTTTGAGAGCATCATCACAGACCGCACTTGGGCGGTTTTTGTGTGCTTTGAGACTCGCGAGTATCTTCAAACTGGCCCGGACCTGAACTTGGGGTGGGCATCGCCACCTGCTTCCAAAAGACCCAGCTCACCCGGCTTCTGCTTCCTCACACTGTTTGTTCGGTTCAGTCTTCATAATGTTCTCCTCCTTACATTTCAGTCTGTCGTTGGCTGCTGTTCCTGAAGGAAGAGCCTCAGAGTGGGAACTTGTAAAACTAATTTGATTAGAGCAGTCTTGTACATTTCTAATTATTTGTGGTCGATTCTAGAAAGGCTACTTACTGGTTGGGGGGCGCCTGGGTGGCTCGGTTGATTAAGCATCCAACTCTTGATTTCAGCTCAGATCATGATCTCATGGTTCGTGAGTTTGAGCCTCACATCAGGCTCTGTGCTGACAGTGTGGAGCCTGCTTGGGATTCTCTCGCTCCTCCTCTCTTTCTGCCCCTCCCTGGCTTGCTCTCTCTCTCTCAAATTAAATAAAAATAAACCTAAAAAAAAAAAAAAGAAAGGCTACTTATTGGTCTTGAAGTTTTAATATCTGTATTTATTAATATGATCCTGAATGCCCACGCAAGGCTTCTAGAGTAGAGTAGATTATTATTTACTTACATAAATAACCACAGTGGCTTTCCCTGGCTCTGGTTTTTCCCTGGGGTGATGTGATAAGGGCCAGATGTCCTCTTGTGTGTGAGGGCAGGAACTCCTGTGGGCAAGGACGCCCCCCCCCCCACCCCGCAAAAGGCATCTGGGCATTTGAGAGACCAATGGATTTCCACTTGTTACTCTGGGAGTTTTCTGGTTAGAGAGTCTTGTCATTTGCTAATAATGCTAATAATGATAATACTGCTACTAAGGTCTCTTTACAGTCCTTTGAAAAGTGTCACTTCCTTTTCATGTTGTTTAGGATGACAGATGTACAGTGTTGAAAAGCAGAGGTGACAGTGAGCATCCTTCTCTTGTTCCTGACTTTACTGGGAACATCTCTAGTATTTCCCCATTTGTAACGATGCTTAGATTTCTGGAATATACCCCTCATCAAAGTAAAGAGTTTTGTTCTATTCCTTGTTTGCAGAGTGTTTAATAATTAAAGGATGTTTATTAAGATCAGAGGGTTTTTTTAATGAAACTATCAAGAATCCCAAATACTCTTTCAACTTTGCTTTGTGGTTGTCATGAATTACAATAACAGATTTCCTTATGTTGAATTTTCCTTGTTTTCCTGTTCATTCTTTGGTCCGCTTACTTTTTTTTTAGAAAACTGTGTTAAACATTTCTTCCTTTTCTGTGGATTTTTATCCTTTTCGTATTTCTAGCATTTCTTTCTTTCTTTTAAAAAATTTTAAAAAAATATTTGTTTATTCTTTGAGAGAGAGAGAGAGAGAGAGTGTGAGCATGAGCGAGAGAGGGGCAGAGAGAGAGGGAGACAGAATCCAAAGCAGGCTCCGGGCTCTGAGCTGTCAGCACAGAGCCCCACGTGGGGCTCGAACTCACAGACTGTGAGATCATGACCTGAGCCGAAGTCGGTCACTCAACCAACTGAGCCACCCAGGCCCCCTCTTTCTTTTTTTTTTTTTTTTTAAGTTTATTTATTTATTTTGAGAGAGCACACATGCATGTGCGAGCTGGGGAGGAGCAGAGAGAGGAGAGAGAGGATCCTAAGCAGGATCCACGATGTCAGTGCAGAGCCAATTCAGGACTCGAACTCACAAACCGTGAGATCGTGACATGAGCCCGAGTCAAGAGTTGGATGCTTGACTGAGCCACCTGGATGCCCAGCACTATTTTTAATAAATAAATGCTTCACCACCCCTGTTGCCTCCCTCAACCTTGCCGCACGTCTGCAGAGTCCCTCCCGTAAACTCCCCGAGCACCCTCGTGTGTGCTCCTTCCCGCGGTTTCCTGTTGTATGTCTTCTCGTGACTGGGCTCTTGGTGTTGGTGGGGGGAGTTCACTTACTGGTGTTATATTGAGTTTCCTCATCTCTTTTGGGGTAGACATGCCAAAGTCAGAGACACTTTTTCCTGGTGAATACTCTTAAAATGTTAATGCAGTCAAAGCCTGTGGTAAAATCCGATTTGTCCCCAGTGTGCATGGTCACTCCAGAATGCCCTCCCGTCACCTCCGTAATCATGTGGGATTTTATTCCAAGTTGAACTCCCTGTGTATGCATCTGTAATTCTCTAGTGTTAGTAATTTTTTGGTCTGTTTGGTTTGGTTTTTGTTCATGATGGATTCATACGTCTCACACTGTAGAGTTGAGTTTCATTCTGCTACATATTTCCAAGTAATTTTTTCAGAAAGCATCCGTGAGCGGCAAATATTTTTATTTTGCTCTCTTACTTGCATGCTGATCTGAGTGGAATTAATTTCTAAGTTCAAATCCAACGTGTTGAATGCTAGCTCCCCCACGATATCACCAAGGCGATGCGTCGGTGAGGAAGAGCCGAGTGGATCGGGTCAAGGAGAAACCCCGCGAGACCCTCGGAGCACCAGGCGGGCAGGACAGAGCTGCAATGTCTGCTGGGATGCTGCAGTGTGGCCTCAGGCGGGCCTCTCGGTGGGGGGCTTGATGACACCTGGGTCAAGAGCAGGAGACAACAGCGCAGGGGTGGTGGACATGCAGGGTCTGCCCTTTTCTGCCGGGTTTTGGGAGAGGCCTCGATTTCGTTCTGAAACGTGACCATTCTGCAGCTCAGCCCAAACTGAGGTCTTCTCTCACCTTTCGAGAAGTTACTTTTATTTTATCGAGTGTTGCAGGACTTGGCAGTGTTCTGTCTCTCCAGGTGAGGTTCGTATTCAGAAGTGACGCTCCCCTCTGGCTGAGCGTCAGCCGCCGCCCACCCGTGACATGCATCGGGTCCCGGAGCCTCGGATGTGTGCTCGCTTTGGGAACGGAGCTGCGCGAGGCTGCGTGGGCTCCGTTCACACCGCGCCCCTGGGCAGACTGGGTTATTCACGCTCACACCGGCGAGTCCCTATCCCCCGGCAGGCGAGCAAACAACAGTGCGTAATCGCAGCGGGCCGCCCGCCACGGCTGTGGTTGGCAGGAGGGACGCGGGGCCCAGTCCGTGGTGGCTCATCTCTCAGCGTCTGCAGATTCCTTCTGTCTCTCCCGGAGCCTGCACACCCCCTCTGTCACCTCCCGGGTCACCTCGCTGGTCCCGGAGTTCCAGCCCTGCTTCAGATCTTCCTCCTCTTAGGGGAAAATGCCAGGGTCCCCTTCCTTTGTTTGCTCTCCCTCCCTCTCTCCCCACCCCCACCCTCCCTTCCTCTTTATCTTCCCCATCCGTGGTTCAGGGTGTGTGCTGTGATTTCGGGCACTGCTCTGCTGCTCCCTCCAGCATTCACCCTAGGACGCTCCCAACGCCCCCACCCCCACCCGGAAGTCAGCACAGGGCAGGTGGTGGGGACACAGGCAGAAGTCACGGCTCCCGTGACCATCCGAAGATGCTCCCCGGGTGCTGTTGTGTTTGTCGCACCCGACAGTGGTGTTCTTTGGTTTCTCTGCTCTTCTTTCTGTAATTCAATCCCAGTTTGCTGTCTGTCTGCAAGAGACTTTCCTCGTCGTCAGTGTCCCGGAGCACACTTTGTTGTTGTCCAGTGTGGTGTGCATGTGTGTGCGTGTGTATGTATAAAATATGTAATATGTGTATTATATATAATATTCGCGTCTCATCTGTCATTTGAAAGAATATGGTTCAGGATGAAGACAGGATTATTAAGTCAAAAATCTTGATCCACTCACACTATAGACTATAAAAAATCAGAATAAATATTTCCCAAACCCTGGGGGAAACAAAATAAAGAAAATACAGTGTGCAGTGGGTGGGGGGAGAGGGTCAAAATAGGAATACGATCCTAATTAAAAGATCTTGTCAAAAGATAAATGGAACTATATCCTGTTACAGAGATACAGCCATGCTACAAAAAGTTATGAATAAAAGCAATAAAGACAGTTCATGGAATAGCAAACCAAAAGAAAACAAACACTAAATGAAATAAAAGACCAGTTTAATTGATTAAACATACATTCGCCACTGATGTTGTCTTGAAATATATAAAAAGTCACTATAAACCTATTTGCCCTCAGTGGCAATGATAAAGAAGAAAATAATAAAAACAGACACCATTTGCAATTACAGCCAAAATTAGAATCAATATTCATTTTAAAAATCAAATAAATTCTAGGGGCACCTGGGGGGCTCAGACGGTTAAGTGTCTGACTCTTGGTTTCAACTCAGGTCATGATCTCACGGTTGGTTCTCTCTCTCTCAGAATAAATACACATTTTTTTAATTAAAAAAATAAAAATCAAAGTCTAAATGAAGATTGATAAATGAAGTATTAGAAGAAAACAGATTTAGTGTTGAGAATTTCAAATTTCAGTGAGAAAATGTGTGAGAATTTCAGTGAGAAAATGTGAAGAGTCATCAATTTGACTATATAGAAACTTAAAACTTGTGAGTGAAAAAAAACCACCATAACAATATGAAGACATATACTGATGGCACACATGAACTTAGTCTTAAAGAAAAATTTCTACATATTTTTCATAAATCCTATTTTCTTCATTATGACTCATTTTTAAAGTTAAATGCAAGGCTTTACTGCTAAAGTTCATTTGGTGGTTTCAGCCCAGTACTCCATCTTGTACAAATTAGTATTATTTTTTAAACATTTTATTCATTTTTGAGACAGAGAGACAGAGCATGAGCATGGGAGGGGCAGAGAGATGGGGAGAGAGACACAGAATCCAAAGCAGGCTCCAGGCTCTGAGCTGTCAGCACAGAGCCCGATGCGGGGCCTAAACTCACGAACTGTGAATCGTGACCTGGGCCGAAGTCCGACGCTTAACCGACTGAGCCACCCAGGCACCCTTGTACAAATTATTTTAAATGCTGACTTTGTCACTGATAGTATGCAATTCAAACCTAAATATGTGTCGTCTCCCCCTTCTAGCTTTACCAGCCCCAAAACTTGGTGGACAAGTACAGGTGGTATTAAAGAGAAGTTTAAGGAATATTCATTATGCATGAATTAAGGCTCTGTTATCTCTAGCATTTGATCCCATACATATACCTAGAGTTAAAAAATTAGAGATCCTAAGGGAAAATCTTGTCACGCTTGATCATTAAGGGGCCACAATGATCACATGTAATAATGGAAATAAAACGTTTTGTTTATAGATTTGTAAGTCAAGGCGTCGAAGACTGGAGCTACCAGACTTTTTCCGTGTGGGTGGTGTCTCATCCGGGACAAGTGGTCCTCACAGTGGTAAGTTCATTTGAACTAGACTGCCAAGAAAGCAAAGATGTAGAAATAAGCCATCACGAACGGTACTTATATGGGCCACTTACTTTGAAATGCATCAAGACATACGATGGACGAACGGACGGATGCGTGGACAGATGTGCAAGAAGGCAAATGTAGCAAAAAATTAGCACGTAGGTGGTGGGTATATGGGTATTCGTTTTATAATTCCACCTTTTCATGTTTTTAAATGTTTTCATAAGAAAACGTTGAATGAAAATAAATCGCACACTGTTTTCTTAGGGATGTCACTCTGTTGCATTGTGCTTGTTTTCTACCATCGCCATTAGAGAGTTACCACGAACTTAGCACACGTTCATTACGTCGCGGCTCTGCCGGTTCCAGGCCCCCCTGGGCTCACTGGCTAAAATCAAGGCGTCAGCCGGGCCACATTCCTTCCTGGAGGCTCTGGGGGAGCCTCCCTTTCCTCATCTTTTCCAGCTTCTAGAGACCACTGACACCCCTCGGCTTGCGGCCCCTCCTTCATTTTCAAAGCCAGCGTGGTTTGTGTCTCTCTGGCCGGTCTCCTTCGTCTGACCTCCCTCTGTTCGCAGGCAGAGAAAGTTCTCCCATGTGATCGTGTCGGGACCACTCAGATAATCCAGAGTAATCTCTCCACCTCAAGGTCTTGATTTAGTCAAGTGGGGTGCCAGAAGCACCTGGGGATTAGCACCTGGACATCTTTGCAGGGAGCCATCATTCTGGGCCTCGAAGGAGGAGAGGAAGAGACGCGAGGCACGTGTGGCACCAAGAAAGCCGAGGCGGGCAGCTGCTGTGAGCGGAGCCGGTGAAGTGGTGGCTGAAGCTGAGGGAGCGTATAGAACCTGCAGAAAAAGCCGAGGAAGAGGAAAGACCCCAGCGGACACCCCCTGTAACACACAGGTGGAGGAGGGGGCGGTGCAAGGGTGGAACCGAGTGCCCAGGAGGGGGTCCCGGAAGCTACGGCAGGAGAGAGGGAACCTGACGGACTTTCCTCTAGAAGAAGTGCCTGGTCATCATTTTAAGATGCTCTAGCGAGGCCCGAAGAGTCCTCCGTGTCCGCTGGCGATGAGGGTCTGCAGGAACCATGGAGACCGTAGTTTTCCCGCAGCGGTGAAGGCGGAAGTCTCGTCATCGGGAGTTCCTGCTGTCGAGTGGCTTTATGAAGTCCTCTGTTAAATGTAAAACCCACGTCACCTCGTTTTACTCTGCCTTGTGCCACCACAACGGCCGAGTCTCTGTTAAGAGAACCTGGGATTGTGGACCCCAATTCCGACGTCAGATCCCCTTGGTCCCGTTTGTCGTCCCCTTGACTGGATAGCGATCAGATCCTCTAAGATCCTGGGCCGAGGACTTGCTGAAGCTGTTGTCTGCAAAGGCGGCGAAATTGTAATCAATCCATCTGGGTGTTTCTGTGGTTTACCGGGCATTCGAATGATCGAATCTGCTCTACGAAGAAAAGATCTTCCCCAGGTCCCTGGTCCTCCAAAAATGTTAACAGTAAGGAGCAGGCTGGGTCATTTCCAGAAATGCCTTATTATAGGCTTGAGCTTAAATCGCCGAACAGACTTTGCCCCGTTTTCTCCCAGGCTGCCTACTGCTCATCTCTCCTCCCTGTACAGTTGACAGCCTCCCTTTCTCCTGCGCACGTGACGTGACTGGGAACCTTCTCCCGGCAGACGCCTGTGGGCGGGCGGGGGTGAGATGTTTGCACGCTCTGGCCACTGACAGAATTCCAGAATCCCAGCGTGGGTTTATCCAAGCCGTATCGAGTGAGGACTCCCTTCCATCCATCAACATAAATAAATGAAGATCTGGTTCCCGGTCCACCTCACTGGGACCAAATCCTCCTCCGTCCCCACTGCTGCAGCCCAGGGAGGGCACTTGGCCCATTGGATGCTCTCCCCCGAGGCTGGGAATCTTGAATAGATGCCTCAAACCCAGCAGTGGGGTGGCTTCTGGCTCTGGTAAGTGCTGTGGCCTCGATGACGGTCCCTGCTGCCTGGCCCAGACTTGCTCCCGCCTACTTCCTGAGCCTCCGTGTCCAGCCTCCTGTTGATCCGCTGCTGTGGGTTACCACATCCTTGAAGAAAGTCAGCCAGCAGCACCGACGGGTGCATCAGGTGTCCCATCCTCTACCCTCTGACCTTGCTCTGGGCAAAAGCTCCCCCCCCCCTCGCTATACAGATTACCTCCATGTTAATTATTCCGGTATTTATTTCTTCACAGCCTTACTTATATGTTTCTTAGGCACTTCAGGTTCATAAAATCCCAAAACGAATTCACTGTCCCCTCTCACCCGCAGCACACTTCCCCCTCAGGAGGACTATCCTAGTGACCGAAATCACGATTTATCTCATTATGGGGCAGAAGCCTACAAGCCTCCTGACGTGTCCCCTCCACCGACTTCCAGGTCAATGTGACGTTAATCCAGCAGCCTTCTTAAAACAGCTCTGGTGTTTATGGGAAGAGTGAGTGTCCGAAAATGGATCAAGTAACAAGTTATTCGGAGTTCCTGAAAATTATGATTGCAGACACCATATTCTGAGACTAGTATTTCTGGGTTCAACTGAGGAAACGGTGCTGACTTCCTCTTGGGGTTTTCTACCATTATTACTGTCCCTGGATTATTACTCAGGCTAGTGATGGTGGTTAAGAATACAAGATCTCAGGGCACCTGGGTGGCTCGGTCGATGAAGCGTCCGACTTCAGCTCAGGTCATGATCTCACGGTTCATGAGTTCAAGCTCCACATCGGGCTCTGTGCTGACAGTGTAGAGCCTGCTTGGGATTCTGTGTCTCCCTCACTCTCTGCACCTTCTCCACTCAATGCTTTCTCTCTCTCTCAAAAGAAAGAAACGTAAAAAAAAAAAAAAAAAAGAATACAAGATTTCAAAAGTATAAATGTTGGTGGTAAATACATTTCAGCTTCTTAAAAAACAAGGGCCCCACAGGCGTTAACCTGAGTTCAGTGTCTTACTCTCAGATACGTACAAGCGGGCAAACTGCGCGCACTCACGTGGTATGAAAACGTCTGGTTTGATGCATCAAGTTTATTCTTCACTCGTCATCTTGACCTCTTTTTCAGAGCCAGATCATGTTTTCTAATGATTGCATCAGAAGTTTTGCGAGTTCTCGTTCGAGAGAGGAGCTGGAGAAAGTCCGTGCTGGTCTGATGGGTCAGCTGGAGGAGATCTCGGAGCTGGTGGCGCTGGGTTGCGGTAACGCGCGCACGAAAGCCGTCCTGGGGGCGCTGCTCACGGTGTACGTTCACTGCAGAGACATAGCGGGGGACCTGCTGCTGAAAGGGGTCTTCAGTGCAGATGATTTTGAGTGGACAAGGTAAGGAGGTGAGACGACAACACCACCTAAAATAACTCGTCCCTCGTCCAGGGCTCCCTCTCGGTAAATTAATTCTCTGCCTCGGATTTTGTCGAACCCAAGTTTTACTTTTCCAGGACGTGTGGAAATTCTGAGCAAACCGTGTCGGTTTGGATACCGCGTGCCTCTGCTGCTTCCTCCTTTCCACTGTCCTTCCGCTTGGTTCGAACCTCTTTCTGCTCCATCTTCCCGGACTGGCTTCCTTCTTCCTGTGGTTGCGTTTTCCCTCGCCTTTCAGCCAGAGGGCAGCTCTCAGTGGGCAGTGACAGCAGCTCTCCCTCGGGCCTCCACTTCCCCCCATGTGCGCTCAACTCCGGGACACAAGTCAGGTCTCAGAACCCCTTTCTCCCAGCAGGAGCCTGGGAGCGCGTACTCACACTTACGTGGTGTTTCATGTGCAAACACGACACTGTAGAGAACAGAACCACCGGCTTTGGGGAGAAAAGGTCAAGCAGAAGAGTCCTGTGATAAATGTGCAGTTTCAAACTTCTGAGCTAATTTTTCTCTACGGTTTCCTCTGTTCGTGGAAAAACAACTGTCCTGCCTGCGTAAGGTCTTTGGTTCTTAAGAAAAGCTCACTGTTAAGAAATTCTGCATTACTATAAATCTCCTTATTTTTGATGTGACAAGTTCCTTAAACTCTAGGGAAAATGGAGCCGAGAGGCCGATATATTTGACTAACACCACTTGCGTATATCTTACCAGAGTACTTTCTATTTGACACGTGTTCACACGTTCGTCTTCTGGCAGAAGTGTGTCTACATTTTTAATTGCCAAGGAAATACGCCATCTTTTTGAACCATCACCCCAGAGTTTAGTGTGTCGTTGCTACTTTGCTAGTGACTCTCGGAGAGTGAAAACCAAGGGTGGAGGAGCGTATGTAGAAAAACAAAGTGGAAGAGACGTGATTCCAATAAACTGAGAGCACCTGTGATTCTAGGGCTACGGTTCGCAAATTACGGGCCAGCATGACCTAAGGCACCACAGGGAACTCACAGGACACCACCAGTGAGCAAAAAATGTTAAACTTTTGAAGGACTCGGAGGGACACAGAGCACCTGTCAGACACCAGGCAAACTAGTAGCTCCGAGTAACTGACAGGTTTAACGTGAGACCACGCGATAAACGGGTCAGTGATTTCTTATCCTTGCAAAGCTAGGTTTTGGACAGTTTCCCTGATTAATAAAAAAGGCAAGCACTAAATGAAAATTAACGTGAAACAAGATTGGCAAGTATACTATCTGATTCTAAGGTTTGAGAAATTATGTAGTGTACAACACATACACACATCCCATTAGTAAATAACTGTGATTATTTAACAATGACAAAAAAATGATTTTCTCTTGGGGCACCTGGGTGGCTCAGTCAGTTAAACATCTGACTCTTAATTTTGGCTGAGGTCATGATCCCGGGGTCATGGGATCAAGTGGAAAGATAACCCATGATCAAGGATTGAAAAAAATTAATATTGTTAAAATGTCCATACGACCCAAAGTGATCTATGGATTCCATGCAAACCTTCTCAAAATTCCAATGGCAATTTTCACAGAAATAGAAAAAAAAAATCCTAAAATTTCTGTGGAACCACAAAAGACCTCTCAAATATCCAAAACAGTCTTGAGAAAGAAGAACAAAGAAGGAGGTATCACACTTCCTGATTTCAAGCTGTATTACAGAGCTATAATAATCAAAACACTATGGTATTAGCATAAAAATTGACACATAGACCAATGGAACAGAATAGAAAGCCAGGAGATAGATAGATAGATAGATAGATAGATAGATAGATAGATAGATAGATAGATAGATATGTATAGACATGCATATAGACGTATATACGTGTATATATATGTTGACGTGTATGTAGTCAATCTGTGACCAAAGAGCCAAGAATAGGCAATGGGGAAAGGATAGTCTCTCCAATAAATAGTGTTTGGAAAACTGGACAGCTGCATGCAAAGAATGAAATTGGACCCCTACCTGATGCCACTCACAGAAACCAACTGAAATGGATTAAAGACTTGAACATAAGACTTAAAACCATAAAACTTCTACACAAAAACATGGACAGTAAATTCCTTGTTATTGGTCTTGGCAATAATTTTCGGATTTGACACCAAAAGTAAAGGAAACAAAAGCAAAAATAAACAAATGGGTCTACATCAAACCAAAAGCTTCTGCACAAGAAAGGAAACCATCAATAAATTTAAAAGGCAGCCTATGGGGGCGCCTGGGTGGCTCAGTCAGTTGAGCGTCCGGCTTCGGCTCAGGTCAGGATCTCTCAGTTCGTGAGTTCAAGCCCCACGTCGGGCTCTGTGCTGCCAGCTCAAAGCCCGGAGCCTGCTTCGGATTCTGTGTCTCCCTCTCTCTCTGCCCCTTCCCCACTCACACTCTGCCTCTCTCTGTCTCTCAAAAATGAATAAATGTTAAAAAAAAATGTTTTTTAAATAAAATAAAGGCAGCCTATGCAATGAGAGAAAATATTTGCAAACCATTAATCTAATAAGGGGTTAAGATCTAAAATATATAAAGAACTACAACTCAGCAAAATAAATTTTTTTGATTAAAAAAATGGGCAGAGGAACTGAATAGACATGCAGTCGAAGGAAGAAATGCAGATGGCCAACAGGTATGTGAAAAGCTGTTCGGCACGACTAATCACCAGGGAAATGCACATCAAAACCACAATGAGATATCACCTCACGTGTGTCACAATGCCTATTACCAGAAAGACCAGAAGTAACAAATTTTGTTGTGGCTGTGGAGAAAATACATTTATACACTGTTGGTGGAGATGTAAATTGGTGTACGTACTCTGGAAATGGATGGTGGTCTCTCATAAAATTAAAAATATAACTACTATGTGATCCAGCCATTCCACTTCTGGGTATTTTCCCTAATGAAATGAAATCACTATCTCAAAAATATATCTGTACCCCCATGTTCATCGTACCATTATTTATAATAGCCAAGACCTTCATTAACTGATGAAGGGATAAAGAAAATGTAGGGGCACCAGGGTGGCTTAATCAGTCGAGCGTCCGACTTCAGCTCAGGTCATGATCTCATTGTCTGTGAGTTTGAGCCCCGTGTTGGGCTCTGCTGACAGCTCAGAGCCTGGAGGCTGCTTCGGATTCTATGTGTGTGTCTCTCTCTCTCTCACTCTGCCCCTCCTCCCCTCCTTCCCTCTCTCCCTCTCTCTTTCTCTCTCTCTCTCAAGAATAGATAAACATTAAAAAATATTAAAAAAGAAAATGTAGTACATGGGTGGAATGGGATATCACACAGCCATAAAAAATGAAGGAAATCCTACAACATGGATGGACCTTGATGGCGTTCTGCTAAATGAAATAAGTCAGATAATCTATGACCCCACTCATATGGGCAACCCCAAAACACTGGATTCATAGAAACAGAGAAGAAGTTGGGGGTTGCCAGAGGCCGGGGGTGGAGCTGGGGTGGAGGGTGGATGAAGGACGTCCCAGTACCAGCTTCCAGTTATAAGTAAGTTCTGGGGATGGAATGTACAGCATGGCGCCTGTAGTTAACAATTCTTTATTGGGACGATGCCAAGACCGTAGATCTTAAATGATGTCATCACAAGAAAATGAAGCTCATAACTGTGTGAATGAGAGATGTTACCTAAATTGATTGTGATTCTTTCACAATATGTACATGTATCAAATCGTTCGGTTGTGTGTTCACCTTTAACACAAAGGTATATGTCGATATCTCGATAAAAATGGGGGGGGGGAGGGAAGAACACATACTGTAAAGCTACAGATTGGTCACAAGTTTTACCCAGAGCCTCTTATAGAAGAAAAGATTTACAGTTAGCACACAGTTGACAGGGTCATAAGATAAATACAATGGTTTTGTTCGACACTAAGAACAAAGAGCATTTCCCTCAGTTACCCTTATAGGAAGGGTCCTGGTTATAATGAGCAATGTCATAAGCCACGTTTTTATTGAAAACCGTAATAAACTTCATAGGGATGATTCTTGTATAAATCCTCCGTTAGTGCTGCCCACACCACACCAAAGCAGCGGCGAGATTCAGCAAAGCCATTTTCCTCGCCGGGAAAAGTGCTCGTAAGCTTGTAGAGTTCTGAGTCCTAATATTTCGTGTCTGATGTAGTCGTTGAATGATCTGTAACTCCTGTCATTTTTATTTTAATGTTTGTACTTGTTTTTTAGTCAACATCCCGTTTTTAGTTTTTATTGTGTTTCTACATGTGCAAAAAAAACTAAAAATAGTTTTGTCCAAATAACATGAGCATTGAAAATACCGTTCTCAGACATTTGCAGTATCAGTGGAACGAAAAACAACAGCTGTGCTACGTGTCCCAAGGCAATGCCAGCTTTACTTATGGCTACGAGTACCTGGGCTGTACCCCCAGACTGGTCCTTACGCCCCTCACCAACAGGTGCCAGCTCACACTCACGGGGGCTCTGCTCTTGAATCTCGGAGGCTGCCCCTCTGGGCCCACCGGGACGGGCAAAACAGAGAGTGTCAAAGATCTAGCAAAGGTAAGCGGTTTCTGTATCCAGAATAAATACACAGACCTTAACAGTACCTTAAATTTACACCGTTTCTGCTATTGAGATGTTCCTAACATTTAACAGACATCTCACCACGCTCATTAATTCATATAATTCGTCCTTTAATTTTTAAATGTCCACAGTGCACAGGGACTTGGCCTCTCTGCACGCCGAGCGTGCGTCGTGTTTGGGATTCCACCGGACAAGCTGACGCATGAACGGTGGTCTTGTCCCCCTTCATTTAAGGGTGACCCGTTTTGTTTGAGCCCCCCACACAGACTTTTACCTAGTCTTTGTGATTAATAGCAGTGTGTGTGTGTGTGTGTGTGTGTGTGTGTGTGTGTGTGTGTGTTTGGAGAGACAGAGACAGAGAAGTAACTGATGAACGCAAGGCATATTTGACGTCCCTGGAACGATGTCACTGGAATGCTTTTTTCTCAGTTACTCGGTGTGTTTTAAAAACAGGACCTTAGCGTTCCACGTACTGATCAACTTAACAAACAGCATATGCGCCTTCAGACTCCACTCGGTTTTGAGTGTTTCTCAATTTGGTGGGTAATGCATGCTTATATTGCAGCGTTTTCTCAAAAGAGTAAAGACATTTTATTACTCTAGAAGTTTTAACATTAGTATTTCGCGTCAGAAGGTGAGCAACGTACTAAAATAATGTTGTTTTTCAGTCGTTAGGCAAACATTGTGTGGTGTTCAACTGTTTTGAGGATCTGGATTATAAGGTAAAGTCTATTCATATCTATGCAGGAAAAAAATAGCATACATAGAAATAGTTCGTGGAGGATTGAAAGAGCAAGGAAAATATTTCCCTTGGAGAGACACTGAGTGTTAGCAGCTGCAAATGCTGTTAATTCTTTAAATTAACGTAACTGAGACTTACAACATTATGCAGTTGAACTACCTAAGACAGTGGTTTTCAAACTTTCTAATGGGGGACTTTTCCAAACAAAATCTGATAATGGGACGTGACTATATTAAGAAATCAAGAGTACTGCTTTATTAATATAAATTTATAAGTTCTACCTTATACCTTTATTTACCGAAAAGGTAATCATTAAGAACAATGAGGCTATTAACACAAAAATGTGAGGCAGGGTTGATACGGAGGATTGAGTTTATGTCAGCCTTGTTATGATGGCACGTGACCTAAGGCGTAGCTCATAACATTCTGAAATATTTATTAAAATTTAATGTACCTCTGTGCCTGTCCCAAATTGACCCGAAGTTTCGAAACACTCTATTTTGTCTTGCATGTTAAGTTCCCGGCCAGTTACCTTTTATGGCAGTCAGTTGATTTGCAGTTCAGAGTCCATTATCGGGAGATCTTGCGTTTTCAGTTTGTGCTCACTTAGCACATCAAGAATATCAGTGAAACCTAAACAAGCTGATTGCATCCGTATCATTAAGACCCTTAGGAAGTAGTCTCTTGTCTCTTCCTGCGGTGGGGGCAGCAGGGCTGGGGAGGGACAGGACTGAGGCGCCTGCCCGCCCACGCAAAACCTGAGGGGGAGCTGGGAAGCCTGCTAATCAAATAGTATTTTAATGCAATACTTTTTTAGAATCAAAAAACGCACGATAAACCAAATATCAAAATTTTAAATAAAGACACGATGTGATTCCTGCAGCCAGTGGGGAGAACCAGGCCCTGTGTCCCACCCGGAGGGGCTCCCACGTGCGCTCCCGTCTCCCATGCCCCAGCTCACACGGTCCCTAGCCTGTCTTCGTCCACACAGGTTCTGCCGGGCCTACAGAGTTTTCACTTGTTTCTTCGGCCAGCATTTACCCATTGGTAGGTTCCAGACCGTGAGTCTCCCGGGAGCGCCGAGAGCCCCGGGCACTCCGACCGGCACCTGCCGGGGCTCTGGGGGGCCGCCCCAGTGTGGCCCAGCTCCCGCAGGTCCTCGGGTGCATCACCCAGCAGCAGCACGCCCTCCGCTCAGCCCCGAGGCTGTAGCTGCAGGAGAGCGGATGTGAGGACCCCTGTGCTGAGCCGTGAGCTCCCCAGAGCTCCAGCCTGCCCTGCGGGGTCCGAGCACCTGCCGCGCACAGTGCACCTGTTCGGGTAAAAGGCCGAATGCGCGCACGGAGCCATGGCCCCGGGAGAGTGTTCACCTGTGTAATAATTGTTTTCAAGATAATAGGAAGACTCTTCCTCGGACTGGTTCAGTCGGGAGCGTGGTGCTGTTTGGACGAGTTCAATCGGATCGATGTGCAGGTCCTCTCTGTGATTGCGTCGCAGATCCTAACAATTAAGGCCACAAAAGACAGCTATTTGGTCAGGTATCAGTTGAATGTGTTTGGTTACTTACTATCAAATACTTTGTTGTACAGTAAGTGTTTGGGTTTGGGTTCTTCCCCCCTCCCCGAACATAGACCGAAAAGAATGACATTTGTCTTGAATGTCCCCTTTGCTCATCAAGTAACGTGTGAATATATATAACTAACTTTCATGCCAACCTGGGGGTATCCAGGCTCTTGCCCGGCCTTGGAACGGTCTTGGGAGCCACCAGGACAAGGTCGCAAATATGTTCCAACTAATTTTACTTTAGGGCTTAAATTCTCTTAGTACCTATTTCACGTGAAGAAACCAAAGACTTTTTCTTTAATTCTACATCTTTTTTAAAAAATAAAATTATACTGGCCACACACCTGAAGCCCTCCCTTATCCCATTACTCTGAATTAATAGACTTGTATTGAAAAAATCCTGTAAAAATACTATTTGTATGTTCAGACTACTAATGTTTACTAATCCAAGCAAAAATGTCTTTCTCGTCAGATAAATTCAGGAGCTTACATGGTTTACTTTATGGGTGTAATTGGACTTGTGGGTTTAAAATGTCTATTACAATCTTTTAAAAAAAAAAGTGTGTGGGGGGGGGTGGTGTCCCCAGGCTTTGTTGCCAGTGTTTTTCCTTTCCTGCTTCGACCACCCTCACCGGTATTAGACGTCCATAAAATCACTGGAGGATTTCTCTCCATGGTCCCTCTGTCTGGTGCTGACAGCAGGGCGCTAATGTCCGTGCCAAGGGTTCTCCTTCCCAGCGTTCCCAAAATTACTCAGTCGGGGAGCTGAGGGCGGGCTGTGTCCCGTGCTAATGCGGGAACTCTGCGCCATGATCACTCTTTGCTCCACGCTGTCACCAAGGGAGAACCCTGTGTCCGAGGGTCTCCCAGGGTTCTTTTCCCGTTCGGTCAGTTCATTCAGGTGGGTGCCTTCCCGCCGCAGGCCCCACAAAACTCCGCAGACACAATCAAATAAATCTGAACCCCAGCAGGGCTCGCAACACGGGCTCGAGGTCAGCCTCTTCTTTCCCTCTTATGGTCATTTTTCCCCAGTCCGTGCGGTTTGGATTTAAATGTAAAACAGCCTTAGGAAAGTTCCCAAGCTCACTTACAGTTTGAACATCCTTTGGCTTAGAGAAAACAGTCCTCTTAGTAATGAATCATATTGTACAGGGGAGGAAAATTTTTCCTTTACCCTTTTAGGCTCTTTTGGCCGACGTAAGATAAATTAACAGGAGAAAACTTTAATTCCATACGTAGGGGAGCCTCACACACACGTGAGACGTTCAAAGACAGGCAGACGGTTAAGGTTTAGTGTGCCATCCTGAGCTAAGGAGAAGGGGGAAGGAGTCTGGGGCTTCGAGGGAAGGAAGAGAACTCACAGGAGATGGGAAGAGCACGTGTTTGGTGAACAGACAGTTGTCGTGTCCTGCAGAGACCGTGGGACACAGGAATTGGGGTGAGCAGGCTGTGCTGAGCCCCCCACAGCTTGCCACACGCGGCCCAAACCTGCCGTAGTCGTCTCTGGTGACCGCTCTCCTTCTGGACCGGGCCCTCCGTCTGAATTCTTAGAAGCAGTTCAGGGGGAGGTAGAAGGTTCTTTCTGGGTTTTTCGGACCTTCGTTTTCAGGGAAAAATAATCCACCTACCAGAGTGGCACATGGGGGTGGGGGCTCATTCTGAACCCCTTTCCAATGTCTTCTAGGTTTGTACTGGAAGGAAAAGACATTCGTATCAATATGTCTTGTGCGGTATTTGTCACCATGAATCCTGAGTAAGTATCGGTTAACCTGTGCTGGCGGTTGGAGACAGGTCAAAATCTTTTCCTAAATCTTAGCCATGACGCAGCTGTCTGACACTGTAATCTGCCATCCCCTCGCCAACGCCCGAATCTCCCTACCCCCACGTGTCTTAAACAGCCGTGGCTCCGGAATTATCCACGTGGACGTTTCTGACTGAGGGATTTTTCACTTCATGAATAGCCAGGGAGAAAGGCAAAGGTCAGCAGTTTGTCACAAAGAAGACAGCAAACAAACAAACAGAGTAGCAGAGGGAGTAGAATATGGTGGTTACAAGGAGCGGAGGCTGGGAGGGCTCGAGGGAATAGAGGGAATACGGATGGTCCCATCCGATGAGGGGATGGGGGGCCCTGTGGGAGGAGGCACAGAAGAAAGGACAGTAAAGGAGGAAGCTCTTGAGATGAAAACTACAATAGAAACTGTCTTGCAAACTTGCTTTCAGGTAAAGGTCACACAGGGCGCCTGGGTGGCTCAGTTGGTTAAGTGTCCCACTTCAGCTCAGGTCATGATCTCACGGTTCTTGAGTTCGAGCCCCGTGTCGGGCTCTGTGCTGACAGCTCAGAGCCTGGAGCCTGCTTCCGATTCTGTGTTTCCGTCTCTCTCTGCCCCTCCTTCCCTGCCTCCCCCTCACCTCTTTCTCTCAAAAATAAACTTAATGTGACAAACTAGTAGAAAGCTAACTGGATTATTTGGGGGGAAACTATATTGTGTGGTTCCTCATTAGAAAAACTGAAAAGTGGTCTGTTTTTTTGTTTCTTTGTTTTTCTTACCCGCTTAAGGTACAAAGGTCGAGTAGAACTCCCAGATAACTTAAAGTCTCTGTTTCGCCCAGTGGCGATGATGGCTCCCCATCATCAAATGATTACTGAAATAATGCTGTTTTCATCCGGTTTCAAATCTGCAAAATCCCTCTCTGGAAAGCTGGTTAGCATTTACGAATTAGCTAACAAACAACTCTCACAACAGGTAACAAACTGCTTTTCTCAAAATAGAAGTGATTCTGTGAAACTTCAAATGAGACTCTTGGGGCATCGGACCAGGGACGACCTGGGGAAATAATGGAGCTGGAATCCTGTTAGCGCATCGGGTTCATGAGCCAGTGCGCATGTGAGGTGATGTGTAAAGTCAGGCAGGGCTCTAAGCCTTTCGTCTGGGCCCTGGAGACAGTCCCGAAGCATCTGTTCTTTTACATGATGGGCTGCTCTCTCCATACCAGGAAGCTGACAGATACAGCGGTGACTGTCACACCTCATTGTGCTTCGAAACACTTGGGAGGACTGGTTAAAACACCAGTCACTCGACTTCTCCCACCAGCTTTCCGCTTGTCTGGGGTGGCGCTTGAGACTTTGTGTTTCTGACAAGTTCCTAAGAGTGCCTGATGCTGCTCATCTGAGTGCCATGTTTTGAAAGTGATTGTCCTGGGATATGCCAGCGTGAAGAGTACTTGTCTGTAACCCAACATGGTTGGGACAGGGACAGCCAACTTTCTTTTTAGAAGGAAGGAGGCTTCGAGGGTCCTCCTGGGGGGCTCAGTCGGTCGAAGCGTCCAGCTCTTGATTTCAGCTCAGGTCACGATCTCACAATTCGTGAGGTCGAGCCCGACATCAGGCTCTGCACGGAGCCTGAGTGGGACTCTCTGTCTCCCTCTTTCTCTGCCCCTCCCCCTGCTCGTGCGCACTCGCGCACGCGCGCGCACTCTCTCAAATAAATAAACTTAAAAAAAAAAAAGGCTGGGGGCACCAGTTTGGGAGGGAAGCGAGGGGATTGGAAGCAAAATGGAGGCTTTCTTGAGTTGCATCGTGGTCTGTCTCCACGGCGTACGTGAAGAGGGGGTTGACTGTGTCGGAGACCCATTTATTTCCAAGTTCTGTTTTTCCCTGAGACACTTTAATAACTCAAATATTTTAATGCTTTATAGGATCATTATGATTTTGGCTTGAGGTCTCTAAAGACAGTTTTAATAGCGGCTGGAAAGAAGAAATGGGAGTTGAAACGGTGAGTTGAATTTTGATTGAGTGTTAGGTCAAAGAGAGTTACATGACATGGGGAAAATAATTTGTAAAAATCTAAGTCATGATGCCAAGATAAAACAGGGAGCTCTCAGGATGTTTAAGTAGAGATAAAAATATGGTAGAGGTGAAGAATGTTTAAGAATGTGAAAGAAGAAGAAAAAAAAATGCACATAATCCCTGGGTATTTTTCCACAAAAGGACCTATTCTCTAAAAAAAAAAAAAACAAAACTGTATCTTAGCTTTATATAATAAAAGATACACTGGGGCGCCTGGGTGGCTCAGTCAGCTAAGTGCCCGGCTTCAGCTCAGGTTATGATCTTGTGGTTCGTGGGTTCAAGCCCCACATCAGGCTCTGTGCTAATGGTTCAGAGCCTGCTTCGGATCTTCTGTTCTCCTCTCTCTCTGCCCCTCCCCACTTGTGCACCTGCTCACACACGCTCTCTGTCTCAAAATAAATAAACCTAAAAGATACACTGGAATAAAAGGCCTCATTTAAAATGAGAAATGTAAAAAACCTATATGAATATGCCTATATGAAAAATGTGTACAACCCACACGAAGAAAACATTCGTAAAGGACACAAATGAAAATGTGAATAAATGAAATAATATACCAGGTACGTAATATTATAACATCTTAAAAGGCTTAGCATCATAAAGATTTAAAGACTCTAAATGTTCATTTATAGATAGAAACACAGCCCAGTGAATATACCTAAAGGTATTATTTGTTTTTCGGTGGGCTGATTCTAAAGTTCACATAGACAAACAATAAAGACTAGCTAGAAAAATGTTTAAAAGTGAGAGCAGTGAAGGAGAAACATCCCTGTAAGTATTGAGACGTATTATGGAGTTTCACTGGTCCCGGCACCGTGGTGCTGGCTTACGGACAGAGAGGCGAGCCATCGGGTCAGGAGAGCAAGCCCAGAGGTGGGACCTCACGACTGGGCATGTATTCTGTCATCAGTTGTGAGGCAAGAACAGACTTCCAGTGAGTGCTGATGGGGAACTAGACTGTCACGTGCATAAGACCGAGTTGGAGCCGCAGCCAACGTCATTTTCCCGGATAAAAGGACCAAGAAAGCACTAAAAACATACAAGTATTTGAAGAAACAAAATGCCCTTTATATCCTGCAACTAGAGAAGACCTTTAAAACTAAGACTCAAAATCCAGAAGCCATAAAGGTAAAGACTGATTGATAATGGTCGAAAAACACGGTAAGGTCAGAACACAGATGATAAACTGGAAGAAAGGTGTTTGCGTTTCCTGTCACGGTGGGATTGGTCATCCCCTCTCATCCCCCCCTCATGATGCGTGAGGACTGCCTAGAAAATGCAGGGAAGACATTGTAGGGCCAAGGACAGTTCTCAGAAAAAGAAACAAAAATCTTGAAGGGGCGCCTGGGTGGCTCAGTCGGTTAAGTGTCGGACTTTGGCTCAGCTTATGGTCTCGAGGTCCGTGAGTATGATCTTGAGGTACAGAGCCCTGTATCAGGCTCTGTGCTGACAGCTTGGAGCCTGGAGCCTGCTGCCGATTCTGTGTCTCCCTCTCTCTGCCCCTGCCCCACTTGCAGTCTCTCAAAACTAAAGTTTAAAAAAAAAAAGTGCCCAGTAAAAAGTACCTAATAAATGTTAGCTATTACCTATCTTTACTAAGGATCGAAGACTTAAAAATTACCACCATCCTGATGAAGAATTTCTGGACCAGCCGTCGACAGGAGAGGAGAAGGACACTTCTGCACAGAAAACTCTTCTTCCTTTGCCTCTCTACAATTGTATCACACCACATGCAGTTATTTCTTTCGGTTGCCTGTTTAATATATAAGAATATGTGGTAAAGGGATAAATGTGTAAAATGTTGTTATGGGACAACATATTATGTGACAGCTTTTACATCTGGAGCCCTTTGTGGCAAATAACAGAAAACTGAAGCTGGCTTAAACAGTAGGAGGAATTTACTGTTTCAATCAGAAAATGCAGAGGAGGGCGGGGTCTGATGACTTGGATGCCGGTTCCGGCTTTATTTCTCTGTGATGTTGTCAGCACTGCAGCCCTGCGCGTCCTGGCTTGGTCGGCTTCCTTTCTGGTGGTTTGGAAGGATCCCCGGGGCCATCCGCCCCACTGAACCGAGTCCCGAACCACTCTGAACACACAGGACATTGGAATCACTGTGTCCTCGTGACTGCCACTGACCAGAGCTGGGATCACATTCCTTTAAGGAACATTTGTTAGCCCCCATTCTTGCCTTTCAAAACTCCCTTATAATCATGGCTTAAACATACTGCCTGGGCAAATCGGAGACAGTTAAACTCCAGTCTGAACCTGAAGCTAGTGGGAAAAGAAATGCACACGCAAGGCCCCTGGACCTGTTACGTTAGCTGTCAGGTGTTCACAGGACCAGTTCTGTAGCATAGTCTTGGCCACTGTTCCCAGCTATATAGCCTGCAAGCCGACTTCTCTGGCCCACCTAGAGATTTTTAATAAATCATTCATGTTACTTTCCATTTCATATCAGCCCACATGAATTTCCGTTGTTGGCAGCTGAAATACCTTACTGATACAACAATGCCCATCCCTGAATCAGTGACTGGGGAGTGACATTATCCTGATTGTTCGAGACCAGCCACGGTCCGTCTCTGGATCTGGGGACCAGATTAGCCTCACCCACACCACATGGCTGCTCTGCAGTGAAGGAGAGGGGGAAACGATGTGGGGTGGCCACCTCTAAAAAAGACTAAGGATGGCCTTTAATGTCAGCAGAGCGTACTTGCTAACTTGTTCTTTATATGTCTTTTCTTCCCCCCCAAAGTAACACCAATAGCGAGCTTTCTGAAATGGATGAAAGTCTGATCCTTACCGAGGCTATAAGAGAAGCTAGTTTACCAAAATTTCTCCCTGAAGATGTCCCACTTTTTGAAAAGATCATGGCAGACATTTTTCCTGGAGCAGCAGTTTCGACAGAAAATCAAGTTGCCTTGGAGGTAATAAGACTTTTGGAAATCGTCACAAGTGGTTTAGATGTGGAATATTAATTAGGATAAAAAGCGTAATGCAAGTTAAAAATATTATAGTTCTTCCTGAAATAGTCTATTCCTGTTATAATTGGGGGGATTAAAATACTTGTACGTATATTTTCCCTTTGGGAGAGACACGGCCTCGACGAAGAAGCTTCAAGCAAAGAAGGTGCTCTCTATTTGGTTTCCCGGTTTTCCCATCTTTCCAATGGGAGTGATAATGTTTTCTCTTCCTCCTGTAAAGGGGTGCTTTCAGAATCAAATTAGGTCAGAATTATGAAAAAAGACTTTAACATGCAAATAGTTTGTGATCGTGAAAGATTAGGTGTTAATGATTGTAGAGCCCTCTGTTTTCCCTCTTAAAAACTCATTGCCTTCGTGTGGGTGGGACCTCGACAGCTCTCGTACTGGGAGCCAGCCTCCCGCTACCCCCTGGCCTCATCTGGGACCGGTGGCCGCCAGCAGTGCTTTCCAGAAACATATGTTTGATCACATCAACAAAGCCACTGTTGGACGAAACCCAAAATCAGTTACCCTGACATATATTCTTACGATGCCTCCACGGTCTGGCCAAACCGGGCCACCTTTCCAGGATCTCCCATCCTTTGTCCTTCTGCTGTTCTTTCTGTCCTGGATTTCTCCCAGTTCTCTGGCTCTTCCCGGGCTTTTATCAGGTGTCAGGCCATCAAACCCACAGCTTCCTTTCCCTGGGACCCTGCCCAGTTTTCAAAAAGACTGTGTAGTGTTTATTTTAAAATACATTGGCACCTGTTGGGATGAGCACTGGGTGTTGTATGGAAACCAATTTGACAATAAATTTCATATTAAAAAAAATACATGGTTTCAGTAGCTTATAGTTGAAATACCTTCATAATGATCTGTTCTTTAAATACAGGCATAAGCTATATATGTAACTTCATTCCCAACAGACGCAGAATACGTATTATTCGTAGGCCACATGAAGCACTTCGCAAAAAAAGCTCATTCACTAGGTTATGTATTTGGGAGCATGTTCCTTGAAAACCATGTGGACCAGGAGTTTTATGACAGGCTAGTTCTTTCATGGTTCTGGTCTAGTTAGATTTCATGTCCCTCCTGGGTCAGTTTCGTTAAACTAGATAACATTCTCATTTCATTCAAGTGTTAGAACGCCCCATGTGGATTTGAGCAAACCCCTACCTTGATATCCTTTCAGTTTCCAATTTCTGACGTCATTTGCCTGCTCATTTCTTGTTTTCTTAACTTGGGTTTTCTCCATTACATAGATTGCCTAGAAGTTTATCTAATTGCTTTCTTCAAAAAAACCGGCTTTTTATTTATTTAATACCTCTTTTTGATTTCCAGTCTTTCAATACCCACATTAGTATTTTTTAAGTATCTTCCATTATTCCTCTGGGTTTTGTGTTGTTTTTCTCTGTCCAGCTGTTTGAGGAAGATGTCTAATCCATGTAGTTTATTTTTTTACTAATGTAAGTTCATAAAACTATATAACTTCATCCAAGCACTGCTTTAGTTACATATGCTTACGTTCAGGTAGGTAGGGTTTTCCCAAGCATTTTTTCTCTAGAAATTCGATAGCTAACTCTTCCTTTTTTTCCCTAAGTATTCCTTTTTTTATATATAATTTTTTTTAATGTTTATTTATTTTTGAGAGAGAGAGAGAGAGACAGACAGACAGATGTGAGCAGGGGGAGGGGCAGAGAGAGAAAGAGACACAGAATCAGAAGCAGGCTCCAGGCTCTGAGCTGTCAGCACAGAGCCCGATATGGGGCTCAAATTCACGAACCGTGAGATCATGACCTGAGGCGAAGACGGATGCTCAACCGACTGAGCCACCCAGTGCCCCCTCCTAAGTGTTCTTTTAAAACAGAGTTTTTTCATGCTTTTAATTTCCAGGTAAAGAATCTTTTTATTTTCTGATTCTGTTGCCAGCTACTTACTGAATTATGTTCAGAGAATATTGTCTTTGTTATTTTTCCGTAAGAATTTAATTTAGACTTTTTAATGGCCTAATATATAGGTAATTTTTATGAATATTCCCTATGCACATGGAAAAAAGATGTATTCTCTTATCGGCTGCAAATATAGACAGAGTTCAGTTTATCTCCATTTGTTACGACTCTTTTTTTTTTTTTAATTTTTTTTTCAACGTTTTTATTTTATTTTTGGGACAGAGAGACACAGAGCATGAACGGGGGAGGGGCAGAGAGAGAGGGAGACACAGAATCGGAAGCAGGCTCCAGGCTCCGAGCTGTCAGCCCAGAGCCCGACGCGGGGCTCGAACTCACGGACCGTGAGATCGTGACCTGGCCGAAGTCGGACGCTTAACCGACTGCGCCACCCAGGCGCCCCTGTTACGACTCTTAAATTAGCGTTTGTTAAGTGGAGCGCGGGATGTGGGAGGGTGAGCCACGGTCAGCAAGAGACCACGAGAGACACTGAAATCAAGATGCTTATTACGGGAAGTACTCTATACAGGCCTCCAGGGCCCCTCAGGGCAGGGTGCAGGCAGAGAGCAGCCAGGCCCCCGGCACATGCCTTCATCAGGGTCCATGGGTGGCGTGCTTTGGGGGCTCCAGTCTAAGCCAGGGTTGGTCAGTTCACACCCCACACAGCAGGGTCTTGTAGAGTTCCACGTGGGTCCTACCTAAGCTGTGCATGGGGAGAAGGCCCTGGGTGGTGGGAAAGACCTACCGGGAGCTCGCACCTGCTCCCGACCTCGACTCCGTGGGCTCCTGTCCCTGGGGGCGCTGGTGTGGTGGCTTCCTGTCCCCGCAGGCTGTCGGGCAGAACAAAAGTACCTTCTCTGAACCCTCAACCCCGTTTCCTCTGTCTTCTTGGTTATGTTGTGTGTCCTCATGGCCAGACATGTACCTGTGCACTTGTTTTCCTTGGGCCCAGAGAAGCGAGGGGATGCCTCCTGCTAGCACATGAATGTTTACCCCTAGGATCTCTGCCTCCTAGTTGTTAGCATGTTGTTTGATATACGAACATCAATACCGAGTCATTGTATGAGCCGTGCCCTTTAATAATATACAGTGCTTTTGCATTTCTTGGCTGCTGCTTTTTGGCTTGAATTCCACTTTGGTAAGACTGTTACTCCATTTGTTGTTTGCCTGGTACACTTTTGGACGATTTTTCTTTCAAACCATAATTTCCACCGAGTGAAGTGGTTTTTTAACTTTTGTTTCATTCCGCTGATGTTCCTACAGGTTAATATTTGACTCTAAGGGTAACTTTGTACGTTTTTAAAGTAATACCCATAATTTCCTACTTACTTGGGTATTGTCTGTTAGTTCCCTGATATGAACAATGAGGAAAATTAGTCCGTGTCTCTTCTCCCCTTTCTGTTGTCTCTTTTGCCCAATTTTACACAACAGTATTACCTGCCTTTTTTTCTTTTTTTTTGAATCTTTGTAAATTAGAAGTGATGTCTGTGACTCTGCGGGAAAGGCACCCGTGAACTTCCTGTGCTCCCCAGGCCCCTGGCCTCATCCCTCCCACTCTTCTCTGCTGTGTCACTGCGGCACGGCCTAGTGACACTCCGCTGCTTCCCAATGTCGTAGAGTTTTTGGTGAAAGTGGTGTCATATTTTTATGATACTCCTAGAGGTTTATTACAGGTGTATTGAAATGCCTTTGATTCGAAGCTCCTCTCGAATATGGCAACGTTGCTGAATTCTCTTATTCGTCCAAAATTAGCTCTGATTTTGTGTGTCCTCTTGGGGGTTCCCATCATACAGACAGTGGGACCTCCTCCCTCCAGTCCTTGGGTCTCCTGTTCTTCTTATGATACTTTTCTGGTGTGAAATCACTCCCACATTCCTGGGATACTCCATGCTTTATCGCCATGTGATTTTTAACACACCAAGAGGAAGTTAGTTAATGTCTTATTTAGGATTTTCACATGTACACTTACACGTGAACTATCCTTAATCTGTTTTTAGAACCAAGATTATTACCAGCTCCTCAAAATAGGCTGAACGACAGATGTTCTTTTGTTTTCTGAAAAAAAACTTGCATGAGATTGAGATGAACTGTTGCATAGATTTTTGGTCAAACTCACTATGGAAGTATTTGGATCTGGGTTTCGTAGGGGTGGGAAGGAGAAGCTTTGACTATTTTAACTTTTTGTTGCTTAGCGATCACATTCCCTATTTTGTATATAACATTTCTGTGTTTCTAATTGTATTAACTTATTTCTCCCACTCTCATCAGTTTTCAGTCTCTGCTACAGTTATTTCTTTTTCTCATTACTGATCATTCTTTCTTGAGGTCTGCCAATAGTTTTCCAAAGAGCTAACTTTTGGTTTTGATTATTTTCCCTTTTTTTTTTTTGTCTATTTGGTTGATTTCTTTCCTTCACTATTTACATATTCCTTTATTTCATTGGACTTGTTCTCCTTTTTCCTAGTTTCTTGAGTTTAATGCTTAGTTTATTTACCTGTGTTTCCTCCTCAAGTATTTAAAGATCTGAGTTTTCCTCTATATACTCTTTTGGCTGTCTCCCACACGTTTTCACATGTAGTGTTTTAATTAGCATTTCTCTAGTAAAGTTTCTTAATTGCCTTTATGACTTTTTGTCGCCCAGGAGTTTGTTTGTTTGTTTGTTTTTCCAAATTCGGAGAATCTAAACTACCCTTTTATTATTAATCTCCATTCATGGTTAGTTTTGACTGGGGACAATATGCTGTCCCGTATGTATTTATCCCTTTGAGATAACCTTCTTTGAGCTTTTCGACCTCCCCTAATGGTATTGTTTTATAAGTGATTCATGTGTGCTTAAAACAATATGTATTCTGTGCCCATTGGATGTAATGTTATATATGTACACTATTCTGTCCCTTTGATATCTGTTTCATTTTTATCGATCCATCAGTTTCTGGAAGGGGTCTATTAAGATCTTAACTACAATTGTTGATACATATTTTTTTCCCGGCCTTTCCATCAATTGCTGGTCTTACGTAGTTTGAAGATATAAGTGGTATATGTATTGATGTCTTCGTCTTAAATTCCACAGATGAGTGAAATCATATGGTATTTGTCTTTCCTTGACTGACTTATTTTGCTTAGCATAATACCCTCTAGTCCCATCCCTATTGTTGCAAATGGCAAGGTTTCATTCTTTTTATGGCTGAATAATATTCCATTGTGTATTATACCACATCCTCTTTATCCGTTTATTTACCAGTGACACTTGGGCTGCTTCCATATCTTGGCTATTGCAAATAATGCAGCAGTAAACATGGGGGTACATACATCTTTTCAAATTACTGTTTTCATATTGTTTAGGTAAATACTGTGGAATTATTGGGTCATATGATAATTTTATTTATTTACTTATTTATTTTGAGGAACCTCCATACCGTTTCCCACAGTGGCTGCACCAATTTGCATTCCCACCAACAGTGCACAAAGATTCCTTTTGCTCCACATCCTCGTCCACACTTACTGTTTCTTGTAGGGTTTTTTTGTTTTTTGTTTAATTTCTTTATTTTTAAAATTTTAATTCTGATGTAGTTAACATATAGTGTTGTATTAATTTTAGGGGTAAGTATAGGAACTCAATAATTCCATATATTGAATGCATTCTTTTTAAAAATTTTTTTTAATGTTGATTTATTTTTGAGAGACAGAGACAGCATGAGCGAGGAAGGGGCCGAGAGAGAGAGGGAGACCCAGAATCCAAAGCAAGCTCCAGGCTCTAAGCTGTCAGCACAGAGCCCAACGCGGGGCTCGAACTCACGAGCCGTGAGATCGTGACCTGAGCCAAAGTCAGACGCTCAATTGACTGAGCCACCCACGTGCCCCTTGAGTGCATTCTTAAATCCCCCTCTCCCCCCCACATTTTAGGTATATGGTGTCATACTGTGTATCCTTTTATTTTGTGAATCCCTTGGCTGATTTTTATGGATACATGCAGTTTTACCTCTTTTATGCTTCCTGCTATTCTTACTTCTGTTTATGATCTTTCCTTTTCACTCAAAGAATCTCCTGTATCATTTCTTATAGGGCTGTTTGGTGGTCATGAATTCCTTGAAATTTGGGAAACTCTGTCTCTCCTTCGGTTCTGAAGGACAGCCTTGCTGAATAGAGTGTTCTTGACTGTAGGTGTTTTCCTTTAAGCACCTTGAATATACCATTCTGCTCCCTCTGACCTGCCAAGTTTCTGCTGAACAATCAGCTGATATCATATGGGGTTTCTCTTGTATGTAACTGTTTTCTTTTCTCTTGCTGCTTTTAAAATTCTCTCTTTATCACCACTTTTTGCCATTTTAATTACTATGTGTCTTTTTGTGGACCTCCTTGGGTTGATTTTTTGGGGGGTTCTCTGTGCCTCCTAGATCTGGATTTCTGTTTCTTTCCCCAGATTTGGGAAGTTTTTGGCATTATTTCTTCAAATAAATGTTCTGCCCCCTTTTTTCTCTCTTCTCCTTTTCGGATCCCTATAATGTGAATGTTATTACACTTGAAGGTGTTGCTGAATTCTCTTAACCTGTTCTCAGTCTTTATTATTCCCTTTTTTCTCTCCGTTCAGCTCGATTGCTTTCCATTACTCTGTCATCCAAGTTGCTGATCCATTCTTCTGCTTCCTCTAGTCTGCTGTTGATTCCCTCTTGTGTATTTTAAATGTCAGTTGTTGAGTTCTTCATCTCTGATGGGTTCTTTTTTTGTTTTCTCTCTGTGATGGTCTCACTGAGGTCCTCCACCCTCTTCTCAAGTCCAGTGAGTATCTAATGACTGTTACTTTAGATCCTCCATCAGGCATATGACTTACCTTTTTTTGTTTAGATCTCTTGATGTGAATTTTTTCCTGTCCCTTCAGTTAGAACATACGCCCCTGTCTCATTTTGTCTCTCTGTGTCCGTTTTTATGTGTTAGGAAAGTCATCTACGTCTCTTGCTCTTGAAAGCAGTGGTCTTACAAAGAAGTCCTATGGTGCCCTCTGTTCTGTTCACTAGAACTTGGCACTTCAGGGGCGTCTCCTTTGTGTGATGCATGTGTCCTACTGTTGTGGTTCAGCCGCCTTTGCCTTCAGTCCAGTCGTCTGCAGTGTCTCCCTTTGCCTCTTGTGGGCAAGGTCCTTGTGTTGTTAGTGGGCCAGTCTGGGGTTCCCTGGGCTCAAGTCGGGCCAGGCCTGGCATTTGCCAGAGCTTTGGTGGCGTCAGACTACAGGACATATTCCCTGTGTTGGGTGGGGCCAGAGTCAAACTCATACGTGTGGTTATCCTACCCTTTCCCTGGGGCAGGAGTCACTTCAGAGTGGTGCTGGTCGCTGTTGGAACTGTTTGTACCCTGCCATGCTTGTGGTCCCACATTGGATAGGCTTCTGCCGAGGGTGTGTTGGAGGGGGCAGGTCTGCAGGAGAAGGTGCAGGGGCGGGGTGGGAGGCGTTAGCAAGGTTTGCGTGGGTGCGTGTGGGACCCGGAGCTGAGGCCTGGCCAGGGGTGGCGTGTCTGCAGGAGAACACGGGGTGGAGCACACTGTTAGCAGGCCGGCTGGAGAGTGCCCCCCTGCACCGGTTCCTGCAGGTGTCTGTGTACCTAGGCCAGGGGACGAGGGAGGGAAATGGTGCCCACCAGCTCCTTTGTTGTTGGACAAGTCTCCGAAGATCCCCGCTCCTCTAGCACGCATTCCAAGATGATCAAGTAAGCCTCTTCCCGTGTACCCCACGTGTTTTTCAAACTGCTGCTTTTTTTTTTTGCTATGTCTCAGAAGGGCCGTTTGTTGTGCTGTGTCTTTAAGGGCAAGGACTCAACTTCCTCTCTGAGCTGCTAATATTTAAAGTTCCAGGTGTTAAGCCCCACCGATAGTAAGAACTCTTGAAGTTAGGCCCCTCTGGTTTTCAAAGCCAAATGTTACGGGGATTTGTCTTCCCCATGCAGCACCCCTATGTCTGGGGTGCCCGGGGTGGGGTCTGCTCCTCTTCTGTCTCCATGTCCACAGGTCCCTCCCTCCCACGGACAGTGTCACAGGTCAGTTCGGTTCCCAACTCCATCTCTGCCCTTCCTACGCTCTTCAACGTGGCCTCTGGTCTACGTTTAGCTGTGGGGAGTCTGTCCTGCCGGTCTTCAGGTCATTTTCTGGGTCATTTACGTGGATGTTAGCGCTGTCTCCTTGTAACCATTGTATCCCGGGATGAGGTGAGCCCAGGGTCCTCCTACTCTGCCAACTTCCCTGGAAGTCTCTCTGGGAGTTTTTAAAACTTTCATTTTGTCTTTGATATTCTAAACCTCACTTTAAATTCTCTAGTTAGGAAGTTTCATATTCTGTTAGCCCTTTTAATATGTAATCATTTATTTTTAGTTCTCTAAGTTGATAGCAAGGAGACTTACCCTGTCAGATTCTCTCTTCCACATGATTAAACGAGTTGGACTTTTCCAGACCACCAAATTGTAGGTTCAAACTCTAAGCTAAGTAAGCTGAATAAGCTTACCTATTCTCACAGCACTCACATGAGTTTTAGATCTTGTACTTATTTTTTTGTGTTCTTATTTTGATAAAAATGCAGTTTGATATCAATTCTATGTATATCTCTCTGTGGTGCTCTGCGTGGTTTCCAGGGGAAGCACAGTGGATATTTGCACCTAAGCTATTGCCTGTATTTTGAATATCTACATTTACATTTTGAGAATTTTCACTTTGCTAGAACAAAGGAAGGAAGATGTTAGTTGACAAGTCTTGCTTTCTCTGTCTTATATAAGCATTTTTCATCCCAACCCGACAGGACCCACAGATTCCTTCCTCTCCTTCCTCCAGTTATGTGTTACCCTTAACATTTCTCAAGTCACAGCTAAAACAAATAGCGTGGCCATCATAGTAGCATTTCTACATGCACATCGATGATGTGACTTTTTAACTTCATTATATATTCACATTTTCATCAGTTTTACAGTTTATTGCAGCCTGAGCTTATAGAAAAGTTTTCTGTAGGGGCGCCTGGGTGGCGCAGTCGGTTAAGCGTCCGACTTCAGCCAGGTCACGATCTCGCGGTCCGGGAGTTCGAGCCCCGCGTCAGGCTCTGGGCTGATGGCTCAGAGCCTGGAGCCTGTTTCCGATTCTGTGTCTCCCTCTCTCTCTGCCCCTCCCCCGTTCATGCTCTGTCTCTCTCTGTCCCAAAAATAAATAAACGTTGAAAAAAAAAAATTTTAAGAAAAGTTTTCTGTAAAACCTATCCGTGTATTCTGCTACTTTCCCCTTCATACAATTTTTATATTGCTAAATATGCAGGCTCTCAACTGTTTAAATAAATAAATAAATAAATAAATAACTGTTAAATAAAATGTTACCAAATAGCAATATATGGCTCAAGAAATAGCACAAAGATCACGATTTAAAGTTATCATTTTAATATTAAATTTCGAATAATCCAGTCTTTTATTTAATGGTGTATTTTTGATGGTTTACACAATGATCGGTCATATAGCATATCCACACAGGAATATATGTTACTAAATAAATATTCTGTAGGCATGCTGTTTATACTTCTTGTTCATTTGAGATACAAGAATCCGAATTGCATGCGATGGGCGAATGGTATATATATCCAACTTGTTCACGTTTCTGTCGCTGACAGTATCTAACAGCGTGGGTGGGGGAGGGTCATTAACTCAGAGCAACCAAGCGATTAACAGAGAATTACTGAAACCATATCCTGCAATAAACTATATATAGTTTGTCATCCGGTTGACTCTACGGAACATCGTTTACAGCCATAAATACTTGACAGTACGATTATGATTTTATGTTAAAACCTTCTGTGAAAACCTTTAGCCAACTAGGATTACCTGTCCAAATATCTCTTCTTTGACTGTCCCATCTCTGCTGATCTTCTGTGCTAGCCATGCTATCCCTAGTCCACTCCTGCGGGCCTGTTTGCTTACATCCAGGGAGATGTCTAGGTTTGTGTTATCCGTGGCAGAGGACTCCTAGCCCCTGCATCTAAAACCACTCCAAGTACACGCCTTAAGTGGGTGTCTCATCAACTCCACTTAAATGAGGTTGCTCTCAGCTGATTTCCTACCCCCAGGGGCCTTGCCATAGGAACTACTTTTTCTCTGTTTGTACAGCCCCTGCTGAGTGTTCTGGGTCTCCTTCAGCTGCTCCCTTGTCCCACTGTGGGAATGCAAGGAATGGGAAATGGACTGGGAGAGGTCGGTGAGAAAAAGGATAAATCCCGCTTTTTTCTGTCGACAATTACCAATAGTATTGACCCCACTGTGGGAGGAAACCTGGCTGCCCTCATAATTCCTGTGTTATAATACTAAGCATCTTTCCAAGCTGCAGCCACTTCTGGATGTTTTAATATATAACCACATCAAGTCTTCAATCTTAACAAATTGTACTTACTATCCTAGAATATTCTGAACATGGAAACATTAAAATACTTGTTACAGAGCTGAAAATCTACCTTAATGGTGATATTGGAATTACACAAAGTTAGAGACTCTTAAATTTTCTTTTAGTGTAGGATAATTAGACAATCGTACTATGGTAACAGATAGTTCTTAAATACATCCTAAAGAATAAATTCCTAAATTGAGGGAAGGTCTATGAATCTGCTACCAGGGATCTGTCAACATAAAATTTTGTGTGTATCGTAGTTTGGGGGGAAAGTAATAATCAGGTTGAGGAACTAAGAAATTAAGAACTACTATCTTAAAGTGCAGTATTCAGTACCTGGTTAAGAGAGATTTTATAGGATTATGTATTAAGGGTTCAATTTGCAGTGCATTTTAAACGTATTTATTTCTTTTAGAAAGTAGTATCTATTGCAACACAACAGTTGGGTTTCCATCAGTGGCCAGCTCAGAACAAGAAAACCATACAGTTTTATAATCAGCTTCAGGTAAGTGTAGAATGGCATGTTGGCACTTCTTTGCTCCTGAATTATAACAGGTCTGATCAAGGAGAAAACCAGGATAACGATAAAAGAGAACTAGTCTAATGTTCCTCAGAGTAAAGTGGCTTACTCATTTATTTACCCACGTGTGGTTATTCAGCCCTCACTTTAACTTTGAACAGATTCGTTTTCTTCACCTTCATCCCCTTAATACATAATTGTAAAAAACCCCACAAATGTGGTATAAATGTGGCCTTCCATAACTACACCGTCTTTGAATTTCCTATCCCTGTGAATGAACCATTTGGAAACGGTGATGCACTTCATTGATGACTGGTAAAACTGTATGCCTTTGTCTGTATTAACTTGCCATTTGAGTGTCCTGTGAATTGCCAGATTATGTAATATACTCATTTCTCAGTTGAGTTTTTTGTCTTTTTCTTACCAAACGTGTAGGCTTTTCATTATGCATTTTATATCCTATTTCTTAATTGTTTATATGTGTTGCAAATAAATTCTCAAAGTCTTGGGTTTTCAGAAATGTTCCTAGAGTTCAGTTGTGCAGAGACGTTGTTGTTAATGCAGTAAAGTCTATTGATTTGTTGTTATGGTTTGTGTTTTTCTGAATTTTTAGAAATCTTTTCTATCCTATTTCATAAAGATATTTTCTATAATTTTTTCTAAAAGTTTCTGATATTTGCACTTTCCATTTTTAAGTTGTCTGGTATTTATTTTCCTCCATGAGGATAAAGAGATTGGAATGGAAGGGAAAAAATGTTTTAGCTTCATCCATATTTGAATTTTAATGTATGCGTGTGATGCGTTATTAAAAATAATCCTTCCTGGGGCACCTGGGTGGCGCAGTCGGTTGAGCGTCCAACTTCGGCTCAGGTCACGATCTCGCAGTCCGTGAGTTCGAGCCCCATGTCGGGCTCTGGGGTGACGGCTCAGAGCCTGGAGCCTGCTTCCGATTCTGTGTCTCCCTCTCTCTCTGCCCCTCCCCCGTTCATGCTCTGTCTCTCTCTGTCTCAAAAATAAATAAACGTTAAAAAAAATAATAATAATCCTTCCTTTACTACTATTACAGTAGTCTAGAAGAGGGCAAGCTTCACCATCTGACCCTTTCCCCCTTGGCTTAGTCCATCTGGGAGGATACGACAAAATACCATAGACCGGGCGGTTTAAGCCACATTTATTTCTCACAGTTCTAGAGGCTGGAAAGTTTAAGATAGAAGTGTTAGCAGGTTTGGTTTCTGGTGAGAGCCCTCTTCTGGCTTGCAGGTGGCCACCTTCTCACTGTGTCCTCACATAGTGGAGAGATACGGAACTGGTTTCTCTGCTTCTCTTTCTAAGGACACTAATCCCATCACAGACCCACCCTCATGACGTCATCTAAACCTAATTACCTACCAGAGGCCCCACTTCCAACATTATCACATTGAGTGTGGGCTTCAACATTTGAATTTTAGGGAGACACAGACATTCACAGACTTTCACTCTATAACAGCGATTGTGATTGGGTTGGAGAAGAAGATGGAATCAAGCAGATTTTATAAGAGCTGAGGGACTTTGGACAATGTATAGCTAGTGATTTTATTTACTAGATCAGGAAATAAGAGAAGTGACAAGTGTGAAAAGAAGGTGTAGAGTAGATTATGTTGACTCTGAAAATCTTGTGAGATATCCAGATGGAAATATACAGTAAACTACCAAAATTTCACTCAGGCACACAGAACCAGAGACTGAAAGAAATGCGTACATTAGGAAGTCATTAGAACTCAGGTTGTAGTTAGAGATATTCAAGTTGATGAGACAGGATAGGGCCAATGTAGGAGAGAGAGAGAGAGAGAGAGAGAGAGAGAGAGAGAGAGAAGGATGAATTAGGGAAGACTAACACGGAAATGGCATTCAAAACTCAAAAGAGAAAAAATTCAGAAGAGGAAAGCTGAGAGAAAACATATTACAGAAACCAATCTTCGAGAAAGGTACAGAAATAAAGGAGAATAGGAAAGTGAGACAAAGTGTCAAAAATAAGAATTGACAGTTATGCTTTGAATTTGAAAATTAGGAGATCTCTGTACATTTTGACATTAACCTAGTCAATGAAAGCAGAACACAGATTACAAGAGATTGAACAATAATTTGAAGGAAGGGTTTGTGGATATCAAGATGTATTTGTAAATAAGAACCTTCAGATTTCAATTTAGCTGAACCATCAGTAAACCAAAATTAAATCATAAATTTGCAATTTTGTTTTAGACTTGTGTTGGTGTGATGTTAGTAGGCCCAACAGGTGGAGGAAAGACAACAGTCAGAAGAATTTTAGAAAGAGCATTAACACTATTACCAATTGAAGACTTCCTATCAACTAAAGAAAGCGAGTCTATTTCACAGGTAAATTGTGTACTAACCAAATGTTTCTCTGTTTCTTCAGATCTTTATACTTCAGTAACATTTTATATCCTATTTATATAAGTATATTCTTATTAAATTTATTGCTGGGAATCTTGTAATTAGGAATCATTGTAGTAAATGGGACTTATTTTTTTCATTTGAATCTCAAACTAGTAATTACTAGTGTAAAATAAATGTAGCGAATTGTATATTTATTTTGTATTTAGTCACCTTAATGGACTGGTAATGGTAAGTTGTAATTGTTTTTATAGATGATCAATTGAATCATCTTCAGTGAATATAATTTTGTCTCTTTTGTATTATTTATATAGTTTATACTCTTATTGCATTGATTAACCCTCCAAAACAACGTTAACCATAATAATATCTTATTCCTTACTTTATCTGAAATGCAGTTAATATTTCTACATTTAATATGGTATTTGCTCTTGGTGTATGATAGATACTCTTTCATACTTTGGAAATTTTCTTCCATTCTCATTATACTTTGGTTTTTGACTTTTTGGGGTTTATGAAGTAATTTTTTAGAATCTATTGTAGGATTTTTTAGAATCTATTTTTTTATGTTTTAATTGGTTAATGTAATAAGTTATGTTGATAGATTTGCTAATGTTAAATTGTCCTTGAATTCCTAGAATAACTCCCACTTTTTCATGATGTATGTATTTTTTTTTAACTTAAATTATAGTTAACGTACAGTGCAACATTGGTTTCAGGAGTAGAATTCAGTGATTCATCACTTACATACAACACCCCAGTGCTCATCCCAACACGTGTCCTTCTTAATACCCATCCCCCATCAGGGCGCCTGGGTGGCTCAGTCAGTTGGGCATCTGACTTTGGCTCAGGTGAAGATCCCACGGTTTGTGGGTTTGAGCCCCAAGTCGGGCTCTGTGCTGTTGGAGCCTGGAGCCTGCAGCCTGCTTCAGATTCTCTGTCTCTCTCTCTGCCCCTCCCCCACTCACACTCTGTCTCTCTCTGTCTCTCAAAAAATGAATAAACGTTAAAAAAAAATTTAAAAAGAAATACCCATCTCCCATCTAGCCCACCCCCACCCACCTCCCTCCATCAACTCTCAGTTTGTTTTCTTTCATGAAGAGTCTCTTGTCGTTTGTTTCCCTCTCTTCTCTTCCCCCCCCTTCCCATATGTTCATCTGTTTTGTTTCTTAAATTCCACATATGAGTGAAATCCCATGGTGTTTGTCTTTCTCTGATTGACTCATTTCGCTTAGCAGAATACATTCTGGCTCCATCCACGTCATTGCAAATGGCAAGGTTTCGTTCTTTTTGATGGCCGAGTGATATTTTATTTAATATAAAGTTAGATTCCAATAAATAACGTGTACTTCAGTTCTCTTATTTAAAGACCCGTTGGCAGTATATTCCAAAAGTTTTAGGAAGTCAAGTTCTCAGTTTTGTGGATTTTTTTTTTTCAGTTAGTGTGCAATTCCCTGCTTCAAAATCGTGCCTGTGGCGGTTCATAGCCTTTGTTCTGTTCTCTTTCTACCTCCCTGTCAACAAGTCTAAATTAGTTCTTAACCAATTATTGTCATTAATAAGAGGTGAGCTATGACAGTAGTAATAGTATTTATGGAATACTAAATATGAGTCAGATACTGGCTAAAGCACTTTTAGTTGAATTGTCTCATTCGTCCTCACAATAGCCCCTGTGGGCAGGAATTTGTTTTATTAAAAACATTTTTTAAATTACATAAGAAGTATGTACAATTGTGAGAAACTTGGGGAAAATGCAAAAACATAAAGAATTAATAACCACCTAGAGAGAATGACTACAAACATTGCTGTATTCCCTTTGATTATTTTTCCTACACAAAATATATTTTGAAATAATTGAGATAGTACTGTGCATAAATTACCGAAATTTTATTAATGTTGGCATTTTCACCTAATACTGTATACTGAGAATTAACCCCATGTCATTCAAATTTTCTTACAGTGTGATTTCAGTGACTGTATTCTGTATACATGACTATGCTATCATTTATTTATAATTCTCTCATGCGTAACATTTTTAAATTTGGTGTTTTTAAAAATGTAGTGACAATAAAATATTTAGGTTGGTGGCAGGGCCTTAGGTAATGGAATTGTTTTTGATCTTCCTCCTTAGTTCATGGCTTTGTGCTCCTTAGTCTCTTCAAGACCTTCTCTTTAGTTTCTTTTAGTGCAGTTTCGTCTCCTTTATTTCCTAACCTTACCCTCTCCTCCCTCTTCATCATAGGAACCCTGTAATGTGTTTACTGTGGGTCCTTGTATAGGTGTATCCCTTGAAAATGTCTCTCTAGGAATGGGATTGGTTTGCAGTAAGGTATAATTTCGCTACCTACTGTGAGGTGAGATTGAAGGTGAAACTCACATATCATGTAATTAGCCACTTCAAGGTGTGCAGTTCAGTGACATTTCGTGCACTCACAGTGTTGTGCAGTCACCACCTCTCTCTGCTTTCAAAACTCTTTCATCACTGCAGGAGAATACCCCGTATCCATTAAGAAATCTCTCCCTTCTCTCTCTATTCTCTGGAAACCGCTGGGCGGCTTCCTGTCTCTATGGATTTGTTTGTTCAGACTGTTTTGTGTAAAAGGAATCACAGCATGTGACCTCTTGTCTCTGGCTGCTTTCAGTTAGCATATGTTTTTCAGGTTCATTCACGGTATAGCATGTGTCGCTGCTTAATTCCATTTCATGGCCGAATAATGGTCCATTTTGTGGAATCTTTGTCGATCCATTCATCACAGTGTATCTGTTCCTCCTTTGATGCGTATTTGAGTTGTTTCCGCCTTTTAGCTGTTATGAATAATGTCACTACAACATTTGTGTACAAGCCTTTATGTGGATATATGTTTTCATTTTACGTGGACATCTGTGCCTAGGAGTGGACTTGCTGGGTCATACGCCAGTTCTGTTTACATTTCTGGGGAAGCACCACACTCTTCTCCACAGCAGCCGAACCATTTTAAATTACCACCAGCACTGTAACGAAGCTTCCCGCTTTCTCCAGATCCTCACCTACACTTGTCTTTGTTTTTTTCCATTTTACTGGATGTGAAGTGGTATCTTGTAGCAGTTTTATCTGCATTTTCTTTTTTTTTTTTCAACGTTTTTTATTTATTTTTGGGACAGAGAGAGACAGAGCATGAACGGGGGAGGGGCAGAGAGAGAGGGAGACACAGAATTGGAAACAGGCTCCAGGCTCCGAGCCATCAGCCCAGAGCCCGACGCGGGGCTCGAACTCCCGGACCGCGAGATCGTGACCTGGCTGAAGTCGGACGCTTAACCGACTGCGCCACCCAGGCGCCCCTGCATTTTCTTAATTACCAGTAGATGTCGAACACCCTTTTACGTGCTTACAGGCCATTTGCGGATCTTCTTCGGAGAAACATCTATTCACATCTTTTGTCCATTTTATAATTGGATTGTCTTTTTGTTGTTGAGTTGGAAGAATTCTTTATATATTGTGCTTATGAAGCCCTTATCAAATGCACGATTTGCAAATATCTTTTCCTGTTCTGTGAGTTGCCTTTTTGCTTTCTCGAAAATGTCCTCTGAGGCACTAAGGCCGTTGATTTTTATCGGGTCCAATTTATTTTTTCTTTTATTGCTTGTGCTTTTGGCATCCAATCCAAGAATCCGTTTACAAATTCAAAGCCGTGAAGATTTACCCCTGTGTTTTCTTGTACTAATTGTGTACTTTTAGTTCTTAAACTGAAGGAACCCATCTATTTTGAGTTAATTTTTTGTATATGGAGTGAGGTAGGGGTCCAACTTCATTCTTTTGCATGTGGATATCCAGTTTCCGTCCATTAATGAAATTATTATTCTTTCCCATATAGAATGGTGTTGGCATTCTTGTCAGAAATCAGTTGGCCATGGGGATGCCTGGATAGCTCAGCTGAGCATCTGACCCTTGATCTCAGCTCAGGTCCTGATTTCAGGGTTGTGGGATAGAGCCCTGCATTGGGCTCTGTGCTGAGTGTGGAGCCTGCTTAAGGTTATCTCTCTCTGCCCCCCTCCCCTGCTCCTGGTCTCTCTTTCTCTTTAAGATAATTTATAAAAAATCAGTTGGCCATAGATGTTTGGGTTTGTTTCTGGACTCCCAGTTTTATTCCATTGTCCTGTGTGTGTCCTTGTCCCAGGATATACATAATTTGATTATTGTAGTTTTCTAGTAAGTTTTGAAGTTGGGAAGTATGAGTCCTCTTTGATTTTTTTTGGGGGGGGGGTTTGTTTTTGTTTTTTAATATTGTTTTGGATATTTGAGGCCCCCTTGGATTCCATATGAATTGCCTATCCCATTCTTTTTTCTGCAAAACAGGCCATAGGAACATTCATAGGGGTTACAAAGTACCTGTAGATTACATTAGAGAATATTACCATGTTAACAATATTAGGTTTTCTAGTTTACAAACATAAGATGTCTTTCCATTTTTTAGGTCCATTGTTAGTAAGTAAGAAAATTTTTTTCTTTTTTGTAGTTTTCAATAGGTAAGTCTTTCTCCTCCTTGATTAAATTTGTTTCAAAGCATTTTTTTCTTTGGATGCCACTATGAATGGAATTGCTTTCTTAGTTATTTTTTTGTTGTGTTGAAGTGGGTTCGTTGGTGCTATATATAAATGCAGCTGGTTTTTGTATGTTGATCCTGTACCCTATAAATATGCTGGTTCATTTATTAGCTCTAGTAGTTGTTTTGTAGATTCATTGGGATTTTCTGTATATGGAATCATGTCATATTTCAGTAGAGATACCTTGACTTCTTTCTTTCCAATTTGGATGCTTATTACTTTTTTTTCTCACCTCATTACCAGGCTAGGACTTACAGTACAGTGTTTCATAGCTGTGGTGAAAATGGGAAGTCTTGCCTTGTGCCTGACTTGAGGGAGAAAGTTTTCAGTCTTTCACCACTGAGTGTGATGTCAGCTGTGGGTTCTGCACAAATACCCCTTATCACAGTAAGGAAGTGCCTTCCTATTTCTAGTTTGAGTGTTTTTCTCCTGAAAGGGTCTGGAATTTTATAAAATGCTTTTTTGCCTCTCTTCGTATGATTATGTGGTTTGTTTCTTTTGTTATATTAACATGATATATTACATTGATTGTCTTATGTTGAACCTGCCCCTCCATTCTTGAAATAAATCTCATTTGGTCTGAGTGAATAATCCCTCAATGTGTTGTTGTGTTCTGTTTGCTAGCACTTTCTGGAGAATTTTGCATCTGTATTCATAAGGGATGTCTGTCTGTAGTTTTCTTATGGTGTCTTTGTGGGGGTTTAATATCAGGGTAATTCTGGCCTCATAGAATGTGTTAAGCATTCCCCCCTTTTCTATTTTTTGCAAGAGTTTGAGTAGCATTGGTGTTAATCATTTTTCAAGTGTTTTGTAGAATTCATCTGCCATCTGATTTTGGACTTTCTTAGAGATTTGGGTTACTAATTCAATCTCTGTTTGTTACAAATCTGTTGAGATTTTCTACTTGTTCTTGAGTGACTTTTGGTAATTTTTGTTATTTCTAGGAATTTGTAGCCCGTGGATTATGTAATTTGCTCCTGGTGTTCTCTTATAATCCTTTTAATTTCGCTAGTAATGTCCATACTTTTATTTCTGATATTATTTATTTGTGTCTTTTTTGTTTAATAATTATTTCCTTTTAATTGAGGTATTATTGACATACAATATCATATTGCTTCCGGTGTACAACCTAGTGATTTGACTTTTATGTACACTGTGAAATGATCACCACTAGTCTAGTTACCATCTGTAACACACAATTAATACAGGATTGCTGACAATACTCCCATGCTGTGCATTGCAGCCCCATCACTTACTTATTTTATAGCTGGAATTTTTACTTCTTAATTCCTTTCACCTATTTTGGCCCCTCTACCAATACTCTTCCCCTCTGGCAACCACCAGTATAGTCTCTGTATCTGTGAGTCTCAGGTTTGTTTTGTCTTTTAGGTTCCACATATAAGTGAAATCATGTGGTGTTTGTCTTTCCCTCTCTGACTTATTTCCTGAGCATAACCCCACGATCTATCCATGTTGTGACAAATGGAGAGATTTCTTTCTTTTTTAATGACTGAGTAGGATTCCATCATGTGCGTGCATGTGTGTGTACACATCACATCTTTATCCATTTGTCCATCAGTGGACGTTTAGCTAGCTTCTGAATGTTGGTCATTGTAAACAATGTTGAAATTAACATGGAGGTGCATATAGCAAATTAGTGTTTTTGTTTTCTTTCAAATAGATACCAAGGAGTGGAATTGCTAGATCGTATGGTAGTTCTATTTTTAGGTTTGTTGTTTTTTTGGTTTTTTTTTTTAGGAAACTCCATACTGTTTTCCATAGTGGCTGCACCAATTTACATGCCCACCAAGAGTGCAAAAGGGTTCCCTTTCTACACATTCTTGCCAACACTAGTTTGTGGGGTTTGGGTTTTGTGTGTGTGTGTGTGTGTCTTTTTGATAATAGTTGACAGATGGTATCTCACTGTGGTTTTAATTTGTATTTTCTTGATGATGAGTGATATTGGGCATCTTTTCCTGTGTCTGTTGGCCGTCTGTAGGTCTTTTTTTGAAAATTGTCCATTCAGGTCTTCTGCCCATTTTTTAATCAGATTGTTTGGGTTGTTTTGGTGTTGAGATGTGTAAGTTCTTTATATATTTTGAATAGTAACCTTTTATTGGGTATATCATTTGCAAATACCTTCTCCCACTGAGGAAATATTATAATTAAAACATAAAGTTGCCCTTTTGTTTTGTTGTTGATTTCCTTCACTGTGCACAAAGCTTTTCATTTGGATGTAATCCCAATAGTTTAGTTTTGCTTTTGTTTCCTTTGCCTTAAGAGACACATCTATAAAAATGTTGATATGGCCAGTGTCCGAGAGATTACTGTCTGTGGTTCTCTTCTGGTTTTTTTATGGTTCCAGGTCTCACATTTAGGTCTTTAATCCATTTGGAGTTTATTTTTGTTCCTGGTGATGGAAAGTGGTCCAGTTTCATTCTTTTACATGCAGCTGTCCAATTTTTCCAGCACATTGAATGAAGAGACTGTCTTTTCCCCATTATATATTCTTGTCTCCTTTGTCATAGATTAATTGACCATATAAGTGTGGATTAATTTCTGGGCTCCCTGTTCTGTTATATTTATGTGTCTATTTTTGTGCCAGTACCATACTGTTTTGATTACTGCAGCTTTAGAATACAGCTTGTCGTGTGGAATTGTGATACCTCTAGCTTTGTTGTTCTTTCTCAACATTGCTTTGGCTATTCAGGGTCATTGTGGTTCCATATAAATTTTAGGATTGTTTGTTCTAGGTTTGTGAAAAAATTGTATTGGTATTTTGATAAGGATCACATCGAATCTTTAGATTGCTTTGGGTAGTATCAACATTTTAACAGTATTTGTTCTTCCAGTTCGTGACTGTGGAATATCTTTCCATTTATGTGTCATCTTCAATTTCTTTCATCATTGTTTTATAGTTTTCAGAGTATGGGTCTTTTACCTCCTCGGTTAAGTTTAATCCCTAGGCATTTTATTCTTTTTGGTGCAGTTACAAATGGTAGTTTTTGTTTTTTTTTATTCCTCTTTCGCTACTTCATTATTAGTGTATAGAAACACTATTTCTTGGTATTAATTTTGTATGCTGCAACTTGACTGAATTCATGTATTATTTCTGACAAGTTTTGGTGGAATCTAGGATTTTTTATGTATAATGTCATGTCTTTTATAAATAGTGCCCTCCTTTCTACCAGTATGGATGCCTCTTACTTCTTTTTCTTATCTGATTGCTGTGGCTGGGACTTCCAGTACTGGGCTGAATAAAAGTGGTGAGAGTGGCTGGCCATCCTTGTCTTGTTCTTGATTTTAGGGAGAAAGCTCAACTGAGAGTTATGTTATGGCTTCTTTTCAGACTAACCTTCATCCAGGATGGTTTCTGTCAATTTATTGCCTTTTTAATGGGCCAAGTTTTTATGTTTCTTTACATGCCTTGTGATATTTGTTGAAAATGGGGCATTTATAAAAACAGCCACCTTTCCCAGTCTTTACAAAGCTGCTCTGTCACGGGGTTGTTCTTCACTGATTAGCGGGGTCTCCTCTCTGAGATGAAAGTTTCACGTCTTCTCAAGTTTTTTCTGGGCAATGCATCTTGACTGGGCTTTCACAGTTTGACTTTCACCATTCCACTGGCTACACAGCTTAACTTGAGTGTCTTAGTTTCCTAAAAATTCCTCCTACCCTAGTGTCTCCCTCAGGCTATATATGGTCTGTTGCTTGAATTCATCCGTAAGGTCTGGTTTTAGGCTTTTGTGGGTCTGTAGTCTCCCTGAAGCCTTCACAAGAAGTGCCTGACTCTTTTCCCCCCTGAGATCTGAGTTTGGTAGAACGGACACCGGTCCTGCAGGCAGCCCCCAGGCAGGCTAGAAGGTAGCAGACAAGGTCTTCTTGGGTGCCAGCTCTGACCTGAAGCTAAAAACTGTCTTCTGCTCTCCCGCATCCATATGTCTAGCCCTGACTCCAGACACACCACATCCCAGTTCATATGTTGTGTTCCTGGATGAGAACCAGTGGGATTTTTTCCCCCCATTTCTTCCAGAGATATCATTATAGTATTTAGAATTTTTTAAGTAGTGATTTGAATATTATGGCTAATTTTAAAAAGTCAATTGTTACTGTCCTTTTTAAATTGCTGTCCTTTTTTAAATTTAAGTTACTGTCTTTATCGGGTATCTTTCTTTGGAGTGAAAAACCTCTCCCTAAACCCTTTGGTGTTAATAGCGCAAAAATGTAAATAATTATACTCTGGCTGATGCTTTTAAGAAACCACACTGGATTTTGTTCAGGTTCCAGGAAGAAAAGGAAAGGTAGATATTTGTGTTTTAAATCCAAAGTGTATCACTCTTAGTGAACTATATGGACAACTGGACCCTAACACTATGGAATGGACTGATGGATTATTATCAAGCACAGTTCGAAATTATGTATATTCTAATACTGCAAGGTACTCAAAAAAAGACAACGATCTTGGACTGAAATCAAGAATCTCGGATGCATCCAATGTAAGTTAATATGGAAGGATTATTATTATTTGACTCTGTGGATTACTTCATTGATTAAAAATTGGTATTTAAGCATTATTAGATACTTACCAGTATAAAAGTAAATTTAAAAGTTATTATAATCAGTTTTTAAAAAGAAAAATTATAAGCTATGAAAAACAACAGAAAATATGTCATTGTGTTTTAAAATGGTTGGTAAACAATAAAATGAAAGATACTTGCTTTTAAAGGAACACAGGGGATTAGGTGTTAGTGGGGGTTGCTCTAGTGAATCTAGCACCACCAGGACACCTTACAAATTAATGAGCTACGAAAACACTTTGGTGGAAAAGCGAATAAAGCTTTTGATACAAAGTTCATCGTAGAATAAACATAAATAGCAAAAAACTTTTGAAGACTTGTATTCTCATTAGTTATAGAGCTTACTAGTAAATTTCATTAGCCAAACTATATTAACAGAAGAATGACATTTAGAACCAAACAGATAAGCAGAGTTGTTGTTTTTTTTTTTAGTTTTTACTTAAATTGTAGTTAACATAGTATAATATTCGCTTCAGGTTACAATATTGTGATTCAGCACTTCCATACGTCACCTGATGCTCATGCTCACAGGTGCACTCCTTAATCCCCGTCACCTGTTTCACCCACTGTCCTACCCACCTCCCCTCTGGTGACCAGCAGTGTGTTTTCTGTAGTCAAGAGTCTGTTTCTTGGTTTGTCTCTCTCTCCCTCTCTTTTTTCCCCCTTTGCTCATTTGTTTTGTTTCTTAAATACTACATATGAGTAATGTATAGATTGTTGAATCACTATGTTATAGACTGAAACTAAGGTAACACTGTATGTTAACGACACTGGAATTAAAATAAAAAAAGAACAATATTGAGTCTTCTAATCCATAAAAGTATTTATACCATGGACACACACACACACACATACACACACACACACAGCTGTATATTCTGGATACAAGTCCCTTATCAGGGACTATGATTTGCAAACACTTTCTTTCATTTTGTGGGTTGTCTTTACTTTCTTGAAGGTATCTTGTGAAACACCAAAGTTTTCAACCCTGATGAAGTTCAGTCTACTTTTTACCTTGTCACTTTTTTTTTTTTTTTTTTATATCATAGCTTTAAAAAGCTTTGTATAATTCAAGGTCACAAAGACTTTCTTTTAAGTTTTATTCTAAGAGTTTTATAGTTTTAAGTTTTACAGTTAGGTCTTTAGTCTATTTTGAGTTGATTTTTTGTGGACAGTACAAGGCAGGGATCCCAGTTCAGTTGTTCCGGAATTATTTGTTGAAAAGACTATTCTTAAAAAAAAAAAAAAAAAAGACTCTTCTTTCCCCCATTGCTTGTATTGTCTTGTCACCCATGTCAAAATCAGCTGATCATAAATGTAGGGATTTATTTCTGGACTCATAGTTCTGTTCCATTCATCTTCATATCTGTCCTTACGCTAACGCCACACTTGAAAACTAGAGCTTTGCCCTGAGTTTTGAAATAGAAAATTAAAGTTGATTTTAAGACCTTGGCAAACTGATTCTGTAATGTATATAGAAGAACCAAGGGCCATGACATTCCCGAATTTAAAAAAAGGGAAGAATTTGGGGGATGAGATCTGCCGGATGTCAAGAATTATCATAAAATTAGGGGAAAACAGTGTGCTCTTGGTGCAGAAAAAGGTGGCAGTTCTGGGCTATTATGTGCCTGTGACATAATGTAAACATGTACGTCAATTTCATAGGGAAATTGACAAATGCAAAGCTAGTGTGAGATTTTATTACATCTTCCTCAGTAATTGACAGAGAAGGAACATGATACAATTCACTAATTATACCAGTTAGAAATGGAAATAGGAAAAATTCTAACAGTGATGCCACTATGAAAACTATATTGGAAAAATGTACAAGAAAGGAACTTGTCATAGCAGGATGGCAGGGACGGGGGCAGGGGAGGGGGGCAGGGATGCCTGTGCAGTTGGCAAAAATTGAATAAATGGAAGATATACTCTATTCCTGTATAAAAGGACTTCCATCCTAAAAATGCCAATCTATACCAAATTAATATATGTATATAGTGTCTTTCCAAGCAAAATCCCAATTAAAAAAATTGAATTAAATGATTGTAAAGTTCATTTGGAAGCACAAATGTTCCAAGAGTTTTAAGAAATCTGGGAAGAAAACCATAGTACTTTATATTTCTAAAATGTTATTACATTTTAGAAACATTTAACATTTTAGCGTGTTACCCCAAAATTTTAAAACTACCGTAAAGGAGGGTCTAGGAAAATATATATACTGAAATATCAAGTTTCTTTATAGATGGTGGGAATTCAGAGAACATTTGCTTTCTTGCTTTATGGCATTATTTTAATGCTGTACAACAAACATGTACTAACTGGAAAAAAAAAACTGGAAGAATTTTCTAGAAGAAAATGGCCTGTACTCAAAACTCAGCTAAGCCACCCTGTGCTGGTTACAGGGAGGTCTTTCAGCCACAGAATGTGTGCCTTTTCTATTTTAGTACTCAGCATATTGACATGTTTGAGTTGGAAAGTGTGATGAAATAAACATTATTGATTACCTGTTTTAGGTTTTCAAACTTGATTCCTCTGATACAGCAGATATTGACGATAATATTTCTAAGAAGGAGATGGAGAAAGATGTTAAAATCCCAGAAAGTCAGAGTAAGTGTCACTATTAAATTCAGTAAAGATGATTCATTAACAGGGAAGAAACTGAACAAATGAGCTGAATCTATATCTTTAAAAACGTTGATTTTTGTTCCTATACTATTTACTTTTCCCTCACTTAAAATTTATGTACGTGCGTATTTACCGCATGTTATAGCATCCTACCTACATACATAATTATGGCGCTGAAGCGGTAGGTTGTGCACGGCCCTTTCAGCTTATAAACAGACATTAATATCTCACAAGAACCAAGCAGACGTTCAAGTAGAGAGAAGTCTTGGGTGGAAGCCTGCGGACGCTCCCAGCCCAAATAACACAGCCCGTACACACGCGTCTAAACAGAACTGCGCATCCATCGTGTGCTGCTTTGTGGCGTGGGTGTGCGGTGCGGGGTGCGAGGAGGCGGGGCACAGAGAGCTGTGGTAAGGCACCTGCTCCGGAGGAGGTGAGGGTCCCGGTCGGAGCCCCATCAGCTCACTGCTCCGGGCTGAGCCTCGAGCACCACAGGCACCAGCCGGACGCTTGTGTTCCAGGCCCGGAAAGAGACTTCTGCTCCTGCTTGTCCTGATTTAGAATTCCTGAATGTCTGTGTGTCCCTCTCCCGCATTCAGGTTGGGGAGTGTGGTCTGTGGGCAGAGCAGGTGCCTTCCGGGGGTTCTAAGACAGGCCTGGAGGCAAGTATGGCCGCCGCTGACTTAGCATCCCGGCCTCTTGGTCCTGGCCCTGGGATCCTTTAATGTCCTTCAGGCGGCTAACTATTTTCCGTCTGCACGGTGACCCACACGCTCCTCCCCTGTCTTGACCGACAGATTTCCTAGAACTGAGGAGCAGGTTGGTGCGTGTAGAACATGGAAAGAGGAGCCAGTGGGGCCACAGCGCAAACAACTCTATTTGTCTACTTCCCTTCTCTGTCCCCCAGAGGCAGCATGTCCAGAAAGTATCCGGGGTGGAAGGGGAGCTCACCAAGCGCATGATTATGGGAAAGACAGATTCAGGGTCTTGCTCTTCTCCAAATGTAAGGGCCGACTGCACAAGCAGCAATCAGAGAATGTGGGCCAGGTTTGAAGAGTGGTTAAGCCTGTGGTCCGAGTAGTTATTTCTACCTAACATGTTAGAGACTACACATGAACACATTCACTCTGCTGTTCTCTAGGGTGTCATTTTTCACCTTGTTAGAAAATATTTTCCAAACAAAATAGGGAATTTGTAAAATTGTAACACAAGAAGACTGAGATACTCTGTTACGTTAAAAATATTTCTCTCTCCAGACCACGATTGGCAGTGGATTATTTTGGATGGTCCAGTGGATACGTTTTGGGTAGAAAACCTAAACTCCATGCTGGATGATACTAGAACGCTGTGTCTGGCAAACAGTGAGAGAATAGCCTTAACTAGTAACATACGAGTGGTTTTTGAGACGGACAGTCTCTCTCAGGCCAGTCCTGCAACCGTCAGCCGGTGTGCAATGGTCTACATGGTAAGTTCCCAAAAACAAACGTCTCAAGGAAAACGTGTTGTTTAGGGTAATAAGGGTAATAACTAGTCATTACCTACAGCGTTCCTGATGATTGTTTTATGATTACCTCTGGATGTGGCAGGGTTTTGTGTCCCCTCAAGTCTCCTAACCCAGGAGTGAAAGCGTAGTCTCTCCTGTTTAAAGGAGGACGACCCAGTAATTGGGGTGGCAGGTGTCCCACAACTGTGAGCGGTGCTTTCGATGGACAGCACAGGCTGCTGGTGACTTGTCTTTCCCACGGAGGAGAGACACCTTTCCTCACCTGCCTGTGACCCTGAGGGCCCGTGAAGTATATTTTGCCAAGACAGTGGTGGGAGATGGAAGGCACACAAAGATTAAGTGTCTCCTCTCCACGAAATTAATCATTAGCCATGGTTGGCCCTGTGTTCTGATCTGCTGAACTCGCTGTAACGAAGCTAAGAACAGCGCTGCTTTTCTGGCTAAGCCGCTCCCCTTGCCGGGTACACGTAACCTGCCCCCCAACCCCTCCCCACACACAGTCCCCCACCATGTGTTGTCTTGTAAGACCAGGGTTAACACCATAAGTCGTCTCAGAGACAGGTCCTTCTTCAAGTAAAGTTATTTATTTATTTATTTACGTAAAATTACCTTGTGCTTTATATTGTTAGGATCCTGTTGATCTGGGATGGGAGCCCTATGTCAAGTCATGGCTGTTGAAAACTTCTAAAATTATGAGTCAAACAGGAGTGAGTTGTCTTGAATTCTTGATTAAAAATAGCGTCACAGACGGACTACAGTTTATAAAGAAGCATCAGAAATGTCAGCCGTTTCCTGTACAGGACCTAGCAGTGGTCACAACTCTCTGCAGGATTCTCGATGCCTTCTTTGAGTTCATGAGTGAAAATGGAGGCTTTGGAAAATGTGAGCTTTTTCCCCTTCTAAGTCATATCAATGGTCTTGTGTGTCACTTAATGCCAACTATTTATCACCTTCTATTAAATTTTACAAGAGAAAACAGAGAAAGGAAGACCAGGAATTTTCAGTCTATTTGAACCAGACACACACATGGAAGAAACTAAAAATCACTAACAAAGGGGCATATCAGTGACGTAAACTAATGTCATACATATGTTGGTGGGTCACATGGAAAACGAGGATGAGGAATTCCAAGAGGGTCTTTCTGAGGGAAGAATGCTTTGCTTGTTTGTTGGTTTTAAGGATTCTTAGAGATGGAAATAAGGGAGGGAAGTGTGTCCAGAATCCTCGGCAAAAGCTGTAATCATGCACAGGTGTGAACCTGGAGAGTAGTCAAACGTGTTGGGTGAGAGCAAAGGATTCTGGAAATAGTGTAGCGTTATTGCTAACAGCACGGCCCCTGGAGTCAGAAGCCTGCCTCCCAAGACCAGTTCCACTGCTTCCCGAGGAGATGGCTAATTAGGCCAGGCTCCCAACGCTGTCTCTGAAACCCAATTCTGGATCCCCCAAACTAACAGAAATGGTAAGAAGCCCCTGAGGTGACAAGAGGGTAAGGTCCCACGTGGGGGGCACGGTAGGGCCGAGAGGGACAGAGCCGGATACCACGAGTGGGCGAACATTTAGGTTGGCCTCTCCCCTTCTCGTGGCTCTGAATGGACCGTCACTCCTGCCTTTGCCCATCGGCCCAGCCCAGCCCGGCCGGATGGAGGCAGCAACAAAATACCGTGTTGGCAGTGAGGCCCCACGAGGTTAAGGAGCAGGTAAATGCATGTTTCTTCCCACTGCCACCCCCACCCCGCCCCTGCACATCTTAAAGTCTAAGCGATTAAGAGAAAGAGCCCGCATTTGAAAGAGAGCAGTGTCAGCGAGGATCAGGTTTCCTGCCTTGAAGAGCGTCCACCCCCTCTCCAGATACACGACTCCAGACGCACCAGGAGCACGAGCCACCGGGGAAGTGGGAGCGCTGGAAACACAGCAGGAAGCGGGTGAAAGAAAGAACACGATAAATGGGTTGAACGCCGACTTGGCCAGCTGAGGGACTCACTTCCCTTGGCGTCATTCTCTCTAGGTCCGTCCAGTGACGCTACAATGCGCGTAGCCGCGCGGGCACGTTTCTGAATTCGTGTTTGCATTTTCTTCCCAGTGGTGGGATTACCGTCTCTTATTTTCCCTTATTTTTGAACTTTATTACAGGGAAATCTCAGGGTTGCGTACGTGTGGGGCCCATACCTGAGGTCCTGTTTTCTCTTGGGACACTTGAGTCAGCCAGAAACCTAGGCAGGAAGACGTTTCCTTGCAGCTTCCCTCAGCGGCTGACCTTTCCTAGTCCCGTTTTCACCGGGAAGCTCTTTCAGGGCCTCAGGGCCCCAGGTCCATTCAAGAGTCTAATCCGGCTGCCTTCCCTCTCTTGCACAAAGTCCACCCTCCTGGATCACTCACAAAAGCCCGGTGCCGCCGCAGCCCGTACTGGGTGCCACACCCCAGGGCGCAGTGGGAGGTGCGTGCGCATTGACTCCTCTTTCTTCTTTGTGTCTGATTCTGAGGGAGCGCCCCACCCCCTTTTTATAGCTCAGCTGTGGTTAGCTCTTGTTAGGATAGTTTTTCTCCACACTTGTGTGTTTGTGTCTGGCTGATTTGCCACATTAATGAGATTCGGTAAACTGGAAAACCTATTTGAGATGGATAATTTTGAAGTGAAATATAAATTTTCCCAAGTGATCTTTAAAAAAGGAAAAATCTGATAGAAAGTTGAATTTTTTTAACATTTATTTTTGAGAGAGAGAGAGAGGGAGGGAGGGAGACACAGAATCTGAAGCAGGCTCCAGGCTCTGAGCTGTCAGCACAGAGCCCGATGCGGGGCTTGAACTCACGAACGGTGAGATCATGACCTGAGCCAAAGTCGGACGCTTAACTGACTGAGCCATTCAGGTGCCCTGAAAGTTGAATTTTTAAAAGCCTTCTCCTACCCTCCCAAAAATACTGAGCCAAGCTCATTAAATTTTGTTGGTAAATTTCACCAAGCTTTTGCAGAACAAATTATCTTTATACAATCTGTTCAGAAGAATAGAAAAAGAAGGAAAGCTACACAACTTGTTTTATGAAGTTCATATGCAGTTGATGCCCAAACCAGACAAGGTGATACGGAATGGACAATCATAGACCAAGTCTGTTCATAAATGTGGATGCTAAGATTATAAACAAAAATGCTAGAAAACTAGGGGGGCTAAAGATACACCACGACAAAGTAGCTTTGCCTTCAGCATGCAAGAATGATTTAACGTGACAGTTACCTATCAGAATAACTTGCCAAATAAGCCTATCAAAAGAAAGAAACCATGTCATTATTTCAGTAAATGGGAAATGTATTTAAATAACATTGTACAACTTATATGTTAAAAGTCACTTGGTAGGGTGCCTGGGTGGCTCAGTTAATGGACTTCAGCTCAGGTCATGATCTCACAGTTTGTGGGTTCAAGCCCCGCATTGGGCTCTGTGCTGACAGCTCAGGGCCTGGAGCCTGCTTTCAGATTCCCTCTCTCTGGAGCCTGCTTCCCTCTCTCTGACCCTCCACCCCCCCCAAAAAATAAATAAACATTAAAAAAATAATAAAAGATACTTGGCAATCCAAAAAAAGATAACTTACTTTTTTTTTTTTTTTAATGTTTATGTATTTTTGAGAGAGACAGAGACAGAGTGTGAACGGGGCAGGGGCAGAGAGAAAGGGAGACAGAATCCGGAGCAGGCTCCAGGCTCTGAGCAAGCTGTCAGCACGGAGCCTGATGCGGGGCTCAAACCCACAAACCGCGAGATCATAACCTGAGCCGAAGTCGGACACTCAACCGACTGAGCCACCCAGGCGCCCCAGAAAGATAACTTTCTTAACTCTTGGCTTTTTCTATTAAAAACCTACAGTAAACATTTTCAGCAGTAATCATTAGATGCGTTCCTATCGATTCAGAACCTTGGGAGTTTCTTGGGTGAATCTGAAACTGGCACCCACCCTCCTGAAACCGGAGGGTGAGGAGAGACCAAAGAAGGAGGCAGACTAATCCAGATTGGGAGCTGGCAGGGTTTTCTTTTTTGTAACTGAAGCAGAGTTAACGGACAGCATCGTTAGTTTCGGGCGCAGTACAGTGATCCAACCTTTCCGCACCTCACCCTGCGCTCAGCATGACGGGTGTCCTCTTAGTTCCCTTCGCCTGTTCCACCCGTCCCCCACCCAGCTCCCCTCTGGCAACCACCAGTTTGCGCTCTGTTTTTAAGGGTCTGGGGTGTTTTTGGTTTTTGGTTTTTGTTTGTCTCTGTTTGTCTTTGTTCATTTGTTTTGTTTCTTAAATTCCATGTATGCTCGAAATCATATGGTATTTGTCTTTCCGACTGATTTCACTTAGGATGATGCCTTCTAGGTCCCTCCATGTCATTCCACATGGCAAGATTTCATTCTTTTTCATGGCCCAGTAACATCCCATTACACACACACACACACACACACACACACACACACACACACCACTTCTTTATCCATTCTTCTGTTTTTTGTAAGTTTCTACTTAAATTTCAGATAGTGAACATACAGTGTTATATTAGTTTCGGGCGCACAGCACAGTGATCCAACACTTCCCTGCATCACCCGGTGCTCATCACAACAAGTGCCCTCCTTAATCCCCATGTCCTATCTCCCCCGTCCCCCACCACCTCCCCTCTGGTGACTGTAAGTGTGTTCTCTAGAGTTAAGAGTCTGTTTGTTGGTTTGCCTCTCTCTCTCTTTTTTCCTTTTGCTCATTTGTTTTGTTTCTTAAATTCCACGTATGAGTGAAATCATATGGTATTTGTCTTTCTCTGACTTATTTTGCTTAGCATCATACTCCCTAGCTCTGTCCACATGATTGCAAATGGCAAGATTTCATTCTTTTTATGGCTGAATAATATCCCATTGTATATATATATACACCACATCCTCTTTATCCATTCATCAGTCACTGGACACTTGGGCTATTTCCATAATTTGGTTATTGTAGATAGCGCTGCTATAAACATAGGGGTGTATGTACCCCTTTGAATTAATATTTTTGTATCCTTTGGGTAAATACCTAGTAGTGCAATTGTTGGGTCATAGGGTAGTTCTATTTTTAACTTTTCAAGGAACCTCCACACTTTTCCAGAGTGGCTGCACCAGTTTGCATTCCTACCAAAAGAGCAAAAGCGTTCCCCTTTGTCCGCATCCTCACCAACATCTGTCCTTGCCTGAGTTATTAATTTTAGCCATTCTGACAGGTGTGAGGTGGTATCTCCTCATGGTTTTGATCTGCATTTTCCTGATGATGAGTGATGTTGAGCATCTTTCCATGTGTGTGTTGGCCATCTGGATGTCGTCCTTGGGGAAAATGTCTGTTCATGTCTTCTGCCCATTTTTAATTGGATTATTTGTTTTTTGGGTATTGAGTTAGATCAATTTTTTATATATTTTGGATACTAACCCTTTATTTGCAAATATCTTCTCCCATTCTGTAGGTCACCTTTTAGTTTCATTGATTGTTTTCTTCTCTGTGGAGAAGCTTTTTATCTTGATGAAGTCCCAATGGATTATTTTTGCTTTTGTTTCCCTTGCCTTAGGAGACTTATCTAGAAATAAGTTGCTACAGCTGAGGTCAAAGAGGTTACCAACTATGTTTTCCTCTAGGATTTCTATGGTTTCATGTCTCACACTTATGTCTTTCATCTATTTTGAATTTATTTTTATGTTGGTGTAGTTCCATTCTTTTGCATGTAGCTGTCCAGTTTTCCCAACACCATCTGTTAAAGAGAGTGTCTTTTTCCCATTGGATATTCTTTCCTGCTGTGTCAAAGATTAACCGACCGTAGCGTTGTGGATTCATTTCTGGGTTTTCTGTTTCATTCCACTGATTTATGGATGGACACTTGGGTTGTTTCCGTATCTTGGCTATTATAAATAACGCTGCAAGAAACACACGGATGCTATATCTTTTTGAATTAGTGTTTTCAGTTCTCTTTACGTAAATACCCAGTAGTGGACTTCTGTTTTCAATTTTTTGAGGAACCTCCCTACTGTTTTCTACAGTGGCTGCACCAGTTTGCACCCACAGCCGTCCAGCACAGACCTCATCTGTCAGTTTCCTTGCCTATAAAAACCGCCTGCTTCTGCTGCTAGTTCAGTAAGCTAGGGAACTAAGAGATGACCTTTGTCTTGGGCAGCTATGGGTAGGTCTCCACACCTGCTTTCCAGAGTTTTGAAAGTTTATGTAGAGGCCTTAATGAGGTTTGGTAACGTACATAGTCCAGATGGTGTCAACACGTTGCTGTCTCAAGGCCGCGTCCTTGAAATGGCTCCGAGTGGAGGAAGCGGGCAGAACATCCATCCCCAGGACAAGGGAGGGGAAGGAACCTCTGATTACCTCCATCCAGCGTAGAGGTCACCAGCAGTCATGTCTTCTCGATGACTTCCGTCACCATTTTATCTCCTGTGACGGGTCTTTACAATCTTAATTGCCCCCTCTTCCACAATGTGCCCTGAGTGGTCAGCATGGGGTCTCAGCAGCGTGGAGATGGCTCGTTTGGTGGTTATCTGGCTGCACTGGGGCAGGTACCACAGCAACAATACAGGCACATTCAGGAGAAGACACAGATGAAGATCATGATTCCCAAAATAAGCAACAATGTTTGTTTCCATTCAGAGCCCCGTGATCCAAACCACTGATTTATCAAGTGCCCTAGGTTGGGACTGGGATCATTAACACCTTCACTTGTGGGTTCATGTGACTTAATAAATATGATACGTTAACAGACTCATCAGGTATGAACGCATAACATTTTGCTTGTATAATAGTATGGGGGCCTCCTTGTTAGACAGTAATCATGGCCAAGGCCATCTTATTTTGTAAGACAGCTTTTCTCGTTAGAGATATTTTCGGATTCAGTAAAGATGGGCTTTGTTGGCTCTCATGTGAGGCTTGCCGAACGGATTTGGTGGCTTCTGTGTGTGCTGTGGTGCCCTCCAGGCCGGTGGAGGAAACAAAGGTGGCAGCCATGCGAAAACAGGATGTGCCCACCTTGCCTTGGGGAGGGAGAGGTCGACAGCTTTAGAAACCTGACTTGGTTGTGCATACCATAGCTGTTGGCCAGGGGCAGGAACTCCTCTGTTCCAGCGGGATGAGTCATTGCAAGTTCTAGGAGATAATGTCTTCCCAGGCATGATGGGGCTTGGATGTGTCCTGTGATTTTACGTCTTTGTGCTACTGGGTGTTTGGGCTGGGGTCCCCAGTCTGGCCCATGGGGCAGTAGACTCTGACTATTCACACGTCTTAAAGCCTGGGGCGGTACTTCAGTCTACCCGGCCAAGGAGATCTTACTCGTTAGTAATTCAGTCTGCTGCTTTATATTTTTTTCAGTTAACCTTTCTGCTTGCAGAAGATACTGGAAGGTGCATCCTCCATTTAGTGTGGTGTTCTTTTGCCTCGTCTTGTATATCATGACCTTTAAAATGTGGCCCTCAGTCATTGTTCTGTTCAACAAGGGCATTGGTATACGGGGCTCAGCTTCTTTAGTGCCCTCACGACAATAGCCGGGCTTGCATAGCAGTAGGGGAAAGCTCGGGTTAGACCCGATGTGGCGTCCAGACCAAATAGGACATGTTTAGAACCCTCGCTCAGAGGGAGGAGTTCAACATAACCAATGTGTTAATTCTTGATACCAAAGCTTATTTTTCTTTAGGCCAATTAAATAGAGATCTTTTATAAATTAATTTTGACAGTATTATCTGGAGGTACAAAAATGTTATTTATAGACAGCATATACCCATACACATACATACACACCCAGACAGCTACAGAGACCCTATAGCTTTAATAATAAAATGTACCCAGGAATCTGGTAAAACCCACTAGTTTATAAATAACAGTTGAGCTCAGACCGTGTCTGTGGCAGATGGGGCAAGTTAAGGTTTCCCGACCGAATGGCCAGAGTGTTTTACTGGTATTCGCGGGGAAGACTTAAGGTTTGTGTTTGCCCTTGATGAGTTTCCTCCTGGAGGCCGAGGCCTGGATGTGGGGGAGAAGCTTGTACTGCCCCCTGCATCCACCCTTCTGTTCCTGTCTCGGGTGCGCAGGGGCGGCGTCTTAGTTCTCTCGTGGGGTAATCACATTTTAAAGACATGATCAGATTTCCATTTTCAAGGGACAGAGAGAAAATGTAAGTTTTCCTCCTGGGACTTTTGGGGTGTACTTCTGTATTAGCAGACGTCCGGGGTAGTCGCTGTTTAAAGTCTGTCTTCATATTAGGGTCAGATGACATGGGGCACTTCATCTGCTTCGTTGTCCACCGAGCGTCCTCCCCTCTGCTGTCCTCATTTTGTCCGTGATTCCCCCTCTTAGATTCCCCATCAGGATTTGTCCGAGGGCTCGGGCCCTGACGTGTGGCACTTGGGCCCTCCTCGTTCCGTAAAACCGGCAGACGGAAGGGGGGCAGACAGGTGCACGTCTCGTTCTCACCTCGGTTCTTCTCACTTCCCAACCCGAACTCCAGGCCCCGCTCGGGCGTCAGTGGCCAGCCCCTCACGGCAGCCACCGGTGCCCTTCTCTGCCGCGCCGTGCTACCGTGTGTCCTCAGCTCACATCCGACTCAGGGGCCATCCCTCCCTGCGCAGAGGTTCGTGGCTAGCCTGGGACTTCCCCTCGTGGATGCCTTGTTCCCAAGTCGAGTTTCTTTTGTCCCCTGACGGTTGTAGGTTTGCTTCCCGGGTGGAGCTCAAATTGACCCCTATACGCGGAGGCAGGGAGACACCCAAGAGGCCACTCCAGGTTGTAGGTGGCTGTGGCGGTCAGCAAGAGAGCCTACGTACAAGGCTCGTCTTGAAGGACTGCAAGATGAGCGGATCCCCGCACCCACGCACAAGAATCTTAAAAGCTTATACAGAGGCCTTAGCGGGATTCAGTCATCCTCTTCATTCAGGGTGTTCTCGACAACACGTTGCTCTCTCGAGACCACATTCTTGGAATGGCTCCTGGCGTTGGAACAGTGGGCAGCACGTGCACTCCCACGACGGGAGAGGGGAAACAAATGTCCAGTTGCCTGGGTCCAGCTTGTGGCCCAGCCGCGGTCACGTCCTCTCGATGGCCTCCTCCAACAATTCTGTTAATGCTGCGTTTACTCCTGTTACTATTCACCATGGTCTTGGGGGTGCTAATCAATGTAGCAATAGTTAGAGGGGAAAAAGGAGGTTTCTGAGAAGTAAAAAGGAAGAGGGGCATCTGGCTGGCTCCGTCCATTAAGTGTCTGACTCTTGATGTTGGCCAAGGTCACGCATGAACTCAAGGCTTATGAGTTTGACCCCACATCGGGCTCCGAGCTGGCAGTACGGACCCTGCTTGGGATTCTCTCTCTCTCTCTCTCTCTCTCTCTCTCTCTCTCTCTCTCTCTCTGCCCCTCCCTCGCTCATGCTCCCTCTCAAAAATAAACATTAAAAAAACAGAAAGAGACAAAACTATTACTGTATGCAGAGGCTATAGTCCTATTCATTATAAAAAAAAAAAAAAAACAGAAAAATCAGCGGTTGATTAGAATTGGAGATTACAGCGAAGTCACCAGATGTTAAATCAGTGGGCAAACATCAGTAGTGTACTTACCACCAAGTTTCATAAAAATATCCTTCTATATTTTATAACCTGGTTATGAAATATATTTTGTTATAACCTATATTTTTTAACCTTGTTAGAGTTTTATTTTTAGCTTAAATTATCAACAGTGTAAAAAGAAAACCTCAGACTGGGAGAAATTATTTTCAAATCACATTATCTGCTAAAGAGTTAATATCCAGAGTATATAAGGAATTCCTGCAACTTAACAAAAACCCAAACAACCTAATTGTTTATTTATTTATTTATTTTGAGAGAAAGAAAACAGGGGGGGAGGGGCAGACAGAGAGGGGTGCAGAGGACCTGAAGCAGGCTCCGAACTGTCAGCACTGAGCCCGAGGTGGGGCTCGAACTCATGAACCGTGAGATCGTGACCCGAGCCGAAGTCAGACACTTAACCCACTGAGCCACCCGAGCACCCCAAACAACCTAATTTAAAAGTAGGTGAAAGACCTGAATAGACATTTCTCCAAAGAAAATATGCAAATGGCCAACAGGCAAATGAAAAATGCCCGACATCACTAATTACTAAAGAAATGCATGAAGGCAAAACCACAGTGAGATACCACTTCATAGCCACTAGGATGGCCATTATAAAATTTTTTGAAAATCAGAAGATAACAGATTGGGGCATGGATGTGGAGAAATTGGAACTCTTGTGCACTGTTGATGACCATGTAGAATGAGGCAGCCACTGTGGAGAACGGTATGGCTGTTCCTAAACAGATTGGACATAAAATTATCACTTGACCCAACAGTTCCACTTCTGAGTATATATGCAAAAGACCTGAAGCAAGGACTTGAACAGGTATTTGCACACCCGTGTTCGCAACAGTGCGATTCATAATAGCCCAAAGGTGGAAACCACCCAGTGGTCTCTTGACAGAAGAATGGATATTCTTCAGCCACAAAAAGGAATTCTGACACATGCTACAACATGGATGACCCTGGGGGACAGTATACTAAGTAAAATAAGCAAGTGACAAAAGGACACAATTGTATGAATCCACTTATATGAGGTACCTGGAAAAGGCAAATGCATGGGGACAGAAAGTAGACGAGCGATTACCAGGGTCTCGGGAGAAAAGGGAAGGGGGAGTTGTTGTGTAAAGGGTGTAGAGTTTTAGTACGAGATGATGGAAAGTTCTAGATATGGATGGTGGAGATGGTTGTGCAAAGCCATAAACGTACATAATGCCATTGAACTGTACAGTTAGTGGTCAAAATGGTCAATTTTATGGTATATATTTTACCTAATAAAAAGAGTTTTTTAAATTATTCCCCCAAATTTTTCAGGACTTTATATAAGCCCTCAAATATGCAGTGGCATTCCTGCCATCATAGACCATTCCACACCCTACAATGTATGCGTATATGGAGGATTCTTCCTCCACATTTTCAGCTAACCTATCGACCGAGACAGGATAGAGGGGAGAGCAGATGTAGAAGTTACCCGAGTCCGGGGATCTTTTCACAACTACTAAAATTTCCAATACATAAAATTCTTAAGAAAATGTTTAACCTTACAGATCGTGAAAGGAACATTTCTTTGAAAATAGCATTCAATTTTCATCTGATAAGAGATTTTTGAATGAAGAAAACACACCGATAGCTAAATGTATTCACCTATAAACTCTCACAGAAGCTATTTGAGATATAAATTGATTCAGCCTTCCTTAGTGAACCATCTGGCAATATATGTTAAAAATATGGGGTACTTGGGTGGCTCAGTCGGTTGAGCGTCCGACTTCAGCTCAGTTCACGATCTCACGGTTCGAGAGTTGGAGCCCCGCGTCGGGCTCTGTGCTGACAGCTCAGAGCCCAGGGCCTGCTTCGGATTCTGTGTCTCCCCCTCTCTCTGCCCCTGCCCCTGCTCACACTCTGTCTCTCTCTCTCTCTCAACAATAAATAAACATTAAAAAAAATTTTTTTTTGAATAGCAAAATACTCTGCCCTAGAATCTCTTATTCTAAGAATGCATTATAAAGAAGTAATAACTGAAGTATATAGATTTATGCACAAGGAGCTTTATTTATAGCAGAATTATTTATAATCATAAAACAGCAAGAATCTGAATTCCGTCAGCAGGAGAAGGACTTCCTGGACTATGGTGTGGCAGTGTCACATTTTACTGGAAAGACATGAAGACGAACTTAAAAAGCAGGATGAGAAGCCAACCCTCATTCTAACTTTTGATTTGAGCTTAGATGTTAAAGTATTGTCTTTAACAATACTAGAATGACATTGTATTATTAAATGCCATCATGACATGCATGAGCATTTAATCATCGTTACCCACGTGTGGTGGAATCATAGAATGGCAGGTTCTACAAGAAGCCTATATTATGTCAGTGTAAAGAAAAGAAACATCATAACAACAAAAGTAAGCTAAAGGGAGGAAGAAATAATCGCTCACTCTTTGTGCTCCTGCATGGTGTGCGTGACGGGGACGAGACAGGCGGGTGACGGGAGATGGAAGGAAACCAACACCCCGTCCCCCTGCCGAAGATGCACCTGTTTGCTGTTTGTTTCAGCGAATTTAAAAGCGTCCTTCTCTTCATCAGGACCCACGTATTATTTAGTTTGTCACATGTACCGCATTACCTGAATGTTCTAGGGTTTCATGTTAGAACACTCAAACGTACAGAAAAGTTGCTAGAATAGAATGACGAAGTATGTAGACGTACGCTTCAAATAAGTAAGAAGCATTTCAGACAATGGCGGGTCCGTTCCCTGCTCCTCTTTCCTTCGAAAGGTAGCTCGCACTCTGGTCTGATGAGTAGCTGTACGTGCAAGAAAAACCTCTGTGACAGTTCAGAAATGAAACAGTGTTGAACATTAAACCTCGCTAATTAACCAGGTAAATTCTGGGTCTATTGTTCACTGCGGAAAAATACTCTTCCCTTTTTAAGGTGACGATTGGAAGGACGTTTCAACTGGGGAGAGAAATTCTCCACGTGCAAAAGTTTCTGCCAAATTCAAGAATACAGAAGAGAGGTCAGTTATTCATTCGGCAGACATGGTTAAGTACCTTCTGGGTGCCAGACACTCAAATAAGCACAGAATTACTAGGCAATAAACCTGTACCAGTTCTGGAAAGAAGGGGTCGTGTTTGTTCTGTCTGGAGTAGCTGATACACAGTAGGAATTCAGTAAACCTTCTCTGAGTGAACTGTTTCACAGGACTGGAAATTTAAAAAAAAATTTTTTTTCAACGTTTATTTATTTTTGGGACAGAGAGAGACAGAGCATGAACGGGCGAGGGGCAGAGAGAGAGGGAGACACAGAATCGGAAACAGGCTCCAGGCTCTGAGCCATCAGCCCAGAGCCCGATGCGGGGCTCGAACTCACAGACCGCAAGATCGTGACCTGGCTGAAGTCGGACGCTTAACCGACTGCGCCACCCAGGTGCCCCTAGGACTGGAAATTTTAAATACCGTTGTGTGTGTGTACTGTAGAAGAATGTTTGCCAATACACTTCGGTTCAGTGATCTGCTTTTAGGATTTTCATAATTTGTAAATAATTTTATGATAATGCTGAATCCTGAACTATTTTACATGCCTTGAAATCAGACCCAAGCCCCTGATTCAGCTCCATCACCTTCGTCCTGGTTTCTGTAGAATTTCAGGGTCCACAGGCCAGGGTGACCCCGTCAGCCCAGACTGGACGAGACTCTCCCCACACTTACAGCACCTGCCACTAGCCAGGTTGAAGTAAATCAGGCCCTAGGACTTGGTTGAGAGGAGACCGTACGAGCAACTATTCACTTGCTTGTGTATTTCTACATAAAATGGAAAAATACCAGATCCTCTCCCAAAAGATAGGTAAATCTCAGCTAATAACTTGACCTAAAATAGAAGTGAATCACGTGTACTAAATCAGTGAAATAAAGGTTGACTACAAATCTCTTACACTAATGGTACTTTAAAAATAGTGACAGTATCGGGGCGCCTGGGTGGCTCAGTCGGTTAAGTGTCCAACTTCGGCTCAGGTCATGATCTTACGGTTCGTGAGTTCAAGCCTAGCATTGGACTCTGTGCTGACACCTCAGAGCCTGGAGCCTGCTTCAGATTCTCTGTGTCTCTCTCTCTCTGCCCCTCCCTCATTCACGCTGTCTCTCTCTCTGTCTCAAAAATAAACATTAAGAAAAATTGAAAAAAAATATTAACAGTATATAATCTACATGACTTAGCAAAGAAGATTCTACATTAACCTTAAAACATTTATGTCAATACCTAACTGTATCCTAACGTTTAATAATGAGACTTGGACATGAAATTGAAATACATCACTGAACTTTCTTCTAAAAATGTTAACCTTCGTCCTTCCACATGCATCTACCCCAGAGCTGAAAGTACATGGTATCTGGAAAAGAATCCTGATAAATTGAAAGTAGTGATTCAGAAGCTCTTCATGTTTGCATTTACGTGGGCGTTTGGAGGCGTTTTACAACATGAAAGTGACCCTGAAGGTGAGACGGTGCTGTATCGGAGCTGTGATCCCAGTTCAGCCGCCAGAGTCACTTGCGGTTTCGACAATCTCGTCCGCAAACTGTTTGAAAATAACCCACAAATAGGTAAGTTCTGGGCGGTGTTCGGGGGAAACAGTCGTAATTATGCTCACTTTAGAATGTTAGTTTGAAACTCCGTATGGTTGGGCTCATATTAAAATGCCCATCTTGGAACTGGAGAGTGTGATGCTAAGTGAAACAAGCCATACAGAGAAAGACAGATACCATATGTTTTCACTCTTATGTGGATCCTGAGAAACTTAACAGAAACCCATGGGGGAGGGGAAGGGAAAAAAAAAAAAAAGAGGTTAGAGTGGGAGAGAGCCAAAGCATAAGAGACTCTTAAAAACTGAGAACAAACTGAGGGTTGATGGGGGGTGGGAGGGAGGGAAGGGTGGGTGATGGGTATTGAGGAGGGCACCTTTTGGGATGAGCACTGGGTGTTGTATGGAAACCAATTTGACAATAAATTTCATATATTGAAATAAAATAAGACAAAATGCCCATCCTTGCAAATGTGAGGTGAAAGGCAAAACGTTAAATCCACACTCCAGCCCCGTCCTCCCAGGAAATGAGGTAGAAGGAAATTAGATTCCGGGCTGCTTCTGGTTTCCCAGGACGCTGTAATGCAAGGAAAGCAGAAGAACAGAGGTAGCGCCTCAAAACTGTGACCTCAGCCCCGCTGAGCCCTTCGGCTGAGCAGCTGGGTCTGTGTTCTGCACAGCATCTCCCAGCGGGAACTTCTGCAGAAGGAAATACCTGTTTCATATGGTTTTATTTTATTTTTTTAACGTATGTTTAATGTTTGTTTATTTATTTATTTAGAGAGAATGAGCAGGGGAAGGGCAGAGAGGGGGGAGAAACAGAGAATCCCAAGCAGGCTCCACACCATCAGTGCAGAGCCCGACGCAGGGCTCGAACCCATGAACCGTGAGATCGTGACCTGAGCCGAAATCAAGAGTCAGACTCTTAACTGACTGAGCCACCCAGGCACCCCATATTTAAAGACTAACATTTTAAAAATTATCTTAGGAGGACTTAGGTTTCTTTATTGTGTATGTTTTTTGCATCAGTTCTAACAAATGGAATCTATCCTAACGTTCTGAAACAGTCACCCTTACCAATTAGCTGTTGTCGATTAAAGGGACCTGGAGAAGACAAAGACTCCATTGGTTCAGGTGCCCGAAAGGCCCAAATACTGAACGTGAATATATTTAGAAGAACTTTGTTAGATAAAGATGAGAGAGAGAAAAAAAAGATGACCAGAAGTACAAATTCTACTACTTTGTGTGATGTAACTCTTAAAGCATCCTTTTGAAGTTATTTCTAAAAGTTCTGTTTAAGACGTCTGGATCGCAAAGTTTTATGTTATTTCCTATGGAAATTAACTTTTAATGTCAAAGCATGGCATGTTAATTTGTCGTCAAACTCTGTGATTCGACTTGATGTCGCTAACTCTTATGGTGTATAAACTGCCCTCAGTTCCATTGTTTCCTCTCCCTGTGAGCCTGAAGACAAGACTATAAGTTACACATTATCTTAGATTGTTGATCTCAAAATGATGAATATGAAATTCTGTTCTGTGGTCTGAAGCACCAGTGGAAAAGCTAGTTTGGGACGAGCGTGTATGAAGGCAAGGAAGGAGAGGCAGGTGGTAGCAGTTGTACAAAGTACAAGACCATCAGAGTGGAAATGAGAAGAGAAGACAGCCCGCAGACGTCCCACTCGTAATCATCCCGTGAACAAAATTGTAAAACACAAAACAATACCAACAAAGTCACCCATCATTATATTAACTCATTCCAGATGAAAGTATCGGATCCTAACAGAGACTTTACTTTAATGTGAATGTGTTTAGGGTTCTCTAAAAGATAAACAAGGAAACGGCATCTGTTTTTACATAAATAAGCAATTATGAAGCAAAAACAAACAAAAACAAGTAGAAATGAACAAACATGTGGCTATGAAAAAGGACCAAATAGAAATTCTACCCTTGGCATCACTAGAGAAAGAATTAGTATAATAGAAACCTAGAGACAAGTCTTCGAGTTTTCCTCATATTGACTTTGTGTATTTCTTACTAAGCTTAGTTGTAAGTATTTCATCTTTTTTTCCTTTGGTTTTAGGTTTGCCATTCTAAATGGTAGCACTTAAAAGTGCTTCCCCAGTAAGTGTGGTCCTGGTTTTGTTATTGTGTCCGCACTCTTCTCATTTTTAGGAGCTGTATTTGGTTCCTTTGTTTCAAATAGGCTTTGTCACTTTTTCATAGTTTCTCATTCCTTTTAGGTCTTTTCAAGCTTACTTTTATTTCGTTAAATGTAGCAAGCATGGCCGTCTTAGATTATGCACCTGATCGTTCCAGTCATTCAAGTCTTGTTCATTTATGGCTGTTCCTTTGTTTCTGCTCATTACCTTTAGCTGATGATTAAATTTGAAAAAACTATCTGTAGGAATAATTTACGGTTGAGGCTAACAGTTCCATTCTGTAGAAAGTGTACCCGGTGCAGCCGTCACAGCTAAAGATCATCAGTGCATGTTACCCTTAGGACAGAATTAGGTGAGGGGCAGGCTCGTTCCCTAACCAGAAACCGTTTCCTCACAAACTAGCTCTTAGTTGCAGGAGATAAAAACAACAGGGAAAGAAGGCAAAGAACGGATGTTACAATGAACCCCCTTGCAGAATAGTGGCTTCCCGGAGATTCCCACATCTCACCCCTTGGACCCTGTGAATATGCTGTCTCATAACAAAAGGGAGTTTATGGATGTGATGAAGTGAAGGATCCTGAGATGGGAAGATTATCCTGGGTTACTTTACGGGGGGCCAATCTCGTCACAGGAGTCCTTTCCGATGCAAGAGGGAGGCGAAAGAGTCCGAGAAGCGGGTGTGAGGATGTAAGTGGATGGCTGAAGAGATGGGCAGTTGCCGGCTTTGAAGATGGAGGCGGGGGCCACGAGCCACGGGCAGCAGGTGGCCTCCCAAAACTGGAAAGGGAAAGAGCGGGATTCTCCTCGAGAGCCTCCAGAGGAACAGAGTCCTGCCAACACTCTGATTTTAGCCCAGTGAAAACGGGTTGGACTCCTGACCTCTAGGACTGAAAGAGAATAAATCTGTGTTGTTTTAAGACCCCTAAGTTTGTGGTGATTTGTTACAGCAGCAATAGGAAACTTACACGAAGGCATTTTTAGCCTGAACTCCTGCTTTCTTTGCTTGATAGATATGCAGATAATGCAGAAGTGAAATCAACATGTGTACATTTGTTGGTACAATAGACACATTTCTCAGCTCTTTACTTGTGTCACCCTTCCCTTGGCGGCACAGCCCAGTGCCAGGAGGGGAAAGTGACGGCGTGTGTGTGAGTAGCCAGCTTCTCAGTTGTGCAGGACCCTACCAGGGAGGCCCATTTCTCGTTAGCCCCACACAAAGGACTGAATTGTGAACTATTGAGTGTGAGGCAGTGAGTGGCTGGGAGAACAGCAGTCAGGATTCAGAATGGAGCATATGAAAGGGACACGAATCCTGCTGAACAACTTTAGGACTCCGAGGAGCTCTACCCATGAGCTGCTGGGGACACCTTGCCTGCGGATCCCCTCAACTGGCCCATGGGCACCCAAACACTCCATGAGCCTCACCCATAAACACCCTCATCCGGTGGCCAGCACCCTGTGTGCACCACAGAAAGGAACTTTTTCAGATGGCTGGTACAAAACTAGCCCAGCTGCAGGATTGGGAGAAATCACATGCAAATAAGGCATCCAACCACCACCTTAGGGAAAGCAACAGGGAGGCTGTCGGTGCCCCGCCTGGCCAGGCAGGATGGAGAGAAGGCACACATGCCCAAAAATTACCCAACTGGAGAGAACCAGAAGAGTGCAGCAAGCGTTTCCATAGAAAATACTGAGAAAGCCTCAGAATCCTCAGTGGGTCGAAGGGAGTTTTTTTCTCTCCCACAGCCAGTTAGTAAAGACTGGAGGAAACTGCATCATCAAATGTGGAGACTGCAGTGAAGGACTTCAATGAGCGTGAAAAGTCAAGGACACATGGCAGCCAAAGAAGTGCAGTATTTTTATAGTAACTGGCCCCAAAGAAACAGAGGTCTGTGGTTTTCCCAGTAAAGAATTTAAAATACTTGTTTTGAGGAAGCCCAGTGAGCTAAAAAGAAAATACTGGAAGATGATTCAATGAAATCAGGAAAACAAAATAAGAAATTTAACATGAACAAAATAAGAAATTTAACGGAGATAGGAATCATAAATAAGAACCAAACACAAGTGGTGGAGCTGGAGAGCACAATGAATGAAACAGAACATCAACCAGACTGGATCAAGCAGAAGAAAGAGCCTCTAAGACAGAAAGCAGGTCATTTGAAATTATCCACTCATAGGAGAACAAAGAGAAAAGAATGAAGAAAGCCTGTGAAATATGGGATATCATTAATTTTTAAAACTCTACACATTACTGGGGTCCCAGAAGGAGAAGTGAGGGAGAGAGGGGCAAAGGCTTAAAGAAATTATGGTAGAGAACTGACTGAATCCAGGGAGAGATTTAGATACCCGTTACATGAATTTCAGAGGTCCTCCAATAATTTCAACCCAAGAATCTTCTCAGACACCTTATAAACTATCTAAAGAAAGATAATTTGAAAATAGGCAAGGGAAAAAATTGCCCACCTACAGGGAATACCATAAGGCTCAGCAAATTTCTTGGCACAAACCTTGCACACCGGGAGAGAGTAGGATGATATATTCAACGTGCTGAAAGAAAAAAAAACTGCCAACCAAGAATACTTCACCCCACAGAGTTGTCCTTCAGAAATGAAGGAGGGATGAAGACTCTCCCACACTAAAGCTGGGGAGTTCATCACCACTAGACCTGCCTTACAAAAAATGCTAAAAGGGGCTTTTCAAATTGAAATGAGGAAGGATGTTAATTAGTAACAGGAGAACGCGTGAAATTGTAAAAAACGTTGGTAAAGGTTAGTATATAGTCAAATGTTCTAATATTGTAACATGTCGGTCTGTGAATCACTTAACTCTAGTATAAAAATTAAAAGATAAAAACATTAAAAATTACTGTAGCTCCAGTAATAAAGGGAAGTAAACTGTGACATGAATAGCATAAAATAGGAGGAGGGGTAAAAGAGTTTTTGCATATGACTGAAATGAGCTTGTTATCAGCTTAAAAGACTATTATAGCTATAAGACATTGTATGCACATGTCATGGTAACCACCAAAACCAAAACCAAAAACCAAAAACCAACTGTAGATACACAAGAGATAAAGAAGGAAATTCAAGCACACCACTAGGGAAAATCATCAGTTCACAAAGGAAGGCAGGAAGAGAGGAAGAGGGAACAAGGGAACTATAAAAGACTGAGTAGACAAAACAGTCCTGTTTTGGCAGAAGAACAAAGCTGAAGGCATCACACCCCCTTATATCAGACTGTATTACAAAGCTATAAAAGTCAAAACAGCATGATGCTGGCACTGAACACAGACGCATGGACCAATGGAACAGAACAGAGAGTCCAGAAACAAGCCCGTGCTTATATAGCCAACCAATTTTTGACAAAGGCACCAAGAAGATAGTCCCTTCAGTAAAGAGAATTGGGAAAACTGGATAATCACATGCAAACTGAATAATGAAGTCGGACCCCTACTTACACCACTGACAAAAATTAACTCAAAATGGATGAAAGACATAAATGAATCCATAGAACAGGAGAAAACACTTGCACGCCATATACATGTGTGATAAGGGGTTCATATCCAAAATATATAAGGGACTCCTACAACTCAAGAGCAAAACATAAATTTATAAATAACCCCAAATGCTCTGATTAAAAATGGCAGAGGACCTGAACAGAAGACACTTTCCCAAAGACACACAAATGACAAATAGGGCCATGAAAAGTCCAGTGTGATCATCACGTAAATGCACATGAAAACCGCAGTGAGGTATTATTACCTCACATCTGTCAGAATGACTATTATTAAAATGGCAAACGACAGCAAATGTTAGGATGTAGAGAAAAGGGAACCTTGTACACTCTTGGTGAGTATTTAAATTCACACGGCCACTGTGGAAACATTATGGGGTTGGTGCAGCCACTGTGGGAGACAATATGGAGGTGACTCAAAAAATTAGAAATAGAGCTACCGTGTGATCCAGCAATCTTATTTTGGGTGTATATCCAAAGGCAATGAATTCGCTGTCTCCAAGAAATAATATTATCCCCATGTTCATTGCAGGATTATTCATAATAGCCAGGACATGGAAACAACCTAAGGGTTCATCGACAGATAAATGGATAAAGAAAATGTGATATATATAGCAAAATAAGTCAAACTGAGAAAGACAGATACTGTATGATTTCACTTATACGTGGGGCCTAAAAAAGCCACACTCCTGGAGAATAAGACGGTGGCTGCCAGGTTCCCGGCGGGTGGGGGACATGAGGAGATGTTGGTCAACGAATACAAACTCCCAATTATCAAATAATCAAAACTGGGAATGTAACGTGCAGACTGTATGTCGGAACGTCGCTAAGAGGGTAGATCGTAAATGTTCTCACACGTTCACAGACAGATAATTATGTGAGGTGATGAAGTTATTAACTAACCTTGTTGTAATTTTTTCTCAATATATGTATGCATCAAATCATCCCATTGTGCACTTTAATCTTACATGATATCATTTGCCATTTATGTCTCAATAAAGATGGAAAACTAAAAATTTTTTAAATCAATACCAAGTGTTAGCATGACTATATAGCAACAGGTGGTTTCATATACTGCTAATTGTAGGATAAAAACACAGCCACTCTGGAAAGCGATATGAGTTTCTTAAAATGTTCAATATGCATGTACCATATGACCCACCGTCATGCCTCTAGGTACTCATCCCAGATCAATGAAATCTTATATTCAGTCAAACCTACACACAAATATTCATGGCAGCATTATTCGTAGTTGACAAAAATTGGGAAGAACTCAAGTGTTCTTTAATGGGTCAGTGGTTAAACAAACTGTGGTCCACCCACACAGTGGAATACTATTCAGCAGTGAAAGGGAATGAGCTATTGATGAAGAGCGATGAACGACAGGAATGAATCTTAAATGCATTATGTAGTGACAGAACTCAGTTTCAAAAAGGTGCATACTGTAGTTTTCCATTTCCATGACAGTTTGGATAAAGCAAATATAGAGAACAGGGGCATCTGGGTGGCTCAGTTGGTTGAGTGTCCAACTCTCCATTTTGGTTCAGGTCATGATCCTGGGGTCACGGGATCGAGCCCCACATTGGGTTCTGCACTGATAGTGCAGAGCCGGCTTGGGATGTGTTCTCTCTCTCTCTCTCTCTCTCTTCCCCTCTTTCTCTCTCTCTCTCTCTCTCTCTCTCTCTCTCTCTCTCTCAAAAAATAAATAAATAAATAGATAAAAGTAAAAAAATAATAGATCAGTGGTTACCAGGGGTTAGGACTGAATACAAAAGGGGTAGGCACAAGGGAATTTTGGGGGGTTTTAGAATTGTTCTCTTATCTCGTCTACTGCAGTGATTACAAGAATACATGCATGTGGTAAAAAAAAAAAAAAAACAAAACAACAACAACTCATAGAACTGTACACTCCCCAAAAATGAATTTTCCTGTGTATGAAAATTTTAGAAATGATTCAAAGAACTATATGAAATATTAGCACTGTTATCTTCATATGGTGAAACCATGGCTCAATGATCCTGCTTTTATTATCCTGTATTTTCCCGAATCTATTAAGAAAATTTACTAATTTTATAATGGAAAAGTGAATGTGATTTGCAAATAAGTGGCAGACTTACCTGATATATTGTTTTGACTCTACCCGTGACTGTCACTTAATAATATCCAGCACAGGGTGATAAGCAGGACGTCCGGGTAAGACCTCAAAGAGTATCACATCATGATTCACCTTGCTTTGGGGATATAAAAAAGATGCTTTTATATAATTAAAGATAAGAAAAAGATAGGCCTGTTTTATATATTTGGATATACCCTTGGTGAACAGTTACTGTTTCTAGTTCAACAATCAGATTTTTCACATAGAGATCATATCATTAATGAAAATTCCATAAACAAACCTTTCTTACTTGGACCTGTTTATTTGTCATTTTCAAACACAGGCATCAGCCTACCAACTGGTAAGCATTCGATCTTTGGGTATTTTGTGGATTTACAGCAATGCGAATTCATACCATGGTCAGAGTTACTTCCTAGTATTCAGACCCTCATTCAGAAAGGTAAGACTAATTCTAAGAACCATTCTCTAACTTTTCTAAAATATTGGAATTACTCTACATATAAAGGTAGATATGTCAGCAACTTTGGAGATATATTCCAAGTTCGTGCGGGATCTAGTTTTTTTTCCCCCTTTTTTAAATATGATTTGTTGTCCAATTGGCTTCCATACAACACCCAGTGCTCATCCCAACAAGCGCCCTCCTCGGTGCCCATCACCCACTTTCCCCTCTCCCCCACCCCCCATCCACCCTCAGTTTGTTCTCTGTATTTAAGAGTCTCTTGCGGTTTCCCTCCCTCCCTCTGTTTGTAACTATTTTTTTCCCCTTCCCTCCCGCATGGTCTTCTGTTAACGTTTCTCAATATCCACATATGAGTGAAAACATATGGTATGTGTCTTTCTCTGCCCGACTTATTTCACTCAGCATGATACCCTCCAGTTCCATCCACGTTGCTACAAATGGCAGGATTTCATTCTTCCTCGTTGCCAAGTAGTATTCCATTGTATATATAAACCACATCTTCTTTATCCATTCGTCAGTTGATGGACATTTAGGCTCTTTCCATAATTTGGCTGTTGTTGAGAGTGCCGCTATAAACATTGGGGTACAAGTGCCCCTTGCATCAGCACTCCTGTATCCCTTGGGTAGATTCCTAGCAGGGCTGTTGCTGGGTCATAGGGTAGATCTATTTTTAATTTTTTGAGGAACCTCCACACTGTTTTCCAGAGCGGCTGCACCAGTTTGCATTCCCGCCAGCAGCGCGAGAGGGTTCCCGTTTCTCCACATCCTCGCCCGCATCTGTGGTGGAACCAGTTTAGATCTATGTTTACAAAACATGCCTTTAAACAAGTAACCACTGAATGTTGCTTTCTGAGAAACTGGAATATATTTGATTGTGTCCGGTGTGCATGGTGAAGCTGTAGTTGATTGAAGGGCTTCCTGATGGAAAATACGTATCATTTTAATTAGCTGTGGTGACTGAGAGCAGAGAAGGGGGAGGACTTCTTTTGAAAGAGGAAAAGCAGGGGAGCCTGGGAGGCTCATGTCAGTTATACGTCCCGACTTCAGCTCAGGTCATGATCTTATGGTACATGAGTTCGAGCCCCACGTCAGGCTGTCTGCTGTCAGCCCAAGCCCACTTTGGATCCTCTGTCCCCTTCTCTCTCTCTGCCCTTCCCCTGTTCACATCCTCTCTCTCTCTTTCTCTCTCAAAAATAAACATTAAAAAAAAAAAAAGGACAACCGTATATGTAAGAACTACACTTGATTATAAAAGAAACTGCTAATGAGAAAAAACCAACCGCGACTTAACACCCACAACATGCTGCATGGTTTTCATTCTCCATCTTCTGCTTATACACATAGAAAACAGATGTAGAAAATTGTTGTGCCGTGAGAGCTCGGTTGAAGTTGAGGCAAAGCTGCACATACAAGAAATTCAATAAGTGCAAATGGAGTTGAATTTCTTTGACGTTAGGCTTCTCTCATCAGTGAATTTCAAAGTTTGGTTACAAGACTTTTTGATAGAAAACAGCCAGAGATACCATAATTATAGGCATCCAGAAAGCTCTAATTTTGAACTAATTTATACAAACAGTCTGCGTATAGGACGTGGAGAAATGCTGGTACCAGATCATTTGCATAAATAGAAGCATCTTACGTACCTGCTCAGTAGGTCAGGAACAGGGAAGAGTCCACCAGTAGAACCAAACAACTTTAACTTGTTGGTACTATTGAAGATGCGTACCTTCAATCTGAAAATGATGTGTTCTTTATTTTTTATTTTTTAAACAAAATATACAATCTTGATCTTAAAAAGTACATAAGTATTAGTGGGTGATTCTGTTTCTTTGAAACCTCTGAATTGTGTCTCATATGTCAAAGCAGCTGATGTGGGTTATTTTTATCCTTAACTTTTACTACTACATACAAAAATGTAACAACGTCAGTGTACGTAACTCAGTATCTTAGTGTGCCGTTCCTATGGGAAAACAGAGGTATTTCCTCCAAACCTATGAAGATCCCACTTCCCCCGGTTCCATCTTATCCTAATTGTAGGCAACAGGCTTAGAAGAAACTGAAATCCTCTCAAGCTCTCAAACCCAAACCTGTAACAGGAATCTAAATGTCACAGCATCACAACGTCCTCTTCGATCCAGCACCATGCAAAGTAAGTTAGGGGTCCTGGTCCAGGCCAGTCTCTGGCATTCCCACAGGGAAAAAAAAAGAAAAAAAAACCCACATTTTGTTCATACAATAATCCAGAAAGCATCTCAGGAATACCACTGGCTGTGTGAGGTGCTTTGGAAGGAAAGCACTGGAAGGCAGTTTGTCAATACATATCAAAATTATAAACCGTGTCCCACTTTGTCGTGACCCGACAACTGTGCACATGAGAAGCTATGTGCAAAATGGTAGGCGTATATTACATAAACTCAGCCCAAGACCGAAACCACAGTAATTATCCATTGCTGGAGCGCTGGTAAGGAAAGTACGATACATTCCTCAAATAGAAGAATATTAGCTAGAAGAAAAGTCTCTGGGGGAAAGAGGATCTCTAAAATGTACTAAATTTTTAATAATTGCTGTGCAGGGTACACAGTGTGGGGTGGGGACTGGTCCCTGGGATGGAAGGAGTGAGGAAGAGACCGCTGAGTGCATTCCCTGATGTACGTTTGAATTGTGCACCATGTGAATGTCCTGGCTGGTCCGTTTCTAGTGCTTCAGAGATGAAGTGAGGTCTGTGTTGTATTTAACCCTTTCGAGAGTTTTGGTCGTGTAATGTTGGGGGAAGAATTGGGATGGTATTCACAGGAAGCTGTTGTATCAAGAGAGATTTGGTTTAGTTTTTGTTTGTGTGTGTGTGTGTGTGTTTTACTTCCTATAAAATTGCCTATATTCAACGGGTTTTTACTAAATGTCAGTTTCCCATAGTTCAACCAATAAAAAGATTGGAGATACTAGTGCATACGTGTTTCCACAATGGAAAATTTCAGCAGAAAGAAAGAGACAGATCATGGCGGGGGGGGGGGGGGGGGGGGGGGAGAAGGCTCACCAAAGGAGCGAAGTTCTTTAAAAGGACGCAGGAGAGGGGCTGTCTTCACTTGCACTCCAGGGAACGAGGAGGAGAAGCGGGCAGAGCACAGGGGGGTGGGAGGGTGGGAGGGTGTGTACATGCTAGACTTAGGGATGGCGGGCGGGGTGGGGAGTGGTTTCCAGCTGCGAGTGTGGACAAGATCCACAGGGACCCCCCTCCCAGGCACTTGCATCGGGTTTCGCTTATCCGCACATGTTGATATCGCTTTATACCAAACAGACTTTTCCAGGAAGTATTTAGAACCTAAAAAAATAGCTTAACATTTATGTATAGGCTATTTGAAACTTTTTTTAAAAACTTTACCTTAGGAACTTCAATGCTAGCTGACCCGCAAGCATCCAGCGAGAACCTCTTGAAGATCACAGAGTACGGCGAGAACATCAACCATATCGCCACCAGCGACACGGTGTCCTTTTCTTTCCTCATCAGCCTTCTTTTAAAGAATTTCTGCCCTGTACTTCTCACAGGTATTAAAAAGATTTAAAGAAGGAGAATTTCAGAGGCACCTGGGGGACTCAGTCAGTTAAGTGTCCAACTCTTGATTTCAGCTCAGGTGATGATCTCCCAGTTCGTGGGTTCAAGCCCCACGTCAGGCCCTGTGCTGACAGCTCAGAGCCTGGAACCTGCTTTGGATTCTGTGTCTCCCTCTCTCTCTGCCCCTCCCCCACTCACTCTCTGCCTGTCTCTCTCTCTCTCTCAAAACTAAATAGGTAAACTTTAAAAAAAAAAACAGGAGAATTTCAAGGTTAGGAAGAGGCTTAGTAATTACTTAGTCTAAACATTTTATGTTAAAACTTGGGGAAAAGATACGCCCTGAAAGCTTTATACACTATATATCAATACATATTCTTACTAAAAGTATATGAATGCCCATTTCCCCACATGTTTGCCCACAGAGGACATTATTAGTCTCTTCATGTTTTCATTCCTTCCCAGACAAATTCCAGAAGTAGACTACAGGATTCAGACATGCATGGCCCTCACAGCCTGTGGGCTGATGGCCCCAGAGGGTGCCTGATGGTAGGAACGTTGATTGGTCAGCTAAATTTACTCACATAATTACATACAAGGAAAAAATTAAAAGAAACTGCCTGATTTTTTAAAAATTGACACATATAGTTCCTCAACCCAATGTTAAGAATTTTCAGTCTTTTAACATTACCAAATGAAGGGGAGCCTGGGTGGCGCAGTCGGTTAAGCGTCCGACTTCAGCCAGGTCGCGATCTCGCGGTCCGTGAGTTCGAGCCCCGCGTCGGGCTCTGGGCTGATGGCTCGGAGCCTGGAGCCTGTTTCCGATTCTGTGTCTCCCTCTCTCTCTGCCCCTCCCCCACTCATGCTCTGTCTCTCTCTGTCCCAAAAATAAATAAACGTTGAAAAAAAAAATTAAAAAAAAAAAAAACATTACCAAATGAATAATTCAATACGGTCCCACTTCTTTGTTAGCATTTATTTTACCCTCTTCTCACCATTTCTGGCTCCTACGCGGTGCTGCCGGTCACCAGAGGCAACAGGACGACACTCCGAGTCCCGTACTCGGCAAAACAAAATCGGAACTCTCAGATAATCCACACCTTGCCTCCAATTTGGTCTAAGAAAATTCTTATTCTTACTTAATATTTGGTGGATTGTAAAGTCATGACTCCCCATTCTGTTGCTATAGTTCATCCTCCCCTCTCTCCCCAAGACTGTTTTGGCAAACATTTTCAGGGAAATTCATTTCATGGAGTAGCTCTGCTCTGCTAGAAGCAAAAGGATTTGTGATAGGTGTGAATGAACATTTGATTAAATACAACGGCTAACTCCTGGGGCATCTGGGCGGCTCAGTTGGTTAAGCGTCCAACTTCGGCCCAGGTCATGATCTTGTGGTTCATGAGTTCAAGCGTCAGGCTCCGTGCTGACAGCTCAGAGCCTGGAGTCTGTTTTTGGGTTCTGTGTCTCCCTCTCTCTCTGCCCCTCCCCGGCTCATGCTCTGTCTCTGTCTCTCTCTCTCTCAAAAATAAACATTAAAAAAAATTTTTTTAAATAACGGCTAACTCCTAATCTATCCTTTTATAAGAGATGTAAATACTTAGAGCAGATTTCATATTTACTCGCTGGTTTACCCAATCTTAACCACATTTTTTAAAAAGGAAAGAAAAGAATCCATTTTTTCACGCAATTTTCAAGTAAAATGTTACTGGTTCATCTTAATATGTTAACGTCTATTCATTTTCTTGGCTATAAATCTAACCTAATGTCTTTTTTCTCCCCCCTTAGGAGACTCTGGTGTTGGGAAAACCACTACCATTAATCAAATGCTTGAAAGGTTGGAGGGCCCTGGAGCATTTGATGTGAAATATGGGTCAATTTTAGGAGAAGTCCTGTTGTATAACGAAATTAAAAAATCAAGGTTGTATATTTAAACTCTAAATTTGATTTGTCTGGTAAAAAAAAAAAAGTTTGCTCTAATATATAAATGTGCCTTGTTTTAAAAAGCAAACCTGTTATGTAAAAATGCAAAATTACTCAAAAGAGGAGTTAAGAAAATCTTTACTTTTCCAAAGTATTAACTCCCAGATTAATTCCTTTAAATGAGAAATTTTTACATTTATTTTAAATATAACTAAATTTAAAATCTCAATTTTTTTACATAACAAAGTCATTTAAAATCTCAATTTTTTTTACATAACAAAGTGCAGGTATGAGCTATTTTCCTTCCTGAAGAAGTGCACCTGAAACATGCAAATGAAGTGTGGCACGTAATGGGTTCTCTTGCACTACAAATACATTTTCTTCTCATGAAATACAAAAGTATTCTTTACAAAGAACTTTGTCATTCTCTATGTCTCTTCCTGAATTACAAAAGAAGGAATGAAAAAGAATCCTAGAAAAATGCAAAATTTTGAAGTTAATTAAAATGGTAGGTGTGCTGTTGTTTGGACGGAATAAGCAGGTGGACCGTGGGGACACCCGTGTCGGGCCCTCTTGTAAACGTCAGACACCCGGGTCCGGGGCCCCCTCGAGGCCCAGCACGAACCCCGGCCCTGGCCCCGTGGCTCAGGCGCAGGTGCGGAAGAGACACCTGCCCTCCCTGCAGGTGGTCTCCTGGCGGGAAGCCTGGCTGATTCCCCCCAAGCCACGTTCCCATTTTGCATCCGCACTAGTCAAGGCTGCCCTGTCTTCCCAAGACATCATGAATTCCTGCCCCTGTCTTTACCCAGTACCGCTCTTGGTCTGGGCCATTGTCACCTATGTGTTACACGAATGATTTTGGAATAGAATCCCACTGACCTTAAATGAGGCTGTAAAAAATCAGAAAAACATTTAATACCATAGGAATTTTTCTTTATCTGAATTGTTATAGTGGACCTTAAAAAATAAATCTCACTCTATGCTCACTATTTAAACTGAAGATTTTAATAAAGAAAGATAATATTAAAAAGAAACACCTGAAGCCAAAACCAAACTGGAGGTGAGCAGGACTTTATAAAGGGACAAGTGAGTTAATGGTTCACTACCCATTGGAAATACCAATAGCCTGGAATCCTAAGAATTTGTTTGTTTTTAAAAAAATTTTTTTAATGTTTTTTCAGTTTTAAGAGGCAGAGCGTCCGTGGGGTTGGGGCAGAGAAAGAGAGGGAGACACAGAATCCGAAGCAGGCTCCAGGCTCTGAGCTGTCAGCACAGAGCCCGACGCGGGGCTCGAACCCAAGAGCTGTGAGACCTGAGCCGAAGTCGGATGCTTACCTGACTGAGCCACCCAGGCGCTCCTGTCTGGTTTGTTTTTTAGAGTCAGCCTGTGTTGTTAAGTCTGGGTATCGGTTGTGATGGTGACAGTGGTGACACGGTGTTACCTGTAAAAAAGCGGAAACAGGAAAAAATATTTGTCTCCCTGTAGGAGAGAGAGATAAACTCAACACCCTGACACTTTGATTACATTTTGTTCCTCCAGCTGCAGTGGTAAACAGGCAAGTTTTGAATCTTTAAAACCTTTTGTTCCAACAGCCTGAAGCAGAATATCAGCATCTTGCTTTCTGAAAGTCACAAGACAGGATCCGCAAGTCTAGGTGCGTATTAATTACCTCATGTGAAAACTGCTTCCTGTCTCTGCTTGTGCAAGTCACGGTGTGCTTGTCAGGAATCTCGGAACCCACATTTCCACTGATAGTTTCAAATGGAAAATCCCGAAAAAGATCCACTCTCCTGTCAAACGCCATGCCCCACCCAAATGCTGGAATAGTTATGGGAGAACTTGCCCGAAAGTGGGACTCCGGCTTCCCCGGGGGATTCTGGACTGGGTCTACGTGTGAAGGCAGCGTCGCCCTGTTCTATTCTCGTGCTTGTGGAGAGGTTAAAATTCTGGATGAGCTTCCGGAACCTCGTCCTGGAGAGCCCTGACTGAAGGGTTTGGGAGCGGCCCCCCATTTCTGAAGAGGAAGAGCCAGCCGCCCACGGGGAGCTGCAGGGAAGGGAAAGGGCCTGGCTGCAGGGTTCCTGCCACAAGAGTTTCGGGGTCTGGTTTTCCCATGACATTTGCTGCCGTTCCATCCCAAGTGGCCGTGGTGGACAAGCCTCACTCGGGGAAAGAATGGATGGGTCCTGCTTCCCATGCCTTCGGTGGACACACCTGTGTGCGGCCTTCACGCCTCTCACATGCACTTCCTTCCAGTAGATGCGTAACGTCTTGCAAACCTAGATATTTTTAAGTCGTAGAAAGTTATCCGTGTCGATTGGGCAGAAAAGTACAGAGTTTGTGGCTGTCGTACCGTTGCGTGTGGCCGTGGCGGCACAGAGACGCTGCACACCACATACGAGTAAGGAAGTCACTAGAAACATTCCTTCTCTCACTGAACTGTCCCCGGGGTAATTGCTTGAAAATGACTACAATATACTAAAATTATGTGATTTTTGTATTTCCTAACACCTTAAAATAAATCACGGATATTCTCAAAGTACTCTAAATTTGTGTTTCTTTGTATGTTTGGCCTAACAGATGGGAAGACTATTAAAAAGCCAGAAGTCAAAACTGAAGAAAGTTCACTGAAAGACAATAATAAAGGAATGATCGTCTCAACGATAAATTTCAGCATCAGTATGACCGCTGCCAAAGCCAAGGAGATGATCCTTAAGAAGTTAGTAAGAAGAACGAAAGACAGTCTTGGAGCGCCAAAGAGCAACCAGGTAAAGCCCTCCCATGCCTTCTGACCAACTTCACCCACTCACGTCACAATGTGACTTATTTTCATTAATAATAATAAGAAAAGGATAAGTGTAGCATAGAGTCCTGCGCATTACTAGAAAATGCACTTTGAAATGGAGGCTTTGGTTTTTGGTTTTAATGTTTTTTTAAGTTTGTTTATTTTTGAGAGAGCGCGAGTGGGGGAAGGGCAGAGAGCGAGGGAGTCACAGAATCCGAAGCAGGCTCCAGGCTCTGCGCTGTCAGCACCGAGTCCGACGCGGGGCTTGAACCCACAAGCTGTGAGATCATGACCTGAGCTGAAGTCGGACGCTGAACCGATTGAGCCACCCAGGCGCTCCATGGAGACTTTGGTTTTAAAAATCAATATAATATGGTTTCCAACACGATGAATTATACTCATTCAGAATTACTAAAGCCGAAAGAAGCTCCTGGAATCTACATTAAACGTGAAAAGAGGAGGCAGGAAAATGTGTTAGATGCCATTGGTTTGGGAACAGCGTATTTGACCACATTTTCTTCCCATGAGCGTGGCTCGGGACCGTTAAAGACCAAAATTTAGCTGAGTAAACTTTTAACACTTATTGGCTTTATTCAGTTATTTGTGAATCTGCGAGGTACCCACCTAGAGACAGAGGGAGCTCCATGAAGCTGTACGAAATGAACGACTTTTCCAGGCACAGGGCGCGGGAGCAAGGAGGTTACTCTGGGCCAATAGCGGTTGGTCGTGGTGGTATCGCTGTCCTCCAGGCTGGCACGGTCCGCCGGGCAGATGACCTCATGGTGCTGAGGGTCTACTTTAAGATTCCATTCTGGGAGAGCAGACAGCTGTCGCTCTGGGTTTGGTGACATGGGGCTTACTGTTAAGTGATGGCTCAGGGTCTGTTGTGTTATTTTGAACATGACAGAAAGAGGGAAACTACCCACAGCCTCAGGGAACGGTACCAGAGGATGACCTTGTGGATAGTTTCTGCTCTTCTGAAAACGTGCTGCTTTCTAAAATCCTGTCTTCAAAACGGAATCGGGGCTGCTGCCTTTCATAGAAAAACAGGGCTGTCGTGACACGTGACTTTGTTCGCACGCTGCAGCATAATTACTGTTCCCAATTTGTAATTTAAAGGAAGGCAGTACTAACTCATGTGTTCTAAAACCTTTTGTCTTCCTCAAGATTGTAATATTCATTGATGACCTGAATGTGCCCGAATCAGACACGTATGGGGCACAGCCACCCCTGGAGTTAGTCAGACAGCTACTGGATTTGGGAGGACTTTACGATACCAAAAAACTCACGTGGAAGGTACAGTGTACCTAAGATCTTGTTCACATTAACTGTCGTTACTCAACAATGAAATATTTATAACAGCTTTGAGTGAATCGAGAAATTTAGAATATCCAGTCAGATGAACATATAGAACAAATCCAAAATCCTAACTTCACCCTAATTTAACCAATGGCACCTTTTGCAATTTGACATAGGTCCGTGGGTTCATGGAGATTCTTGTAGTAGGATTAAATATTGGTAAAAATTACAAGTGTCCTGTAGGTTTAATTTCTGGGTATATATAAATGCTCACTATTATCATATCAAGAGTTATCCAAACTTTTCAGTATGTTGGCAGTTAACGCATATGAGAAAAGCTAGTGAAAATGTGCCCTAAATTTTTTTCAAATGTTTATTTGTTTTTGAGAGAGAGAGAGAGATAGAACATCAGCAGGGGAGGGGCAGAGAGAGAGGGAGACACAGGATCAGAAGCAGGCTCCAGGCTCTGAGCCATCAGCACAGAGCCCAACGCGGGGCTTGAACTCATGAACTGGGAGATCATGAACTGAGCCGAAGTCGGACGCTCAACCGACTGAGCCCCCCAGGCTCCCCTCTTCATCTTTATATTCAAGAACACAGATCAAGGATCTTTAGTAGTATTGCAAAGTTCAACAAATTCCCAGGGAGCTGTTCCTGTGCGATTATTTTTGTTAATGGAACCAAATCAGAATGGCTTAAGGTTTTTAAAAAGTAAATGGCTGGGGCGCCTGGGTGGCGCAGTCGGTTAAGCGTCCGACTTCAGCCAGGTCACCATCTCGCGATCCGTGAGTTCGTGCCCCGCGTCGGGCTCTGGGCTGTATGGCTCAGAGCCTAGAGCCTGTTTCCGATTCTGTGTCTCCCTCTCTCTCTGCCCCTCCCCCGTTCATGCTCTGTCTCTCTCTGTCCCAAAAATAAATAAAAAGTTGAAAAAAAAATTAAAAAAAAAAAAAGTAAATGGACATGCCTCATTCGATTCCTTCTCGGTAAATCACGAGCCCTGTGCTCCAGAACGGACTTTATCTGTAGAATTAGATGGTTGCATTACAAATGGTTTCGTGTCTCAGAGAAACTTGGGCCCAGGATCCTGGACGGCACCCTCGCTGTTGAGTGGTGTCAGCTCAGACACCAGACCATCCTGAACCATCCATTGAGCCACAGTGGAGGGAGAAGCCCAGGGAGAACCTAGGAGACTAGGGCAAGAGAGGGAGCAAGAAATGGGTCTGGAGGACAGCCTGGAGAAGTTCTGGAACTGAGAAGAAAGTAGTGAAACCGACCTTTTGTGGAGTTTCTGTGGCTGGGCCGGGGCCCCAGGCAGAAGCACACCTGTTAAAAAACATTTCCTGTGCGTAGATGAGACACCTGCAGGGCCCCACCCAGCTTGCAGGGCTGGGATGCTCGTGATGTGACAGTGCATCCACGGGCTATGGCTGGATAGACAGTCCCCAAGCCAGCCCTGGCTTTTCTGGAGACTCAGTCACGTTCCTCTGGTTCCTTGCTCATCACCAGGCTCTCTTCGCTAGCCTCAATAACATGTTGCTTATTTTCCAGTAATTGCTTTTTAAAAGACAGGCTATTTCTGGGGCACCTGGGTGGCTCAGTCGGTTGAGCGTCCGACTTCGGCTCGGGTCATGATCTCGTGGTTTGTGGGTTCGCGCCCCATGTCAGGCTCCGTGCTGATAGCTCGGAGCCTGGAACCTGCTTTGGATTCTGTGTCTCCCTCTCTCTGCCCCTCCCCTGCTTGTGCTCTGTCTGTCTCTGTCTCTCAAAAATGAATAAATGTAAAAAAAAAAAATTTTTTTTTTAAAGATAGGCTATTTCTTGATGGCCTTTAGAAAGCCTCCTAGAAGTAATATGCCTTGGAATTGCATTTTAGGATTTTGGTTACTTCTAAGAACATAGATTTCTGTCATCATCATAACTTTTGTTTTCGCAGTAAGGGATTTTTTTGTCTAAACAAATGTAAATCTTGGTTCGTTGGGGGCTGGGAAATGGGTGATACCTCACTTTCTGCATTGTCCTTTTCACTCTTCCCACAGAATATTCAAGATCTTTCTCTGGTTGCCGCTTGTGTCCCTTCAGTAGCCAGGAGGCACATGAGCCCGCGTCTCCTCAAACACTTTTCCGTTCTGGTGCTGCCGCATCCTTCACAGAGCGCCTTACGTACGATTTTCCAGGTAACACGTCCGCTACATTTTCTACTGAAAAAGAATTTTAGTTCCACAGTGTGAGAGGAAACGTGAGAGTTTAAAACCACTGATGTTGAACGAAAATTCCCTTAAGGGGAAGGGTTTTACTCCCCCGCTTTCCAATTCTTTCTGGCCTGTGGTTGTAATTTGTCTCTAAATAGCAAAAATGTTGTGTTAGTGTGCATAAGAAATACATGTGGTGCACACTTTTTAAAGATTTTTTTTAGAGTTTATGTATTTATTTTGAGAGAAAGAACGAGCACGTGCAGAGTGGGGGAGGGGCAGAGAGAGACTCCCACGCAGGCTCCCCACTGTCAGCACTGAGCCTGACGCAGGGCTGTATCCCACGAACATTGAGATCATGACTGGAGCCGTAATCAAGCCCCCCAGGTGCCCCGAGAAACACCTGTGATGCACATTTAACGCGTGTTTGCAGTGTAGACCCTCAGACCCCATCTTCACAGGATTCTGATCCAGTGTCTCTGGGTTGGAGCTCAGGGAGCTGAGTCATTAATCAGCACACCTGAATTTTTGCTAAATGATTTGTTCTTTTTGTTTCATTGTAGAATACAAAACGAGAGGAAAAATCTGAAACGCCTTATTAGAAAAATAGCTCAACTTGAAATTAGTTTGATTAGAAAAATAAATCTGCGGGGCACCTGGGGGACTCAGTTGGTTAAGCGTCCGACTTCAGCTCAGGTCATGATCTCACTGTTTGTGGGTTTGAGCCCCACGTCAGGCTCTGTGCTGACAGCTCAGAGCCTGGAGCCTGCTTCAGATTCTGTGTCTCCCTCTCTGTCTGCCCTTCCTCCACTCACTCTCTGTCTCTCCCTCTCTCTCTCTCAAATAAAAACATTAAAAAAAATTTTTTAAAGGAAAAATCTGCGAGATTACCAATTTCTTCAAAACTAATTATATGTTTTCTTCTTCATAATATAAAATTTAAATATTAATTTTTAAATCTATTTTTCAAAAAGCACTTGGTAATTCTACACAATAACCCACACCTAAAAGAAAAAGTCTCGATGTAGAAGAATGTGTGTGTGCGTGTGTGTGCATGTGAGTGTGTGTGCGTGTGCGTACATCAACCCAAACCAAGGTAGTGGTTTTATCAGTTTGTGTTTCATCTCATGATCCCTGCTGAGGAGCAAAGAGGTACAAGAATTGCCAGGGCATCCGGTGGGATACACACAAGTAGGGCATGAATATTCCCCAGAGAACGCACAACACAGCCCTCTAGATCATTCACCAGACTCGGACCGGCCGGAATTCTCCCCAGTTTGCGAGAACTGAGTGTTTGCCGTCTGCTCAAAATGGATTCGAGATGCTAACGGTTTAAATGCCATTAATCCTCCGTGAGAGCACACGCCTCTCCTTTCTATCAGGGATTCCCTAGGAAGGATCGTGCTTAAGATTTGGGGCTAACTATAACATTTCTTTCTAAAGGCTCATTTGGGAATGTATTTCTCCATCAATAACTTCACCGTCGACGTCCAGAGAAGTAAGGATCAAACAACATCTTGCTCTCTGGCTGTGTACCACCAAGTCTGCCAGAACATGCTGCCGACCCCCGCCAAGTGCCACTACATATTTAACCTTCGAGACATGTTTAAGGTGTGTTTTCAATTCATTCGCTAGCCTCGTGGTAAATGTTAAGTTGAGCAGATGTATTTTACTAACTTGATTCTTTTCTCCATTTCTCTGCCATCAACATGCGATTATTAGAAGGGGGAGAAGGAGAAATCCAAGTCGATTCGTTTTGCTATTTCTCAGCCACTTATCCCGGGAGCCACTTAGAAAAGAATCATTAAGATAATTCCACGCAGAGAATTCGGTGATGAAGCTGCTAAGACCGTTAGCGTATTAAGATTCTCAGCGGGGAAAGCACAGACTTGGGGTTTGCTCTCTTTCCGAGATGTTACTGCAGCTCTCGGGAAGTGAAAGCGTACTTGCATTTCATAAAGATGCTTGAATTTCCACAAGCCCTGCTCTTCACGGCAGGAAACGTTGCCCACGGTGCCGATTCGGTCATTAGCCTCGGTCAAATAATTTTCCGAGTGAAAATACGAAGACCAACTATTTTGAATTTGGTCTTTCCCTCCTTGCCATGGACTCCATAGTCCAAGACAGTGCATATCATGTTTGAGTCCCAATTCACAATCTTAGGACATGTCAACCCTAAGAAGCACGTCTCTGTCACCACCGGCACCCTGCCTCCAGGTCGGCACCGAAGTCCAGACTCGGCTTCCCGTGCTGGCGAGGCCTCCAAGGCGCCTGGCCGAGGGGTCCTCAGACCCTCTCCCTCCAGGGGCGATGCCATGCCGTCTTTCCCTGACTGGTGACCGGCCCATCTCCTCAGAACTTCAGTTTGTCACTTGTAGACATGGACAGTTCTTACCTTGGATAACTGCTCCTATTTTTACAAGAATCCTAAACGTGCAAAAATTGAGCCTTTACTTCACACACTGCCTTCTAATGTTAAAAAGGAACTCTCATGCTGCGATCTCTAATAGCTTCTCCTAGGCTTGCTACAAGCTGAGAAGGCCGTTATCAACTCCAAAGAGACGGCGGCCCTGTTCTTTGTTCACGAAGCCACTCGAGTGTTCCACGATCGCTTGATTGACTCTGCTGAGAAAGGGCTTTTCTATCAGTTTCTTTCAAAAGAACTTGAGAATTATTTCCAGGTAAACTTCTATTTTAAAAAGTATTTCAAATGGTATCTTGGGCAAAAGTATTGTTTTCTAAAAATCCTCAGACATTTCTATTTCTTTACTTTAATTTTTTTTTATTTTTTAATTATTTTAGAGAGCGCGAACGCAAGTGGGGGGGAAAGGGGCAGAGGGAGAGACAGAGAATCCCGAAGGGGCTCTGCGCTGAGCCCGGAGCCCAACGCGGGGCTCAATCCCACGAACTCTGAGATCACGACCTGAGCCAAAATCAAGAGTTGGACAGACGGTCAACCAACTGAGCCGCCCAGATGCCTCCTTAGACATTTCTATGGTATTAATGAAAGGAGCTTTATTAACAATCCCCTTTTTTCACTTGATAATGTCTAAATAAGTCTAGATTTGATCTGATGGAAATGATCGGGTCTGGATGCCTCTGCTCGTGCATTTGGCCTCCGCGAGCCCTGAGGCTGCTCGTTTGTCTCCAGGCCGGGCAGGCGTGTGCACTCGTGGTACCTGCGCCCCCTTCAACTTTGTTCTCCCAGGTGCCCTGTGGTCCAGGTCCCGAAGGAAGGAAGGAGGTTCCGTGGACCGGCCCACGAGGGTTGTAAGGAAGCGGAGGGACGAGCTCAGGGCCTTTGAGGGGCCTCCTTGCTGGCTCCTCTCAGGAGAATTAGGGAGACGCTTTGGAATTCCTTTCCAGAGGTGACGCCTCTGTTCTTTTCTGTCTTCTTGGTGTGGTGCCTCTTTCTCTCGGCCCGTTTGCAGGAGCCCAGGAAAGATGACAAATTCAAAGGTACTACTATATTTACAACAGTAAAAACAGAATGTTGGAACACAGACCTTATCCATAGAGATACACACGTGAACATAAACTCAGAATACGACACGTGCACGGGTATGTCAATCTGTGTTCGTGAACATACGTACTTTTCACACAAGACACAAATTCAGAAAACTTTCAAAAATATTTTCTAGGGGCGCCTGGGTGGCTCAGTCGGTTGAGCGTCCGACTTGGGCTCAGGTCGTGATCTCACAGTCTGTGAGTTCGAGCCCCGCGTCAGGCTCTGTGCTGACAGCTCGGAGCCTGGAGTCTGCTTCAGATCCTCTGTCCTCCTCTCTCTGCCCCTTCTCCGCTTCACTGTGTCTCTCAAAACACACACACACACACACATTAAAAACAACAACTATTTTCTAGACACTCTCATCCTTATTTTTTCTAATCCAAGTTCCCTGCTCCTCCGTCCAGATCCCTCTTGCTGTCTTCATGTTAACGCACATCACTCCGCCCGCCCATCTTTTTTTTTTTTTTAACATCTAGTAAAATAATCCTTCTGCTGAGTGCCCAGGGGTAATCCTTCCTATGCCCGTGTTCAGCTCCACCTCCACTCTCTTGTGGAGTCTCTCAGGGCTTGGCCGGCGGCCGGTTCTCCTTCCTTGGACCTGGGGGTAGCCCGCATACCCCCCGCATAGTCTGAGGTGAGAATTAATGGCACTAATTTACGTCAGGTGTTTAGAACAGCTTGCGAGGGAAGAACTAGACCTTATATCGACGCTTCAAATATAGACAGGTGGTTTGGCAGAAAGAACCTGAACTCCAAAGCCAGACTTGGTTTGCCGTCCAGATCTGTCTCGTGCTCCCTGGGGTACTTCATGCTCAACGCGCAAAACCACCTGCAAGACCGTCCGGTGTTTGTCCACTGTGCCCTCTGCACCGCCCGGTCGCCCTGGCCCGGTGTTTCCCACCTCGGGTCGGGGGTGTGGCACACCCACCCGGGCCCGCAGCCGCACCAGAAACCTCGGCATCTCAGCCCACGTGGTGGCCGGAAGGTAGCAGTGTCCTCTGTCTCTGCCTCCACTCGGTGGGTCCCTCCCCAGGCGCGCCTCTGGCCACCCCTCAAGATCCAGCTCGCACTTCCTCTTTCGGCGGATTTTTCTGGCCAACACCATACCCTTTCCAGTTTGAGAGTCCCCTCTCTGTATCTTCCTAGGACTCTGGACTCTTCCTACCTTACAACTTATGATCATGTGATTACTTACCTCTCCCTCCAGGCTCTGAGTCCATGAGAATGAAGTCATTGATTTTTCTCTCTTCCTAAGTCTCCAGAATTTAGCACCCTCCTTACTCTCAGTTGGTGCTTGATAAAGATATCTGGGGGGGAGGGAGGGAGGAAGGAAGGACGGAAGGAAGGAAGGAGGGAGGGAGGGAGGGAGGGAGGAGGGGAAGGGTAGGAAGGAAAGGATGCAGAAACTTTGCTAAAATAACTACCTAAAGAGAGCCCATTCCTGCCCCTGGTGAAGTTCCTAAACTCTCTCCTGTAGATGCCGACTGCAGTTCGGATTTAGGGCTTTGCTAGACCGGGGGCGCCTGGGTGGCTCAGTGGGTTAAGCGTCTGACTCTTGATTTCGGCTCAGGTCACGATCTCACGGTTCCTGAGTTCAAACCCCGTGTGGGGCTCAGTGCTGACAGTGCAGAGCCTGCTTGGGATTCTCTGTCTCTCTCTGTGTCGTGATTTTATTTATGATTTATTATTTATTTATTTCACAAGCTTAAAAAAAAAAAAAAAGACTTTGCTAGACCAAGCAATAGCTGTAGAGGGGGTAGGACACGAGTTTGCCCTGGACTCCTGCCCTGTGGCGGGCCGCGACAGCTGCGGTGCCCCAAGTTAAAGACGGGGTAACAAACCTTCCCGAAGGACATAAGGTCACCAGTGAACCCCGTGTGAACGAGGGTGTATGCAGTATCAGTCTGTCAGCTGGTCGGCTGGCTGGCTTTTTAAACAACATGCGGTGACGCTGACAGCAGCTAACGCTGGAAGCACGCCTGTTTTCAGAGACGGTCTCCGAGGCATCCCTGCGAGGTACGTTCCGTTGTTACCCTCACTTTACAGATGAAGACACTGAGGCGGAGAGGGGCTGGGAGCTTGTCCGAGGTGACAGAGCTCGTTAGGTGGTGGGGTCCTCCAAACCCAGGGTAGCTGCCTCCAGGTGCCCCCGGAAGCGGAGCCTCGACCTTGTCTCCCGAAGGCCCGTCAGGAAGTTGCGTGCCGGACACCACGTGACGGCAGTGCCGGGACGCCACGCGGAGGGCCCGACTCTGGAAGGGCCGAGACAGGTCCACGCACATGCCGCGAGGACGGGACCAAGAAGGAATGCTCCCTCCCCCTAGTTTTAGGGGGGCAGGACATGGTCCGACTTCCAAGGGGAGGTAGCCCGTGACCTTGGTAGGAAACATGGGAGCTGGCCCCGGGGGAACGGGATGGTGTCGTTGTTGACTAAACTACAGACTTTATTTGGAATCGCCAGCGTTTAATTAAGCATTCGTCGAGGCGGGGAGATTGCAGTTTGTCTGGGAACCATCATCACGTGGATTGGTTTGCGAAACCACCACCGCGGTCGTGACCTAGAACTGTTCCCCGCCCCCACCCCTGCTACCAGCTGCACGGTGGTATTTAACACACGAATAAGGGAAGAGTCTTTATTTTTCATTGTTGGTGAGACTTCAAGTTGCTATTTCCACAACAGGGGCTCTTAGGGCCCGCCGGCCTTCAGGGAGACCGTAGACGGAAGTCCACATCAGTGCGTGTGGTTTCCTTTGCAGCCCCCGTATGTTACTCTCTGCACTTAAAATACCGTCCCGAGAAGGGCTGCATAGGCCTCGCGGCCTAAAAAGGTCCGTGGCACAAAAAGGTGAAGAACCCCCGGATCGACTGAGTATATATCTACCCCAGAGCTTCTCCGGAGTAGATATATCACATTCGTTTTGATAACAAGTAGAATTTTGCTCTTAACAGATATTCAATTATGATCTTACAACAGATTAATTGGACCAAAGAAAAACTGATGGGCGACTCAATCGTCTTTGTGGATTTCTTGGATATAAACAAGCCTCACAGAAAAAAGTTCTATCAGAGCACCAGCGACTATGAGAAACTGGCCAGTGTACTGAATGAATTCCAAATGAAGCTGAGTTTATCATCCTCGGAGGTACAGACATGCACCATGTGAAATCGGAGCAGTGCTGTTCTTGTGTGTGCGCGCGCGTGCGCGTGTGTGTGCCCGCGAGTGTAAGAAGGAGCAGGGGAAGGGTGTGCCCCCATCAGGCGGACCATTGGAACTGCGGGTTTCCACGGCTCCGTCCTGGCTGGCTTCCGCTAGCAGGGCGCGTTGTAAGCCAGGTGCACGACTCGGGCTGTGGGGGCTGCGGGGTCCGGGCGAGAGGAGCTGAGAAATGCAGGAGAGGCCGAGGCCGCTTTGGGAACAGCCCCCCTTACGTCGCGGTCGTGGGCAGAATGGTGTCGGCACAGAGGCGCCCTCCAAGTCACAGACGCCGTGACCCCATTTCCTGGGAACCCCCTCCCCGCCCCCATGTCCCGCCCCTAACGGAGCAGTAGAGGCACAACCTGGATGCTGTTGTTCCCCCGCTCCTCTCTCTCCAACCCGTACCCCCTCCTCCTCCTCCTCCTCCTCCTCCCCCCTCTCCTCCTCCTTCCCCTCCTCCTCCCTCCAGCCAGAACCTCCCTCCTCCCCTCCTCCTCCCCCCTCTCCTCCTCCTTCCCCTCCTCCTCCCTCCAGCCAGAACCTCCCTCCTCCCCTCCTCCTCCCCCCTCTCCTCCTCCTTCCCCTCCTCCTCCCTCCAGCCAGAACCTCCCTCCTCCCCTCCTCCTCCCCCCTCTCCTCCTCCTTCCCCTCCTCCTCCCTCCAGCCAGAACCTCCCTCCTACCCCTCCTTTCTCCAGCCTGTACCTCCTCCTCCTCCTCCTTCCTCCCTTCCTCCCCCTCCTCCTCCCTCCAGCCCAAACCCCTCTCCTCCCCCTCCTCCTCCCCCTCCTCCTCCCCCTCCTCCTCCCCCTCCTCCTCCCCCTCCTCCTCCCTCCAGCCCATACCATCCCCCGGCATGCCCACAGGAACACTGACGTAGGGACAGGCCTCATCGCACACGTTTCCCTTCCACACGTGTGACCCAGTTGACGGGATCGGAGAATACTGAGTCTCACTCCTGGGTCCCTGTATGTACAGCTGCGGTGAACACGTGGTTTGCCCGTGCCTCCAAGCAGTTTTCTTGTCCCCTTTCCTCTCCCAGACTTCTCATTCCATGGTGTTCTTCAAGGAAGCCATAGAACACATCGCAAGAGCGGCCAGGGTCCTCCGGCAGCCGGGGAGTCACATGTTACTGGTAGGGATTAAATTGCTCAGATGTTTTTAAGCTCGCAAAGCAAACATTGAGGAGGTTGATAAAATCTACCTCGCTTGCAGAAGTCCTATTTACGCCAACTTTGTACCAGTGGAAGCTTGCAGCCATCGAGCCCCGCGGCAAGACCATTTTCCTCTCTAGGGTTTGCATAAGACATGTATCCACAAGGAAAAATGCTTGGTTTGGGAAGGCAGGTGATGGCACTGTCACCATCATCTGTCACATGTCCCCGGCACTAGTGCAGCCTCTGGGCAGGTGGAACTTGAGAACAGTGTACTTACTGGAAGATGGACTCAGAAACATGAGTCTTCGCTCAAAGTTCTGCCTCTCACGAAAGCAAGTGGGAGTTAGGTTTTTGGACAATCCCCAAGTAACTGGACTAGAGGAAAGCTTTCAGGAGGCTCAGTGAAGTCCAACATGTTCGGCCAATTACACGAATCATGTTATTCGTGAACATTTAAGCTACCGTTCATGCCTATTACTTATCTATTTCATACTACTGTAACTATTTGCTTAACACCATTCTTTTCCCAGAAGTGCTAGAGCTTTCTTTAAACAGACGTGTGCAAGACTAATTAAAAGGAGTCACATTTTGAAAAATTGAAGTAAAAACACGAAAGCCAGTACTTTCTCCACCAAAACGCTCCCTTTACTAGCCTTTCTCACCTCATAAATGGCACCCGCGTCTATCTGCTCTGGCCAGAAAGCCAGGAACCCCTCATTCTTGAGGCGTCTCCGTCACACCCCGCCCTCGGTCATCAGTATGTCCTGGCCATGCGACTTCTGAGATGTACTCCAAGTCTGCTCTCTTGTACGCATCTCCGCTGTCGCCACCCTGCCCGGGCCGCTCCCACCTCCCCTGGGCTCCTGCAGCCGCTTGCCTCCCGCAGTCCCTGTCACTCGTCCCTTGATTCCACTTCCTAGTCCTTAGCGCTGTCTGACCTGATCTATTTAATTTGTCACTTACTTATTATCTGTCTCCACATTTGGAACAGAAGCTCTAACAGCGATGGTTTCCTCTGTCTTGTTTCCATTATCAGCATGTTATTTTTTTACTCCCAAATGGTACATGGTCTCCGTTTGCTTCTTTTACCACAAAGTGACTCTTTCGTTCCTAATAACAAGTAAGTTTACCAAAAGTTCTCAATTCTAAAATTCCTGAGATTGCATTCAGAACAATTTTTTAAAACATAACACTCAGCTGGAAGCTTGCCTCCTTAACGATGCTTTCTCACGGCCCTATCATCATATCAGAGGCCCTGTTAAAATACAAGGTAAAGCCTGGCAAGTCCCTGTTTCCTCTCTGATCCTGTGTCTACTTTTCCCAGTTTAACACCATCAATAGATCTTTGCCCTGGGTCAAGCTAGCACTAGGGTTCACTTGTGTAAAACAGTAATATGGGGGCGCCTGGATGGCCCAGTCAGTTGAGTGTGCAACTCTTGATTTCAGCTCAGGTCATGATCTCACGGTTGTGGGATTGAGCCCTGCATTGGTCTCTGTGCTGACAGCATGGAACCTGCTTGGGATTCTCTCTCTTCCCACCCACCCCCCCCCGCCCCCTCCTCTCTCTCTCTCTCTCTCTCTCTCTCTCTCTCTCTCTCTCTCTCTCAATAAACATTTTTTTTAATTTTTTAAATTTATTTTTAAGACAGAGAGAGACAGAGCATGAGTGGGGATGGGGCAGAGAGAGAGGGAGAGACAGAATCCAAAGCAGGCTCCAGGCTCCGAGCTGTCAGCACGGAGCCCGACGCGGGGCTCGAACTCACGAACCGTGAGATCGTGACCTGAGCCAAAGTCGGATGCTCAACCGACTGAGCCACCCAGGAACCCCTAAACATTTTTATTTTTAAAAAATAAAAATAAAAACAAAAAGTCACAGCTGGCATTAAAAAAAAAAAACCACAAAAACAAAAAACAAAAACATGACTGAAAGCTGCCCCAGCCTGAGGCTTCAGCAAGAAGAGGCAGCTGGAAGGAGTGTAATGGCTTGACGAAGAACATTTAAAACAGATTTAAAAATACACGAGACCTAGATTCGTTCACTCAGAGGAGCTTAGTTGAATAGGTAAAGTACACAAACCCTACATGACTTGTTAAAAGTAAGCGTTACTCAGTTCAGCTGGATTGTGTCGCTGAACCACCAGAGCCAGAAAATAAGCTTCTAGAGGCTGCCCTCCCACCTTGGCTCATGGCTCCTGTTCCAAAACCGGCAACATGGCATCTTTCTGACCCTTCAGCTGTCACACCTCTCCCTCTGTCTCTCCGTCTGACCACAGCTAGGAAAGGTTCCCTGTTTTTAAGGACTCATATATTTAGACTGGGTCCAACCAGATTGTCCGAAATCATCTCCCCATTTCAAGGTCATTAATTTTAATCACATTGGCAATGTCTTTTTGCCATATAAGGTAATCCATTCACAGGTTCTAGGGACATATTTGGGGGTGACGGCGAGGGTTGCAAGGGTATTATCCTGCCTAACACAGACAGTACATATGTATATTTCTTTTAAGTGCTTTCAAAGATGGGTGCATAAAACAATAATTATAAAATTGTTAGGCTTATGACATAAATATTTAGTATCTATAATAATAAATAGCACAAAAGAGGAAGGAGCAAATGGAGTTGCACTGAAGCAAACTTTCTGTGTTTTACTGGAATTAAGTCAGTATTAATCCGGAGTAGATAAAATATCCAGCATCATTCCTAGACAAACCATGAAAAAAACCTCAAAAAATACATTATAAAAAACAACAAATGAATTAAAATAGAACTCTAGAAAATATTGAGTTAACGCTAAAAGAAGGTAGTAAAGGGGAAACAAAAGGGAAAAAGACACAAGACATGTAAAAAACAGCAAAATGGCAGACGTAAATCAAATCATATCAATCATAACATTAAATATAAATCCACCGAAATGTTCCAATAAAAAGTCAGAGATTGTAGGAAGCATTTGTAAAAGGACAAACTCCAAGCATACGCCATCAACAAGAGTTGCGCTTTAGAGTCAAAGACACAGAATGGTTGAACGTGGAAAGATGGAGAAAGATAAGTCATGCCAACAATTCCCCCAAGAGAGTTGGAGTGGTGATACTAATACCAGACAAAATACACTTTTCAGGGAAAAAAAGTGTTCTGAGGGAAAAGAAAGATGCTGTAATGGTAAAAGGATCAATCACCAGAAAGATATAACAGTTATAAACACACACACACACACACACACACACACACACACACCCCTAACGACTAAGCCCAAAATATGTTGACGCCAAACAGACAGCAGTGAAGAGAGAGAAATCAGCATTTCAACAGCAATGATTGGAGACTCGATGTCCCCACTCTCAATAACTGGTAGAGCTACTAGATAAAAATCAGCGAGGACGTAAACACATCGATGATATTGTAAAACAGCTTGACCTAGTTGACATATATAGAAGACCCCATCTAGCAGCAGCAAAGTACATGTCCTTCTGAAGCTCGCTGGAACATTCTCCAGCATAGACCACCCGCCAGGCTCTAACACAGGCCTCAAAGTTAAAAGGATTGAAGTCATTCGAAGTAGGTCCTCTAACCACAATAGAATTAAAGCAGAAATCAGTAACAGAAAGAAACTTGACATATTCACAAGCATGTGAAATTTTAACAACATATCCCTATGAGTCAAAGCAGAAATCACAAGAGATATTAGAAAATACTTTGAGATGGATAAAAACACAAGATACATAGAGCGGTGCTTGGAGGGAGATTTACAGCTATCAATGCCGATATTTTTAAAAAGAAGAAAAATCTCGACCTTCCACATTAGGAAACTACAAGAAGGAAAGAAAACCCAGCGCAAGCAGAAAGGAAGAACCAATAAAGATGAGAGAAGAAAGTAGAGAACAGAAACACAATGGAGAATATCAATGAAACCGAAGGTTTGCTCTTTGAAAAGATCGACAAAATTGACAAACCAAGAAAAAAAGAGAAGGAGAAGTCCATTATTAAAATTATTGAAACCAGGAATTAAGGAGAGGACGAAACTACCAACATTACAGAAATAAAGGTTCTACGAGAATACTGTGAACACCTGTCTGCCTGCACATCGGATGGCCCAGAGGAAACGGACACTTGCTGGGAAGACACAGATGATTGAACTAAGGAAATCAGAAGTCTGAATAGACCTCCACAACGAGATTTAACTGGGAATTTGAAAACTTCCCATGAAGAAAAGCCCAGGGCCAAACGGCTTCCCTGGAAAAATCTGTCCAACATTTAAGAAACAATTAAACGAATCCTTACAAACTCTTCCAGAGAATGGAGGAGGGAACAGATCACAACCCACCCACGAGGCCAGTATCGCCCGATACCAAAACCAGACAGACACCTCAAGGCAAGAGAACACTACAGACCAAGATCTCTTGTGAATAGAGTTGTAACTTTCCTGAACAAGGTATCCGTGAACCAAATGCAGCAACGTGCTAGGTATCCTCCGCGGTGGCCAAGTGAGACTTCTCCCGGGAATGCGTGTCTGCATTAATATCCAGAAAGCGGTGCTGCGGTGAATTGTATTAATACGACACAGGGCAAAAACCACAGGAGTGTCTGTGCAGAAAATGTGTTTGATAGAATCCAACACCATTTATGATCGTTTTAAACTCTCAGCAAAAAGAAACAGAAGGGAGCTTCACCAACCTATAAAAGGCATCTGTGAAAAACTTGTAGTTAGCCTCATGCTCACTGGTGAAAGAATGTTTTTCCCTCAGACCGGGAACAAAGCAAGGATGTTGTCTCTCACAATTTCTACTCAGCCATACACCGGTGCTTCAGCCAATGCAGTTAGACAAGAAAAAGGGGGACAAAGGCATCCAGATACTTATAAGAAGTAAAACTGTCTTTAGTCACAATCCGCATGATCCTGTTTCTAGAAAATCCTAAGGATGAACCAACTGATTAAAAATAGTCCAAGGGACACCTGGTTCAGTCGGTTAAGAGCCCGACTTCATCTCAGGTCATGATCTCGCGGTCCGTGAGTTCAAGCCCCACATCGGGCTCTGTGCTGACAGCTCAGAGCCTGGAGCCTGCTTCCGATTATGTGTCTCCCTCTTTCTCTGCCCCTCCCTTCTGCGCACGCTGTCCCTCTAATAAAACATTAAAAATTAAAAAAAAACATAGTAGGAATTGCTAGCAAGGATACTGTTTTTTCGCTGGTGGGAAGGCAAAATGGCACAGTCACTTTGAAAGATAAGTTGGTGGGTGTTTACAAAACGAAACGTGGCCTCACCCCATAGTCTAGCAGTCATGCTCCCAACATATTTGAAAACTTCTATCCTCACAACAACCTTCCCATGCATGATGATAGTGACTTCATTCTAAACCTGACACAACCAAAACGTCCTTCAATAAGAGATGAAGTGGAGTACAATGGAATATTATCCAAAGACCCGAAGAAATGAAATAATCAAGCCACAGAAAGACATGGGCAAATCGTAAAGGCTTGTTGCTGAGTGAAAAAAGTCAGTCTGGAAATCCTACACGCCGTGTGATTCCAGCCCTGTGGCATTCTGGAAGCAGCAAAACCACAGAGATGACACATGATTGGGGGTCGGCACGGGCTGGCAGAGAGAAGGGAAGGTGAGACACCTGCTGTCGGAGAGGAGCGGCTATTCTGTACGATGCTGTAAGGAGGAACAGGAACATGCGTGTGTCCAGGCCAAAGAGAGAACCTTGATGTATAAAACTTTCAAAAAGTCATTTAGGCGGTCGGGGGTCCCGGGATGGAGTGCAGAACGTGACAGGACGATCAGACTGTTGCCAAAGGTGCAGCGAGCTCCCCGAAGAGGATGGGGGGGGGGGAAGGAAGTGACCTGAGGAACTCTGAAAATGAGTGGCGTCTGTAAGACCAAAGGTGGAGGAAACCGCTCGTGAGCACTGATCTGGAGCTGATGGAGTGGTGTCCGTGGGAGGACGGTTAACTTCTGATGCCACCATATGTATGTACGTACGTGTCACAGCTGAACAGTTAGGTAAAGGATGGCACGCGGGGCAGCCAGTGTTCTCACTACGGGAGTAGGCAGTTACAGGCGAGCCAGCGGAAGAGGCGACAGTGATCCGTGGAGTGACGGATGAGAGGTGAAGACCTCAGTCGAACTCACATTGGATTTAACGTGGACGGTTACATACAGACGTACTTACGGGAAAGTGTGCGTGCACACAGGCTGGCATACAACCACAAGTGTCCTCGTTGTATCAGCCGGGAGAAGCTGGAAACGTGCAGCCGGAACACAGGCACACCCAGCACCCAGGTCTTGGTTTCTGATGCCATCCTTCAATAAAAGGGCCAGGGCTCCTGGGGAAAATGGCTTACTGAGGGCTGGCGTGAGAGGCTGGCATGAGAGAGCATGGAAGGTCTTGTCTTGTAGGGCCAGAAAGGAAGTGCTTCAAAAGACTCTCAGTGACAGGAGTATGTCAGAGGGATAAAAGGAGCCAACTCAGAGACCTCCCGGTGGCCGTAGCCCAAAACAACAAAACAAAGTAGCATTGGTTATAACTCAAATGATAAAAACATGATTGGATAAATAAACAAGTGGAAGAAAGAGACACATCTCCCATACAGAATTCTAAATAATGTATGCAGATATCTGCCCGCAAGGAGTTGGAGCATAACTACCCCCTCCTTGACTGTGAGCTGCTATCAGTGACTTTCCCCCAAAGGGTGCAGAGTGGAAAGGGGGAAAAGCAGTAACTTCACAGTGGAGAAGCCTGACACACACACACAGCATTATCTAGGTGGCCAAGGTCAGCATCGACGGTGATAAATCGTGTTGGTAAATGGCACTTTATCCCTGTGGTCTTCCCACCCCAAAGCACGTACCCCTAGTGTGGTCACAAGGAAAACACCAAGAAGGTCCCAACCACGACGCCTGACCAGCACTCTTCAAAACTGCCCAGGTCATCAAAACCAAACAAACAAAAACGAAAAGTCTGAAACCGTCATAGGCCAGAGGAACCTACGGAGGTTTAACTACTAAATGTGATGCGGTGTCCTTGATAGGACCCTGACCCAGAAGGGGACGTTAAGGGAAAATGAAGGAACGCCAAATAATGGATGGATTCTAGTTAATAATTACGTATCAGCATTGTTTCACTAGTGGTAACAAATGCATCCTACTAGTTAGATGTTCGTAGGGGAAGCTGGATGTCGGGTATATGACAATTATCTTTTGTATCTTGGCGATTTTATTGTAAATCAAAACCCTCCTAAAATTTTTTTTAAAAACTTATTTTTTTTTAATGGACAAGAGACTTAACTAGATAATTCACTAGAGAAGATGCATGAATGCTAGTAAGCATGCAAAAAAAATAGTCAACATCATGAATCCTCAGGGAAACGCAAATTGAAACCACACTGAGATGTCACCACACATCTACCTGAATGACTGTCGTCAAAAAGATGGTCAGTAGCCAGTGTTGACCAGGATGTGGATAAACTGGACCTCGGATACATTGCTGATGTAAAACAGTTCGAGCATTTCTTCTGAAGTGAACTCAGATTTACCCTTTGACTGAGTGGTTCCATTCCTCCGTATCTACGCAAAAGAAAGTAAAACAAATGTTCTCTCAACGACTTGCACAGAAAGGATCACGGGAGCATTATTATAGCGGCCACAAAACGGAAACTCTCAGAACATCCATCAGTAGATGATGCATAAACAAAAGGTGGTCTAGCCCATCCAACAGGATACTATGTAGCAGGAAAAAGGAGCAAACTAACACACAGGAACCACACACCATCCTGCTGAGTGATGTGCAAAAGGCTTCATGTTTATGATTCAGTTTGTAGGAAACATCCGAACACTGTGAATCTGTAGAGACAGGAGCATGTTAATGGTTGCCTGGGACTGATGCCAGGATGAACGCTATAGACAGGCCTTGGGGTATCTTTCTAAACATGGACTGTGGTAGGGGCGCCTGGGGGGCTCAGTCGGTTAAGCATACGACTCTTGATTTCAGCTTAGTCATGATCTCATGGTTCATGGGTTCAGGTCCCCGCGTTGGGCTTTGCGCTGACAGCATGGAGCCTGGAGCCTGCTTGGGATTCTCTCTCTTCCTCTCTCCCTGCCTCTCTCCTGCTCATGCTGTGGTTCTCACCTTCTCTCAAAATAAATCAATAAGCTTTTTTTTAAAAAAATGGACTGTGGTAACAGTTGCATAACTCTGTGATTTTACTAAAAATTATCAAATGGTACGTATGAAAGCCGGTGGTCTGTAAATTATACCCCAGTAGAGCTAATACTTTGGTAATAAAGGTAATACTTTGTCACGATTACCAAAGAGCACTTAAGTTTTTACTACTCAGAATAAAAGACCTACTTCAATTCTTATAAATGAGAAATCAAATATTGGCAATAACATAACGATGATTTTGTAAACCTGTCGATGCCATTTTTCCAGATGGTGTTATCTTTACAGCGAAGGCGTCTCATACATTTCAAGAGACCATAAAGAGCAAAGAAGAAAATACTGAATGTGTATGAACACCTTACAGAACTCTGGCCAATGCTTTAGCTATGTTTAATGTGTTTCCCAAAAAGGTTATAAAAATAGGTACTTTCACTGTGTGAATTTCTGGTGCACAGACTTGGGAAACGGTGAAAGATTGAAAGATTCCCGGGGCGTCCACAGGAGTCTCACGTTGGATTGTTCTTCTTCCAAAGATTGGAGTAGACGGGTGTGGGAAGGAAGCGTGTGCGACCCTGGCGTGTCACCTGATGGAGTGCAAGCTGTCCCCCGTGCCCTCAGCTCACAGTCAGGCCCATGTGGAGTTCAAAGAAGCCCTCAAAAGGGGGATTATCCAAGCAGGATTAGAAGGGAGCCCCACCGCTTTGATAGTTGCTAACATAAACCTAAAGCAGGTAAGTACCTTTGATCTTTGTTATTTGCTGACGTTTGCTGTGTAAGTGGCTCCCCCGCCCATTTAATATCCGGAAAGAAAATCTGGCCGGTCCCTGCTGTGTTGTTCATGATTCTGCCCTTCCCCACGCACAGCCCACAGAGGCCCTGGTTGGGAACCCACACTGCACGTAGTTTTGCATGAGCCCTACGACAGAAGCATTTTCCGTCTTTATGATGTTCGTTGTAATCAACGAAATATAATTTTCATTGTGAGTAATTTGTGTAGCTGAACTTGTTTTCTAGTCTGGGTTTTGGAAAAAAAAAAAAAACACAGAAACACAAAACAAAAAACGCTATCATCTGAATCCGCTGTCTACTCTTGGGCACAGCGCCCTGTGCTAATTTTACCGTCGAATTTAGCACTTTCCTTGCAGGAGATGCTTTGTTTACAGATAAGCAAAACAAACAAACAAAAAAATGCTAATCACCCAGCTACTTTTTTAATCTGTTGCTTGGTGTAAACCATGCCTTTCCACGGCCTCCACGGAACTGGGGAATCCCGCTCAGGTTGTAGTTACTTCTTTGTGGCGACATTTAAAGGCAACATTGTTTATGATCTATGATCCAGACTCATTTAAAGGCAACATTGTTTATGATCTATGATCCAGACTCATACACTTATGAGTGTTGTTTCACTTTCCTCTTGTTTCTTCTCTAATCCTGAGCCTCTGTCCCTAGAGTTTTGTTTTTCTTTCATGTGGTATTTCGAGGGTAAATCCGAGTGAGTGCTATGTTGTATCTGCTGTTCTCCATAGTATCCAATTTTCTGCCTTAATTATATGTCTTCCCTCTCCCAATTTTATTTATTTTTTTAAGTTTTGGTTTTGTTTTTGTTTTTTGAGACAGAGACAGGGTGAGTGGGGGAGGGGCAGAGAGAGAAAGAGAATCCCAAGCAGGCTCCACGTGGTCAGCACAGAGCCTAAAGTGAGGCTGGAACACATGATCCGTGAGATCATGACCTGAGCCAAAACCAAGAGTCGGTGATCAACCAGCTGAGCCACCCAGGCACCCCTCCCTCTAGATACCCCGCCCTCTTCCTCTGCTTGAGGTTTCTTCTAGGCACTTCTGGATTTCCGAGGATGTCCTGTCTCATGCCAGGGGCCTGCTGTTTAATTTAAGAAATCATTTTTCAGAAAACCACTATCAGGTCAAAGCTGAGATGGACCCATCTTACCCAGGACTTCAAGGTCATTGGATCTCGTCTCCCCACTCTCCAGGTTTCTCCTGGCCGCATCATTGCTTTCCATGTGAATCCCCAAAATAGTGTCATGACCCTGTTAAATTAACATTTGTTAAGTGGAGCACAGGGGGATGGTGAGCCACAGTTCCGCAGAAGACGACAAGAGACGCTGAAATAGAGAAGTTTCTTGCTCACAGGTCCTGGAAGAAGCACACGGCCTGCCTCGAGGGACCGTGCGGGGAGGTCAAGGTGGGGTGCGGGCAGAGAGGCAGGACCCGGGGCGTGTGCCTTCATGGGGGTCTGTGAGTGGAGTGACTCGGGGTTCCCGGGTCGGGGCCAGATCTGTCCGCTCAAATCTAAAGAGCAGTGTTTCAGTGCACCCCCACGGGGGTCCTATCTAAGGGGTGCACTCGGTATGGGGACCCCGGGTGGCGGGGAAGACCTACCAGGGGCTCATTCCTGCCTGTCACTCTGCCGGCTACCGCGTGAGCGGCTGGCGTTACCATCAGGGTCCCCGCAGGCTGCTCGGTGGGACAGAATAGATGCCGAGGCCGCGACACCACAGAGTAGCTAAAACTACCAGTGGGAAATCGGTGTGTTTCATAAGCTGAGTCCCGGGAGCGACAGGAAATCCGGTAGCCCCGCGTCAGCAATCCTGGCCCTGCTGGCCCCTGCCCGCCAGCTCGCTGCCCTCTCCCACCCCCGCCGGGGCTGAAACACCAGGAGCCTGAGGAGCCTGAGGATGGTAGAAATGCATGGTTTTTAAATACAGCTTGGATTTATTCTTAAAATGAAAATGCTCGTACTTTTCAGTAAGAACTCCTCTCGTAGAATTTCTTTCACTGCCCTTCGTCCCCTGGCCCCTCTCTTGCTGGATCTGGAACCCTGCCGCCGTGTTGCTTGTAGCGCGTGCGTGTGTGGTGGTCTCCATAAGCCGTCTGGAGCCAGGTCCAGCCTGAGGTACGAGCCTGGGGAGCCGCTCGTACCGCCCCCCCACCCCCCACCCCCCACCCCCCACCCCTGCCATGAGTCTGGTCCCAGTGGCACGGGCGTTTGCATGCCCTCAGTACCGCACACGTCTCTCTCCTGTTCCAGTGAATGAACGGAGGGACGACGCCTATTTTTACTCAGACACAAAAGACATTGGATGGGTTTAAGAGAAGTTTAGCTTTCAAAAAAAAAAAAAATTAACCTGAATTGTCCTTAAATACTTTGGCCGTCTCAGTTTGGTGCGTTAAGAATGGAATCACTCCTGATTGAATATCCGTTTCACCTAAGGAGTCAATTTTGGAAGATTTGGACAGCGTTCTCAACTTGCAGAAAACCCTTGACTTGTTTGAAGAAGACGAGCTGGGCTCCGTCGCGCTACAGATCCGATCCTTTGCTGAGCCGTCTGGTTCTGTTGACGACAGGCAGTCTTTACTCGCACTCTTCCGGAAGGTGCGCTCTTGCGGGTTCGCTTCAGCAAATTACCACTTACATTAAAAGTAGACACGTGCATAATTCTGTACGTAGTTTCCCAGTTGGATCATTTTTTTTAGGTCTTTAAATGAGCCTTGCTTTTTTCTTTTTTTTAATCCTCTCAGGAGGGGATAAATGGGTTTTCAAAGCTATAACTAATGGGTCCACTCAAACCATCCCCACACATAGACACACACACATCACACTCTCAGGGAAAGCCAGGATTAGCAAGGATCTGGGCCTGCCCGGTGATCAGGGGCTAAAGAAAATGGTAACAGTGAGAGGCAATGATGAGAGACTGAGGGGATGCCTGGGGGGCTCAGTCGGCTCAGCGTCCGACTCTGGATCTCAGCGCAGGTCATGATCTCACGGTTCGTGGGTTCGAGCCCTGCATCAGGCTCTGCGCTGACAGCGCGGGGCCTGCTGGGGATCCTCTCTCTCTGCCCTTCCCCTGCTCGTGCTCTCTCTCTTTCTCAAAATAAATAAATAAACACGAGAATTTTCTTCTAAAGAAAAATAAGAGAAAAAAGAGAAATAAGATCCTGGGAAGGGCAGGATCCAAGAGTCCTTTCGTCTTTTCGTCCCTTTGACAGCCCTGGAAGCGGCACAGGAGGAGTAACCCAGAGAGGGCAGGTGATAGTCAGAGGGAGCTCAGCAGTGGGGTCGGCAAAGGACTGGGTGGGAGGGAGACAGAGTCCAGACCAACGAGCTAAGCCTTCTGTGTCTTAAAGGCGCGATGACTGACCAGCGGCTCAGTGGCGACAGACGTGACCGCCCAGACCAGGTGTTCACAGGGGAAGGACCACAGGCCAACTTGTTTCCGGGATCCGTTTCTGTCTATAATGGAGTCATCCGAAAATTGAACTGGGCCGTCTTCCATTCTCAGTGGACAGTTAGTGACCCGGCACAAGGAGAAGATGTACAAAATTCCAGGAATGGGATCCACAATTAAGAGACAATGTCATATGAATGGATGTTTACATTGAGTTATATTTTTATTTTATTTATTTATTTTTTTGAGAGAGAGCAAGTGTGAGCGGAGGAGGGGCAGTGAGAGAGAGAATTCCAAGCATTCTCTGTGCTGTCAGCAAAGAGCCCGATGTGAGCTCAAACTCACAAGCCGCGAGATCATGACCTGAGCCAAAGTCAAGAGTCAGACACTTAACCGACTGAGCCACCCAGGTGCCCCGAGTTATATTTTTTAAATGCTATGGCAGAAAGAAAGAGCAATTTTTCTGATCCCTGGTGGCACTCCAGTGCCTTGTTACCAAATCGGTGTATATAGATTATGATCAGTAAGAACAGCAAAGAAATTCTCATTTGGAGTGTAGAGAATAGTGCACGCCAGAAGTTAAAAAAAAAAAAAGACCAAGAATCCCAGTTAGAAATCAGTTGCAATTGTTTATTTAATTACTTACATGTGTATTTCATGCCACGATTCCACTTCCAAAAATGATTTGAAGTGTCTTCCAATAATCATAACAGCAAAGGCATACTTTAAACTGTGAACACTGACTATCCTCAAGTAGGAATTTGGGGATGAGGAAAGCAAAGAGAGGTCACTTCGTTTTCGATTTAAACATTTCTGTGTTGTGTGCATTTTGCGCCGAGTGGTTTAATTTGCTTTTCTACGTTTTTGAAAGCCGAAAAGGCAGAGAAAGAATCTTCCGCACATCGCTCTTCCAGCCTTAGCACGCTTCTGGGGCACATAGGTTCCTTCACACGCAAGCACACCATCGCGTTGTACACACGGGACTGTGCGTTGAACGCTGATTGACCGCAGCTGCTTTCGGTAACGTGGGTTCCTTTAAAGTGACACCTGGAAACGAGGGAGACTCTGTGCCCACGCCGGCCTGGCAAGAAGCCAGGAAAAGCAGCCGCACCGCAAGGCCTTCTGGAGGGAAGAGGCAGGGAGATTTCACGGAAACCAGCGCTTTGCCAAAGACCTACAGGAGCGTGGGGGCTCTGATCCTTCTGCTGTGGGAGTTGAGGGATGCCCCCTGTCTGTTCTCTCTGTGCCTTTCAGCGTTCCGTCATCTGCCCACTTGTCCCCTTGACTTTCTGAGCGTCCCGAATGCCCGCACCCCAGAGAAAGAGGGCAGCAGACGCCACCCGCCCCCCCCCCCCCCCCCCACCGCACCGCATCTGACCTAAGGTCCCTGTGGAGCAGAGCTTGAGCGCCACACCCCCCAGGGTCCGACTTGTACAAGGGGCGCTCCGGGCCCCCCCACCTCCGGCACCACCCGGCTGCTTCCCCCGCAAGAGCCCCCCGCCCGCTCTGGGAGGCCCTCGGTCTCCTCTCCGCCCGTTGGGTAGAGAACGGAAACGAGTTCCAAATGGAGCTTCCATCACGGTGTTTTTTCCAAAGCAGTGGCTTCCACGTTAACGACCTGTGTTTTTATCAATTTGCAGAGAATACATAAAAATCTTCACGTCTTTGTGACCGTGAGTCCCACAGGACCCAGCTTCCGCCGGCAGTGCCGACTGCGCCCTTCCGTGGTCACCGCCTGCACGGTGGACTGGTACGGGGAGTGGCCAGAGGATGCCCTCCTCGCTGTGGCCGATGCTTTCCTAAGAGAGAAGGTGGACTTAGGCAGCAGGGAGGTAAGCACGGCCTCCTTTAAAGACCTGACACGAGGGAAGTTCCAGGCTGTTAACGGCGTCTGGCAGAATTATGTCCGGAACGGCAGTGAATCCTAGGTGGACAAAAATGTGAAATACGTCAAGCGGTTGTCTTGACTCTGTCAGCTCCCGTGGCTTTTGCCCCCTGGTCCATCCGATGTCAAAGACGCCCAGACTCCTCCCTGCCTGGGTCTCCCCGCTACTGTGCCCCGAGGAGACCAGCAGGTGTCCTTGACCGGGAGAAGATGTGCCAGATGCCGTGGTGAGGGGGCCGCAGCCTTCTGTGTGTTCCCCGGAAACGCCTCTGGCTCGTGTGCAGCAAACCACATCCGCCCAGAGTTCGCGAGCCGCAGTAAGGAAGGCGCTTTACCCAACCTTTGATAACAAAGGAAGCTGTAAAAGCATACACCCCGAAGCTCGGTGCGGCACCCAGAAAAGGGCTTGCGGCCTTACTAGCCAAGCGTCCAAGGAGCGAAAGGCTGGGGGGAGAGTCTGTGCAGAGCCGGCTGGGGGGACGCTGGCCAGGGAACGGCTAGACCCCCGTGGGCCGGGGTGGGCGCCAGCTTGTGTCCCAGACAGAATTCTCCCTGAAACTTACCCCCGGGCGTTCTTTCTCCTCTGGTTTTCCCACCCAGCATATCAGTATATCCTTTGAGGCCTTAGGTTGTCACGGCTTTACTTCACTCAAGGAAGTGAAATTGAGTCTTGTGCATTTGATAACCCACTTTAGGAAAGGACGATAGGAGATGTTAATCAATCAGTCAGTCAGTCAGTCACCGTGAACCTTGGCCATGATGACGGCTCCGTAAACCCTGGGATGGCTGTAGCAGAAATGCGGGTCGGGCCCGGAGGAACGAGTCATTAGTCACTGGCCATATTGTTGCCTTGTCCACTCCTGACACCATCCAAACCCCTAAAACTTCTATTTTCTTGGTCCCCCTCACCCAGGCTCTTTATCAACTGCCCCGCACCCCAGAATGATACTCTTTCAAGTTACTCAGCATGTTCAATTTCCCCTTTCTTGATGCATAAATTCTTGAAAATTATTATTTTGCAGCACTTAAAGGAAAAACTCGCCTCGACGTGTGTCCAAATCCACAAAAGCATAAAAGACTTGAACACAAAATACTTTCAGAAAACCGGACGGCGTAATTACGTCACTCCCAACAGCTACTTGCGATTCATGGATACATTTGCTCACATTTTGAGGTCACGCCAGAAGGAAATGCAAGCAAAGAGGTAAGGCTTTGAGGCCAAATCAGAAACGCGTATCTTTTTTAAATTGGTGCTTTTAGGGGCGCCTGGGTGGCGCAGTCGGTTAAGCGTCCGACTTCAGCCAGGTCACAATCTCACGGTCCGTGAGTTCGAGCCCCGCGTCAGGCTCTGTGCTGACGGCTCAGAGCCTGGAGCCTGTTTCAGATTCTGTGTCTCCCTCTCTCTCTGACCCTCCCCCGTTCGTGCTCTGTCTGTTTCCCTCTCTCTCTCTCTCAAAAATAAATAAACGTTTAAAACAAATTTTTTTAATAAATAAATTGGTGCTTTTATTTGTAAAAGAAAAAAGAGACACAAATACAAAAGAATGAGCCGGAATCTACCTTCCCAAGGGGGAAAGACAAAAGCCCAAGAGGTAAGGCGTTCGGAGGCTGCCGCAGGGAGTCGGCACCTTCACGATGACGGCACGTGGGCACAGAAGGTCCTGCTTCGCTAACGTCTCATCGCGTCTCACACCTTCTGAACCCTCTCTTCCCCGCAGGAGTCGTTTGCACATGGGCCTGTCCAAGATCCTGGAAGCCAGCGCTCTGGTTACAGAAACACAGGAGGAGCTCTTGATTCTTGGCCCTCAGATCGAACAAAAAACAAAGGTGCGTCTGGTGTGAAACCTCTTTTGAATACTTCATAGTTGAGTACGACAGGCTGGGAAGCCGAGCCGTCGCACTTGGCAGAGACGGATCAGAGCCCCGCTGTGTTAGCACGTGGCTGCGTGGCCTCTTGGGCTCAACTTTCTTATCGTAAAATGAGCAAAACAATAACAATGATAGCAAAATAGTAACATCGTTGTGTTTTCTAATTAAGTGTGATAGCAGGCATATAACTAATTATAAAAGCTCACACAGGAAAATTCTGTCATTCTTAGTGAAATCGACCTAAACTATGCTGTAGTAACTTGCAACCTGCAGGGTGTTCTACAAATCATGCTTCTCACACTGCCTGGATGGCTCAGTCGGTTAAGCATCTGACTCTTTTTGTGTGTGCGTGAGAAAGAGAGAGACAGAGTGGAGGAGGGGCAGAAAGAATGGGAGACACAGAATCCGAAGCAGGTTCCAGGCTCCGAGCCGTCAGCACAGAGCCCGACACGGGGCTCGAACTCACGAAGCGCAAGATCGTGACCTGAGTCGACGTCGGACGCTTAACTGACGGGGCCCCCCAGGTGTCCCTAAGCATCGGACTCGTGATCTCAACTCAGGTCTCGATCTCAGGGTCATGAGTTCAAGGCCCATCATTGGGCTCCATGCTGGGTGTGAAGTCTACTTTAAAAAATAGAAAATAAATGGTAACAATAATAATAATAATAATAAATTAAAATACGAATCATACTTACCACTCTTGACGTGCATTGCAAGAGAATGATCTTGGCTATGTCATCCTCTCTGGTTTCGTCTGTTAACCAAATATATTTAGGCTGATTCTGATACATTTTATAGTAATTAAATGAGCTGTGGATTTTTCTTTAAACGAATTTCTCTTCAAAAAAGAGATGCCGTGTCTCTGAAAATTCATCTTCCAAAGAACTGTGTGTTTCATTAGGAAAAGGAAGCCCTGATGGAAAGACTGTGGAGAGATTCACAAGTAGTTGAGAAAGTTCAGGTGCTGGTTCAACAAGATGAAGAAATTATGGCAGAAGAAGTCAGAATTGTGGAAGAATGTGCTCAGGTAAGACTACAATACAATCCATGACAATCAGTTGGAGGTTTGCAAAATTATCCCCCAACCCCAAAATCTGAAGGTTGGGTTGGCTGCTGTTACATCTATCGTGCTCAAGTATGGATGCTTTTCATTCTTAGCCCCACAAGGATTTATTGTAGACGGAACTGGGAGCACAGAGACACAGGATCCCTGTCCCCCAGAAAGCTGCCTCCCCAGGCAGAGACAGAGACAGCCCCGCTCGCGGGGTCACCACGGCGGGAAGTCCCCTGAGCCACATCACAGACACACGTGGCCTGCGAGAAGGGCGCCTGCGGGGACCGAGCCGCCCCGGGCACCCCTTGTCACCAGTTACACGCAGAACCGGTCTTAACCCCGTTTCACTGGCCGAGCCCTCCTCACCCTCCGGTGGGAGCCCGGCAGGAATCCGCTCGGTGCAGCTGTCGGCCAGCTGCCCCCCTGGGCTGCTCGGGCGCACCCTCTCGGAGGGCATGAAGGGTGAGCCTCTCGCGTCTTCCACGGGCGGCGGTTTCTCCTCCATCAACTCCATCCGTCCAAAAGCTACGTGTAAGCCAGTCACCGCGATCTGTGTGCAGTGACTTATTTGTAAATGACACGCACGAACTCCTATCACTAGCAGACGTCGCAGCACGGTCAGCCCCCACGGGCAGGTTCGCGCGAGCAGAGTGGATGCGGACACACATCTCAGACGGTCCCCGAGGGGACTTACAGACGTGACGGCTGGCTCCGTGTCAGGCCCGATTCGATCAGCGTCGTGTTCACGTTAGGCCACGGCTGAGGAGAGGGGGGGAAGCTCATGGCCGGGACAAGCAGGGAGCGGCCGCCCCCTCTCTGCCCCCTCCTGCCTCCGGGTTCACGTCCCCAAGCCCCCGCTCCTCTCGGGAGCCTTCTAGGACCCTGTTCGTTTTGAGGGCTGGCTGGCTTCACACTCGATGGCGTAAGAGCAAATGCCCTTCCTTGCGTGCACACAAGCACACGTCCTAAATGGTGGGCCACCCCCTGCCAGCCCTCCCAGCGGTGGGCCTCTCCCCTCCCTCGGGTCGCCAGAGTCCCCCGTGGGCGACCCGCGGGCCCTGCTGGGCCTGATTTCAGTCTTTAGCTTCCGGCCGAAAGAAAATGGATACAGAAGAGTTCATGTTTTGTTCTGCGGTTCCTGTTTGTGCCCCCATCACGGGGTGTGGCTTCAGGGACAAGTCCAGGTTGTGCGGGGCCTGAAGCTCACACGGCTTTGGGGGCATATTTTTTAGAATCTAAAATTACTAGTTCACAATTAAACCTAAAAGTATTTATTCACATAAGTAAAACATCAAATGAAATACAAATTTTTAAAAGCTGACGGTTACTACAAACGTCCCAAAATCTAGAAAAATAACATGGTAATGTTTGTTGATTATCTGCCTTAGATGCCCGGTAACGCCTCCCCCCTGCATTTTCCCACTGCGGGCTGAACGTGTCCTCGTGTGAAAATCAGGGCTATCGTTCCCATGGGGTGGCCAGCGCAGTTCACAAAGGTGCGGTTTTCGTTTTTGCTGGTTTAAGGCGTTTTCCTTCAATTTCCTAATGTCACTGATAACACCATGAATATTTTTAACGTCACTCTCGATGGCTGTAGGCAAACTGGCATTTCAAGGTTTCTTGGGCGGTGAATAATTTTAGATGTCGAGTGAATGGAAAGCATTCATTACCAATTTTCCACCAGTGTCTTCAGTTGTTTTCTGATATTCGTGTTTTCACTCATGTCAGTATTTCTTGCACACTCAGCCAGAACCTTGAATTTTTCCAGTGTGATCACATGACACATTCTTCTTTATGAATTGGATTATTAAGCAGACAAGAGGCAGATCATTACCTCTGTCCTAAATGTATTTTTTCCTCTTACTAAATTATAGCTTTTGGTATGACCTGAAAATTGTCATCGCATTTCCTCCTCTCTCTCCGTAATCTGTATGGATTTTAACACTTAATCCCTTTCGTGTTATGGTCCACGAATTTTTGCCTTCAGTATTTATTTGTAAATAAAAATTTTAAATTATAAAATAAGGCACTTTTCACATATGTCTGTGTGAGGAACCTGTAATTTTTCACGGTTCATTGACATATCCCAAAACAATTTTTTAAATGCAGTCACTACTCCCCAAAACTTACAAATTCTGATGAATTCTTTTTGCGTAGCCTCCCTTCCAGAAAAGCGGGACACGAATGGCAGGTTTGGAATAGTGTGCCCTGCGTTATCTGGAGTCGTTGCGAAGGCGTGAACTTCCGCTTTGAGTAGGTGTCTGTGAGAACCTGACCCCCCACTTCCTGATCAACAGAAGGACTTTCCACAGAAAACCTGGGTTCTGGATGCAGATGTCGCCAGCCTCGTTTCTCTGCCACTACCCACTGAGCTCTGTCGTACGAATGTATCTTACAACAGGACCCCTGGCCCCAGCACCGCAGTGTCACACGACCAGGAAAGCTGGGGCGGGGACGGCAGAAGTATCTGGACGTCGTTCTGACTTGAGACGGCTTTTGCAATAACGGAATTATACAGAGAGGTGACCGTGCACGGTGTATCAACCCTGTGCGTTCACACGGCCTCGGGGGCTTCTGTCTATTGCAGAGAACCGCCAGAGAGATAAGGAGTGTGCTTCCAGCTCTGGACAAGGCCACCGTGGCCCTGAGCACCCTGGATAAAGCCGACATCACCGAGCTAAGGTAATGCACCTCGTGTGTTCTGAGTTGGAAAAGCTCAAACTAAAGCATAAACGCGTGGTAAAGTTATGAGTCTGTATTCAGACATTTTCAGATTGTGTCCCTTTTGCCCGTCTTGGCTACTTTAAGTTCTTCGCTCTGTGCGTCACCTGCCGCACCTTCTCCGTGTCTGGTGCCACCAGAGGCAGGCGCGTTGGCATTTTTTGGAGACTCAAGAAAGAAAACTGACTGCCAGGTAAACTGCGTGATGGGCTTCTGGCTGTGAACCAAACGCCAGTCTCAGAGACGTGAGATGTGCCCCCGGGACCGGCGCAGCACCGTGTGCCCAGGTGTGCCGGCGGAAGCCAGGGCGGTTCCGGAAACCCCTGACGCAGGGTGATGTGGGGTCCCACAGGTGGGGTGACAGCGGTTGTGGGGCCGTTGCCTGTGCCCACGGGCTGCAGGGACGCAGGGACACGCGCCTGGTGCTGCAGCCCCCCGGGACCCACCACCCTGTGCCCGAGCCCAGGCGCCTACTGCGCGGGAAGCCAGGAAGGACCAACGCGTGGGAACATAGCAGGAGAAATGAAATGCTCCGAGGTCTGGAACCTGACCTGTGTGTCTAGTTCGGATCTTTGGGTGAGACACTCCAGACTGAGGCTCCACAGCCCAGCAGGCAAGAGTTTGCCATCACCTCTCAGATGTGTTCCGTTTTCTGTTATTTATAGAAAAGTAGGACATGTATTGCAAAACTTTTTTTAATGTTTATTTACTTTTGAGAGAGAGAGAGAGAGAACGCACATGTGAGCAGGGGAGGGTCAGAGAGAGAGAGGGAGACACAGAATCTGAAGCAGGCTCCGGGCTCTGAGCCGTCGGCACAGAGCCCACACGGGGCTCGATCTCACAGACCTCGAGATCATGACCTGAGCCAAAGTTGGACGCTCAACCTCCTGAGCCCCCCAGGCGCCCCAGGAAAAGTAGTATTTCAATTAAAGATGCAGGAGTGAGCAAATCCACCATGATATTTACATTATTAACTCTGGGGACAAGAAGAGAAGACAACGAAGAAGCAGTCTTTAATCAGCGTGACTCTGTGGGGAGGAGAGTGTGCGCCACGGGCTGGGAGGCTGGTCCCATAGCGACAGTCGGACGCAGAGACAGACGACAGGAACAGAAGACGTTTTTGATCGTCGTCCTTTCTCGCCTCACTCACGGGAACGCGTCCTCATGCGGTCATCCCGCAGACGTTCTCAGTGTCCGACGAGGCGGCCGGGAAGCGGAGGACCTCGTGAGGTTTGTACGTGAACCGGACAGGTGTCTGCAGGAGGAATGTTCTAAGCAGGAGAGATGGAAAGCGCCAAAGTCCAAAAGCAGAAATGTGCTTCCTGGGTTTCAGGAGCTGCTGACGCCACGATGGCTGCGGCCTGTGAGCGCGAGGCGGTGGCCGGAGTCGGTATGGGACGGGAGCCACGCCCGGGCCTCCCCAGCGTCACCCTCCCTGTACCTCCCGACTTTGTCCCAGAAGTCCGTTCTCTTGGCTTTTCTCCGGCAGGTTCCCAGGAGAGCCCAGCTCGATTTCCAGTTGGCTCCTGAGCGCAGGGTGTGAAGGGGGCTGAGCCCACGGCTCCAGTGCCAGGCCTCCTGGGTTGGGACCCTGGCTTTGCCGCTTTCTACCTGTAGGGCCTCTCTGGGCCTCGGTTTCCCTCTTGTGCAGCGGGGATCACAGGTTGGATGAGTGGAAACTGTGAAGTGCTCAGAATGGAGTCTGGCTTGAGGCAGGTGCTAAGCCACTTCAATGCTGACAGGTGTCCTTGGACCCAGCGGCCCCCCCCCACCCACAGTAGCTCAAACAAACTCCCTCCCCCGGGATTCCTTCCTTGTGTCTTGCGGGGGACGGGGCGGGGGGGGGGGGCGGTGTTTGTCTGTCTAGGATTCTCCCTTGTGACGTTGCTAAGGCGCGTGTCTTCGACCCCAGTGCCAGATAACGGGGGAGCCTTGTGACACGATCATTGTTGCTGCTCTGAGGAAGTGCAGCAGAGGCGCCCAGCGGAGACCAGTCCAGTCCGTCCTCCTTCCTCACGGCCGTTCCCAGCATCTGAGTGCAGACAACGGCCCGGTGACGGCACGGTCCTTTGCCAGCTAGCAACGTCACCGCTAGGAGGGAGATAGGAGAAGGTGCAGATTGGAGCAGTAATGAGCCTCTAAAGCAGATTGTCAGTGTCAGTAGGTCTCACTTGGAATCGGGCATGTGTTTCCGGAAGGTGACATGTAGGCGGAACTGTAGTCAAGTCAATCTGTTTTCCCTTTAATTTACATTAAAATTTTAGAGATAATACATTTCATCTCAATTTGACTACATTCCTGTGATGTTTGCTTTAAAAAAAAGGCAGGGACTCCTGGGCTGAGTGACCGACTCTTGATTTCAGCTCAGGTCGTGATCTCGCGGTTCGTGAGTTCAATCCCTGCATCAGTCAACACAGAGCCTCCTCAGGATTCTCTCTCCCCTTCTCTTGGCCCCTTCCCTGCTCGTGCTCACTGGCTGTCTCTCTCTCTCTCTCAAAGTAAATAAATAAATAAACTTAAAAAAAAAAAAGAGCCAAACACAGGCAAAACTGAGGAAAAGCTTGTTTTTGGAGCTCCATTTCTCCTCTGTGGACCTTGTCTCTCTCTTGCTAGTTCCTCTGTTATGATCATTCTCCTTATTTCAAAAAAGCCATACTGAGAATCCCAGAAAAGCAATCTGATAAATTAGTTCTAAACACAGTGTTAATGACTTAATTAGTCAGTCCTGAAAAATATCTGCATTTTAAAAGGAGACTGTAAAAGAACAAAGGTGAATCTAAATGAATGAATCTCTAATGATGAAATTTAAGGCGGGGCGGCCTTTCCGGTGACCCCTGTAGACAGTGTTGCACTCGTAAATCTGGCTTCGTTGCCTGCCTTCTTTCGGGAAGTGTGTATGGCTTCGTGCAGGGGAGACCCATTACCACGGGGGGACCTGCCCTTTTGTTCCCGAGTCCCAAAGGCTGTCGCATAGCAACCACACCTGGTGGCTTTTCAGCGAAACTCGCTTCTTGTGACTGTTATCCTGACCCCTGGCTCTCCAGAGTGTCGCCTTCCAGCTACTCGGACTAGGACACAGCGAGAGGCGGCCTCCGGTGTTCGGCAATCACATTATTAACCACCTGAGAGACGCCCCCTCCCGCACGGTGTTGTTTCCGTGACTTTACGATAGGAGCCCGAGATCAGGATGAAGAGAAGTCAGATGACGCATTGGAGGGGAGGGGTGTGCTGGTCTCATCACGTCGTCACTAGCACATCGACGCTGGGACGGAACGGGAGGGCTCCGACTCTAAGGAACTGTGCCCTGAGTGCGTTCATAGTGACAAGAACTGCCCTCTCCCTCACTGTTCTGCATGTTCAGCTTTTATCATTTCGTCTTCCTAAAGCAAAGATGCCCACATTCAACAGGCCCCCCTGTTTAAAGGTCCCCGAGGGTGCAATCGCACGACCGTGCCTGTTCAGTATCTGTGCGTACTGACCTCGTGGTTTCCCGCCCGCTGCAGGGTGTACACGCGGCCTCCCTCCCTCGTGCTGATGGTCATGAACGCTGTGTGCATTCTTCTGCAGAAGAAACCCAACTGGGCCTCAGCGAAGTTGCTTCTTTCTCAAACCGGTTTCCTAAAAAAACTGATCAACCTGGACAGGGACAGCATCCCCGACAAGGTAAGAGAGTCGGTGCCTAATTAGTGCGTGATTAACGCACTCCACCCCTTGGTCCCCAGTGTGGAACTTGGACCCGTGCGCTCCAACTGGAAGGCGGTGGTGCAGCAGGCCCCACGCCCACACGCAGCGGGGTCGCCGGGAGCGTCCGGGGACAGCAGCCCGCCGCGCCGCCCACATTGGAAAACGCCTCCACCGAGAATCTCTGTAAGGAGCGGGGAGGCCACCGGTGGGAGAAGGTCTCTCTGGGTGGATCGCACCACACCAGGTAACGGCAAGGAGCGATTCAAGCGTCTGAGATTTTTTTTATTTGAGATACAGTTGGCATGTAACGTTGTATCGGTTTCAGGTGTGCAGCATTCGGTGTTTGTTCCCGGAATGATCACCACAGCACACCTGCTTATCATCTGTCCCCTCATAGCTACAAATATTTTTTCTTAGGATGATAGATGATAACTTGCCAGATCTACTCGGTAACAACCCTCAAATGTACAACACGGTATTGTTAACTATAGTCGTCGTGCCGTGCGTTACATCCCCAGGACTTATTTATCTCTCCCAACTGGCAGTTGGCACCTTTTCACCCCTTTCACCATCCCTCACCCCCACCTCTGGCGGCCACCAGTCCACTCTCTGTGTCTGTGAGTTCAGTGTTTTGTTTCAGATTCCACATCCAAGTGAGGTCGTCTTTCTCTGTCTTATTTCACTTAGTGTGATGCCCTCAAGGCCCATCTGTGTTGCCACACTGGGAGGATTTCCTTCTTTATTACGGCTGAATAATACTGCATTGTGTGTGTGTGTGTGTGTGTGTGTGTGTGTGTGTAGATCTATATCACATTATATATTGGTGTGTATGTATATATATCACATATGTGTGTATATATATATCACACTACGTGTATGTGTGTGTATACATATATCACATATGTGTGTATATATATCACATTATATGTATGTATATATATATCACACTATGTGTATATCACATATGTGTGTATATATATCACATATGTGTGTATACATGTATCACATTATATGTGTGTGTATATATATCACATTATATGTGTGATATATATATATCACATATACGTGTCTGTGTGTATATATATCACATTATATATGTATGTGTATATATATATCATTATATATGTGTGTTATGTATATATATGTCACATAATATATGTATGTGTATATATATATATATTGAATTATATGTGTGTATATATCGTATTATGTGTGTGTGTATATATATATCTCACATTATATATGTGCATGTGTTATATGTATATCACATTATTAGTGTGTGTGTATATATATTGCATTATATGTGTGTTTTATATATATATCACGTTATATATGTGTGTGTATATATATGTGTCACATTATGTATGTGTGTGTAGATATATCTCACAATATATATTTGTGTGTATGTATATATATATATCACATTATATGTGTGTATGTTATATATATCACATATGTGTATATATATCACATTATATATATGTGTGCATATATATTATATCACATTAATTACATGTACGTGTGTATAGATATATATTATGTTATATATGTGTGCGTATGTATATATATATATCATGTTAGATACATTGTGTTATATATTAGATACATTGTGTTATATATATATATACATTATATGTGTATGTATATATATATCACATTATATGTATATGTATATATATCACATTATATATGTGTGTATATATATTACATTAATTATGTGTATGTGTGTATATATATTACATTATATATGTGTGTATGTATATATATGTATATCACATTATATGTTGTGTTATATATATATCACGTGTGTGTGTATATATGTATCACATTATATGTGTGTGTGTATATATATAACATTATAAGTGTGTGTGTATGTATATCACATTATATATGAGTGTGTGTATACATATCACATTGTATATATGTGTATGTATATATATATCACATCATATATGTGTGTGTATATATATATCACATTATATAGGTGTGTGTGTATATACACATCACATTGTATATGTGTGTGTATATATATATCACATTGTATATGTGTGTGTGTATTTTTTCTTTATGTGTTCGTCCTTCAATGGACACTTAGTTGGCTCCCATGTCTTAGTTGTTGTAAACAGTGCTTCAGTGAACATAGGAATGCATGTACCTTTGCAAGTTCGTGTTTTTGTTTCTTTTAGGTAAATGCCCAGACGTAGAACTGCTGGATCATATGGTAGTTCTGTTTTCAATGTCATTGAGGAGCCTCCGTACTTTCTTCCATGATGGCTGCCCCAATTTACATTCCCACCACCAGTGCACAAACGTTCTCTTTTCTCTACATCCCGCCAACACCTGTTGTGTCTTGTCTTTTTGCTACTAGCCATTCTGAAAGGTGTGGGGTGGTATCTCATTGTGGTTCTGATTTGCGTTCCCCTGATGAGGAGGGATGTTGAGCCTGTTTTCATGTGTCTGTTGGCCATCTATGTGTCTTCTTTTAGAAAAATGTCCATTCAGATCCTCTGCCCATTTTTTAATCAGATTGGGTTTGGGGTTTTATTTATTTCTGGTTTTTGTTTTTGTTTGTTTTTGGTGCATTTTGATTTTGTTTTTGTTTTTTGCTATTGAGTTGTATGAGTTTTTTAGATATGTTGGATATTAACCCTTTATCAACATATGTGGTTTGCAAATATTTTCTCCCTCTGCGTAGGTTGCTTTATCATTTTGCTGATGGTTCTCTTTATTGTGCAGAAGCTTTTTAGTTTGATGTAGTCATATTTATTTATTTTTGCTTTTGTTACCTCTGTTTTTGGTGTCAAATCCAAAGTCATTGCCAAAATTGATGTCAAGGAGCTCACCACCTGTGTTTTCTTCCAGGAGTGTTATGGCTTCAGGTCTGCCTCCAAGTCTTTAATCCATTTTGAGTTATTTCTGGGTGTGATGTGAGATAGGGGTCCAACTTCCTTCTTTCACATGTGGCTGTGCAGTTTTCCCGACATCATTTACTGTACAGATTGTCCTTTCCCCGTCATATATTCTTGGTTCCTTTGACATAAATGAATCAACTGTATATATGCATGGGCTCATTTCTAGGCCCTCTGCTCTGTTCCATCGACCTGTGTGTCTCTTTTATGCCAGTACCACGCTGTTCTGATCACTGTAGCTCTGCAACACAGTTCAAAATCAGGAAGTGTGATGCCTCTAGCCTTGTTCTCCTTTTTCAAGACTTTTGGGCTATTTGGGATTTTTTGTGGTTCCATATACATTTTAGGATTATTTGTCCTATTTTTGTGAAAAATGCTATTGGAATTTTGATAGAGATTGCATTCGATCTGTAGATTGCTTTGGGTATTACAGACATTTTAACAATATTCTTTCAATTGGTGAGTATAAAGTATCTTTTGACTTACCGTGTCTTCCTCAGTTTCCTTCATCCGTGCCTTATAGTTTTCAGGGTACTGGAAGGTCTGTCACCTCCTTGGTTAAATTTATTTCTAAGTATTTTATTCTTTTTTTTTAATGTTTATTTTTGAGAAAGAAAGCGTGTGAGCAAGCATGAGTGGGGGAGGGGCAGAGAGAGAGGGAGACAGAGAATCTGAAGCAGGCTCCAGGCTCTTGAGTTGTCAGCACCAAGCCTTATGTGGGGCTTGACCCCCAAACCATGAGATTATGACCTGAGCCAAAGTTGGATACTCAACCGACCGAGCCACCCAGGTGCCCCAAGATATTTTCTTTTCGATGCAACCACAAATGGGATTGTTTTCATAATCTCTCTTTCTGATGGTCCATTGTTGACATAGAGAAATGCAGTTGAATCTTGTATATTGATTTTGTATCTTGCAACTGTAATGAATTTGTTTCTTCTAACAGTTTTTGGATGGAGTCTTTAGGGCCTTCCACATGTAATATCACGTCCTCTGTAATGGTGACAGTTTTATTTATTCTTTTCCGATTTGGATGACTTTCATCTCTTTCTTGCCCAGTTGCTCTGGCTAGGACTCCCAATACTGTGGGAGGAAACATCCTTCTCCTGTTCCTGATCTTAGAAGAAAAGCTTTCAGCTTCTCACTACTAAGTATGATGTTAACTGGGGACTTGTAATGTACAGTCTTTATTATGCTGAGGCGTATTCTGGCTATACCCAGTTTGTTGAGAGTTTTTTCATGAATGGATATTGAAGTTAGTCAAATGCTTCTTCTGCATCTATTGAGATGATAGTATGATTTTTATGCTTCGTTTTCTTACTGCGGTGTATCGCATTGATTGATGTTGGACCATCCTTGCCCTTGGGAATAAATCCCACTCGATCATGGTTTATGGTACTTTTAGTGTAATAGTGAATTCAGTTTCCTAATATTTTGTTGAGGATTTTTGCATCATTGTTCATCAGGGATATTGGTCTTTAATTTTCCTTTTTTGCAGCATCCTTGTCTGGTTTTAGTATCAGGGTAATACTGGCCTCATAGAGTGAGTTTGGATGTGTTTCTTCTCTTGCTGCTTTTTGGAAGCCTTTGAGAAGGATTGATATTAATTCTTTTTAATGTTTGGTAGAATTCACCACTGAAGCCAACTGGTCTTGGACTTGTTTGTTGGGAGCTTTTTCACCACTCATGCAGTCTCCTTACCAATAATTATTCTGTCCAGATTTTCTATTTCTTCATGATTCAGTTTTGGTAAGCTGTATGATTTTAGGAATTTATCCATTTCTTTTAAATTGTCCTATTTGTTGGTGTGTAACTGTTCGTAGCAGTCTCTTGTGACCCATTTGTACTTCTGTGGTATCAGTTGTGATATCTCTTTTGTTTCTCCCTTTATTCTTTGGGCACTCTCTCTTTTTCTCTTGGTGAGTTAGCTATAGGTTTTTCAATTTTGTTTGTTTTTCCGAAAAAACCAACTCTTAGATTCACTGATCTTCGCCGTTGCTTTTTCAGTCTCTATGTCGTTTATTTCTGCTCCCGTTCCTGTTGTTTCTTCCTTCTACTAACTTTGGACCCACTTCTTCTTCTGCTAGTTTTTGGGGGTATGTTGAATTACAAGACTGACCCTCAGGTCGAAGCAAATAGGCCTCTTTCACTGAAAGGCTGGAAACTTTTCAGTCGCCCTCCTGGGTGCTGGGCCCTGGGGTGGGTGAGTCTGCACCAGCCCTTTCAGGACTGTTTCTCAGCTCACTGTGGCCTTGTGGGTCTCATGAATAGAAGCCCTATGGATTTGCAAACCTAGGTGTTTCCAGTATCTTCTCTCAGGTGCAGGTCTAAAAAGTTGAGGTGCAGGGGTGCCCAGGTAGCTCAGTCGGGTTAGGTGTTGCAGCTCAGTTCAGGTCATTGTCCCCCAGTTCATGGGTTCGAGCCCTGCCTTGGGCTGCATGCTGACAGCTCAGAACCTGGAACCTGCTTCGGATTCTGTGTGTCTCTCTCTCTGCCCCTCCCCGACTTGTGTGTTCTTGCTCTCTGTCTCTCAAAAATAAATAAACATTTAAAAAAATTTTTTTAATTTAAAAAGTTGAGGTGCCAGATGTGGGGTTCGAGCCCTCTCCTCTTCAGAGAGAAGCTTGGGCTGCTGAGTCCCCTCCCGATTGTGGGTTACTGTGCCAAGAGTGGAGGTTACGGCAAGACTGCGTCTTAGCTCCTCCTGCCCATTTCGAGGGTGTCTCAGAACATCCACCCGATGTCTATGGGTCATTCAGGTCGTGTCTGGGTTTCTTTTGGAGATGACTGTTCTGTGTGTAGTTCCCGGTGTGTCCGTGGGAGGGGACGAGTGTGGGATCCTCCTACATCGCCATCTTGAACTAGATCCCTGAGATTTATTTTTATTTGCTCAACAAATATTCATAGAACAGCATGTGCCAGAAACTCTTATTAACACTTAAAAAATATTAGTTCATGCTTGAGGAGATGGGGGATAGACTGGGGCATAGAACAAATTGAAGAAAATAAGGTAGCCTGGATGCCTAGTGAAGGGCTTTGCTGGAGTAGATTGAATTCAGAAGAATATAGATTTCCCGTAGGATTCCAGGAGCATGAGAACAGGGCCAAGGCCTGCAAGCATCGGGCTCAGGGCCCCGGGCAGGTGGGAGGCCGTGCTGGGCGGGCGAGTCTTGGACGAGCAGCTTGGTGGAGTAGCTTCCTTCCAGGGGACATAAGAGGCATTATGCTAGGTCACAGGAGCAACCCGTTCCTTTATACGTAATAGGGAAGCCAGACATCCAAGGGCTCATTGCACAGTTAATTAATTACTTAGAATGATGATCTGGCTATTGGGATGTAGGGCCCTGTATGAACAAGGTGAATTGTTTAGCAAAGTGTTAATGTTCATGTCCATATTATTCATGAATTAACGTAACAGCTGCTCACTCTCTGAAGCGTTCTTACCAGAAGGATTCCCTGTGGCTTCAACAGATCTTTCAAGCTAAAATAATAGCTCATCTAAAGAGGTTGTTAAAAGCATGACAGTATTCAAAGCAATAATGAGAACGCCAATAGTAATCCGATAACGGGCCACCTGCCGTCTAAATTATTTAGCAAAATGGTTCTGTCCTACAAGAGGGGAAATGCCTGGTTGGAAAGGAAGACAAAAGGACTGTCGGTCTGAGAAAGATTTTATTCCGGTTCTGGCTCCCCAAAGTAGATGAGAAATAGTATGTGCCCACCTCGGAACAAGGAGTACCATGGAGCTGAGGTGGCCCTCTGGGCACGTGACACGGATGAGCAAGAGAGTGTCCTCCGTGGGCCTCCGTGTCCCCCGGCCGCACCGCCACCCCTGACTAGACAGACCTTTAAATAGGCACCGTGCCCGGCGGATGTGCCTCCCGGGCGGCAGAAGCTGCGGGCGGGGTCCTGCTCCCCGACGCCTCAGGTGCACAAGGAGGCTTCAGACCTTGCAAGCTGGAGGAAGCTAACCTGGTGTACTTTTGTTTTAAAACGGAGTTCCCGGGACAGCCGGGGGGGCTCAGTTGAGTGTCCGACTCTCGATTTCGGCTCAGGTCATGATCTCATGGTTCCTGGGATCGAGCCCTGTGTTGGGCTCTGCACTGACAGCTCAGGGCCTGCTTGAGACTCTCTCTCTCCCTCTCCCTGCCCCTCCCCCCCTCCCTCTCTCCTTCTCTTTGTCTCTTTCTTAAAATAAGTAAATGAACTTAAAAAAAATAAAACAAAGTTCCTTTTTAAACAGTACAGCAAAGCCACTGTGGCAACAGTAGCAATAATCAGATGTTTACAGCAGCGACTTCCCCCTCCTCTGCTGCAGGGCCGTTGCACCCGCGGCTACGCGTCCTTAAATCTGCCACCGAAGACTAGTCGAGTATTTCTCATACGAAATGAAATTTCGCTTTCATGTGAACGGGGGGAAGAAAGCCTCAGCTCAGCACGTCTTTTTCTTGTAATACATGAATTGTGTTTTCTCTAGGTTTTCATGAAGCTGAAAAAAATTTTGCTCTTCCCTGATTTCAACCCAAACAAGATTGCCCTCGTTTCTATAGCCTGTGGCTCTATGTGCCAGTGGGTCCTGGCTTTGAATGACTATCATGAGGTGCAGAAGGTACGCTCTTTCCCCGGAAATATCGAGAACAGCCCGGAAGGGACGCTTCCTCGTCCCGGAAGTAGCTCGTGCTTAACAGTGCTCACGGAATACCTCACGAGAACCACTTTCCTCAAAGACCCTATGCTGACGCCTGCAGATAGCAAGTGCATCCATCGGGTTGTTTTACTTATGGCAGCTGTGCTGTTTTAGTTGTTCTAGTGTGTGTTACCACACTGAGTTACTTTACACCCCTTTTGTGCACATCATTCCGGGAGAGGTTGTTATAAGAATCGACACAAATGCCTGCCAATCAAAAGCGACATTTTTAACGGCGAACTTGACCTTTTTGACCACTTAGGTGTTGTGACCTTCTTTTTCAGCTCGTGGGCCCCAAGCAGATCCAAGTGGCAGAAGCTCAACGTGTCCTAAAAATCGCACGACAGAGGCTGGCCGAAAAACAAAGAGGTTTGCAGCGGGTAAGGCGTTATTTGCTTGTTAAACTTACGGCCGCTTTGTGAGACGACTCGCCAAGAAGAGTCATTGTCCCAGGAGAGTTTACCAGTTCAGGAGAAAACGAGGATAACAAGGGTGGTGAAGAGATTAATCGTGGTTAAGTAAATAACAGAGACACTATATGTAAGGCGCCATCACATAATAAGACGCTCAGTAATGCTAATTATTACTGTGTCCATAATATATTGACCTGTTTCACCGAATTTCTCCCAGGAGAGCTTTGTGACTTCAGTTTACCGAAGACTCGCCCAGTATCAACCTGTGTTCTTAAAAACTGTCCTTAACCTGTTTATGTCAATTACTCTGTTGCTTTGTAAAGACATGGTTGTTTCTTTTTTTTTTTTTATGTTTATTTATTGTTGACAGAGAGAGACAGAGTGTGAGCAAGGGAAGGGGCAGAGAGAGAGGGAGACACAGAATCTGAAGCAGGCTCCAGATTCTCAGCAGGCTCTGAGCTGTCAGCCCAGAGCCCCACGTGGGGCTCAAACTCACGAACCGTGAGATCATGACCTGAGCCAAAGTCGGAGGCTTCACTGACTGAGCCACCCAGGGGTCCCAAGACATGGTTCTTTCTTTTTTTTTTTTTTTTTTTAATTTTTTTTAACGTTTATTTATTTTTGAGAGAGAGAGAGACAGAGCATGAATGGGGGAGGGTCAGAGAGAGGAAGACACAGAATCCGAAACAGGCTCCAGGCTCCAAGCTGTCAGCACAGAGCCCGACGCAGGGCTCGAACTCACGGACCGCGAGATCATGACCTGAGCCGAAGTCGGCCGCTCAACCGACTGAGCCACCCAGGCGCCCCAAGACATGGTTATTTCTTAAATGTCTTGGTTTTAAGCTAAAGTTGGGGTGTCATTATGAGAGCCAGGACTGAGGTCACCAGCCCTCGGACACACATCCTGAAAGTGGGTGAGGTGGCACCCTGCGGATGGCCACATAGCAGGGAATGTCTCCCAAACCCCTACATTTCAATGTGGTTATCTACACTTTAAAATCTGGGAATTTATTTAATGGGGCACCCGGGTGGTTCAGTCAGTTAAGCGTCCAACTTCAGCTTAGGTCATGATCTCACGTTTCGTGAGTTCGAGCCCCGCATCAGGCTCTGTGCTGACAGCTCGGACAGAGCCTGGAGCCTGCTTCCGATTCTGTGTCTCCCTCTCTCTGCCCCTCCCCTGCTGGCACTCTGTGTCTCTGTCTCTCTCTCTTTCTCTCTCTCAAAAATAAACATAAATTTTTTTTTAATTTAAATCTGGGTATTTATTTAAAATTTGAATTTCTGTCTTCTCCTGATTAATTCAGAAGATCAGGCAGCCCTGGGCCGGCATGCTCACCAGGCAATAATGAGCCCCCAAGTCACGTCAGGCATTTCTGTCACCTGCCTGGCCCCCTGGGCATTTCTTGTAAACCCAAATATATATATAAAGTGTTGGACATTTTTGAAGGAAATTATTAATTTTTTTTCTTTATGTGGATAGGTCGTTTTTTTGCTAATATTTTGTCGCAGGTTATGATCTACCTGTATAGTAATATTTAGATACGTGTGGATAATAGCTGACATCCATTGTGTGTGTGCAATATGTTGCAAATACCATGCTGCTGCTTTATACAGACTTGTCATTTAATCCTCAGGTCAGCTTTCAGAAGGTTTATAAGGGCGATGTTTATAAGGGAGAAAACTAAATCGAAAGATTCAACATTTGTCCAGCATCTTTTTTTTTTAATGTTTTTATTTTTGAGAGAGAGAGAAGCGTGAACAGGGGAGAGGCAGAGACAGAGGGGGACAGAGGATCTGAAGCAGGCTCCACACTGACAGCAGAGATCCCGACGTGGGGCTCGAACTCATGAGCCATGAGATCATGACCTGAGCTGAAGTCAGACACTCAGCTGACTCATGCCCCCAGGCGCCCTATTTGTCCAACATCTTGAGCCTCTAAGTGGTGCCCACGCTCTAACCCAGGCCGTCTCGCTCAAGCCCACACACTGACCTCTGACCCTACAAAACTCTCCTATGCAGGAGTGATGTGGGAGGCATCCGGCAGCCATTGTGGCTCAGGCACCAACCAGGGAGCACCAGCTCTTGTCACAGAGCAGCTTCAGGTCCAGAGGCCACCAGAGAGGACTGATGGGGGGTCGAGGGCCAGGGTGGGCAGGGGTAGGGCCGACAGTGGGCTCTCCAGGGCATGAGGCAGGCCCGTTCAGCAACCACCACAGATGTATCTCGACGTTTTAACAACCGGTGTGCCTACCTCAGCCTAGTTCTGTCCCACACACAAGTTAATGATCCAGGAAAGGAAAAAGTCTGCTTCGGAACTTAAAGGAAAACAATTAGACGCCATACAACCCGGTAAGCAGGCAGTTCGAGAACAGATGCAGTCGAGTCTCGGACAGCACCGGTCCGTCTACACGGATTTTTCCCCATAAATACCAGGACAGGCCTGTAAATGTATTTTTCTCTTCCTTATGGTTTTCCTAACGGCATTTTCTTTTTTCTACCTTGCCGTATTGTAAGAATATAGTCTGTAATACATGTGACGTGCCGCGTGTGTGTTAATTGACTGTTACCAGTGAGGCTTCTGTTCAACAGCAAGCTATTAGAAGAGAAGTTTTAGGGAGTCAAAAGTATTACGTGGATTTTCAGTTGCATGGGGGGTCGGCACCCTAACCCCTGTGTTCAAGGCTCAGCTATAATTTTTAATTTAGTGTAAATGTCCATTTGGGCTTTTTTTTCCAATAATTATTAGAAACACTATGTAAATAAATCTTAAAATGATGATGTGCCTGGTTTTCCAGGACATTCTTAGTCACTAAAAGTCAATTAAAGAAAACTTGAGGGATGCCTGGGTGGCTCAGTCGGTTGAGCATCCAACCCTTGATTTCGGTTCAGGTCATGACCTTATGGGTCATGAGTTTGGGCACCGTGTTGGGCTCCGTGCTGACAGTGCGGATGGCCTGCTTGGGATTCTCTCTCCCCCACTCTCTCTTTGCCCGTGTCCTGCTTGTGCTCTCTCACTCTCTCAAAATAAATAAATAAGCATTAAAAAAAAAAAACAACTTGAAAGACTGAACAAGCAAAAATCAGAGATTTAAAGGGTCTGAGACAGAAGATGAGGAAAGAGAGGGATGAACAGAACAGTAAACCGATGAGACCCACAGACAGTGCAGGACACTCCACGCAGCAGCAGAACCCACGTTCTTCTCAAGTGCACATGGACGTTCTCCAGGGCAGACCCGATGTGAGGCCACAAAATGAGTCTTCATGGGTTTTAAAAGATCAATATTGTACCACGTATCTTCTCGGACCGCATGGAACGAAGTTGAAGCCAACAACAGAAGAAAACTGGGAAATTCACAAATATGTGAAGATTTGTAATCTGTAAACAATAAACTCTTAATCCCTGGGCCAAAGAAGAAATCATAAGGCAAATTAGAAAATACTTAAAGACGGGGCACCTAGAGGGCTCAGTCAGTTGGGCATCCGACTTCGGCTCAAGTCATGATCTCGCTGTTCCCGAGTTTGAGCCCCACGTTGGGCTCTGTGCTGACGGCTCAGAGCCTGGAGCCGGAGCCTGCTTGGTATTCTGTGTTTCCCTCACTTTCTGCCCCTCCCCCATTCATGTTCTGTCTCTATCTCAAAAATAAACATTAAAAAAAAATTTTAATAAATAAATAAAATAAAGTTGCAAAATGCTAAATCAATATACAAAAATCAGTTGCATTTCTATAAGCCAACAACAAACTATCCAAAAAAGAAATTAAGAAATCAATCATATTTACAATTGTGTCAAAAGAATAAAATGCCGAGGAACACATTTAACCAAGGAGGTGACAGGCCTATTTTCTGAAAACGTTAAGACACTGAAGAAAGAAAAGGAAGAAGACACAAATAAATGGAAAGATACTCCATGCTCACGGCTGGGAAGAATTAATATTGTAAAGCGCCCACACTGCCCAAACCAAGCCTCAGATTGAATGCCACCCCTTGTCAAAATTCCAAGGCACTTTTCACAGAAATAGAACAAACAGTCCTAAAATGTGTATGGAACTACGGAATTTATTACCTTTTGTCTTTTTGATGATGGCCATTCTAACAGGTGCAAGGTGGTGTCTCATTGTGGTTTTGTTTGATCAGCATTTCCCTGATGATGAATGATGTTGAACATCTTATCCTGCTGGCCTTTGTGTGTCTTCATTGGGAAAATGTCCGTTGAGTTCCTCCGCCCATTTTCCAATCAGATACTGTGGCTTTTTGTTATTGAATTGCAGGAGTTCTCTGGAGATTAGCCTCTTCTCCAACATATGGGTAGCAAAACTGTTCTCCCATTTTGTTAATTGTTCTTTCATTTTGTTGATTGTTTATCTTGTTCTGCAGAAACTTTTGAGTTTGAGGTAGTCCCATGAATCAATTTTTGCTTTTGTTGTTTGTGGTGTTGGTGTTACGGCCAAAAAAATCATTACCAAGTCCAATGTCGAGCAGTTTCTTGCCTACATTTTCTACTAGGAGTTTTATGGTATCAGTTCTATGGTATTTAGATTTATTTGGAGTTAATTTTTGTGAGTGGTGTAGGATAGGAGTCTGCTTTCATTGTTCTGCGTGTTTTCCCAGCAGCATTTGTTGAAGAGACTGGCCTTTCCCCGTTGGGTGTTCTTGGCTCCCTTGTTGAGTTGCCAGATTTGCCAGATTTGATCCTGGGCTCTCTACTCTGTTCCACTGGTCTGTGTATCTATTTTATGCCAGTACCACACTGTTTTATTACTGTATAGAAATGCTACTGGTTTCTGTGTGTTGGTCTTACATCCTGCAACCTCACTAAAATCGTTGATTAGCTCTAACAGTTTTTTGGTTGAGTCTCTGGGATTTTTCTATATACAAAGATCATATCATCTACAAATAGTGACATTTTTACTTACTCCTTTTTTAAAATTTTTTTAATCTTTATTTATTTTTGAGAGAGAGAGAGAGAGAGAGAGAGAGAGAGAGAGAGAGAGCGTGTGAGCAGGGGAGGAGCAGAGAGAAAGGGAGACACAGGATCTGAAGCAGGCTCCAGGCTCTAAGCTGTCAGCACAGAGCCTGACGCAGGGCTTGAACTCACGAACTGTGAGATATGACGTGAGCTGAAGTCGGACACTCAACCGACTGAGCCACCCAGGCGCCCCAACTTATTCCTTTCTGATTTAGGTGCTTTCTATTTCTTTGTCTTGCCTGGTTGCTCTAATCAAGACTTCCAGGACTACACTGAATAATAATGGAGGGGGCGGGCATCCGTGTCTTGTTCCTGAGCTTAGAGGGAAAGCTCCCAGTTTCTCACCGTTGAGTATAACGTTAGCTGTGGGTTTGTCATAACTGCTTTTTATTTTTTTTTTAATTTTTTAAATGTTTAGCTTTGAGAGAGAGAGAGAGAGTGAGTAGGGGAGGGTCAGAGAGAGAGGGAGACACAGAATCCGAAGCAGGCTCCAGGCTCTGAGCTGTCAGTACAGAGCCCAACATGGAGCTCAAACTCACAAACACTGAGATCATGACCTGAGCAAAATCAGACGCTTAACTGACTGAGCCACCCACACTCTCCTGTAACTGCCCTTTATCATCTTGAGGTTTGTTCCTTCTGTATCCAGTCTGTTGACAATTTTTATCATGAAAGTGTATTGTGTTCTGTCAGATGCTTTTTCTGCATTTATTGTGATGATCATGTGATTTTGATCATTCTATTGATGTGATGTAAAACATGTACTGATTTGCACATGTTCAAGTACCCTTGCATCCAGGGGTTAAATCCTTCATGGTCATGGTGTAACAAATCTTTTAGTGTGTTTTTAAATCCAGTTTGCTAGTATTTTGTTGAGAATTTTTGTATCTATATCCATCAAGGATATTAGTCTGTAGTTTTATTTTTCAGGTCAGTTGCTTTATTATTCTGTAGTTTGGGATAAATAATTATGTTTCTGGATCTTTCTTGACTCTCTGTGTTGGTCTCTGTGCATTTGATAAAATAGCCACCCCTCCCTGTCCTGACAGAGTGGTCCAGAGAGGGGGATGAACCTCATCAGCCCAGCCTGAGCTCCTGGTTGTCTCTCACACCACTGCGACTGCCCAGGCAGCCTTGTGTGTTCTCAGTGGCTCCCCATATTCAGCGTGTGCCAAGATCTATCAATGTCCCAAAGAGAAGCATCTCAGTCAGCACTGAGGCTCATTGGAAGCCTGTGTAAATAGTTCTCTTTAGGGGACAGCTTGGGAGATGGGTGTTTCTGTCTGCGTCCTCGGCACTGAGCCAATTAAGATCTGTTTCTTTGTTTATTATAGTTCTATGGGACCCACAAATGCAAGAGCTGCTGGCCACCAAAGCCAGGTGCTCAGTGGTATATCCTCTGGGCCACAGCCACCAAGGCCAGGATGCCATATATGTGCACAAGTTCCTTCCAGGGAGAGGGCAGAGACCTTGAGTGTGCCAAAGGGAGAATGTGGAGATGGTACCTACTGGTCCCCCCTAAATGTGCACTAAGCTAGAAGCCTGGTCCTCAGGCCACAGCCCCGTTCAGAGAGGCCTCTTTAAAGCAAAGCCTGGGAGGGAGGCATTTCTGTCTCCACCTTTGTGCTGCGTCCTGGGGGAACAGCCAGTCAGAAAGTATTTGTTTGCTATAGTCTAGCGGTCTTATGGATGCAGGCCCTCTTGGCTTTCAGAGCTAACTGTTCGGACTCCCATCCCTCAGGCAGAAGTCTTAAAAGTTGAGACACTAGGTGTTGGGTTCAAAACCTTTGCCGTCAGGGAGAAGTTGGGAGTTGTGAGTTCTCTCTTGTGTATCTCTTACATATCACTGTGCCAGGGGCGGGGTTATGGTGAGAGTGTGTCTCAGCCTTCCATGTTTGGATGTGAGTACTTCTCGTTCGCCCAACATATAGGAGTCGCTCCGCTGGTTTCCGAATTTCTTTCATGGGGAACAGCCCCATGCGTGGCCGTAGGCTTGGTGTGGCCACAGGAGCAGGTGAGTTCAGATTCCTCATCTCACCATTTGGGACTGGAACTCCCTTTCACTTATTCTTGACTCGTGGTGTCTTCCATTTTGGTATGTACTCAATTCCCATGATCCTCATGATTTTTTGTGTATTTTTTATATTTTTACTCATTTACCCAACAAATATTATTTATATTACTGTCTATTTGTTTTTATTATTATCAAGTGGTAGGCGAGAAAAAAATAAAGTCTAAATTTCATTCAGAACCTTACTCACTGATACTCTCCATTCCCCTCCAGCTTGCAACCATGACCTTCATGAGAAGTTGCTAATATGTTAACTCATTGAACTCACACAAGTGTATTTGAAATGTATATATGTATATAAAATACTGACAGATACGCTTAATACTTTAAAAGTGAGTGTAGTAGTTAACTCCACTGATTTTAAGCCCTTCACTGAGGTTTTCTCCTCACTGAGTTATATTCTGTCTCCCATTTTAAAAATAGGTCTCTTGTTCATCTGTGCCCTAGTGTAAAAAAAAGTTCGTAAAACTCTAGGGAACTTAGGGGAAATCAATAGCGCAAGAACATATTATATTACATGAACATTCATTTAAAATGTTACCTTGGGGAGTACCTGGGTGGCTGAGTTGATTAAGGGTCCAACTCTTGATTTTGTCTCAGGTTGAATCTCATGGTTCATGTTTGAGCCCCACGTCCGGCTCTGCACTGACTGCACGCAGCCTGCTTGGGATTCTCTCTCTCCCTCGCTCTCTGCCCCTCCCCCATCCTTGTGCGCATGCTTTCTCTCTCGATCTCTCTCAGAAACAAATAAGCTTTTTAAAACATGTTACCTTGGGAACACAGCGTTGCCATATAATAGAAATTCCGTGTGTTTCAAGATGCTCAACATCACTGACTGTCAAGGAAAATTCAACAAGATGCCATCATACACCTGTCAGGGTGGCTAAAATCAACAACACAAGAAACCACAGTGCTGGCAAGGATGGGGAGGAAGGGGAACCCTTGTGCCCTGTTGGTGGGAATGCAACCACTGTCGAGAACATTATGGAGGTTCTGCAAAGCATTAAAAAGAGAATTTCCATATTATGACCCAGTAATTCCACGACTGGGTGTTTACCCAAAGAATACAGAAACACTAATTCGAAAAGAGGTATGCAACCCTGTGTTTATTGCAATGTTATTTATCAAAGCCAAGACATGGAAGCAACCTAAGTGTCCATCAGTAGACAAGTGGATAAAGAAGATGCGGCATATATACACAGTGGAATATTACTCAGCCATAAAAAAGAATGAAACTTACCATTTGCGATAACGTGGATGGAGCTAGAGAGTATAATGCTAAGCAAAATAAGTCAGAGAAAGAAAAATACGTATGATTTCGCTCATACTTGGAATTAAAAAAAAGACAAACAAGCAAAGGGGAAAATAGAAAGAGAAACCAAGAAACGGACTCTTAACTGCAGAGAACACAGTGCTGGTCACCAGAGGGCAGTGAGTGGGGGGGATGGGGGAAATAGGAGATGGGGGATGAAGAGGGCACTTGTGATGAGCACCGGGTGATGTAGGGAAGTGTTGAATCACTGTATTATACACCTGAAACTAATATAACCCTGTACATTAAACTGGAACTAAAGAAAATTAAAAAATTTAAGTAAGTAAGTAAGTGAAGGTACAAAGCAAAAAAAAAAAAAAAAAAGAAAGATTTCATGTGTTTAATTGCATCCGTAAGTCGTTCGCTTGAATCTTTATATGACTCGCTCGGCCATGAGTAGCAAGAGTGTTTTCTCAGAAAAATCAAATCGGAGGGAATGAGCAAGCAAACACAACATTTTATATCAGAGTAGAAGCAACGGAGTAATGATTGTGGGTGAACCAGGAGTGAGTCGTAAATCACTGGTCACTCCAAAAGTAGCTCGTGTGTGTATGTGTTTAAAGATTAGGTGTTTTCACCAGGATAACATGTTTAGGATAGGAGGAGAAATCACAAATTATGAACTGCGTTCAGTAAGCACAGTTTTGTGTACACAGTTTGTGAACCTGCCGTGTTCAAGTCCCCATGCTAAATACAGTCTTCCAAGATTTTGAGAAGACGAAAACATCTTTCAAAACTACAAATGACAACATAAAGATAACAGAAGGATACTAAGGCCACAACCTCAGAGATAATAACAGGCAACGTATAATTACTTCTCAAATGGAAGTTATAAACTGTGGATTTGACAAGACCGAGGCTTTGTGACAGCTGCAAAGTGGTGAGAATTTTAAAGAATGCCTTGGATTTACATCCCTTTAAGGAACGGTTTCAGGCATTAGGAAAGGACGGGAGCCACATCCCAGAAGGACGCACGTTTAAGGAGTGTTTCAGAAATGTGGACAAAAGCAGTCTGGCTACAGTGTACTATTTCGGGAAAGGACATGGCATCGGGGAGGAGGGGGTTGGGGTCAGACCGTGGAGGCTTTTATTGACAAGGCCAGAAATTTGGGCCATATCTGTAGGCAGTCACTTCTATAGAGACTCAGATGCTCCAATGCTTTTGAGCAAGGGCGCTAGCAAGATAAGTGGTAATTTAAGGAAATCATCTTATCGGCTGTTCATGAAAATGTGTTGCCGGCTGACTGCCTGCGGACAGTCTAATGGCCACTTCGTCCGACCAGCCTCACTTCGAAAACTCATCGGTTCCTCCAGGCTGGTCAGTGTATCTAGAATGACGAAGTTCGGTCATTTTGTTAGAGAAGGAAACTGGATGTGACACAACACTTTCAGTGCAAAAAATAAATCAGAAAAGGATGAATCTTCAAGGGCCAAGCTCGTAAGAAAGCCTAGTGAGGAAGGTGGCATTTTACACAGTAACTTTAGTATCAAGAAATCCTGTACTTAGTTACTACATTTTTCTTGTCAACACAATCCTCTGTCCAGGATGTGTAAATGGAGTGGTTACACATCATACGCGTACAAATGACAGTTAAACTCTTGAGGCAACATGAGAGTGACACTTGGTCTCAACAGTGAACGAACTGTCTTTCAGGTGGAAGAACACGTGCTGGCCTTGCAGGCGGCCTACAAAGACCTCGTGGCCAAAAAGCAGCTGCTAGCAAACAGAAGGAAACTGGCCACCAGGCGCCTGCAGTGTGCATCTGTCTTACTCACCAGCCTGGAAGGCGAGAAGGTGTGGCTCTCTCTGGCTTTATGTCCCGTCATTAATGGCTACTGGGCTTGGCGAACCCACGATGTCACTTTCCCTGAAGGTCGTATCACGTACCTCCTCAAACTCTCTTCTCGTCCAGTCTTTTTTACTGAGATCAGCAGACACTCCTGATAAAAATAAAGGAGTCCTGGGGCACCTGGGTGGCTCAGTCGGTTGAGCATCCAACTTCTGCTCAGGTCATGATCTCACGGTTCATGAGTTCTAACCCCGCGGCGGGCTCTGTGCTGATGGCTCAGAGCCTGGAGCCTGGTTCGGATTCTGTGTCTCCCTCTCTCTCTGCCCCTCCCCAACTTGTGCTCTGTCTCTCTGTCTCTCAAAAATGAATACATGTAAAAAAAAAATTTCTTTTAAATAAACAAAGGAGTCCTGGTCAAGTAGCCTTAAGACAGAGGGAACAGACTGCACAGATCAGACCTTACTTTCTCTTGCTCCCAAGACGTCAGTTCCCTTGTCTGATGAGGGGCACAGAGTCCGTGAGTATGTCATGAGCTCCCCGGTCTAGCGCAGGGACCACCCCCACCGAACGCATGAAACAGGGTGGCTGAAAGGGAGGGGATGTCATCAGGAAGGGAGAGGAACACCTCTAGAGATCTTTTATCTTCTGTTTTACATTCCCCCCTGATCCTCCCTAAGCTTCAACCTCCTCCTCCGAAAGTGAAGTCAGTGGCTTTTGCTTAACAGGGTATTAGAAGTGCCAAGTGAGATGTTCAAGGTAAAATGCCGGTTAGACATGTTAGGATTTGATAAATGCTGATCGCTATTATTATTGAATATCATTAATAATACAATGAATTACTCTACTTATGTTAAAAGTTATCTTCATCACACAAAGGATTTGACATGGCTATCAGCCCTAACACACATGACACTGTTGACAAATCCAAGGGTAGGACTCGTGTTATCCTCAGAAAACAGTTTGTGTTATAATGTCCTCCATTACTCCCTTTGATGCAAACACCGATGAAAAGGGTCATAGTGGTAGCAACGCTGGGTCCCAGTGGAGGACCATGAATACCTAAATGTCTCATGATAGCGTATTTGATGTCAAGTTTCAAGAGCTCACTTTTATGTTAACATTTAGACTCAATGGCCAGAAACAATCGATCAAATAGACAAGAAGTTGGAAAGAATCTGGGGTGACGTGCTTCTTTCAGCAGCGTGCATCGTCTACAGTGGGGCGTTGACAGCAGAATTTCGCCAGTTGATTGTGAACAAATGGGAGACTCTCTGCACCGAAAACAGCATCCCTTTGTCGCCCAACTTTTCTTTAATTGAAGTCATGGCCCCAAACCACGAGGTACTAACGTATTTCTATTATCAGTTAAGGGGCTGCTGTTGTTGATTTGAATTCGGGGCGTAAGTGCATTTTGTTTTGGCTTAGATCTTTTCCACAACTTGTTTTAACAAAGGAAAATACTGAATTTTGTTCCGGGTCTTTAAAAAAAAATTGTTTTTTAAATTATAGTTCTTTTTTTTTATTTTTTTTTAATGTTTATTTATTTTTGAGACAGAGACAGAGCATGAATGGGGGAGGGTCAGAGAAAGGGAGACACAGAATCTGAAACAGGCTCCAGGCTCTGAGCCATCAGCACAGAGCCCGACGCGGGGCGCGAACTCACAGACCGCGAGATCGTGACCTGAGCCGAAGTCGGACGCTTAACCGACTGAGCCACCCAGGCGCCCCTTTTAAATTATAGTTCTAATGCCTCAGTTCCATCTCTTTCCCATCCTCTGGGCAAAAGTCACAGAATATCCTCTTACTCGTTGTAATCCTCCCAACCTACCCTAAGAAGTATAGCCAGTTTCTCTCCCAGAAACCCCTTTCATTAATAAAATCGGTGAACTTACTGAACCACAGGTAGCGTTCTTAGAAAGAGCCAAAAATATAGACCTCACATTTATCCACGTGTCAATAAATATTTGTTGTTGATCTATGTTGAAAGGATAAAAAAAAGAAATACCTCTTTTTTAATTCATCCCCAAAGAGTAATTTTAGATTGATTCCCCCAGTGATAACTTAAACTGACTATCCAATCTATAAAAAGTCTCAGAAGCAGATACTGGCTTCTCATTTTCATAATAGTAGTAACCAACTTAAGCCCAAACATATCCGTAATTACATTAGATGTAAACAGTCTTAAGGGTCTGTATGTGTGCCAGGACAAACAGTGACACCAAAGGAGAACAGAGAGCCCAAAACAGGCCCATACACACACGGACAAAGCTGATATTACAGTGCAGGGAGGAATGGGTAGTCTTTTCAGTAAATAGGGCTGAGTAATTGAATATCTGGAAGGAAGGAAGGAAGGAAGGAAGGAAGGAAGGAAGGAAGGAAGGAAAGAAGGAGAGAGAGAGAGAGAAAGAAAGAAAAAAAGAAAGAACGAAAGAAAGAGAAAGAAAGAAATTTGACCATGACCTCACACCAAACATAAAAAGTCAACTGCAGTTGAACTGTGGACCCAACTGTGGAAGACATAGGAATAAAGCATAATTTAGGAGAGTATGTTCATGACCCAGGTTAAGAAGAGATTTTTCAAGCAGAACTAACCATAAAGGAAAACATTAATCGAATTACATTAAAATTTACACCTTCTGTTCATCCAAAGACACCACTGAGAGGGTGTAAAGAGAAGTCAAAGAACAGGAGAGGATATTTGTAACACCAGAGTTCAACAAAGGGCCGAAGCGTCCTAGCCGTGGTACAGTAACCACCAATCAATGAGCAAGAGACGTTCAACCTAGTAAATAAATGGGCGAGAGCCTTGAACAGGTCACTCACAAGAGACTATGCAAATAGCCAATAAATATTTGAAAGGGGCTTACCATCACTATTCATTGGGGGAATGAGAGTTAACTCTAGAGATATCACAACACATCAGCCAAAGGACTAAAATCTGAAAGACTAACAATATTAAGAGTCAGCACGGATCTGGAGTAACAACTTCTCATATACTGCTGGTGAGAATACAAAATGCTAAAATCATCTCAAAAAGCTGACTTTAGCTACAAGTATTAAAAATCCACATACCCTAAGACCCAACATTCCTAGGTGTCTCCCCAAAGAAATGCATATATACGTTGATCAAAAGAATATAAAAGAACGTTCACTGTGGCGTTATTTGTTTTAGCCAAAAACTTGAGACACAATCCAAGTGCCCTCCCCAATAGGACGGATAAATAAATAAGCCTGGGTATGTTCATACAGTGGATACAGTTGGAGCACTACACCCACGAAGCCAGGCAGAAAAGAGGATATACTTTAACTTTCCTTGATCGAAAGTTCCAAAATTAGCAAAATGAAACTGTAGGAATACCTACTTCAGTAAGACAGTAAGGAAAAGCATGAAAGTCGGGGGCATGATTAATGTTTTAAAATACAAACTCTGGGGGCGCCTGGGTGGCTCCGTCGGTTAAGCATCCAACCTCGGCTCATGTCACGATCTCACGGTTTGAGAGTTCAAGCCCCACGTCAGGCTCTCTGCTGACAGCACGGAGCCTGCTTCGGATCCTCTATCCCTGCCCCTCTGCACCTTCCCCACTCACGCCCTCTCTCTCAAAAATGAATATACATTTAAAAAAAAAAATCCAGAAGCAATTACTGAATATGAACTTTTCTTTAAAAATAATAATAATAATAATATAAAGTAGAAACTCGAGTCAGCAGCTTATATCTCTGTCCACGCTGACCTCTGCTCCACGCCTCTATTTGGGGGCAGTCTGTGCCCCAATCAGCGGGACTCCCTGTGGTTTTCAGGATTCTTCGCCCCCTCATGTTTCCTTCTATGTAGACGTCAAGAGCACACAGTTCTTCACAGGCTTAAACAAAATATTCTTCTTTTTTTCAAAACTGAAAAGTATCCTTGGCTCCTCACGGGGATGCCCTGGCGCCTCTCCCTGGAATGTCTCTGCTGTCCTTTCCTTCCCCGACCTCCATGGGCCTTCTGGGCTTTTTTCTCCCAACCTGCTGAGACTGCCAGGAAATCCGGATGAAGTTTATCCATTGGAGTCAGCTTCGGAGTCAAACCCTCGGTCTGCCTCTTACTCTGACGGCACGACCACGGGCGAAGCCCAGTTCCTCCTCCTGAGAAGTGAGGGCTGCAGCAGTGTAACTAGACGATGACGTGGGTCCTTGGCGGCGGCGGGTGTGCGGTGGCCGCCGCGCCTCCATCTGTACGACTCTGTGGCGTTGCGCGTGTCACAGACGCATCGGAGCCCAGCGTCCTTGGGAACAGGCGCCCGTCCTATTGCGTATCGATCTCCCGTCGCATCTTTGTTGTGAGGGCCGCTCCTCCGTCCTGATGAACAGAAAGGGGTAATTTAGCGAATAGTTACCCAGAATTTCGTATCCCAGTGTTTTGAATGATTCGTGTCCTCGCTCCTTTTAAACGCCCTTGGCTTTTTCGAGAGCAGTGGCCCTGTAGGGTGCCTCAGTGTCCCGTAGGGACGGCACGAGCAGGCGTGCGGAGCAGTGGGAGCACTAACGCTCTCATTCCAGATCCGCCGGTGGCATTCTCAGGGGCTCCCGCTCGGTCAGTATTCAGCGGAGAACGCCATCTTGACCAGGAACAGCCTGCAGTGGCCACTGCTGATTGACCCACATAAGCAGGCTCACAACTGGATCCGGCAGACGGAAGGGTCCAGGCTGCAGGAGCTCTCCATGGAGGACGGCAGCCACATCCAAACTATTGAAAATGCTGTGAAGACAGGAGGGAGTGTCCTCTTGCAGGTATTTGGACGGAATGGCCTAGCTCCCTAATTCTGTGCGGCTGCAGTGTAGACCGTGCACCGAGCATAGACTCCCCTAATTCGTGCAGCTGCGGTATAGACCGTATGCACCGAGCATAGACTCCCCTAATTCCCTGCAGCTGCAGTATAGACCATGCTGAGCATAGAGACTAAAAGCTTTTAATTACAGGTAACTTTGTCAAGGGAAAAGTAATAAGTACATACGTACAGTGACTTTTCGATGTTCAGTTCTCTCAGATCAGGCTTTCTTTGGTACCCAAGTACTAACAAGACTTACATTTTTAATTTTTTTTTCAACGTTTATTTATTTTTGGGACAGAGAGAGACAGAGCATGAACGGGGGAGGGGCAGAGAGAGAGGGAGACACAGAATCGGAAACAGGCTCCAGGCTCCGAGCCGTCAGCCCAGAGCCCGACGTGGGGCTCGAACTCGCGGACCGCGAGATCGTGACCTGGCTGAAGTCGGACGCTTAACCGACTGCGCCACCCAGGCGCCCCCAAGACTTACATTTTTAAATGCTGTGACTTTCCAACTGACTTATTTATTATAAGATGAACTTTTTATTTATGTCTGTTGGGTCTTTCAGAATCTCCCTGAAACATTAGCTCCAAGTTTAAAGGCAATTTTGAAGAAGGAGATCTATCAGAAAAGAGGACAATATTTCATAAGGGTCGAGGATTCTGAGATTGAATACAATTCCCAATTTAGGTAACGTCTCTCACAGTTAAATTGAGTCAAATGTCTGTGTTCTCTAAGATCGATATCATGGAAGGCCCTGTGCCTCAGTCCTGGTGAGCTTTTCCTGGAGGAAATGGTGAGATTGCGTTTACAGTGTTCTGTTTGTGTTTCCGGGGCACATTCATCAGTACACAGAAGGGAGAACGGAGTTTTGTTCATCAAGCCGTTCCCGACCAGCATTTTCCGTGCCGTGCCTGATAAAACCTGGGGCAAGAGGGGTCCCCAGAAAGGTGTGGAGCGGCAGCCAGCCGGAAGCCGGACCCCACTCGACCCCACTTGATCTGTTTGCATCACATCTGATTTCGGCAGAAAAAGCTTCTGCTCCTTTATCAAACAAAATCCGTACTGGATATGTGGAGGGAGCAGGGAGAGATTTTGCCTGGTCCGATGAAAACGTTTCCATGTTCCCGGCAGTTAGGGACCTTCAGGAACTCTGCCCCCACCCCCACTCCCCGACCAGCCAACTTCGCCAAGGACTTTTATACAGTCACATTGAACACTATAAAAAGGCAGTTCCCGAGGGAATGAGACATTTGAGTTGCCAGAGACAAGCACTCTCCCCATGAACTCATAACCAGCAGGTCGTTATGTAGGGAGTGATCAGCACAGGGGAGTTAGAAGCTGGGTTTACTGGTCCCCAGCCCGGTGCGCTTAACTGCACTACGGGGGCTCTGACACGCTGGGTCCTCACCTGGTCCTGGTGGTCAGCGGGTTGATCTGTCGGTCAGCGGGTCCTCGCCCCCGGGCAGGGTCCCAAAGTCTGGCTCCTCACCACCCTCTTGCAGCCGGGAATCCCCTCTCCCAGCCTCCCTCCTTCGGTTAAGAAAACATTTTGCAAAGTACAGTTATGTTCCTCCAAACAACATTCTAGGGATTTGATAGGTGTCACTCAAAAAAGGGGTCCCATAGTTTTGAAAAGCGCAAGGTTAAAGAAGGTTGGACAGGAGGCTTTTTCCCTCGAGGACTTAAAACCCCTGATTTAACAAACACTCTCCGGGACACAGCCGACAAATTACGGATTGAGCAACAGCCCCGGGAATGAATGAAGCAATGTCCTGCTGAGTGGACAGCCCGGTGCCCGTGTCTGAATTGTGTGTGTGAGGAGGGGGTGGAGGGCACGGTCGCGGAGGGCAGACTGGCGACAGGTCCCCGCTCTGTCACTTTCTGGCCGTGGACTGTGAGCAGCTTACGTGGACCCTCGCAGCCCCCATTCCACCCTCTATAAAATGGGACGAGGAATCGCCCCTGCTGTATTGGGGTATCGGGTCATGTGGAGACCGCACAAGGCCCAGAATCACTCCTGACCCTCCCCCCGGGCACCACCCTGCTCCAGGCCACCATCGCCTCTCCCATGTTAACCAGTCTCCCGCTTCCTTCTCCCCCACCCCCACCCCCACCCTGGTTACTGTCCAGGCGGCAGCTGGAGGGGCCCGTTGGAGAAGGCCAGCCACCCTCTGCCCCCAGCTTCGTGGGGCTCTCACTCGGTGCAAACACCACGGTGCTGACGGTCCCCAGAGGGCAGGCCAGGGCTCCTACCAGTTAGTTAACACTTTTCTCTCCTCTGTCCCGATGCGGGGACCAAGTATGGTCGGAACGTAATCTGTGGCTGTGTTTTATTTTAAGTTATAAATAGCAAATTCATTCACAGAGTATAGATTGAGAGCCTATTTTGCATAGAGGGCTGAACAACACTAAAAATTAACCGTGTCTGCTTCCGGGAGAAATCTTTCTTTCCATTATTTCATAAATTAGTTTCTTTTGTTTTCCTGCTGCTGCGGGGCCTTTGAATAACTGGTGTCTTTCTCATGCTTTAGGTTGTTCATTTCCACAGAGGTAGACAACCCCCATCTTCCTCCGTCGGTTTATAACTTTGTTACCGTGATCAACTTCACCTTAACGTTCCGAGATTTGCAGGATCAGCTCCTTTCTACGGTATTAACTCACGACGTTCCTCACTTAGAAAGTCAACGTTTCCAGTTGTCGGAGAGTATATCCCTTGATGCTGGGACTCTTGAAGAGCTAGAAGAACAAACGTTAAATGTACTGGAGACCGTGCAAGGTTAGTAAAGGTATTTCGTGGCATTGGGAGACCTTGGCTAACTCCGTGAAGGACAGAAGAAAAGCCAGAAGGGCCCTATTCTGAATCGGTACCAAAAATACCAGATCTGCCGTTTCCACCAGAGAACTGATTGATGGGGCTGAAACACCCTGTCTCTAAAATGAAATGCGGTCCCACCTCTGTGTCAGCTCGTCATGCCGCAGGACATTCGCCACGAGGCAGTCAATAGAAGTTGTAAGAAAAATCCTACAGAGGCTGGCGGGTGCCTCCTTGTTCTCTGCCATTTACGTCAGTTGTCTGACATCTGTTCTATGTATCAGGTCAGACTGGAGACCTAAAGAGTAGGTTTCCCCACGAATTCATCGCTAACATATACAAGGCCATAAGGCGGTGACTCGTGTGTGTCCCATTAAAAGATGGTGTTTATTACAATAGCAGTAGAAACGGTTTTCCTCTTCGACACAGGAAGTAGCTAAGAAGCCATACTCTTTACACGTCACAAAATAATTTCTAAACAGCTAAAGATGGAGCATTACAACTTCCCGGGGCGCACTGGCTGCTCTGCCCCTGAAGGGGTCCTGGATCCCCAGTTTCAACACGCAGGATGGGGGTGCGCTCACGCGAGCAAGCATGAGACACTAGACGGGTGTCCTATGGGCGCCGCCATCCGACACTGTCTACCCGGAGCCGGCATCAGGTTCCCTTCCCCTTACGGTTTCAGTCCCACGAGACCGCCCCCTCCCCACAGACGGGCCTCAGATCGCAAGTTCCAGCAACCCCTCCTGAGGTCTGATTCGTTTGCTGGAGCGCTCACAGAGCCCAGGAAACCCGTTTGCTGTCTGGATTCCTGGTCTCTTGTGAAAGGATGGAACTCGGACCAGCCAGGTGGGCGTAGACGAGGTCCGGGGAGGGTGTGGCTGCCACGTTAACCCTCTGTCCACCGCCCTCCCTCCCGGCGAGGTGATCCGCTGTCCTTAGGTGGAGTCCAGAGTCGCCTCGCTAACCTAACAAAACACACCTTTCTCACCCTCTTCTGTCCTTTAGAAATCCCCAGGGTTTTTAGAGCTCTCAGCCGGGAGGAAGACCTCGTGTATATTTCTTATTATAGGTCCCAGGGTCACAGCTCATCTGAGGTCACATACTTGTTAGCTAACGGTGGGTTCCTGTTCGTTCTCTCTCTTTTCTGGCGACTCTGGGGCTCGACCGACTCTCAGATGCTTTCGTTCCTACTAAGGATCGGCCACATTCCTTCCTGTTCTAATCACAGCCATTACGCTATTTCTGTGTAACGTACGGCTAAGCCATGCTGCTGTTAACGACAAGACCAGTCACATGGACCAGGTTGTCACGTCTGTTTCCCTCGGGAGGTGGAATGAGTCAGCAGCAGAAGCAGGACACGTAGGTCCTGGGTGACACACGGAAGGCGACACGGTTGGTCCGACTCACAAGTCCCGTTTCATGAACCACTGTATGCAACTGTCACGTTTGGGCTGTAACTTTTGTCTACACTGAACCAAAGACAGACCTGATGAGACAAAAGGAAAGTTGTTTCTGATAACACACATCGGCACACGCCCGCACACGCCCTCACACGTCCACACACGCCCGCAGACGTCCGCACACGCCCGCACATGCCCGCACACGCCCGCAGACGCCCGCACACGTCCGCACAGCGTGTCATTTGCTTATTCCTACCGCTTGTTCCTCGTGGTAGAGTCTGAGGGGTTTTTTTTTTTTTAAAGTTTGTTTATTTATTTTGAAAGAGAAAGAGCACAAGCGGGGGAAGGGCAGAGAAAGAGAGAGAGAGACAGAATCCCAAGCAGGCTCCACACTGCCAGCAGAGAGCCCAGCACAGGGCTCAGTCCCACAAACTGTGAGATCTTGACCTGAGCCGAGATCAAGAGTCGGGTGCTTAACTGACTGAGCCCCCCTGGTGCCCCTCTGAGATTTTTGTAAAGACTAACCTTTTACTAATAGTGGTTATAATTTTACCAGTAGTGGTTATAATAAAAATTGTTCTGGAAAAAAACTAAAGAGACTCCTTGACTCCGTACATATTTTTTCTTCCCTTTTTCCAAGTTTTAGTAAAGTAGATCATCCTTACTATCTCTTTGTAAATATTCTATCTTTACTGTGGCTCCCCAACCGCTGTGGGAAACCCAGGTAGAGTGGGGGACTATGAGAGGTAGGCCACAGCTGAGGTCCAGACATCACTTAGGAAGCATCACCGAAATCAAGAAGCATGCGGTATCCCGGTCGTGGAATGTGATAATCCCATCATTCCTTAAAATGATCATGTGAAGCTAGGTTTAGTTCTAGATACCACGTTTTAAGAGGCCTCTTTTCAAACCAAGGTGTCCCAAGGTAAGCATCAAGGACAGTGAGGAGTCTATCAATCATATCATTTACAAAAGCACCTGAGGAAAATGGGAATGTTTTGTTCATAAAATAATAGAATTTCTGATGAAAATATGAGAATCGTCCTAAATATTCAAAAAGGATAGAATTATTCTGTATTTCTAGAGCAATGCCTTTTCAAAAGGTAAGTTGTAGCCTGGTAGTGGAATGAGAAATCACTTTCCTTGGTCATTATCAACTTGATTTGCTTAACAAAATAGAATACAATAGAAAATATCAGAGTACATCACAGGAACTAATGAGGTACTTGCTATTTTCTGGAAATTTGGTTTTCATTTCCTTCCGTCCTTCGGACGGAATGGCTACTTATTATGTGCTTACAGTAAAAATAGAACCCACATGGGGTGCCTGGGGGGCTCAGTCGGTTAAGCATCCGACTTCAGCTCAGATCATGATCTCACGGTTCATGGGTTCAAGCCCCGCATCAGGCTCTGTGCTGACAGCTCGGAGCCTGGAACCTGCTTGAGTTGTGTGTCTCCCTCTCTGTCTGCCCCTCCCCCACTCATTCATTTCTCTCTCTTTCTCTCTCTCTCTGTCAAAAATCTATAAAAATTAAAAATAGAACCCACACACACTGAAATAATATAAAGAAGAGATAAGTGGGGGGGGGGGGTACATGTGTGCTATTAACCAGATTATTCAGAAATATGACTCAGTTAAGAGCCCATCTCCAAAATAAAACCACCAAAAAGTCAACTGTAAAAACTCTTACAGAGGGGCACCTGGGTGGCTCAGTCGGTTAAGCATCCAATGCTTGATTTCAAGCTCAGGTCATGATCCTGGGTCGGTGGGATCGAGCCCCACATCGGGCTCTGTGCTGACAGTGTGGAGCCTGCTTGGGATTCTCTCTCTCTCTCCATCTCCTCCCTCCCTCCCTCCCTCCCTCTCTCTCTCTCTTTCAAAATAAACTTGAAAAAAGAAACTCTTTAGAGAAAGATTTGAGGACGAGGGAATGAACTGTGTTTAACATTCCCATGGTTTTTATTCATTCAAATTCATTTTTTGTCTGTAGCACGTGTGTTAGATGATGAGGAAATTGTAGACATCTTAAGAAAATCCAAAACGGCTTCAAATGAGATTTCCAAGCGCATCAAAGCGACAGAAAAAGCAGAAAGTGAAATCCAAACGCTGCGGGAACACTACCGGTCTGTCGCGACTCGAGGCGCCCTGCTCTACTTCCTCGTGGCCGGGCTCGCCCGCCTCAACTCCATGTACCAGTTCTCCCTGGACTGGTTTCGCCAGATGTTCGTTCGATCAGTAGCTCCCCGAAGCAAAGAACAGGAACACGGCCTGAAGAGGGAGAAAACGTCTCAGAAAAAAGTTGGTGATATCACAGACCTCGCCAAGGAACCAAAGTTCGAGAGCGACAGGCATCTCTTGGAGAAACATCTTCAACAGTCAGTAGATGTGCTGACAAGAAATGTTTTTAAGGTGAGACCTTCTCTTCTGTGACTTTTACGGACTTCTGTACAGGAGGAGGGCTAGTCTGACGTTACGTTTCCCCCTAGGTGGTGTCCTCAGCTCTGTTTCACCAACACAAGCTGTGTTTCTCCTTCCGGCTTTGCACCACGATCATGCAGAATAATGCTGGGGGCAGTCCAGTGCCGGGTGACATCGGGTCCCTACCGGACGAAGAATGGGACATCTTCTTACATTCCGACACGTTGACGAACGTTAAAGGTGTGATGCCCCAGCCTAGACTTAACAGTAAGTAAAAGGTCCTTGCTCTGGGTTCAGCAAAAACCTGTTAAAAACGTGTTTCCCTGAAAAACCCTGAGAGATGTTTAAGGTGCTCCAAGCCGGTGCTTTCTATATGGACTAAACTAAAAGTAGCTTCAGGTCAAGTGTGACGTGTGATTCATCCTTGTATCTTCATCCGTTGAACATATAATTGGTGCTTAGTAATTGTTGAAGAAGTGAATGAATGAATGAATGAATGGCGTTTTCTGTGGTTATTGTAATCCTGTTGTATTACACCGAATGCCCAGTGCTGGTCATTAAGGACACATGCACACACACGTACACACACACGCACACACACACACTGATTAAATACCACCTAGAGCGAAACTTTACCCCTCCTAACCACAGTCCCCCTCAGTTTCTTATGAAAATTCCTTGAAAATTTGAATCACAAAAAATCATGCTTCTGCAAAATGGTTAGCAAAACCACGTAAGTGCGGGATCTTTTCAAATCCTCCTGTGTTGCACATTTTTAAATATATTTATTTCTTAAATTGTGGTAAAATGCACACAGCATAGAATTCACCTTCTCAGCTATTTTTAAGCATGCAGTTCAATGGCACATCGTAGTGCTGTGTTGGGACCTTAAGTCACAGGAAGTGTCCAGTTAAAGGTCGTCTGATGCTGTCCCCGAGGGAGAAGAGGGGCTGGTTTGGAATGTCCTCTGTCAAGTTTTTGAGACTATTAGCAGAGCATGGAAGTCAGAAGGGAAATACAAAAGAATCGCTCTTGAGGACACCAGACGTTTGGATAGTTTTGTTTTGCTTTTCGTTTTGTTTTTATTTTACTGAAGCCTCGTATGCGGATGTTTGGTAAATGACTGTTGAGTCAGTAAATGTTCTTATGAGTTTATTAAGATTGCTTTGCTTGCAGAAAAACAGACAATAACTCAGTATCTTGGGGCGCCTGGGTAGCTCAGTCAGTTGAGTGTCCGACTTTGGCTCAGGTCGTGATCTCGGGGTTCGCGAGTTCGAGCCCCGCGTCGGGCTCCGTGCTGACTGGCTCGGAGCCTGGAGCCTGCTTCGGATTCTGTGTCTCCGTCTCTCTCTGCCCCTCCCCTGCTCACGCTTCTCTCTCTATCAAAAATAAAAACATTAAAATTTTTTTAATAACTCAATATCTTAAACCAAAAAATAAAATGAAATAAAAATGTTGAGAAGGAGTCTGGGGTATCTCAGGAAACAGCATGGAAAGTACGCAGAGCCACACAGCAGCACGAGAAGACTAGCGACTGCTGTCACCACAACTCAGCGCCCAACAGTCCTCGGTCAGACCCCACGGGTCCGAGAGAGAGCGGGTCTGCGCGCCACAGCCCCAGTCAGGGACCCACTCCCGAACCCCTCACCTGTGACCAGGAGACAGGCCGGCAGCCAAACAGCCAGCCCACCGGCATCCCCTGCACTCGGAACCCTGAAAACATCTCCAGTGTATTTAAAGAAACAACAAACTTTAATAGCTTCCTTTATTATTATTATTATTATTATTATTATTATTATTATTTTATATAAGCAGCATGTGTTTATTAAGCAAACCATTACAACCTACAGAGAAGCAAAAAGAAGCAAATGAATCTTGTGTAATTCCACAGTCCTGAGATAACCGCTGTTAATATTTTTGTGGTTTTTCCTTCCACTAGTTTTCCTCCCTATATGTCTTCTTTACATACGTTCATACTCGTATAGGAATACTCCTGTATTCTTTAAGGTGACTTTGCTGAACAGACTTACACCTAACCTTTTTCAAATTAATGACATGTCACAAGGAGCTTCCTCTGCCAAGAAATAGACTTTTAATGTCTACACGACATTCCAGTTTTTGAATGGACCAAAACTCAAGTAACCACTCTCTTAAGTTAGAGACTTGGGTCTCGAAGCACTACGATTGACATGTAAAGTATCCTTTTCTGTCCACAGGGACTGAAACTAGAAATCGATATCATATGAAAAATCCAAAATGTGGATATTAAATAACATACTCTTAACCAATGGGTCAAAGAAGTCACAAGGGAAATTAGAAAATATCTTGAGACAAATAAAGATGAAAACAATACGTCACTTATGGGATACAGCAAAAGCAATAGTAAGAAAGAAGTTTATAACTATAAATGCATACAATAAAAAAAACAGGTCTCAGGGCGTCTGGGTGGCTCAGTCAGTTAAGTGTCTGACTTCGGCTCAGGTTATGATGTCGTGGTCCGTGAGTTCAAGCCCCACGTCAGGCTCTGTGCTGACAGCTCAGAGTCCAGAGCCTGCTTCCGATTCTGTCTCCTTCTCTCTCACTCCTGCTCATGCTCTGTCTCTCTCTCTCTTTCTCTCTCTGTCTCTCAAAAATAAAACATTAAAAAATATTTTAAGGGGCACCTGGGTGGCTCAGTCGGTTAAGCATCCGACTTCAGCTCAGGTCATGATCTCACGGTTCGTGGGTTCGAGCCCCGTGTTGGGCTCTGTGCCGACAGCTCAGAGCCTGGAGCCTGCTTCGGCTTCTGTGTCTCCCTCTCTCTGGCCCTCCCCACTCACACGCTGTCTCTCTCTCTCTCAAAAACTAAATAAACATTAAAAATTTTTTTTTAGGGGCGCCTGGGTGGCTCAGTCGGTAAAAGCGGCCGACTTCGGCTCAGGTCATGATCTCACAGTTCGTGGGTTCGAGTCCCGCGTCGGGCTCTGGGCTGACAGCTCAGAGTCTGGAGCCTGTTTCAGATTCTGTGTCTCCCTCTCTCTGACCCTCCCCCATTCATGCTCTGTCTCTCTCTGTCTCAAAAATAAATAAACGTTAAAAAAAAATTTTTTTTAATTTTTTTTAAATATTTTAAAAAAACAGGTCTCAAATAAACAACCTCAAAGAACTAGCAAAAACAAAGAACTAACTAAACACAAAGGTAGCAGAAGGAAAGAAACAGGAAAGAATGAAGCACAAATAAAATAGAGAATTAAAAAATAGAAAACAAAACCTATAGCTGGCTTCTTGAAAATATCAACAAAATTAACAAAGTCTAAGCTAGATTAAGAAAATAAGACTTGAATAATTAAAATCAGAAATGAAAGCAGGGACATTAAAACTGATGCTCAAAAATAAAAAGGATCATAGGGGACTACTATGAACAACTATATGCCAACCAGTTGGACAGCCTAGAAGAAATGGAAACACATAATCTACCAAGACTGAATCATGAAGAAATGGAAAATTCGAACAGACTTATAACAAGTAAGGAGATTGACTCATTAAGCAAAAATCTCCCAACAAAGAAAAGGCCTGGGCCAAATGGCCGCACGGGAAAATTCTACCAAACATTTAAAAAAGAATAAACACAAATTTTCCTGAAACTCTTCGAAAAAAGTGAGGAGGAGGGAACACTTCCAAGCTTGTTCTGGAAGACCAGCGTTAACCTGATACCAAAGCCAGGGATTCCTTCAGAAAAGAAAACTACAGACCAATATTTCTGATGACTGTAGATGTCAAATTTCTCAACAAAATACAGCAAACCAGATTCAATAGCCTATTAAAAGGATTACACACCATGACCAAGTACAATTTATTCCTGGAATTTCAAGGACGTTTTTACATAAGAAAAATCAATCAATGTAATAACCACATTAACAGAATGAAGGACAAAACCACATGACCATTTTAATTGAGGCAGAAAAAGCATTTGATAAGATTCAGCTCTTTCAGGATTAAAAACACTCAACAAACTGGGAATAGAAGCAAAGTACGTCCACACAGGAAAAGTCATTTGGGAAAAACCCACAGCGAACATTGTACTCGGTGGTGAAACACTGAGTTTTTCTCTAAGATCAGAAACAAGGCAAGGATGCCCCCTGCTCTCACCACTTGTTTTTAACAACGGAAGTTAGAGCCAAGCATTAGACAAGAAAAAGAAAGAAGGGACATCCAAATTGGGAAGGAAGAAGTAAAATTATCTTTGTTCACAGATGACTTGATCTTCTATGTAGAAACTCTTAAGTGTCCACAAAGCCCCTGTTACAGGTAGTAAACCAAAACAGCAAAGTCGCAAGGTACAAAACCAATGTACATCATCAGGTGCTTTTTTATACATTAACAATAAGTAATATGAAAAGGAAATTAAGAAAACAATCCCATTTATAATAACATCAAAAGGAATAAGACACTTGGGAATAAACCTAACCGAGGAGGTGAAAGACGTGTACACTGAAAACTATAAAACGTTGCCTAAAAACATCAAAGACAACACAAACACAAACACATCCCATGTTCGTGGATTGGCATACTTAATATTGTTAAGATGTCCATACGAACCCAGAGCAATCTACAGATTCAGTGCCATTCCTAACACAATCCCAAAGGCACTTTTTGCAAGTATAGAAAAATTCTTCCTAAAATTCACGTAGAATCCCCAGGGACTCTAAATAGACAAAACAATTTTGAAAAAGAAAAACGAAGTTGGAGGCATCATACTTCTTGGTGTCAAGCTATAGTATAAGGCTACAGGAATGAAAACAGTCTGGCCCTGGCATAAGGACAGGTAAACAGACCAATGGAGCAGAACAGAAATCAACCCTCACCTATATGGTCCAGTGATCTTCAACAAGGATGGAAAGACCACTCAGTGGAGGAGAGGACAGTCTCTTTAACAAATGGAGCTGGGAAAACTGGGTATCCACATGAAAAGAATGAAATCGGATCCTTATGCCAAATCAAAAATAAACTCGAAATGGATTCAAGATCTAAACATAAGACCTAAAACTACAAAACTCTTAGAAGAAAGCCTAAGGGAAAAGTTTTCTGATACTGGAGTCGGCAGTGATCTCTTGGATATGACACCAGTGCACAGGCAACAAAAGCAAATACAGACAAATAGGACTACATCGAACTTAGAAACCTCAAAGGACACAATCAACAGAGTCAGAAGGCAACCTGTGGAATAGGAAAAGCTATTTCAAATTATGTATCAATAAGGATATAATATTAATAAGGATATTGATAAGGAGTTAATGTACAGAGTACCTAAGGAAGGAACTCAATAACTCAACAACAACAACAACAAAAAATCAAATAACCCAATTTAAAAATGGGCAAAGGACTTGAATAGACGTTTCTCTAAGGATGATACACAAACGGCCAACAAGCACATGAAAAGATGTTCAACATCCTTAATCATCAGGAAATGCAAATCAAAAGATCATAATGAGATATCATCTCACACTCCTTAGGACAGCTGCTGCAAAACAAAACAAAAACAGAAAGTAACAAGTGCTGACAAGGATGTGTGGATATCAGAACCCTTGTGCATTATTGGTGGGATTGTCAAATGGTGCAACTCTTAATGGAAAACAGTATGGAGCCTCCTCAAAAAATTAAAAACAAAACTACCGTATGATCCAGCCACACCGTATCTACGTACATAGCCACAAGAATTGAAAGCAGGGTCTCAGACTGATATTTGCACACCTGTGTTCACGGCAGTACTGTTCACAACAGCCGATAGGTGTAAGCAAGCCAGATATCCACCGATGGGTAAATGGATAAACAAAACGGTGTATACGTACAAGGGAATATTTTTCAGCCTTGAAAAGGAGGACAGCCTGTCACCTGCTACGGCCTGGATGAACCTTGAGGACATCGTGCTGAGTGAAATAAGCCAGTCACAAGGAGACGAAGACTGTAACGGCACTTGCACGAGGTATCTGGAGTGGCTGGGATCCTAGCAACAGGCAGTATGACGGGGGTGCCCAGGGGCTAGGGGAGGGCTGTTTCATGGGGACAGAGTTTCAGACTCTCAGGGGAGGTTCCGGAGATCTGTTTCACGACAATATGAACGTACGTAACACTGATGAAGTCTACACTTACAGTTGGCTAAGATGAGAGATTTTATGTGTTTTTGCCACAATAAAAAGCGGCCATTTGTGTAACTGATTTTTACATAACATGGCTTTTCCTCAACAACAGGTATTTATTAATCGTCTGCCTTTGGTGAGCAACTCAAAGGTCAAGAACATCGTCTCTTTTTAAGATGCTCCTTTCCCATTCTCTATTAGACAGGTATGAAACTTGCAGAAATCGGCACCTTCAGTGGATGTCGGATTCCACGTGGAAGCAGTGTCTGTACGTCAGCCACGAACTTGAACCGTTCGCTCTGCTGTGCGAGTCCCTTCTGTCAAATGTGTCACAGTGGGACGCTTTCAAAAGCAGTGAGGCTGTCTATTGCCTGATGAGCCTGCCTTTCTCTCCAGAAAAGGCTCCAGCGGAGGAAAGGAAGAAACCACCGGAGGGAAGTAAGAGCGCATTCAACGTTCTGTTTGCTCTGACCTAGTCGCGCGTGTGCGTGTGTGTGGATTGTCAGCTTACACATGTGGCTCGATATCTTATGAGAAAATCGCAGGGAGGAACGTAGCTCAGCTGTGAGCCCGGCTCGTGTCGCTTAATGCAGGCTTCACGCGGGTCTTGCGACTGAGCATGAACTCGGGCGGCTCCTGCGCCACCCACCGCCACACGTGCACCCCACCCGTGTCCCATGGGTCGTTTTATGTAGCAGGTGCGCTCTGGAAGTCGCTCACTGCAGATGGCGCTGTTTTCGGCACACCTGTCCTGTCGCGTCTGCCCCTCGGGCGCCCTGCCCTGCTCGCTGCCCCCTGACCTCCACCCACATCCTAGCATGTCTCCCTCCACACTCCTCTCCACTCTTCTTCCAGATTCCTGACACAAGATACCACTCTGTCTCGCGGGAACCGACACATCCTTACAGACATTTCCTTTGCTCTTTTTCCTTGGGACAGGCGGCCAGAAAGGGAACTCGTGGATCAAAAGCATATTATTTTTATGGTAATAGATTGCCGCTAGGTTGCTTGTCTGAAAAGTCCGGCATAATTTCTGTTTCCACCAGCGATACATGACTTCCTCTTTTCCAAGAGGGCTATTGATTTTTTGGTAACTTTTGCCAATCTGAAAACGTTAAGGTACTCTAACTTGGATTTCCTGGCCAGCACTACATTTAAGTACCTTCTCGGGTGTTTGTTGACCATTTGGATTTACCTGTTAATGTACTCGGCCCATTTTTCTACTGAATTGCTTATTCTTCTTTGGCCATCTGTAAGAACCCTACGGGTGTAATCGATGATCAGCTTTGTTTTGTTGAGGATGCTAACTTGTTCGTTCAAGTATTTTTACAAAGCGGTCACTGTCGGTTGGATTTATCGATGGTGTCTGTGCCAGCCATGCTGAGGTGCCTGTGTGGCCAGTAGTCACGTCTATTTTTCTTTCTTTTACAGCTTCCTGATTTCCAGTTCTGATTTAGAAGCTCTCTTCCCCGCCCCCCCCCCCCCCGCCCTGGTCATTATTTTGTAAAGTGAAGATCTTTTTATTTTAGGGGAAACAAAACGATTTATCCATTTGTAACTAGACTCTCATGTATCATAGGCTTTTTTTTCTAAGACCAGCAAACCTATTTTCACTCTATTCAAAAAAGCTATTTCTATAATGCAAGTTGTATTTAAAGGTAGACGCTGGGGAAGGGAAATACCTAGGGATAGGAGATAGGTAGAAACCATGACTGCGTCGGGGATGGCTGGAAGCGAAACCAGAAGGCTCCCCACCTCGTGGGGGCGGGTGAGCCCAGAGGACCCTGTGGCAGCATGAAACAACCAGATATGGATAATAGTCAGTTTTTTCAAAATTTAGGAATCGTGTTGCGTTTCCATTTAATTCTCATGTCCCATATCTGTTACAGGTAGATTATGAGTAGAAATCTCTTTTTTGTATATATTTAAAAAAAAATTTTTTTAATGTTTATTTATTTTTGAGAGAGACAGAGACAGAGTGTAAGCACGGGAGGGGCAGAGAGAGAGGGAGACACAGAATCCGAAGCAGGCTCCAGGCTCTGAGCTGTCAGCGCAGAGCCCGACGCGGGGCTCGAACCCACGAACCACGAGATCGTGACCTGAGCTGAAGTCGGATGCCTAACCGACTGAGCCGCCCAGGCGCCCCATGAATAGGAATGTCTAACCCCTAGAGTTATCAGTTTGTATTCACCAGGAAAGCATGTATTCACATGCGGAGCAGGTTAGGAAGTGTTGGCCAAGCCCTGCTCCCTGGCCCGAGGTCCACCTCACCTGTGACCTCGAGGACCCCTCAGGTCTTATAGGAATAAAGTTCGCTTTAAAAGAAGTCAGCCGTGTCTAAAAAAAATTGACAGTTTTATGCCAAAATTTTCATCGCGGTGTCTCTTTAGTGACCCAGGGCATTTGACTGTCCATCTCTGTGTCTCTCTCTAAATTTTATCTAGCTGAACTTCTGAATGAAGTTGAAGAAATATATAGTCCTGTGAATTTCCACTGGGAGAGACTCACTCCATTTCAAAGACTCATTCTGGTAAGATGCGCTACAAGAAAGTAGTGATGTTCTCAGAGTTTTGAGCACTTTACCAGTAACCATTGAAACCATTCCAATTTAAATTGTTATTAGCAAAATACGTGGATTTTACAAGTAATGTTGATGTTGGAGGGAAGCGGTCAGCTCCTTACCGTTTCTTTTGTGCGGAGGCTCCAGTCGGGTGGTGCTCCGCCCCCCCCCGCCCCCCCCGCCCCCCCCCCCCGCCCCCCAGGGGGCGAGGACTTAGAAAGCGGGTACATTTGAGAGATGAACAGGCCTTCTCCCCAGCCCCTTTCAGGACCCGCCTACTTCTTCCAAGTACATCATCCTGGATTCACCCTTATCACCCGAAAAACTCTTTTCATTTCCTCATCCGCCATCTAGTTTAGTGATGGAGAAATCCCTCCCCTCTCTCCCACTCCCGCCCCGACTTCTGCAAACGGCAGCCTCGACAGCCGGTAACCCTTCGATTTCTGCCTTAAATTTTGTTCTCGTAACACTTTAAAATTTACTCCAGAGGGTGATTGCCCCTAACACTGCATGTGGCTTATAGACATGTTCACTTTGTCTTGCTTGTCTCAACATTTCGAGTGTAATTTGTCCCAGACCAGTGGATCTGAACCTATGGAGATCTTTCTTACGAGACTTCAAAGTCTCGAGGAAGGAGAACCAGACTAACACAAAGATACATTTAAGCCGTATCAACACGAATGCTGGGCACCGGTCTGCGGGCAGGACTCCCCTTGTGGAAGAAGCCATGTGCGCACGCGCACAGAGAATGGAAGGAGCCACAAGAAACGACGGTGGTCTTCTAGAAAATAGGGCCTTCATTTTTCAACTTCTGCCTTTTCGTCTCACTCGAGTTCTATGTAGCCAGTATGTATGACCTTCACGGCGAAATTAACCGGTCGTTAAGGCCTCTGCTACATTTCCTTGGCCCGGTAAGCGCCGGGTGATCTCCGCTCGTGAACTGCAAACTTTGTGAGTGTACTGATCCCGTTTCCCAAACCCACAGTCGGAAGACCTGGTCTGATGAAGTGTTGCATGTACGGACAAAGAAACTGGTTAGGATATTTGAAGCGGGGTCTGACCTGTAAGAGTCGGAAAGTGAGACGCCCCCTGCGAGATGAAGCGAGACTAGATCAGAAAGAAGGCGGGGCCCCCGGGGAAGGACGATACCGCAGAGCCCCGTCAGGACAAGGCCCGGTCCGGTCGGCGCACCGCTCCCCATCGCGACGGCCTGCCAGACACGAGAGCGGCCGGGAAGGATGGCGACGGGGGGACATGGATGCCAGGACACTTGCCAGAACTGCTCGTGGCCGCTTGGAAAAGAGTTCAGCACACCCCCGACCTACAGTGCTGCTCTGTTGGCCAGTAAAGTAAGGGGGGCGGGGGGTACACTCACATCTGGGAGCACAGACCCTCGGCGGTGACACCCTCAGTGGTGACGTGTCGGGACCACACCTCACTGTCTGCTGGCCTCAGCTGATTCTAATGCTTCCACTCACTGGACACACTGGCCGAGCTTGGCCCTTAGACCCCAGATGCTGTGTGTGTGGCCGATACTCATTTAAAAATATACACACACAGGGGCGCCCGGGGAAGGGCTCAGTGGGTTCAGTGTCCGACTCTTGATTTCGGCTCAGGTCACGATCTCTCAGTTTGTGAGATCGAACCCCGTGTTGGGCTCTGTGCTGACAGTGCAGAGCCTGCTTGGGATTCTCTCTCTCCCTCTCGCTCTGCCCCTCCGCCCCCTCAAAATAAATAATAAATTTTGTAAAGACTTGAAAGAAAAAAAAATATATAGACACACACATACATGCTCCACTTAAGTCAAATAAAAATTAAGATTAATTTTTCCAAGAAATAACAGAAAAGATTCAAATTTGACGTATTGATCGCATGTATTATGTTGAACAGTGACTTTGCCGATATTTGACGGATCCGACATGTAAAAATGGCAACTTCCCACGGTCCAGCCCAGGGCACCCTCACAGACCCACACGGTTTCAGCTTTGCCTTAACTGACAGACTCTCTGATGCTGAAAATGCTCAGGACAAAATCCATGGTCAGTTCCCAGAAGTGGCTCGTTTGAAACAATTTTCATGCCGAAGGTGTTTCCTCCGAGAGGTGCAGTGATTTCTTCCAACGGGCCCTGAGCCCCTCTACTCACCACGTGGACACGGTTTCCAAAACCTTTCGGTCCTGCTAGAGTTCTTTCTCAATCCGCACCCAGCTTGCTGGGCTGTTTATCTCCGTGTTGTTACTAGAGGAGCCAGGGTGCTCCTGACTTGCATCCACACGCGGTGGGGTCTTCCTGCTCCAGACGCAGACAGCGGGGAGGACGCGCCCACGAGAAATCGGGGACCGTAACCTGGATCTCACGTCCGAGGCAAGATCTCTGTCAGAGTGTGAGAGACAGAGGCCCTGAGGAAGGGCCACGTGAGGGCCCCCGAGCGGTGGCCGCGGTCTCCCCGCCACACAGACCCGCCCGCTGCAGTTTCCCAGAACGAGGGACACCGCAGAGCTCCGGGGACGAGAATGACGAACGCCTCCTTGTTTGGTTCCGTTTTGCCACAGGGAACGTGCCTTTGGTGCTTTCTCTTTCAGATCAAAATTCTTCAGCCGGAGCAGCTGAAGAATTCAGCGAGAAGGTTTGTAACTGAAAAAATGGGAGATGAATATGCTCTCAGGACTGGAATTCGTTTGCAAGAGTCCTATGAGGGATCCAGTGCCACAACGCCACTGATACTTCTGCACTCCCACGGTAAGAGGCCCGTGCGGCACTCACCAAACGGGGCGCCGGGGGCTCCGTCGGCGAGGCGTCCGACTCTGGGTTTCGGCTCGGGTCACGATTTCATGGTTCGTGAGTTCAAGCCCCACGTCGGGCCCTGTGGTGACAGCGTGGAGCCTGCTTGGGATTCTCTCTGTCTCTGTCTCTGTCTCTGTCTCTCTCTCTCTCTCTCTCTCAAAATAAATAAACTTTAAAAAAAAAGGCATAGAGAAGTAGGTTCTGTGTTGGGTATTTTTATGTTTAAAGTCTTTTCCTATTCTTACTTACATAATTGGGGAAAGGGACAGATTAAGTTATATGAAGACTGAATGTTTCCAAAAATGTAAAAGAACAAAGAAGAATACAATTTCCCGGATTCATAACATAACCGTGGAAAAACTTACCGCTACCAATTTTCTGTGCAGAAAATATCTCCTAAACACATATTATTGATCTGGAAGTTGGGACTGCCCTTGTATTTATCAACTGTTTTAATATGTTGGCTCATGAATATGTATATAAAACAAACCATCAGCAAGTGGCCCCGTCCACCCAGCCCTTGTATTCCTCAAAGCTCCAAATGCTTTTTCCCTTGTCTTTGCCGAACAGACCCTAAGCAAAGTATTTTAACTCACCTTTCATTCTTCATCATCTCCAGATCAAATATGTCTTTAGAATTCACCATTTTCAAACTTTGATTCTATTAGGCAAAAAAGAATTAGAAAAGTGTGTCCTTGTGGAGGCTTTGTCTCTCTAACCTTTCATGTAGAGCAGCCACTCTGTGCCTGACACACTCATAGTAGGTGCTGTGCATTTCCTGAGGACGTAGCCCAGGGTGGCTGCCGGGGCTCCAGCCCTCACGCCCACACTCCAAACGATATATAGAATGGGAGAAAGGAAGTATTACATGACAATTCAACAAACTGCTACCAACTTAGATGCCCATACTTAGCTGCTAAAAATGAAGTATTTCAGCTGGGGACACAGTCATCTTGGGTAACATCGGGGTCAGCTGCTAAGGAGAGGGGGACAACTAGACGCTGGAGCAGATAACCAGCAGTCACTGCTGTCGGTAGGTACTGTCACCCCCGTATGTTAGAAAACCCAGGCCACCCAGTTAGCAGCAGAACCAAGATCTGAACTCTGTGTTTGATCCAAACCCTGTAGTTTCCGCTCTGTGACTGCGCCTCCTGCCACAGCCCCATCATCGCTAGGTTGCGTTTGTTAAGAGAGGACGAAACGTATTTACAACAGGGTGCACGTTTCCACGTGGTTACAGGGACTGACCTCACCAACACGCTCCTGAAGTTTGCGCAAGAGTTGAAAGGAAGAACGCAGCATGTGGCGGTGCTTTCCCTGGGCCGTGGCCAGGCCGCTAAGGCAGAAGAGGTCATTGTGAAGGCCCTGAGCAGCCCCACACGGTGGGTCTTCCTCCAGAACTGCCATCTCGCCGCGTCGTTCATGCCACGGCTCTGCTCCATCATAGACTCGTAAGAGGCTTACGTGTATTTGTAAGGGATCCGCTAAATACCAAAACAGTGGGATGAGGGGCGCCTGGGGGGCCCCATCGGTGGAGCCTCCGACTCTTGATTTCGTCTCAGTTCATGATCTCGTGGTTCACGAGTTCAAGGCCCGTGTCGGGCTCCGTGCCGACAGGGTGGAGCCTGCTTGGGATTCTCTCCGCCTCCCCCTCTCTCTGCCCCTCCCTCCTCCCTCTCTCAAAATAAATAATCTTAAAAAAAAAAAAAAAACAGAAAAACAATGAGGTGAAAGTGGAAATGAACACATTTAAGCAATAATAAAATAACGTGCCGGGCCACTCGGGGGAAAATTAAGCTTCCTTACCTGGGTTCTTCTTCCCCCAAGAGCTTTAAAACTCCACTAAGAATACGTCGGTTTTACAGGGAAAAAAAGCCTCCCTGACTGTTGCTCTCCACTCCGTTGCCCACTTTCTCCTCCTCGGCCCTCCCTCGCGGCAGAAAACATGCCCCCCGCACACACGTGTGCATCCAAACCATAGATTTTAACATTCTACACGATTCCAAACAGCTCTTGTCCCTCCTTTCTGGCCTATCCTTAGCACTTCCTCTGACTTTCTCTGGCTCCGTCCCGACGCTCACTCAGGCAGAAGCTGCCCGGGGCTCGGGGCTCGGGCTTCTTGTTGGCGGTGGAAGTAGCCAGAAGGTAGTTATGCTAACACGGAGTGCGGTGGGCGGGGTTTAAACTGGTCGAGTTTTAACCAGTTGCCATCGATAGTTTTCTCTCCAGCGGTTCACGTGTGTCGGCCTCCCCTGGGCGGTCGGCGCTGTCCTGTGAGTGTGTGCACATGCGTGTGTGTAAGGCCCTCCCCTTCACGCTGTGTTCTAAGGCTGGGCACACCCACAGGGAACCAGAAGCCAAATGCACCTGCCTTGATTAAATTTCTAAAAGCTTCGCCAGGATCGTCCGTTCTGTTCTGACTCCTGTGCCTGCAACAGTTTACAAAGTTCTTAATAATCTCCTTCTCGTATGTACTTTGCCATTTAAGAGCCAGAAGACGGGCGCCTGGGTGGCTCAGTCGGTTAAGCGGCCGACTTCGGCTCAGGTCACGATCTCGCGGTCTGTGGGTTCGAGCCCCGCGTCGGGCTCTGGGCTGATGGCTCAGAGCCTGGAGCCTGTTTCCGATTCTGTGTCTCCCTCTCTCTGTGACCCTCCCCCGTTCATGCTCTGTCTCTCTCTGTCTCAAAAATAAATAAACATTAAAAAAAAATTAAAAAAAAAAGAGCCAGAAGACAAGACTGCTCAGTGGTGTAATTTCAGTACTTGTAAACCTTGGAAGGTGACATGATCATTCCCGCCACTCCCCTCATTCATTAGTCATTGGAACACTACCAACAGGGCACCTGCCAAGAATCAGTCTAGGGACTGTGCACGGGAGGGACCAGACGACGTCGGTCAGCCTTCCAAAGTGCACTAGGCTCGAGAACAACAGAATGGCAGATAGCAATGTATCATTTAAAAAAAAAGAGACTAGTTGGGGCGCCTGCGAGGCTCAGTCGGTTGAGCGTCTCGGTTTCGTCTCAGGTCGTGATCGCACAGTTTGTGAGTTCAAGTCCAGCCTCGGACTCGGCACCGGTGCAGAGCCTGCTTGGGATCCTCTCTCTCTCTCTGCCCTTCCCCTGCTCTCTCTCTCCCTCTCTCAAAAATAAATGAATAAATAACCTTAAAAAAAAACTTTTAAAAAAAGAAAAAGAGAAATTAGAGGAATGTTCTTCAGAACAGAATTTCAGAAGCTTAATAAAAGTAGTTAACAGCGCATAAAAAAAAAAAGCAGTCTATGTAGTCAGAGTATAATTAAGAGGAATTCACACTTCTTTATCAAATCAAGCCTTTAAGGGTTTAAGACTACAGCCTACTATGGGAGAGAAAACTGTGAAGCAAATTTCTTAGATTTAAGAGTTAAGGAAATGTGTTCACAACATGTTACTAAGGAAAACTATCAGGCTACAAACCGTATTACAGTGTACTGTTTTTATTTAAAAAAAGAAAGAAAAGGAAAGGCATACTTATACCTAGTTAGTGGGATTTTACTGGGTGGGTGTTTATTCTGAGAGAGAGAGAGAAAAAAAAAACACAAGTAGGGGAGGGGCAGAGAGAGAGGCAGAGCAAACCCCAGGTCAACTCCGCGCTCGGTACGGAGCCCGACGTGCGGCTCGAACTCAACCAACGGTGAGATCGTGACCTGAGCTGAAACCGAGTGAGAGGTTCAACCAGCTGAGCCAGCCAGAGCCCCAGGGTTTTAGTTTATTTTTGTTTTTCTGTTTAATTCTGTGTTGGATTTTTGTTGTTGTTGTTGTCTTTTGGGTTCTGTGGGGTTGTTTCATTGTTTGTTTGTGTTGCTTTTGTTGTTTGGATTTGTTTTGCACATTTGACAAAAATAATCAGACATGCAGAAAAGATGCACGAACAGGATGACCGCTCCCCTCCCCTGCCCTCTGGCTCCCGGTTGGTAACATTGGCCATTTCCTGTCTTTCGCTTGTTCACACATTTGTACGTAATTCTTTTCTGAACCACTGGAAGTCAGCTGAGAACATGATGCCGCTTGGTGCCTCAGACACGCCAGTGTGCTCACCGATGATCTGATCACCTCAGTCCTACCTAGCCCGCTGGCCCCCAAATAACATCTTTTACTGCCAAAAAAAAAAAAAGAAAGAAAAAAAGAAAAAAAATTCTGGTCCAGGTTCTCATTCATTCAGCTGTCTTGGCTCTTAGATCCTCCTTATTCTAGATCGTTCCTCAGTCTTTGTGTTTCATAACTTGGACGGTTCTGAAAAGTACCAGCCGGTTCCATCCGTTTGGTTTGCCTGCTGTTTTCTCGCGGTCAGACTGTGGTTACGCGGTATTGCAGAAAAGCCACACAGCACGTTTGTGTCCCTGGGGCATCGTATCGAGAGCACACAGTTGGGATTTTTTTTTTTTTTAATTTTTAACGTCTATTTTTGAGAGAGAGAGCATGTGAGCTGGGAAGGTGCAAAGAGAGAGGGAGACACAGAATCCGAAGCGGGCTCCAGGCTCTGAGCTGTCGGCACAGAGCCCGACGCGGGGCTCGAACTCCCGAACCACGAGATCATGACCCGAGCCGAAGTCGGACGCTCAACCGACTGAGCCACCCAGGCGCCACCATTGGGAATTTTTGACTGAATTATGGCTTTATTATTTGCCAAACAGTGACTTTCTAATTCCACAATTCCTTCTAAATGTATTAAGTGATGTTCTTTTCTAAGGAGGAGGCTTACCGTCTCCTGCATTTATTCATTGGCTTCTTTGTATCAATCATGTTGCTGTTTTATTCGATGGATAATCTGTGACCACCGTCACTTATTTCGATGTTGTTCCAGATTTGACCGGGGAAACACTTCACTCACTTTGGTCTTAATTTGTACTTTTTCCAAGGATTTTTGCAGTGAGCACTCTTGAGCTTACAGGTGGAAAAACTGCTTTTCAAAGCTGGGCCTTACTGGGTCTTAGGCAAATCCCTGCGTCGCAGGAGAGGGAGAGCTGGGGGGCTCAAACACGATTATTTAAATGAGCTCTAGGTCACTTCCAACATAGAGATTCTGGGATTCCTAAAAACATGTTGGTTTGGCTGGACTATTTTTATCACCCTTCTGTTTTGCAGATTTAATAGCCCAGATGTGACAGTGGACCCTGAGTTCAGGCTGTGGTTAAGCTCAGACTCGGGCAGTTCTTTCCTGATTCCTATTCTTCAGAGGAGCTTAAAGGTACGGACAAAGCAGGACGGGGCTTGGTATTGACTGAGGAACACTGAATGTACATTGTCTTGTGTTCATAACTCGGATTTCGAAGAGGGTGCTGCGTCTCTCCTCTGCGCTCGGCCCTGCACTGTGGTCCAGGAGGGACACTAACGCAGCAGGCCGGACCCCTGCTTCCAAGAGACTCACAGTTCGCGGGACATTTTCTCAAACAGGGGTGCTTAGACTTCCGGCAGCTGTGAGCCGGAGCACGGGATCTGTGTCCTCTGCCTGGCCGTTTGGCCCAGGCTTTTCCTGCCTCTGCTGCCCTGTCACCCCACAGCTCATTCTCTGGAAAGGCTCTGGCAGAGAGCAGCCAGAGAGCAGGTGTTGGGGACAGGGGCCCGAAGGGCGGCCTCGCGGAACATTCCACCTCAAGCAGGTCCATCGCTGCGATTAGCAAGCCACGGCTGCACTTCAGATATTAGCCACTTTCTTCCCCAGAGTCACACTTTCTCTCTCCCTCTGTCCCCACCTGCCCCCACTCTCCCTCCCGCCTTCCCCCTCACATACGCTTCCTTACGCGGGTGCGAGACACGAGCAGGAGTCTCCAGAGATCAGTAGTGACAGGGAACACAACGAAAATTCCTCATTTCCACATCCTCAGGGCTTTCTCGGCCAAACTTGCCGGCCGTCTGCAGCGATAGGGGATTCGAAAGGCCAACATGCGGGGAGGTCCGGGATGCCCACTCCACGGGGCGCTCTCCAGGCCCCGGGCCGCAGTGTGAGAGTCTTAGGCTCCGGGCCGGGACCGGTCCCTCCTTCCCTCTCCCCGGAGAGGATCTGATTGTGCTCCCCAGCAAACCCGCATTTCTCCATCCCTGGAAGGAGGGGCTGCTGTGCCGGACACAGGCCGTCCAGATAAGCAGGGAGGTCCTCTTCCGGGACACGGACCCCGCTGCACACTCAGGATACATCCGACTCCCACTGGGTGGCCCTGGGGGGCATCAGAGCCTGGCACCAGGAGCAGCTCTGCGAGTGGTCGGTCTGAGCCTTGACCCGGAAACCTGCTGTTCACGAACACACATGTCCGTGTATCACCTACGCGTTCCCACCCACGGATCCTCACACGTGCACACGCACACAGCTTGTATGTGTTTGTGTACAATGTGCAGACGAGGGAGCTTTGCAGACACCTCACAGTTTCAACAGTTAACGGCCACGCTCTTTTTTTTTTTTAATTTTTTTTTAATGTTTATTGATTTTTGAGATAGAGACAGAGCATGAACAGGGGTGGGTCAGAGAGAGGGAGACACAGAATCTGAAACAGGCTCCAGGTTCTGAGCTGTCAGCACAGAGCCCGACGCGGGGCTCGAACCCACAGACTGTGAGATTATGACCTGAGCCGAAGTCGGATGCCCAACCGATTGAGCCACCCAGGCGCCCCCCCACACTCTTTTTGTTAAATTGAGTCCTATCTTCTTTTTTTGAAGTTTATTTATTTATTTATTTGGAGAGAGAGGGAGAGAGAAAGAGAAACATCCCAAGCAGGTTCCGCGCTGTCAGCACAGAGCCCGATAGGGAGCCCGAACCCACGATCCCGGGTTCACAACCTGAGCCGAAATCGAGAGTCGGACGCTCAGCCGACTGAGCCACCCAGGCGCCCGACAGTGTTACACTTTTCGTTTTAAAATCTGAATTGGAACAATAGGAGACCTGGTACAGTCCTCTTACGGAAACTTTCAAGTGAAAAAAGACTTAACCCGGGATTTTTGTTTTGCCCTCTTAGCCAGTTCCCTGCCCCGCTCTGTCCCCTCTAGACCTGGTGCCTGTGTCTCACGTGCTGCCCTTCTCACACCTGTTCTCAAGATTGCAGTGGAAAATCCGCAAGGATTGAAAAGCAACTTACTGCAGACGTTTGGATACAGTGGCAGTGGAGTGGTGACAGAAGAGACATTTGAAAAACTGGACTGTGGACCGTGGTGGAAAAAGCTTTTATTCGGCTTATGTTTTTTCAATGCTCTAATCAATGAGAGAAAAAATTATGGAACACTGGGCTGGAATATTGCTTACAAATTTAGTTCTTCAGACTTGGAGGTAAGTGCCATACCTTCAAAATAAACAGTAACAACAAATGAATAACAATATATACAAAGTACACGGGACACTGAGTGTTTTTCCTGTGAACTCTGTAACTAAGTAACAAAGGGTAATGTTTCAAAGCTTGGACCTCCGCCGCCGGCTTTTCTGGAGACAGATCACAGCTCTCCGGCTTATAGATGTACCAGTGTTTGTTTACTCTGTTGGGCGAGCTCATTAACTCTCAGGGTCTTGGTCCTGGACCAAGGAAGGAAAAAGCAGGATGAGGGAAGGCAAGCCAGATGTTACACCCACTCGAAAGGGCACCGAACGAGGCAGGCTAATTAACATAGGTCACGTAGCACACTGCGTGACTCACAGAAACTGTTCGAAATGTTTGCGGTTTCTGCTGGATTTGTGTAAAGTAGGAGAGAGTGCACTGACCCACTGCGGGGGGGGGGGGGCACAGTTTAGGAGTCTTTCTTTACTATTCTCTGTCTAGAACCTTCTCTCTGCTTCCTAATGCATGGTGCTTTTTTATTGCTAAGGTAAACATGTGGCGACGCCTGCTTAAACTTTCGCCAGGTTAGATTACAGGCCAAAAACCTGAGCAAAATCGTGATGCCGCCTCTGGGCGTCCACCACCTAGACCCGCCCGGACGGGCGCCCTCCCGCCTCTTCTGCGTCCTCATTGGGCTTCTCGGTGCTCACGCCCTCTGCAAGTCAGAGTGTGTGCCTCTGCCCCTCACCAGACAGGACACCGAACGGCTGTGCTCTGGGCTTTTGTCAAGGGATATGGGCTCAAGCACTTTGTCCAAACCCCACTCAGTCAGCAGGCTGACTGACAACACACTGGGGGAAATACCTGTGGCACCTACTACGTCAATGGCTAATATGCTACTATGCTAACTGTATGAGGACTCCTTGTAAATTAAGAAGAGAAAGAAAACACCCCAATGGGTGAAGGACCGGGGAGGCAGTTCACAGTATAAATACAAAAAGGCAATCAGATGATGGAACTTTGTTCAATTTCGTTAGTAGTCGTGCTGTTCGTTTTACATATCAACTTGACTGGACCCCAAGACCCCCAGGTATTTGGCCAAACGTTGTTTTGAGTATGTGTGTGAGGATGTTTCTGGGTGAGATTCATATGCAAACCAGTAGGCCATAAAGCAGATCCCTCTCCCCGATGTGGGTGGGCCTCGTCCAGTCGGTCGAAGGACTGACTAGAACGGAAAGGAAGTCCTCCTGCCTGTCTGCCTTTGAGCCGGAACACTGGCTTTTTCCAGCCTCTGGACTTGAACTGAAACATCGGCTCTTTCGGGGCCTCCAGACAGGAAGTGCACCGTCGTCTCTCCTGCGTCCGCGGCCACAGGTCTGGAGATTTGTCAGTCTCCGTAATTACGTGAGCCAGGTCCTAACAGCAAGTCTCTCTGCATGTGTGCTCCTCACCTTGGCTCTCTGGAGAACGCGGACTCCTACAGCCGTCAGGGAAATGCTCATTAGAGCCGCAGTGAGATACCACCTTTCGCAACCACAGTGGCTAAAACAGAGAGCACAGAGAGGCAGGAACTGTCACTAACTTTCTGGAAGGCAACCTGGTAATCTGTATCAAAATTCTTCAAAGAATTCCTATTATCGTTGACGTAGAAAGAAAGAGTCACATTGATAGGACTGATCAGGAAAATTGGTTATAACCGAGCCCGTCAGCAGGATTTCATTCTGCGTGTATATATAATTCATCTCTCTTACAGATGATTTTCTAGAAATTGTATCCTAAACCACCTGCAGGGGAACGGACGGTAGGAAGTGGGTGGCCCGGTGTCAGCAGGTCTTCTGTCGTCCCAGAGCGCGTGTGAACTTGGCGCAGGCTGGCATGCCCGGGGTGCTGATGCTCTCTTGGCATTTTGCAGAGAGGCCTGCTCAAGCCGGACGCAGCTGGCTACATCATGGCGCTGTTGTCCTGAAGAGGACAACCGTCCCTCCCCTCCGTCCTCCCCCCTCTCTGTGCGGCGCGTGCGACAGCAGCCTTGCCAGTGGAGGGAAAGACCCTGCGGGTGCCGAGCCGACGGTCTGGAAGTTCTGGGAGCTTTGCGGGAAACTGGATTTATGCGCAGCCCCCCTCCTTAAGGAAGTGGGAACTTCTGGTTCCCTGGGAAGTTGAGTTTGGACACAGCTCCCCCCACTAGGGGGAGCGCCCGGCCAGCCAGCTGGTGGTCAGGCAGCTTGGGGTGTCCTGGGGGACCCTCAAGGTGACCGTGTCTACTGGCCCACGGGGCCAAGCACCAGTGCATTCTCCACCACACACAGGCTACGGCCCCCGAAAGCCCCCCAAAACCTGGGCCTGAGCCCCAAGGGCAAGTCCGAGAAAATCACATACCTAATGCGATCCAGTGGCCAGAGAGAGAAAGAACAGGAAATGGAACAAGCAATGGAACAGAGAATTGTAAGAGCCCGAAAGGATATACACGCTTCACACACACGCACGTATGTCACACACATGGTGTTTGTAAGTGAGCCCGTGTCAGTTTCTTTTTACCTTCTTGACGGAAGAGGCAGCAAGATGGTAAAACTGACTTCTAAAAATATAGGAAAGAAGTTTCTGGAAATAGGGAGTCATGAAATACGATTGCCAAGTCGCATCCCAAACTGATAAGTGCCCTACAGGCAATAAAACTGTGCCTTTGGTCTGTAATTTTCTTGATGAGCCGGACACCGTTTGTGTGTCTGAGGGACAGAATTCCTCCGCGTTCTTCTCAGAAGGAAGCACATGCAGGCCGTCGGCTTTCTGTAAACTGGACTCGGACAGAACTCTGGGTGCTCTGACCAATAGCACGTCAGAACACAAGTGGGTGCTCCTGGAGCACTTGAGCGTCCGTGAAAGAGCGCCGGATGCTGCCCCCGCTTGGCGTGGAACAGATGTGTGCTCGCCCTTCGGCCTCCTCCCCCGTTTTGGAGTTTTTACTTTCGTCCTAACAGCTCTGGTTATGATTTGCATAACCTCCAAAGGTTATTCGTTATCACAAAATAACAGGGCGGGGGTCGGGGCGCTTGGCCCCGGTTTGCAGGGGCAGGTCAGGGGCGCATCGGTGCCCAGGCCCCGCACACCGTCCTCGGCAGACGCCGCGCACCGAGACTTGTGAGCTAAACACGAAATGAGACGGGGGGTCGGTGAGGGGGGACAGTGGTGGTGGTGCAAAGTCGAGTCAACGGCTGCAAAGATCAGATAGAAGGAACACCCCGAGCACGAGAAGGAAATGACAAAACGATGGAGATCACGAGGGACAATTAAGATGTCTGAAGAGTAACCTCACCTTCAAATGACAGGGATTCCGGCCGAGAAGATGGAGAAAAACAAAGTAGGAAGAAAGTGGTTTTACTCCCCGCCCCCCCCCCCCCCCCCCCCCCGACTGATGACAACAGATCGACAACAGATTGGAGTCTGCCGACTGAGAACGCTCACAGAGCCGGCAAAAGCTGTGTGACGACCCCTGGTGGCGCTAGGCTGGTCAGGGGTCCGGCCAGAAGGCAGCGGGGGAGCAGGCACGGCCCGGAGAAGGCTGTGGGGGGGTCCCGCAGTGGGGGGTGATTCCTGCATGGGGTCCTGCACAAAGGGGGGTCCTGCACAAAGGGAAATCCTGCGGGGGGGGGGGGGGAGGGTCCTGCAGAGGGGGTTCCCGCATGGTGGGGGGGCGCGGGAGGGGTTCCTGCACAGCCCAGCCTGGCTCTGGCTCTCGTCCCTGCAAGCTCGGTAGCAGCTGTGTGCGACACATCAGGGCCGAGGCGGAGACACAATGAAGGGAAGTGGCCGAGTGGGGAGTGTGGAGAGCAGGAAATCTGTGGCCTGGCCGCATTGTTAAATGGAAATAGACAGTAATGAACTGTTGAGCGCCAGTGGTCTAAGTGCTAACACAGAGGATTTAAAAGGAAGGCTCGTGCTACAAGAAAAGTCCCCTAATCGTCTTAGGCCAAAAACACTAACCTCTCTCAGCGGAACCCAGAGGTCGGGGAGAAGGGGCCCGTGTGCACCGGGGTCCCGCGAGGACAGGAAGGGGAGGCCAGGCGGGCAGGGGAAGAAGCGGGAGCTGTTCCCACTAGGGGCGGGGAAGTAACTGTCGCCTTCTTGTCACTTGAACAAAGAAATGTTAATAAGACTTGAAGGAACGGAAAGGTTGCCTGTGTCTAAATCAGCAAAGGAGAGAGAGGAAAATACCCATTGGACCAACCTGTCAGAAATAAGGAGGGAGAGAAACAACAAAGTAAATAAACGGTAGCAAAGTAATACGTAAAGGAATCTTCTCAGGCTGTGTCCGAAACGTGAGCGGGCCACATTCCCTCTCTAGGAGGCACGTGCAATTTGTAAGAAGAACACTTATGTTATGGAAGACAGTTTAAAACTGCCAAGAAAATAAAAGCAGCGAGAAAGCAGGAATGGCAATGTCACTATCAGACAAGACGGGACTGAATCTGAAAAAGCACCGAAGAGCAGGAAGAGGACATTTGTGAGGAAACGACGGTGTGAAAACCGGTAACTTCTGCGGAGAGTGTTCTGTGGACTGATGAACTTGAGCCTCACGTCGGCCCCGGGAAGAGGGTCGTCCTCCCGCATTTGAGGCTGAGGGAGCTGCGGGAACGGACAGGATTCGAACACAGGCGGCCTGGCTTCGGAGTCTGCGCGCTCAGACATTACATGCTCCGGTCCCGACACGTGGCAGACCGTAGCCTACGGTGGCACGTGTGCACAAACGCGCGTGTGGGCGCGTGGGGACGCGTACATGCCTGTGCGTGCTACGGGTGTGTGCTCCTGTGTAACCACTAGCGGGGATTTCAAATCCCCTTTCGGAATTAGGGCGCCCCCATAAGCAAGAGTAAGACAGGTAATAGAATGTAATCAACAAATTCGATTAAGAAGAGTTTTGTAGAACCCAACATCCCTCTAGTAGGCAACACACGTTTTTCTTCATGCATCCAAGGAACTCGTAGAAAGTTCAGCCAGGAGCACGGCCACGGAATAAAATCTTTAATTACTATGTGGGCCGCATTCTCGGATCGTAATCTAATAAGTAATAAAAATTCAACCCCGAAGATCTTAAGGTGGAAATTAAGAAACATGCCTGGAGAGAAGTCTTTTATCGAAGAGGATGTTCAAAGGAAAATCACAAAGTATCTCAAACACAAAGGAAATGAGATACTTCACACTGAAACTATGACAGTATAAAATATGCTCAGAAAGGAATAAACTATGGCCTTAAATATCTTCATTATTAAAGAGGAAGTGCAGGAAATTCATAGTCATCTTAAGAAATTAGAAAAAACAACAAAAGGGACAAATGAATCTAATTTTAATAGTGATAAAATAATACACAAAAAATAGTAGAACGGAAAAATAAATCCAAAAATTGGTTTTTGATAAGACAAAGTTTGAAAGTCTATATGGATCCAATGATTTCTGGGAAAATGCGAATTATCAAAATTGACTCCAAAAATATGAAAGTTCTGAGTGGACCAACTGCTATAAGACACTGCAGATAAACACTGGAATGACATGGTGTCACAGCTGAGTTCACTCTGGACCTTAAGACACGGACATTGATATTATTTAAGCTATTCCAAGCCTTAGAAAAAGATGGCAATTTCCCCAATCCATTCTATGAAACCATAATAGTAATGTGAATACCTGATAAAAATAATATATGTAAGAATACAGGCTAGTTGTACTTAGGACTTGATGTAAAAAATTCTGTATAAGTTATTGATAAGCTTCAGCAATGAATCAAAAGCATAACGCACTATGACCCCCTAGGGCTGAGTCCAAGAACGCAAGAATGGCTCGATAGCTGGAAATCTATAACTCGCTTTCCATGATCACATCAGTAGATGCAGAAAAGCCTCTCATTCAGGAAGCCATCAAAACCCTGGAGGAGAAAGCAGGAAAAAACCTCTCTGACCTCAGCCGCAGCAATTTCTTACTCAACACATCTCCAAAGGCAAGGGAATTAAAAGCAAAAATGAACTATCGGGACCTCATCAAGATAGAAAGCTTCTGCACTGCAGAGGAAGCAATCAACAAAACTAAGAGGCAACCGAAGGAATGGGGAAAGAGATTTGCAAATGACATATCGGATAAAGGGCTAGTATCCAAAATCTATAAAGAACTCACCAAACTCCACACCTGAAAAACAAATAATCCAGTGAAGAAATGGGCAGAAGACATGAATAGACACTTTTCCAAAGAAGACATCCAGATGGCCAACAGACACATGAAACAATATTCAGTGTCACTCATCATCAGGGAAATACAAATCAGAACCACACCGAGATACCACCTCACGCCAGTCAGAGTGGCTACAATCTACAAATCGGGAGACTACAGATGCTGGTGAGGATGTGGAGAAAGGGGAACCCTCTTGCACTGTTGGTGGGAATGCAAACTGGTAGAGCCGCTCTGGAAAACAGTGTGGAGCTTCCTCAAAAAATTAAAAATAGAACTACCCTACGACCCAGCAATAGCACTGCTAGGAGTCTACCCAAGGGATACAGGAGTGCTGATGCATAGGGGCACTTGTACCCCAATGTTTATAGCAGCACTTTCAATGGTAGCCAAATTATGGAAAGAGCCTAAATGTCCATCAACCGATGAATGGGTAAAGAAGTTGTGGTTTATATATACAATGGAATACTACTTGGCAATGAGAAAGAATGAAATCCTGCCATTTGCAGCAACGTGGATGGAACTGGAGGGTATTATGCTGAGTGAAATAAGTCAGGCAGAGAAAGATACCATATGTTTTCACTCATATGTGGATCCTCAGAAACTTAAGACCATGGGGGAGGGGAAGGGTAAAAAAAAAAAAAAGTTACAGAGAGGGAGGGAGGGAAGTGAACCACAAGAGACTCTTAAACACTGAGAACAAACTGAGGGTTGATGGGGGCTGGGGGAGAGGGGAAAGTGGGTGATGGGCACAGAGGAGGGCACCTGTTGGGATGAGTGCTGGGTGTTGCATGGAAGCCAATTGGACAATACATTCTATTTAATATAAAAAAAACAATTAGAAAAAAAATCTGGGTTCGAAAGGCAGGACAGTGTCAAGTTGCTTAATTTTTCACATGACATCAATTTTTGCCTACCCACAAAAGGCAGGCAGAAGAAACTTCAAACGCAGTATGTTCGAGTTGCTCATCAGCGGGATGAAACATGCGTGACGAAAGGTACATTATGGGCAAGCTTCTGTCAGTAGTTCATCCATCGGTGGCTGCGTTGTGTACCATACGAAGACACCTGCACAGTTTAACAAAGACATTGTTGGTGCCCTGTGTAGAGCCCCACATGAAACCCTACTCGTTCGCTCAGGGAGAGGTTTGTGGGTGTGTTATTGTTCTCCACAGCTTTCCAAGACTTCAGTGGCCCCTCACAATATGGTCTGTTGGCCGGGAACTTCCGTGGCTGTCATTTGGCTACTGTTGGCTACTTGATATATGGCTACCTGCGCCCTGACTGGTGGTACGACATGCCTTTTCATCACGTAGCGTTCGTGACCCATTCTTGGTATACAATTACAACTCAAAGAATACTTGTCTATTTCTCTGTCTTAAGACCAACCGTTGGTTCATTTGAGTTTGGTACATTAATATTAATGTATAGATCTACATAATATCGATATAAATATAATACTAATAAATATCATAAATAAAAAAAGAAGTCTCTCATTATGAATTCAGACACCATTCCTGATAAGAACTCAAAAATATATAGGGATTATAAGGGACTACTTAAATATGGGAAAGACTACCAAAAAAACTATAGCAAATATCATTTTAAATAGCCAACACTGAAGTTGTTTTTATTAACATCAAGAATCAAAAAAAACAAACAAAAAAACAGAATCAGACAGGGATGCTGATTACACCATTAACGTTCAGCATCGCCTCAAAAGCTCTGGTCAACGCAATAAGAAAATGACATAATTCACATTGATGATGTCAAATCATATTAATCCGTATTAAGGATGAGGGAATAAAAAGAAAAGTGCACGTACAAGCTATATCGTCCAGTTGCAGGACAACTGAGCTGTCAGCACAGAGCCTGACGTGGGCTCGCGAGCTGCAAGATCATGACCTGAGCCCAAGTCGGTCGCTCAACGGACTGAGCCACCCAGGCGACTCTGGACTAGCATTTTTGGAAGGAAAACAGGAAACAAAGATGAAAGGGAGGGAAGGAGGGGAAGAGAGCTGGAAGTTGAAGTAGAGAGGTGGGGAGGGGGGTCGGAGAGAGAATCAGGAATGAGATCCACTCAGTGCAGGGAGTTCAGAGAACATCTGTGTAAAGGGGCCCAAGAAACCTCCCAAAGCCAGCGGGGCCTCCGGGAGGGGATCTGACTGAAAGAGCAGGGGTCTCCAAAGACTCACGTCCCCTTGCTTACACCCTGTTGTGCCTTCCGAATCCGGTGCCACCAGCTTGTGGTGTCTGTTCCAAATAATAGTAATAATTTTAATTTAGTAATTCGATGTTCAACAACAAAAAAGAGTTAATAGTTGAAAATGTATATCCTGATATTTTTATCCCTCTTGCTATTCCCACGTACAACTGACCCTTGAACAAGGCGGGGGTTAGGGGCACCAACCCCTGTGTGGTTAAAAATCCGCGGATCACTTCTGATGCCCCAAAGCTTTATTAATAGCCTACTGTTGACTGAAAGCCTTACCCATAACGCCAACAGTCAATTAATACGTATTTTGTGTGTTATATGTATCGTATACTGTATTCTTACAATAAAGGCAGCTCGAGGAAAGAAAGCATTACTTAAGAAAATCACAAGGAACAGAAAATCCATTTACGGGAACGGTGAAAAATTCACATATATGGGGACCCACATACGTCAAACCCACGGTTGTGCAAGGGTCAACGGTATTTTTAAAGAGAAAATACAGGTAGCTGTTGCGAGTTGTTGATTTTACGTGCAAACATCAAAGTGGGCTGCAAACACGTTCTGAGATAGTAAAGACTGGTGGACTTTCTACAGGTTGCCATAAAGGTGCTGGAGAGCTCCCTGAATGCACAGACCGGGATTTCGTGGCAGAAACTGCACTACCTCATTGGGGAAGTGACTTACGGCGGCCGGGTGACGGACACCTGGGACAGGCGGTGTCTAAACACCCTTCTGCACAAATTCTGTAACCCGGAAGTGCTGAAAGATGACTTCAGTTTCTCCAGTGATGAGGTGGGAACAGGCATTTACTTACAGTACTTGATCACTGAAATGTAGTTGCGTTATCTAAAACCTGCATTTAAGTGGATTTTCATGGTCACTTTTAATGGCTCTTATTAACTGCCAGCAGCGTAAAAACAAGTCACCATTTACCATGTCAGCTGACATTTCATCTTCCCATGCATCCTCTCAAGGCCAGAAAGACCAGGGTCTGACCTCTGTCCCCTCGCTTATCCAAGAAGCAGACCATTAGGTCAGCCTCCGTGCAGGGAGAGAATTGGGCTCCATGCTTCAAAGGGATCGCGTCCAAGAAGCCGTGGGCGTCTCTTTACCCAGCATAGTCCTGTTCGTCATTATCACCTCATAGGTTCTAGAAGGCCCGTTTTCTCCCCAGGGGATGTGACACGAGAGTCAGCCTTACAGAGGGGAACTTAGCCACACAGCTAATCGCAGGAAGAAAGAGCTGGTGACCAGCATGAAGAGCTCTCCCACACCATTAAGTAGCTTCTTAATTAAAACAAATGTATTATGCATTTCGTAACTGGGATTTCGTATCTTTTGACCACCTTCACCCATTTGGCTCCCCCCCGCCAAGTGTTCAGACGGAGTCTTAACATCGTTGTCACATTCTTTCTATAGCTTCACCGAAGAAAGGCGGTTTGTTAAGGCTGGATTGTGTCCGTTATCTGTGGGTATGGGTCACTGAGGCAACAGGTAGTCAGAACCAAAGTGGTTTCCCTTCTTCTGTCTCTCTTCCCAACAAGAAAGTTACTGTGCGTATCCCAGAGCCACATTTTACAAACGCAGTCGTCCCAGAGGTAGCTTTTGACAGGAGTGTCTGGAATAGGCCACCCAGAAGTAAGGGGAGCCTTCTGCGTAAATGTTACGGGAATTTTATATAATTACATATGGTATTTATATATTTATATATGGTATAACTTTTATGGGAAGAAGCATCCACATGCATTACGGAAAGTAGGCATCGCTCTGGACAAAAACTGACAAGTGGTTAAATGTTCAGATACATCAGCCAGTGCCGAAATCCGCGAGCTTGAGGGATTACGTACACATCGTCCAGTCCTTACCTGACGACGACACGCCTGGGCTCCTGGGACTGCACCCGGAGGCCATAAGGGGTGGCAGAGAGATCCAGGGCCGGCACCTTGTGGACAGTCTCATTACCATGCAACCCGGGACCAGCGCCGATCTCGTGGTCCGGTAAGAACTCACTAGCAACGGTCGTTAGTCGGAAATTATTAAGTATTCATATTAAATAATTAAGTGTTAAGTGAATATGTAGGAATTTGAAGAGCTACAGTGCGGAACTTGCAGACAAATAAGTCTAAGATATAGTGGGGGTGCCCAGGCGGCTCAGTTGGTTAAGCGTCCAGTTCTTGGTTTTGGCTCAAGTCATGACCTCGCGTTTTGTGAGATCGAGCCCCACGTGGGGCTCTGTGGTGACAGCGTGGAGCCTGCCTGGGATTCTCTCTCTCTCTCTCTCTCTCTCTCTCTCTCTCTGCCCCTCCCCCACTCATGCATGCGCAGGCTCTCTCTCTCTCCCTCTCTCAAAGTAAACTTTAAAATAAAGTGCAAAATACAAAACAATCTGAACAGAAACTAAAGTGTAAGAGGACAGTATGTTGAAGAGGGCCAACGATACCACAGTCACAGGGCCTCAACAGCCTTACTCTGCTTATCCATAAACACAGAATGCCTGTTTCCCCGTCAAGGCCATTGTGAGCTTTAAAAGCTGTAACAGATGGGGGCGCCTGGGTGGCTCAGTCGGTGAAGTGCCCCACTTCGGCTCAGGTCATGATCTCACGGCTCGTGCGTTCAAGCCCCACATCAGGCTCTGCACTTCCGATTCTGTGTCTCCGTCTCTCTCTGCCCCTCCCCTGCTCATGCCCTGTCTCTCTCTCTCTCTCAAAAATAAACAAACATTAAAAAGCTATACCAGACGTAACCCAAATTCTCAAGCCTCCGCAGCCTGTAACTAGAAGACAAGGTCACGTTTGTCAAGGCCACAGCTACGTGGTGTGAGCTCAGTGGCCTCACTGCCTCCCCAGCAAAGTGTGTTCCTGAGGTTCCCAGACGTCCTCTCGGGTGCTCGTTCACACCCGCTGAGGACGCAGGTGGCCCACGCAGGCCTCGCCTCCTTCTTCCCTCGCTGAGTTCAAATCCCATTTCCACCACCTGACTTTGCAGACTTGGGGACGTCAGTTAAGTCTTCAAGTTCATCACGTTCGCATCTGAGATAATAACCGTGCCTACCTGTGGGGCTGTTCTCAGAATACGAGTTCCTCAGGTTAAGGGCAGCTTAAAAATCTAATTTTTCAATGTGTAAGTCTTACAGATTTTAACAATAATTTTTAAAAGGTCTTTGAATAGCGTTTGGTTATCTACTGACGTAAACGCTTTCAAGTATAATAATATTCATTACAGAGTTAATGTACTTCAGCTACCTCACCGCCAAACCTTCTTCAAATCTTGCAACAATTCTTATAAATCTAATAATTAAACAAATACGTGGGACCTTAAATTCTCTTATGTCTTCAAATATATCAACTTAGCTGAATTTCAACTCAAAATCATAAATTGAAACCAATTTCCCCACTTCCTGTTGTAAGTTGGAGTCCCAAAGCTGACCTTCAGGTGTTAAGAGCCCCAAATCTCTTAAATATCATAAATATTGAAAATACCAACAGGTACAGATTCCTCAACACAAAAGTACTGTCACTGTGGTTTTGACTCTGTTAATCCTGTCTACACCAACTTCTCAGTCTTCCCCGGGACCAGCGGCGCCACTGTGCGTGACATGGGAGTTTGCCTTCTTGGTGTGCTTCGGGTTGGGGGGAAAACAAGTAAATAAACTGAAACCGAAATTTAAACCACAACATGAGTGGATTCTCGTTGGGAACACGCATCGGATGCCTTGAACCCCGATTATACTTGTCGTTAAGGTCATCTCAACTCCAACCCCCGGTGATGGTGACGTTGCCCACGTCCCCAGGATCCGAGTCCACGTTCCCCTAGGCTGTTAGTCTGTGGGCTCACAGATCGGGTTTAGGGCCCTTGTGCTCTGCAGGAGCGCCAGCGGACCTGACCACCTGAGTCCTCCCTCAGTCTTGTCCTTGCCGCTGGTGCACGGGTGGCCCCACTCTAGGTAATCCCCCCTGTGATGTCACCACAAGGCTCTATAAAAGCTGGGCTGCAGCTCGGGCTTTGTGGGGGATGGGCGTGTGCGGCCAGGACCTTCTGCGCACAGGCGCCCCCAATGGTAAGTTCCCCCGAGTAAAACTGTAAGTGGTCCTCTTAGTCTGGAGGACACGTCTCCCTCCTCCACCTCCTAACAGGCTCCTAAGATACACGTCTTTTTTATATTTTTTTTCCACTTAGTTCTAAAACCTCTGAACCTATTGGAACTCTGTACGCTTTGGTCTTCTCGTCTCTTTGTTGTTGTTTAGTTGTTGTTTTTCTTGAGAGAGACAGAAACCGAATGAGAAGGGGAGGAGCACAGAGAGAGAGAGAGAGAGAGAGAGAGAGAGAGAGACTCCCAAGCAGGCTCCGTGCTGTCAGCCCAGAGCCCGACGCAGGGCTCGAACCCATAAAACTGTGAGATCATGACCCGAGCTGAAACCGAGAGTCGGACACTCAGGCGACCGTGCCACCCAGGCGCCCCTTCCTGTCTCTGGACCACGAAACTCATATTAAAATGGTATCTGATTGGATCCTCACTGTGGCTTTGGCTGACCATCTGGTGCTCTCTTCCAAGGTCATTGCACTGACACAAAACAGGTGTAACCGAGCCCTCCCCCACCGACGGAGTGAACGCGTCCTACCTTCTACGTGCAGGAAAGCTGCACACACAGCGAAACAGGAGTGGCTACTTGGAAGCCTTCCCGTGTGCCCCCAGAAGATCAGGTTCAATTCCCTGCGCGTCCTGCGCTCGTAAATACTGACGGCTGTGCCTCCCGCCTTCAACAAATTCGCCAGTTAGAGATGGGTTATGGGGCTGCTGTTCGCAAGCATGTTGAGTGTGTTTATCCGTGCCCCTCGGGCATTCTGGGAGGCTGGGATGGCTGCCATTATGCTGCCTGTGCTCAAAACATACTAGAAACTTCTCTGCATGACTAGATCTAAAAGATCCGTCCCATTTGACTTAACGCCCTCAGGGGTAGCAAAGAGTTGCCCTTTGAAGATGTGTGCTTTTTGAAGTCTTCTGAATCATCAGAAGCCACCTTGGACGAATGCCACTGAGTAACCTTGCTTTAAAGTCACCGCCTAAGTGTGAAAACAAAATGGGAAAACCTCCTACTTGGCGTGAGGGGTGAGCGGACACAGAAGCAGTGCACTGAGCGTGGCTGTGGCTTCCAGGCCGTCGCTCACCGTGCAGGACGACACCCTGGCTGTGTGAGACCTGGGTGACGGCTGAAACCAGCCCCTGCCAGCAGTTAGAGTAACAGCACGAGCTCAGGGGAGCTTTAGTGCTTAGAGCTCGTCCAGCTTTCGCGCTCTGCCCCGCCTGGTCCAGGCCTGTGCCCCCACGGCCGCCCAGCGTCCCCGAGGAATCTGACACACGGTTGGTGACAAGCACACGCTGTCGGGTTGCCGCCTGCGCCTTCATTTCGGCATTGACACTTCACGCAGATGCGTTCCGAAGATGAATTGTCGACAAAGAAATCTTAAGAACCCTTTAAAAATACATATTTTCTTGGGGCGCCTGGGTGGCTCCGTCGGTTGAGCGGCCGACTTCGGCTCAGGTCACGATCTCACGGTCCGCGAGTTCGAGCCCCGCGTCGGGCTCTGTGCTGACGTCGGGCTCTGTGCTGACGTCGGGCTCTGTGCTGACGGCTCGGAGCCTGGAGCCTGCTTCCGATTCTGTGTCTCCCTCTCTCTCTGCCCCTCCCCCCTTCATGCTCTGTCTCTCCCTGTCTCAAAAATAAATAAAGGTTAAAAAAAAATTTTTTTAAATACATATTTTCTTGTAAACGTCTAAAGTGCAGGGGGTGCCTGGGTGGCTCAGTCAGTTAAGTGTCTTTTTTTTTTAATGTTTATTTTTGAGAGAGAGAGAGAGAGAGACGGAGCGTGAGCAGGGGAGGGGCAGAGAGAGAGGGAGACACAGAATCCGAAGCAGGCTCCAGGCTCCGAGCTGTCAGCACAGGGCCTAACATGGGGCTCAAACCCACAGACTATGAGATCATGACCTGAGCTGAAGCTGGACGCTTAACCAACTGAGCCACCCTGGTGCCCCTTAAGTGTCTGACTCTTGATCTCAGGGTGGTGGGTTCAAGTCCCGCATTGGGCTCCACACTCCTTGTGGAGCCTACTAGAATAAAAAAAAGGTTAAATTATAAATAAAATAAAAATTTCTCGGGAAGCAGGGCAAGGGGCCAGTTTTATCCCGACCATTGATTTCAGTTCGGGTCGTGATCTCACGGTTGATGAGGTAGAGCCCCGCGCCGGCTCCACGGCCGGCCGCTTCCTCATCTGTAAGATGCACGGACTCCGTCGTGTGCCTAGTCGCGTGCGGCTGTGAAGCGGCTTGGCCCGGGCCTGAACAGCGGGCTGTCCTGGGTCACACAGATCCGCATCTCTCCGTGTCCTTTGTAGTCCCGAGCAGAGTAACGACGAACTGCTGATGGAAATCCTGTCTGACCTGCTACAGCGGCTGCCGAGGTCTGTGGAGAAGGAAGAATGTGCTGGAACACCCAGCACCTTGAAGTGCATCATGTCCAGCCCCCTCTGGGAGTCTCTCTGTAAGAGCATCCAAGGTAGGCACAGGACGTGCGTCCTCGGGGAAGGACTCTGGCCCCAAGGGGAAGGGGTGGGGGTCCCCCAAGACCCCACAGAAGCAGCCAGGCCGAGTGAGGTAGGCAGTGCGGTCTCTACGCCCCCCCCTTCCCACTCTCCAAGCTGAGAGACCACCCCCTCCCCCTCTCCAAGCTTGGGGCAGAGAAGGAAAGGGTGCTGTAGCTTTGTCTTCCTTTCTGGTTTTGTTGGGGCAGGGGGGTGGGTGGCTGGGAGACTAAAAGTGAAGAAATATGCTTGTAGCAAAGCAGGAAGGAGCTGCCCTGCCTGAGGCTATAGAGCAGCTTGGGGGGTCCCTGCCCCGCCCGGCCTGCCTGCGGAGCACAAGGAACGTGGACCCTCTGACCGGCGGCCCCTGCTCTGAGGGCTCCGGAAAGGGGGCAGGCCCAGGGGTGACAGGGCACCCAGCCCCCGGGGGGCCAGCGTCCGGGCCGTGGCAAATGACCCAGTTAACTTCTCAACATCCATATCTTAACTGTGTATTTTTGAAAAATTTTTAAATATTTATTTGGGGGAGAGCACAAGTAGGGGAGGGACAGAGGATCTGAAGTGGGCTCTGAGCTGACGGCACAGAGCACGATGCCAGGCTTGACCCCACAACCGGCACAGACCCCGAGGTCAGGCTTGACCCCCTCCCCCCCCAAACCGCGAGATCATGACCTGAGCCAGTCAGACGCTCAACCAGCTGGGCCACCCAGGCGCCCCTATACCTTACCCCTGTAAAGAAGGTTCGTCGGGAACCCAATGCTGAGCGGTAGTCTGTGACATCGGTGCTGTTGTGGAGTCGGAACCACGGTCAGCACCCTAGGGCTGTGGCCAGGTCCGGCCACCGTTCATTCCTGTGCAGCCTGAAAGCTAAAAGGGGTCTCACATTCTTTAGTGGTTGGAAAAAACCAAAAGAAGAATATTTTAGGACCCGCAAATATCATATGAAATATGAACGCGAGGGCTGCCGCACAAATAAAACTTTACTGGCAGACGGCCAAGCTTACCGGTTTCGTGCGCCCGCGCCTGCCTTCGCACCACGGAAGCAGAGCCCAGCAGTCGTGACGCAGACGGGGTGGCCACGGAGCCTGAAGTAATTCCTGATTTTCTGCAGAAAGCGTGTCACGATCGCTGGTCTTGACGCATGAAGTTCCTTCCATTTCCGAAGCCCGTGTTTCTCCTTTTATCTGAAAAATAACCTAATGTTCTGGCTTTCTCGATCCAGGCTATGATCCCCTCATCCACTGTGTCCTGCTAACCTTTCTGAGCCAAGAAATCGAACGATTTGATAAGTTCTTATTTGTTGTGCATGAATCTTTGAAAGGCCTTCAACTTGCGATAAAAGGAAAAACCATCCTCACCCAAGAACTGGAGGAAATGTATGAGTCTTTTCTCAATAGAAGAGTGCCTACGCTGTGGCAGGTGAGAGCCGTCACGCTACCCGGTTAACTGCCGAGCCGTAAGCGTGGGGTGCGGGCAGGGGGTGGGGGGCGTTCACTGTGGCACCTGATGAAGTGTTAAGTATTCTTGAAAGATGCTGACGTACGTTGGGCGTGAGCATGTATTAATAAAACCTCTTAGAGGGCAATCTGGCCATTCCACTCAGATAAATTTAAGATGTGTTGTTAATTTTAAGTTGCAGAAAATGACGTCATTTTTAGAGATTATAAAAACCTATATACTAGTGTGTGCATACATGTGCTTATAAAAACGCATCTATGCTTTAGATTCAAGAACCCCCAACCGAAAGTCTCGGAAGAAAATGCACAAACAACTCTTCCCACTGGTGGCCTTAAATGAGGGAGACTGGAGGGTCTTGTGGGTGGGAAAGAGGCTTTAACTTTACATTTTACGTATCCTTGTATCTTACTGTACTGTTTTGGTTTTTTTTTTTATCACATTCGTGTCTTTTTAAGTTTTTATTCCGGTATAACTGACCTACAGGGTTAGATTAGCTTCAGGTGTACAGGACAGTGATTGAACACGCGTATTCACTACTCTGTGCTCATCATGACAAGGGTGCCCCTTAATTTATCACCATCACCTATTTCACCCATCCCCCCACCCCGCCACCTCCCCCCTGGTGACCAGCAGTGTCTTCTCTGTAAGTTAGGAGTCTGTTTTTTTGATTTGTCTCTTTTTTTGCTCTGTTTCTTAAATTCCACATTTGAGTGAAACCATATGGTATTTGCCTTTCTCCGCCTGTTCTTTCGCTTAGCATGATACCCTCTAGACCCATCCACGTTGTAGCAAATGGCAGGATTTCATTCTCTGCTATGGGGGACTGCTATGCCGTCGCGTACGTATGCCTCTTTGTCCGTCCACTTGTCTATCGATGGGCTTGGGTTGTCTCCACCCTTGGCTACTGTAAATAGTGCTGCAGTAAACATCAGGGTGCACGTATCTTTTCGAATTAGTGTTTTTGGTTTCTTTGGGTAAATACCCAGTAGTGGAATTACCGATCATATGGTGATTCTACTTTTAATGCTTTGAGGAAACTTCATACTGTTTTCCAAGTGGCTGCACCAGCGTGCATTCCCACCAATAATGCAAGAGTGTTCCCCTTTCTCCACATCTTGGTCAATATTTGTTGTTTCTTATGTTGTTGATTTTAGCCATTCTGACAGGTGTGAGGTGGTATCTCATCGTGGTTTTGATTTGCATTTCCCTGATGATGAGTGACATTGAGCATCTCTTCATGTGTCTGTTGGCCATCTGGATGTCTTCTTTGGGAAAATGTCCGTTCGTGTTTTCTGCCCATTTTTAAATTGGGTTATTTTTTGGTGTTGAGTTGTATGAGTTCTTTATATATTTTGGGTACTAACCTTTTATCAGATCTGTCATTTGCAAGTATCTTCTCACATTCAGTAGTTGTCTTTTAGTCTCGTTGATTGTTTCCTTTGCTGTACAGAAGCTTTTTATTTTGATTCAGTCCCAATAGTTTATTTTTCTTTTGTTTCCCTTTTCCCAGGAGACATGTCTAGAAAAACATCGCTACAGCCGATGTCAGAGGCATTACTGTCTGTGCTGTCTTCGAGGATTTTATGGTTTCAGGTCTCACATTTGGGTCTTTAATCTATTTTGACTGTCATTTTTGTGCATGGTGTAAGAAAGTGGTTCGGGGGGCGACTGGGTGGCGCAGTCGGTTAAGCGTCCGACTTCAGCCAGGTCACGATCTCGCGGTCCGTGAGTTCGAGCCCCGCGTCGGGCTCTGGGCTGATGGCTCGGAGCCTGGAGCCTGTTTCCGATTCTGTCTCCCTCTCTCTCTGCCCCTCCCCCGTTCATGCTCTGTCTCTCTCTGTCCCAAAAATAAAATAAAAACGTTGAAAAAAAAAAAAGAAAGTGGTTCAGTTTTATTCTTTTGCTTGTAACTGTCCAATTTTCCCAGCACCATTTGTTGAAGAGACTGTCTTTGTCCCATTGCATATTCTTTCTCTTTTGTTGAAGATTAATTGACCATATAATTGTGGTTTCGCTTCTGGGCTCTCTATTCTGTTCAGTTGATCTGTGTGTCTGTTTGTCTGTAATACCATCCTGTTTTGATTACTACAACTTTGTTGTAGGTCTTGAAATCTGGGATTGTGACACCTACACTTTTAGTCTTCTTTTTCAAGATTTCTTTGGCTATTTGGAGTCTTTTGTGGTTCCATACAAATTTTAGGATCGTTTGTTCTAGTTGTGTGAAAAATGCTATTGGTATTTTCATAGGGATTGCATTAAATATGTAGATTGCTTTGGGTAGTATTGTTAAATATTTTAACAATATTTATTCTCCCAATCCATGAGCATAGAATATCTTTCCATTTGTTTGTGTCATCTTTAATTTCTTTCATCAGTGTTTTATAGTTTCCAGAATATAGGTCTTTCAGTCCTAAACTCTTTAGTCAAGTTTATTCCTAGGTATTTTATTATTTTTGGTGCAATTGCAAATGAGACTGTTTTCTTAATTTCTCTTTCTGTTGCTTTATTATTGGTGTATAAAAATGCACTGGATTTCTGTATGTTGATTTTGTGTCCTACAACTTTACTGAATTCATGTGTTAGTTGTAGAATTTTTTTTGGTGGAATCTTTCGGGTTTTCTATCTACAGTGTCATGTCACCTATAAGTAGTAAATTTTTACTTCTTCTTCACCAATTTAGATGCCTTTCATTCTTGTCTGATTGCTGTGGACTTTCAATAGTATGTTGAATACAAGTGCTGAGAGTGGACATCCTTGTCTTGTTCTTGATCTCAGGAGAAAAGTTCTGTTTTCCCCATGAAAGAAGCGACGTTTGCTGTGGGTTTTTCATATATGCCCTTTATTATGTTGAGATACCTTCCCTCTAAACCTACTTTGTTGAGTGTTTTTATCATGAATGGATGTTGTACTTGGTCAAATGCTGTTTCTGCATCTATTGAAAGGATCATATGGTTTTTATCCTTTCTCTTATTGATGTGATGTATCATGTAGATTGATTTGTAAATATCAAATCACCCTTCCATCCCAGAGATAAACCCCACTTGATCATGGTGGATAATTTTTTTACTGTATTGTTGAATTCGGTTTGCTAGCGCTTTGGTCAGGATTTTACATCTGTGTTCATCATGGATATTGGCCCGAGTTCTTTTTTTTTGTAGTGTCTTTTTCTGGTTTTCTGTATCAGGGTAATGCTGGCCTCATAGAATGAATTTAGAAGCTTTCCTTCCTCTTCTATTTTTGGAATAGTTTGAGAAGAACAGGTATTATTAACTCTTCTTTAAATGTTTGGTAGAATTAGGGGCGCCTTGGTGGCTCAGTAGGTTAAGCGTCCGACGTCAGCTTAGGTCACGATCTTGTAGTTCGTGACTTTGAGCCCCACATCAGGCTCTGTGGTGACAGCTCAGAGCCTGGGGCCTGCTTTGGATTCTGTGTCTCCCTTTCTCTCTATCCCTCCCCCACTCATGCTTTGTCTCTCAAAAATAAGTAAACATTTTTTAAAAATTAAATGGCGCGCCTGGGTGGCTCAGTTGACTGACTTCGGCTCAGGTCAGGATCTCATGGTTGTGAGTTCGAGCCCCATGTCGGGCTCTGTGCTGACAGCTCGGAACCTAGAGCCTGCTCCAGGTTCTGTGTCTCCCTCTCTCTCTGCCCCTCCCCTGCTCATGCTCACTTGCTCACATGCTCTCTCTCTCTCTCTCTCTCTCTCTCTCTCTCTCAAAAATGAATAAACATTAAAAAAAAATAAAAATAAATTTAAATGTTTGGTAGAATTTACCTATGAAGCTGTCTGGTCCTGGACTTTTGTTTGCTGGAAGTTTTTTGATTACTGATTCAATTTAATTGCTAGTAATTGATCTGTTCAAATTTTCTATTTCTTTCTGATTCAGTTTTTGGAGTGTATATGTTTCTAGGAACGTATCCAGTTCTTCTAGGTTGCCCAACTTGTTGGCATACCATTTTACATACTGTTCTCCTATAATCTTTTTATTATTCTGTGGTGTCAGTTATTTTTTTCCCTCTTTCATTTCTGATTTGATTAGTTATTTGAGTCTCTGTTTCTTTTTTTCTTTTTTTTTCTTTTTGAGGAGCCTGGGCTATGCTCATCAATATTGTTGATCTTTTCAAAACTCCAGCTCTTGGTTTCATTGACCTGTTCTATGTTTTAAATTTCTGTTTCGTTTATTTCTACTCGAATTTCCTTCCTTTCCTTTCCTTTTTGGTTTTATTTGTTCTTTTTCTAGCTCCATTAGGTGTAAGGTTATGTTGTTTGAGATTCTTCTTGCTTCTTGTGGTAGCCCTGTGTTGCTATAAACTTCCCTCTTAAAACAGCTTCTGCTGCATCCCAAAGATTTGGGACCATTATATTTTCATTTTCATTTTCTCCATGTGTTTTTTATTTTATTTCCTCTTTGATTTCTTGATCAAATTGATCCATTTATTGTTTAGTAGCGTGTATTTAACCTCCATGTATTTGTGTTCTTTCCAGATTTTTTTCTTGTTGACTTTTAGTTTCATAGAGTTGTGGTCAGAAAAGATGCATGCTTTGACTTCAGTCTTTGGAATTTGCTGAGACTTGTTTTGTGGCTGGATATGTGATCTGTTCTGGAGAATGTTCCATGTGTACTTGAAAACAATGTGCATTCTGCTGATTTTGGATGGAATGTCTGAATATACCTGTTAGATCAGCTGCCCCAGTGTGTCATTCAAAGCCACTGTTTCCTTGTTGACTTTCTGTTTACATGATCTGTCCATTGATGTAAGCAGGGTGCTAAAGTCCCCACTATTTTTGTATCCTTATCAATTGCATCCTTCATGTTATTAGCTGCTTTATGTATTGGGGTGTTCTATGTTGGGTGCATAAATATTTACAATTGTTATATCTTCTTGTAGGATTGTCCCCTTTATTATTATATACTGTCCTTCTTTGTCTCTTATTACAGACTTTGTTTTAAAGTCTATTTCGTTCAATAAGAATTGTTACCCTGGCTTCCTTTTCACTTCCATGTACGTGATAAATGCTTTTCCATCCCTTCACTTTCAATCTGCAGGTGTCTTTGGGAATGAAATGAGTCTCTTGTAGGCAGCATATAGATGGGTCTTGCTTTTTTATCCATTACGTCATCCTGTGTCTTTTGATCGGAGCAAAATGGATTGCGTCCATTTACATTCAAAGTAATTATTGATATGTATGTACTTACTGCCATTTCGTCACTCCTTTTACGGTCGTAGTTCTTCTCTGTTCCTTTCTTTTGAGAAGTCCGCTGCTTTCTTTAGTGATATATTTGGATTCCTTTCTCTTTATTTTTTGCATATCTGTTACCAGTTTTTGATTTGTGGTTAACATTCGGTTTGCACATAATGTCTTATGTGTATAGGAGTCTATATTAAGTTGATGGTTGCTTAAGTTTGAAGCCATTGTAAAGGCACTAAATTTTTACTCTTCCCCATGGTGTAGGTATCTGATATCATACTTTACATACGTTAATTTTGTGAATCCCTTGACAGATTTTTACATATATACTTATTCTTATTGCTTTTGTGATTCCTGCTTTTCTTATTCCTGCTTACGGTCTTTCCTTGCCTCTCAGAATCCCCTTTATCGTTTCTTGTGGGTCTGGTTTAGTGGTCATGGACTCCTTTAAACTTTGGGAAGCTCTTATCCATCCTTCTATTCTGAATGATAGCCGTGCTGGATACAGTATTCTTGGCTGCAGGCTTTTCCTTTCAGCACTTTGATTATATAATGCCCCTCCCTTCTGGCCTGCAAAGTTGCTGCTGAGAATGCAGCTGATTGCCTTATGGGATTTCCCTTGTATGAAACTGCTTTCTTTTCTCTTGCTGCTTTTAAACCTCTCTCTTGATCCATGCTTCTTGCCATTTAAATTCCCCTGTGCCTTGGTGTGGACCTCCTTTGGTTTTGTTAGGGGCTCTCTGTGCCTCCTGAATCTGGACTTCTGTTTCCTTCCCCAGATTCAGGAAGGTTTCAGCTGTCATTTGTTCAAATAAATTTTCTGTCCTCTTTGCTCTCTTCTCCTTCTAGGACCCCAATAATGCAAATGTTATTAGGCTTGATGGTGTCACTGAGTTCCCCTAACTTGTTCTCATTTTTTCTTTTTCTCAACTACTCAGCTTGATTTCTCTCCATTACTCTGTCCTCCAGGTCACTGATCTGTTCCTCTGCTTCCTCTACTCTACTATTTATTCCATCTCGTGTATTTTTAATATCAGTTATTGTGTTGTCACTGATTGGTTCTTTTTTATGTTTTCTGTCTCTGTGTTGAGGGTCTCACTGAGGTCCCCCACTCTTTCTCAAGTCCAGTGAGTATATTTATGACCATTACTTTAAATTCTCTACCAGGCATATTACTCCATTACTCATTTCATTTCATTACTCCATCTCCATTTCATTTAGTTCTCTTGCTGCGATTTTTGTCCTGTTCATTCACTTGGGACATATTCCTTTGTCTCTTCATGTTGTCTAACTCTCTGTGTCTGTTTGTGTCAGCAAAGTCAGCTGCGTCTCCCGCACTTAAAGCAGTGGCCTTAGGAAGACGAGGTCCTGTAGTGCCCCGCAGTGCAGTGTCCCCTGTTCACGGGAAAATGGCGCTTCAGGGGTGTCCCCGTGTGTGTTGCTACAGGGGTTCCTACTGCGGCAGCTGAACCGTGTTCCCCTTCCGTGCGGTGGCTCTGCCTGTTGTGGGCAGGGTCCGGTCCCTGTGCGGTTAGTGGGTCAGTCTGGGGCGCGGCGGATCAGACCAGGAGTTTGCTAGAGATGCGGTAGCTCCAAACTGCAGGGCACTTCCCCTGTGTGGTCCGGACAAACCTGTATTGGTGGGCGAGGCCGCAGTCAGACCCGATGTCCGCCCCCAGCCCACCGCTGGGGCCACACAGTCAGACTGGCGTGTACCTTATCTTCCCCTCTCCCCGGGGCAGGACTCACCGTGGGGTGGGGTGGCCCCCGTCGGGGCTGCTCGCACACTGCCAGGCTCGTGGCGCCACTCTGGATGGAGTCCTGCCACGGGCACGTCGGAGGCTGATCCGCAGGAGAACAGGGGATGTGGGGTGCACAGTCTGCCGTGGGAGGGGCCTGCACGGAGGACTGGCTGGAGGGGCGAGTGAAGAAGAGTGCAGGGGCAGGGCACACTGTTAGCATCCTAGTTGGGAGTGTTGGAGCTGCGCCCGGTTCCCACAGGTGTACCTAGGTTGGGGGAGAGAGATGGTGCTTGCCACCTCCTCTGTTGAGTAGAAGTGTCCAGAGGACCTCTGTCACCCCAGGACAGGCTCTGTGAATAGCATACAAATCTCTCTCTCTTGGCCCAGGGGTGGGGGAGCGGGGGCAGGGGAGGGGTGGTCAAACAGCCCCTTCTGCGCTGAATCTCCACAGGCTATTTGTTGTTCTGTCTCTTTAAGGGCGGGGACTCAGTTTCCTCTCGCCTTCCTGCCTCTCCCAGGGCTGAGCTGCTGATTTTTAAAGCTCCAGGGGTTAAGCCCCACTGGTTGTAAGAACTCACAAAGCCACAGTTCTGGGGATTTGTCTTCCCTGGGGGGGGGGGGGGGGTTGAGATCGTGCCTGGTGTGTCCACTCCTCTCCCCCTCTGCACCCACCTCCTCCCTGCCTCCCACCAAAGGTCTGTTCGGACTGTGTCTCCTTTCTGGCCCTTCTTGATGTGGCCTCTTCTCTACTGAGCCATGGCAAGTACGTCCTGCCGGTCTTCGCGTGATTTTCTGAGTTATTTACACTGATGTGGGGGTTAACTTGGTTGTATCTGTGGGACGAGGGGAGTGTAGGGTCCTCCTATTCCACCATCTTCCGCCCCGGAAGTCTCACGTCTTTTAATTAGTATAAAATTCCAAATATTTCCAAAGAAAGTATAAGCTACTTTTTCCAGTAAAGCCAGCTTGGTTATTTGTACCAGTTTCTAAATGAAAGCAACCAAAAACCCTGGGTTAAAAATAAGTAGGGAGCAGGCAGTAAAACAAGAAAGCCTGTCGCTGAGCCGTGGTAAACTCCAAGTCCTCCCCTGAAAGAGTCTGCAGCCCAAGTCCACGTGTGAAGGGCACGTGGAAATGCAACCAGAATGCCTCTCGGGGAGAAGAGACCTTCCATCTAAGGCCCAGGGAGTCGCACACGTGTTTTGCAAGGAACAATCAGTCAAAAATAGCTAAACACACGTAAACACAAGGACCGTGAGTGAGAACCATAGTGAAAATACAGCACAGGTGACCTGGGCGGCTTGGTCAGGTAGGCGTCCAGCTTCAGCTCAGGTCATGATCTCACGGTCTGTGGGTTCGAGCCCCACGTCGGTCTCTGTGCTGACAGCTGGGAGCCTGGAGCCTGCTTCGGATTCCGTGTCTCTCTCTGTCTCTGTCTCTGTCTGTCTCTCCCCAAGTAAACATTTAAAAAATAATAAATAATAAAACAGTACGGACTGACCCTAACACTTCAGACATTTGAATTATCAGATATAGATTACAACAAAATACTTCCCGTGTTTAAAGGAACAGAGATTTAAACAAGCTACGTATTTTCAGAGAACAAGGAACTACTGAAGATGGCAGAGCAGATTGGAAGAAGAATCCAGAAATGAAAATCATTCATTAAATAGAATGTGATAGTGTTCGCAGGCTTGGCAGAAGATTGAACGGAACCGGAAAAGAGAACCAGGAAGCCAGAGAATGGAACAGAAGAGAATGCAGCCCACAGAGACTGAGGATGGAAATCGGAAAGAGCCATTAGGATTCGTAGGGCAAAGTGAGAAGTCGGACACAAGTTTAACTGAAGTTCAGGGAGAGGAGAGCAGACAGAGCAGAGGCAGTAATTGATAGGATAAAGGCTGAGAGTTTTCCAGAATTAACAGATGGGACAAATTCAATCCCAAGCAAGATAAAGTCTTAAAAACAAAAAACAAAAAAACTTGCGCATATATACATGTTCATGGAACTGCAGAAAATCAAAGGAAAATCTTTTTTAACATCTGTATTTTTGAGAGACAGAGAGCGTGAGCAGGGGAGGGGCAGAGAGAGAGGGAGACACAGAATCTGAAACAGGCTCCAGGCTCCAAGTTGTCAGCACAGAGCCTGACGTGGGGCTCGAACTCACAAACTGCGAGATCATGACCTGAGCCGAAGCCAGATGCTTAACCGACTGAGCCCACCAGGTCCCCTAGAAAATCAAAGGAAAATCTTGAAGAAGCTAGAGGAAAAGGAACATTCAAAGGCGTGAGAATGGCATCTTCAGTATGTTGGGAGAAGTGAAATGTTACACTAAAGCTGTGCAGACGAAACTCTTGTTTCTAAATTGAGGATGAAATAAAACAGGCCAAAAAGAGAGAAAAACAGAATTCGTCATTAGCAAACGCTAATAATGTGAGCTAACGGACATACTTCAGGCAGAGGGGAAAGGGAAACAATTGAAAGGTCTGAGACGGGAGAGGAGGAAAGCAAGTGGTAAATCGATCCCGACAAAGATCAGGCAGCGTACTAGCATCCGGCTTTTGGAGCAGGACGGGACGTTGACCAGATGAAGCGGAGGGACGAAGAATAACGTATAAGCCAGGCCTGGGGAGCGTATGGAGGTTTCAGGTCTCGTGTTATCAAGGAGGCTAATTAACAATGACCTGGAGACTTGCGCAGGTCAAGTATGCACACCGTGGTTTTTAGAGCAGCCACTAAAACAGTCGAAAAAAATTGCACAACTTCCCCAATCTTAGAGGAGGGAGAGAAGCTTGTTCTGCTGTTTCGTGAACGAGGAGTTTTTAAGTCCCAAGGTGGCACACAGTCTGATCTCGACTTCGTAGGTACGTAAACCCTTGCACCTGGGCATCAGGGGACACGTACAATGATATTCAGAACATCGTTGTTAGTCACAAACAGTTCCAACGTGTCACCCACAACAGAATGGATAAATACGTGGTGTATTCACACAACAGACAATACAGTCATGCAGGGGAATGAACCACAGCTACAGCTTTGTCGACAGAAGGAAGCTCAAAGACGATGACAAAACTACACACACACACCCTCATACAGGTCACTCGTCACCACTCAGGCATTACGTCTTTGCACGCTTGCCTGCTTGTTGAAACTAATTTCTAACTCCAAAACTGTACTCTCAGTGCTTAGGGGTCATTTACACGTGTGCTGAGTGTGGAAATGTTTCAATCCCCCCCCCGCCGTGTGCACAGCCCCTCTCTGTGCCTACTCCCCCCCCCATGCACACTCCCCCTCCATGCACACCCCCCCCGGGCACACTCCCCCTCTGTGCACAGCTCCCCTCCGTGTACACTCCTCCCGCCCGTGCACAGTTCCCCCCACCCCCCTGGGCACACTCCCCCTCCATGCACACTCTCCCTCGGTGCACACCCCCCCCCCCGGGCACACTCCCCCTCTGTGCACAGCTCCCCTCCGTGTACACTCCCCGTGCACAGTCCCCACCCTGTGCACAGTCCCCCTCCATGCACTGTTCCCCCCGTGTGCACACTCTCCCCCCATGCACAGTCCCCCCCCGTGCACACTCCCCCTCCGTGCACAGCTCCCCTCCGTGTACACTCCCCCCGCCCATGCACAGTTCCCCCCACCCCCCTGTGCACACTCCCCCTCCGTGCACAGTCTCCCCGCCCCGTGCACACTCCCTGCTGAGATCAAACGGGTGACATCCGGCTTCTGGTTGTAGCTCTCCTGTGTCACACAGGTGCTCTCTTCGTGCTCTGTCTAGTGCCACAGCTTTCATGTTTGTGCTTTTGGTTGGTGGTTTTGCTGCTTACAATGGCAAAGCCGAAATGCCGTGTGGAGTCCCTGCCCGGAAGGCTGTGATGTGCTTTATGGAGAAAATACCTGTGTCAGATCCGCTTCGTTCGCTCGTGAGTTCTAGTGCTTTTGGCCGTGGGTCCAGTCTTAACGCATCAATACCATCAAGATGTCTTTAAACACTTTACTGACTATGTGACAAAAATGTAAACAGGAACAATAGTTCAGCGCCCACTGACGCAGTGTTCGTGGTGACTTCACTACACAGAGAACTAACCGTGTACAGAGCCATATATGGAGAGAGAGCTGGAAGAGAACATACGAATTTGCTCTGGGTGATACGATTCTGCGTGATTTCTATTTTTGCCTTGTCCTTTCTAGATCTCCATATTTAGATGATGAGACTGTATAGGAAAAAGCTGAATGGCACTTTTAAATTAAAAAAAAAAAAAAAGGCAAAACAGAAAGATGAATGACTCCCGGGCCATAGGCTTAATCAGAAAACCAAATCATAGAAACACAACGTTTATTAGAACAAGAATAAAATCAGCCGTGAAGTTCTGGCAGCCTGGGGTAGGAGGCGAGCAGGATTGTCGAAAAGGTAACACGATGTTGAACACAAAACCATTGCTCCTGAAGTTTAATTCTCCCTTTATAGTTAGTACCAGCCTCCCTCAAACCTTGGATCCTACACCAGATTAAAAATCTGTATAGAGGGGCACCTGGGGGGCTCAGTCACTTGAGCGTCTTGATTTCGGCTCAGGTCATGATCTCATGGTTCGTGGGTTCAAAGCCCTGCATTGGGCTCTGTGCTGATGGTGCGGAGCCTGCTTGGGATTCTCTCTCCCCCCACCCTGGCCCCAACTCGTTCTCTCTCTCTCTCTCTCTCTCTCTCTCTCTCTCTCTAATTAAAAAAAAAAAAAAACCTACATAGGCACATCAAAAAGATGCTTAACATCATCTGTCATCAGGAAACTGTGAATCAAAACCATAGTGAGACACAATTTCACACCCGCCAGGGAGAGTAGAATCCAAAGGGCAGGTGATAAGGAACGCGGCAGTCATGTGAGGCTGGAGGCTTTGCGTGCTTGATGGGAACGTAAAATGGTGTGGCCGCCCTGGAAAAGAGTCTGTGAACTCCTCAGAAAGGTAAACAGTCCCCATCTGACCCAGCACTCCTACTCCCAGGTATATACCCGAGGGAAATTCAAACCTTGTCACACCGAAACTTGCCACGAATGTTCACGGCAGCATTGTTCGTAGACAGAAACCACGCCAGCGTTCCTGATGAATGGACAGACAGAACACGGTAGGTACACAGACGTGATACACACGAGCACGTCTATACCGAGGAACATTATTCACCCATCAACAGGACTGAAGTATAGACACGCTACAGCCTGAATGACCCCCCAAAACATTATAGGAACTGGCAGTCCAAAAGGCCACATGTCCTCTCACTTCCATGAAACGTCCAGAATAGGAAACTCGGCCGAGCTGGGCGGTAGATGAGCCGTCGCCAGGGGCTGAGGATGGGCGGCTGACTCGTCAAGGGCGTGTGGGTTTTGTCTTCAAGTGATGAAAATGTTCTAAAAATGATCGTGGTGATGGCTCCACAAGGTGATGAATATACTAAAAAGCATTGAAGTGAGTGAATTTTATGCTATCTAAATTGTATTTCAAAGTAAAAACACAAAAACAAAACCTGCCCACAAAACCCAGAGTCCCAGAAAGCGGCGACAACTGTGCGCACGCCGGCACAGAAGGTTGAGGTGCTGAGTCCGCGGACACGAGAACTGAGGGGCAGAGAGGCTAACTTGTGACAGGTCCGGGATGTACGTGAGTTCAAGGTCAGGCTGAGAGAACGTGGCCCCCCGTGGGTCGCTAGCAGGTACAGCCACCCACGGCTGAGTCGGCACCCCTGCCAGAGTGACCCGGGCTGAAGCTGGCCGGGTGGAAATGTCCGGCTTGGACGTTCGGGTGGCCAGGAGTGCCACTGGCTGTGTGGAGTGCCACACGGACGGCGGGCGGAGAGCTGTCTGAGGGCAGATGACCACAGCCTACTGTGGACACAGAACATCTGAGGACCTAAAAGGGCTTCCAGGCACAGCTTCCACTTTTATTCTTGTAAGATTTGTGCCCCTTGACAACATCACCCCCATTTCCCCCGCCCCTGCCCCCGCCACCACCGTCCTAGTCTCAGTCTCTACGAAACGGGCTTTTCTGTCTTAGATTCCACACGTGAGTGATCCGGTTTTTAGGTTTCTCCGTCTGGCTTATTTCACGCGGCAGAATGCCCTGCGGGCTCATCCATGTTGTTGCAAACGGCAGGACTTCCTTCTTTTTTTATGGCTGAGTGACACCCGATTGTGTGTGCACACGCCACGTTTTCCTCTTCCGGTCACGCGTGGAGAGACGCTTGGGTTGCTTCCAGATCTGCGCTGTTGTGAATAAAGCAGCAGGGAACGTGGCAATGCAGACCTCTCTTCAAAGCACTGATCTCTGTTCCTGCGTATAGGTGACCCGGGGTGGCCTTGCCGGGTCGTGTGAGAGTTCAGTGTTTAAGTTTTAAGGAGCTACAGTACTGTCTTCCATAATGACCGAACCATCTGAAATTCCCGGCAACAGTGTATCAGGGTTTCCTTTTCTCCACATTCTCCCCAATGTTTGTCATCATCTGTCCCCTCGGTAATGACCATCCTCCAGCCTTCGTGAACCAACCTTCATCCGCAGGTGTGAGGTGATCTCTCCTTGGGGTTGGGTTTGCATTTCCCTGAGGACTACTGATGTTGAGCACCTTTCCAGGTACCCGTTGGCCATTGTGTATCTTCCTTGGGAAAAGGTCTCTTCGGGTCCTTCGCCCATTTTTTAATCGGATTGATTTTATGGCTGTTGAGTTGGATGAGTGAGTGCTTTATATACTTTGGATTTAACTCCTTGTCAGATAGATGGCTTGTGAATATCTTCTCCCATTCTGTAAGTTGCTTTTCCAGTTTATCAATCATTTCCTTTGCTGTGCAGAAGGAATCTAGTCCCGCTTGTTTGTTTTAGCTTTTGTTGAATGTGCTCCGGTGTCTTATCCAAGAAATCATTGCCAAGACCATTGTCAAGGATCTTTTTCCATGTTTTCTTCTAGAAGTTTTATTGTTCCAGATTTTATTTAAATCTTTGAATCATTTCTACTTGACTTTTTAAAATTAAATTTAAATTAGTTAACATACAGTATAGTATTGGATTCAAGAATATAATTTAGTGATTTGTCACTTACATATAAAACCCAGTGCTCGTCCCAGCAAGTGCCCTCCTTAATGTCCGTCAACCCATTTAGCCCATCCCCCCCACCCACCTCCCCTCCAGCAACCCTCAGTTTGTTCTCTGTATTTAAGAGTCTCTTATGGTCTGCCTCCCTGTTTTTACCTTCTTTTTCCTTCCCCGATGTGCATCCATTGTGTTTCTTAAATTCCCATGAGTGAAATCATATATTTGTCTTTCTCTGACTTATTTTGCTTAACATAATACACTCTAGCTCCATCCACGTTGTTGCAAATGGCAAGATTTCATTCTTTTTGATCGCTGAGTAATATTCCATTATACACATACACACACACACACCCCCCAAGTCTTCTTTATCCATTCATCGGTCGATGGACATTTGGGCTCTTCCCATAATTTGGCTATTGTCGATAGTGCAGCTATAAATATTGGGGTGCATCTCCTTTGAATCAGCATTTTTGTAACCTCTGGATAACTATCTAGTAGTGCAATTTCTGGGTCGTAGGGTAGTTCTACTTTTAGTTTTTTGAGGAACCTCCATACTGTTTTCCAGAGTGGCTGCACCAGCTTGCATTCCCACCAGCAGCGCAAAAGAGATCCCTTTCTCCACACCCTCGCCAACGTCTGCTGTTGCCTGAGTTGTTGGTTTTAGTCATTCTGACGGGTGTGAGGTGGTATCTCAGTGTGGTTTTGATTTGTATTTCCCTGATGATGAGTGATATTGAGCATTTTCTCCTGTGTCTGTTAGCCATCTGGATGTCTTCTTTGGGAAAGTGTCTATTCATGTCTTCTGCCCATTTCCTCACTGGATTATCTGTTTTTTGGGTGTTGAGTTTGATAAGTTCTTCATAGATTTTAGCTACTAACCTTTATCCGATTTGTCGTTTGCCAATATCTTCTCCCATTCCGTCAGTTACCTTTTAGTTCTGTTGTTTCCTTCGTTGTGCAGAAGCTTTTTATCTTGATGAGGTCCCAATAGTTCATTTTTGCTTCTATTTCCCTTGCCTTCAGAGGAATGCACAGTAAGAAGCTGCCGTGGCCAAGGTCAAAAAGGTTGTTGCCTGTTTTCTCCTCTAGGATTTTGACGGTTTCCTGCCTCACATTTAGGTCTTTCATCCATGTTGAGTGTCTTTTTGTGTATGGTGTGAGAAAGTGGTCCGGGCTCATTCTTCTTCTTGTCACTCTCCAGTTTTCCCAGCACCACTTGCTGAGGAGACTGTCTTTATTTCATTGGGTATTCTTTCCTGCTTTGTCAAAGATTAGTTGGCCACACGTTTGTAGGTCCATTTCTACTTAACTTTTGTGAGTGGTGTAAGATAGGGATCCAATTTCATTATTTTGCATGCGGAGACCCAGTTTTCCCAGCTTCATTGGTTGAGGAGACTGTTCTTTCCCCCAGTCTGTGTTCCTGGCACCCTTGTCAAAAATGAGTTGACAAAAAAAAAAAAAATTAGTTGACCACATACGTCTGGGTTTGTGCCTGGGCTCTGTTCTGTTCCACTGGTCTATGTGCCTGTTTTTATGCCAGAACCGTATTGTTGTTACAACTACGACTTTGTAAGATACCTTCAAATCAGGGAGTATGATGCTTCCAGCTTTGATCTCCTTTTTCAGAATTGCTCTGGCTATTCGGGGTCTTTTGTATTTCCATACAAATTTTAGAATATTTTTTCTATTTCTGTGAAACATGCCATGGGGATTTTGATTAGGACTGTATTGTATTATAGATTTTTCTGTAGAAAGAATTTTTCACAATATCCTACTAATCCAAGAAGACAGGAAGTCTTTCCAGTTACTTCTGTCTTCCTCACGGTCTTCCACCAACTTTGTATATTTTTTAGTGTGCAGGTCTTTTATCTCCTTGTTATCTTTGATGCTATCGTAGATAGGACTGCTTTCGTGATTTCTCTTTCAGACAGTTTGTTGGTAATGGGTAGTAATGCAACTAATTTCTCTGTTGACTTTATATCCTGCGATTTTGCTGAATTCATTTATTAGTTCTAACAGTTTTTTGGAATCTTTAGGGCTTTCCGTGTATAAGATGATATCACCTACAAACGGAGGCAGTTTCACTTCTTCCTTCCCAATTTTTATGCTTTTAATTCTTTTTCTTGCCTAATTGCTATGGCTAGGGCTCTCTGTACTATGTTGAATAGAGATGATGAGAGTTCTTGTTCTTGATCTTAGAGGGAGAAGGTTTTAACCTTTCACTACTCAGTATGATGTTAGCTATGGCTTGTCATATGTGGCCCTTATGCTGAGCAAGATGCCTTCTATACTAATTTGTTGGGAGTTTTTATCATGAGAGGATGTTGAATTTTGTCAAATGCTTTTTCTCCATTTACTGAAATGATCATGTGATTTATCCTTCATTCAGTTTGTGTGGTGCGTCACATTTATCGATTTGCCTGTGTTGAACCATCCTTGCATCCTGGGGTGAATCCCACTTGATCATGGTTTATGATCCTTTTAATGTGTTCCTGGAATCCATTTGCTAGTATTTTGTTGAGGATCAAATAAGTAGGATTGAGTGCTGGGTGGTTGTGTTTTTAGGATACAAGCGCATTAATAAACAGGGTGGAAAATACAAAGCTGACACTACAGAGGATAGAATTCTCCAGAAAGGCTGTGCAGAGCATGGGGCAGGGGTCAGCTGGACTCTGCACTGGAAGAAGAAGAGGCAGCTCATCAGTGGTTGGTGGGTGGGTTATAGTATTTGGTGTGGGGGGCCGCGAGCTGGAATTGCTCACATTTAATGGTATGTCGAGTTAGCCGCCCAGAGAAGGGGGGAGGGGCAGACCAAAGGACTTAGGAAGAGTGAGAAAGGCGTTCAGCCAGGATGGAAACATCAGGCATTCTGTCTGAAGCACGGTCACCATGACGGTCGGTCTTTGGGTTCCCCATTATGTGCTCTCCACTGGAAAATGGCGTCCTCCTGCCAGCGTTCTCCCTGGCAGTCGAGTCTGTTACCAAAGTTTGCAGAGATGTTCCCAATGACCCCCAAAGACAAATCCTAAAAAAAAAAATTTTAAAGTGATGCGCTTGTCTCTAAATCCCAACAGAAACATGCCTACAAGTCCTGTAAGCCCCTGAGTTCCTGGGCTAACGATCTCATCCAGCGAGTGAATTTCTTCAACACTTGGGCCAAAATGGCTTACGCTGCAATACATCATCGGTACGGATGAAAGCGGCTTTATTCTCTTGCTTAATTTTGCGAAGAACTTAACGGTTTACCACGTAGTTTCATATGGTTGGACTTTTGGGTTCTCAGAGCAACATGTGAATCAAGCGGGGGGGGGGGGGGGGACTGTTGTCTTCAGTCTAGGATGGAGACCTGGAGACACAGGATACCCTGGGTCCCGTCCATGGTCCCTCCGCTCAAGGACACACAGGACCAGACCTGGTACATTTCCCTTCCTGTTACTCTACACTCTGTCCTGTGATACCAGCAGAGGGAAGTGCAAGAGGAAGTAAGGGTTAGTTACGTGTAATTTTTAAACGAGTTTAATACATAGATCAAAACCATTTGAAGGGCACGAGAGCAGCTATCGCTCAAGGAGTGCCTGTGTCCCACGTCCTCATGTGACTCTGACAGTAACCCTGCGAGATGCAGTCAGCCCAGTCATTCGTCACCCTTGTCTTAGATATGAGTGAGGCACAAGGATGTGAAGTAGCTTGCCCAGCGTTTCACAACTAGGGTAGAAGCCTTGAGATTTGAACTCAGAAAATCTGGTTCCAAAGTCTGTACCAAACCGCCTTTTGTGCCACTTACCTCTAAGCAAATGCTAGGACCTATCCTCTCAGAGTCACCAGCTCCGGAACAATCCATAGACTCCTCAGCGCCCAGTCAGGATGCCCAGCACATCCCTCGCTGCCTAAATCCACTGCCTTCCAGCAAGTTAGGGCCTCGCCCTTCAAAGCCACAGCTGGTCTCCCCTGAAGGACAAGACGAGGGTCCCGAGAGGGGAAAGCCTGAGATGAGAAGGGGGGGAGGGGCCGTGGAGGGCCTGGCCGCGTGGACAGGCGATGACGGTGCCCTTGACCCCTCGGTCTACGGTCTGCCTCCTACAGGTACGTGAGATTTGTCGCCACCGGGAAGCATTCCATGCCATCATCCACCCGAAACCCCAGATCCTCTGACAATAAAACCAGTGGTTTCTGTGAAGGATTTCCTGCAAGATACTGGCTCCCAGCTTTCTTCTTTCCGCAAGGTGAGTGTGAGAACAGGGCCAGGGCCCCCTCCCAGCCCCCCACGTTCGTGCTCCCTGCCAGCCTCCCTCCTCCTCCCCTTCAGCGTGAAAGACCCAAAGCCACGGCCCTGCATCCCCAGGCACTTCGCCCTGGGGGTGGGGAGTCTCTCCTCCCTCCCTCCGCTTCCCTTTCCTTCCTCATCCCCCCTCCCCCCTCCCCAGTAGGACCACCCTTGCCTGACTGCACCTGCCCCTGGCAGGAGCGTCACCACCTCCACCGACTCTGATGTCAAAGGCCGACGTGGCCTCCCTCAAAGGCCACCGCGCTTTATCGGGGCCGCGGGACGTGGGTGCCCCCCAAGGACAGAATCTGTGCCTCAGCCATTTCTGTTCATTCATTCAACAAAAGCGAACGCCTGGAACCGTGCCGGGTCTCGGGAGCCACTGCTCAGGTCACACGGGAAGGGAAGACGTCCCCACGGAGGGCGTTACGATGCGTGGTTGGGTGATGGGGCGTACAAGACGCCACGGAGCCCCACACAGGCAGCCCTCCGTCTTTCTACTCCAGGCCGCGCAGCCCCCAGCACCTTAAACTCCCGATACGTAATCCCAGAACCATTACACGAGTTTCTGAACGAATGTGTGAATGAGTGAACCACTGAGGGCTTTTGGAGCATAAAGCAGGGGGACCTGAGCGGGGACCAGGAAAGGCTGCTGAGACAGAGAGCCGGCTGCCGGAAGTGGCAGGTGCCGAGCGCACAAGGGGACGGCGGTTAATCCCCGGACCCGTGCTCACTGGGGACCGGGCACTGTCGCGAGCTCTCTGTGGAGAGCGGTCCTCACGACAGTCCCGTGGTGGTGTTCACACGGCCCTCCCTGTTCTCAGGAAAACCCTGGCACAGAGAAGGTGAGTAATTTTCCCAAAGTCACACAACTGAGCCGGGATCGGAACTCGGCTCGTGTGACGCAGAAACCCACGTGTTGAAGCACAGCATTGACTGGGAATCGCATTTCTGTTCGCGCCAAAGGCCAGATACGAGGGGGAGAAGCCCACGTGAAACGTTCAGTGTGGGCAGAGTGAAAGCCCACGAAGGGCGAACGGTGTGGGATGAAGCTGAAAAGGTGGGAAGGGCTGGCTCCTGGCGGGGGCGGGGGGGGGGGGGGTGGAGGTCTGGGCCGCTGCCCCGTCTCAGGCTGGGGGGGGGGGGGGGCCTTGACCTGACTCCGCAACACGGGGGAGGAGCCGGAGCGGAGCCTGGGTCCCAGGCACTTAGGCGTCTGCTTTATTCCCCGGGCGAGAATTGGCGGTGGCCTGGAAGGTCGACAGAGGAGGGTGGAAGAGAATAGTCGTAGGGCGCTGGGGGAGCAGAGAGGGAGGCTCCCCGGTCTTGGGCTCAGAGAGCTGGGTGGCGGCTGACGACCGTTACTGACACAGGGACACGGGGACACAGGGAGAGGAGCAACGTGATGGGCAGAGAGGTGGCCGTCACCTGTCAAGTCTGAGACGTTCGGAGGAGACCGCATGGTGGGCGGTGGGCAGGTGGCTCTAGGGGGCTGGAGCTCGGGAGACACGGGGGCTCGACAGCGTGGCAGCGTCACTGAGCGCCCGGGGGACAGGGCCAGGGCGTGCCGGCTGCCACCAGAAGCACAAAGAGGTTGGTGGCCCCAGTCTTGTCCTCTGGAGGCCGCGGACCCCCGAGAGGCGCACAGAGGAGGGCCGGGGCAGAGACGGCTTCTCGGGCCTTGGAAAGTTCTGAGGAGATTGGAGAAAGAGCGTCCCAGGAGGAGGGCAGGAGCAAAGCCACCAGCCGGGTGCCCGCTCAGACATTTCCCGCAACGGCACAGCACGGGAAACACGCCAGCGTGGCGGGGGCCTCGGTGCCCAGGTGACTCGGTGAGCGCTGGTGTAGAGACCCCGGCAGGGGCATTACACGATTCAGAAGCAGGGCGAAGCTCCTAACCTGGCAGTTCACGCAGGATGGATTAAGCAAGAGGGGGAACTGGCTGGCAGAACGGTTGGGAGCTGTGTTAGGAATCCTGGTGTTAGGACACAGGACGCAATCCAAACCTGCTTGAGCAAAACAGGGCAAGTCATAGGCTCATGCGAGTGGGAAGGCAGGCCAGAGGTTTGGCTTCAGGAACGGCTGGGTCCAGGTGATCGACTGTCCTCTGCCTCCTCCTATCTGGGCTGTTTCCACTCTGTCTCGGTCTCCTTTTTCTCAGCTGCACGTAGCCTTTGTCCACACAGCCAAGGGGACACCCGACAGCGTGGCGACCCCAGGGGAAAACGTGCCTTCCTCTTCCCACTCGTCTGTGTGCCGTTTCTCGACCAAGACTCTGACGTGCTCGGGTCTTCTCCTTGCTCCCGGGAGCCAGCTTGTGGCCAGGAGGGAACGCAGAGCCCTTGGTGCCCCTGACTCACAGGGAACTCGTCGCTCTGTGCTTCTCCCCGAAGCCTTTCTCGTGGCCGTGCTTCACGACTACGGACGGTCCCAGGGAATCTCTCTCGGCGCCCTCACGTTTGCCCACCGTGTGATCTCGGACACCGCTGACAGCAGAGACGAGGGGTTCTCCGCGGCCATCCACGGGAACCTCAACGCGGTCAGGACGGCCTTTGAGGTACCAGAACACTGAGGGCACTGGGGAGAGCAGTCGTGCAGTCGGTCCTCCCCTCGCCAGCCTCCACTCCGCCTCCCCCGTGCCGCGCACCTCACAAGTCCCAAAGCTACGCGCGCACCCTCTGTTTTCCCTTTTCCTTGAAGAGCTTTTACTTTTTCTACTTTTGTACGATGGCAGAATATACATAAGGTAACACTGGACGTGCCATTTTAACTATTTCCTTTTTTAAAGTTTGTTTACTTAGAGAGAGAGAGAGTGCGTGCAAGTGGGGCGGGGCTCGAGCTCACGAACTGAGACACGGTGACCCGAGCCGAAGTCCAGAGCTGGACGCTCACCCGACTGAGCCCCCCCAGGCGCCCTCATGCTCACCGTTTGGCCCTGAGCACGTCCACGCTGCGGGGCGGCCCTCACGCCCTCCACCTCCGGAACCGAGGCACTGTCCCCGTGGACGTCCACGTCCCGCCCGCCTGTCCTGATCGCATCTATTCTTTGTCCCTATAAATCTGGCGACAGGAGCCTCCTGTAGCGTCTGTCCCTGCGACTGGCCCCTTTCACTCGGCACAGCGTCTCCAGGACTCATCTGTGTGGTGGCCGGTGTCGGGACACAGGAGCGCCCCTCCACGGTCTCCGTGGCTTCAGTGGCCCGTGGTCCCCGGTCGGGATCATACAATCCCCCTCCTGAGTGTCAGAAGGTCGACAAGAAGGGGGGACGTGGCCGACAAGACCTCTTGGGAGGGAGGGAGACCACATTCACGTGGCTTTTATTACGTCGTGTTGCGAGAACTGCTCTATTTTGTTCTTAGTTATTGCCGTCACCCTCTCCCCGTGCCCCGTTTATACACGAGACCACACCGTGGGAGTGTAGGGAGACCCCGGTCCACACAGGGCCCGGTGCGAGCTGCAGCTTCGGGCGTCCGGGGGGCGGGTCTCGGAGGGCAGCTCTCCGTCTCCCCCAGGGCCCTCCCCCAGACGGAGCTTCGGCTGAAGGAAGCGCCCTGCCCGGGGACCCACCCACACCGCCTCTGTTTCATCTCAGGGCACAGACCGCACTCACGTCGGAGTTCACGTTTTCGGTTTATTCGTCGAGGGCGCAAGGTGGAATCGGGAACAAAACATACTAGAGGACTCGCTGCCTCGTGAGCTCTGTTGTGATTTCCCTGAAATCTACTTCCTGCCAACAAAGGTAATTGCATGTGTTTACCGTGCAGCCGGCCTTGTGGGCCTTCCCGCGGGGACCCGAGCCGTTCCTTCCTGTCCCGTTCCCTGTGGTTTCACGAGGGACATTTGCTGATACGCTTTAGACAACATTAAAAAAATTTTTTTTTTAATGTTTACTGTTGAGAGAGAGTGCGAGCGGGGAAGGGGCGGGGGGGGGGGGGGGGGGGGGACACAGACTCCGGGCTCTGAGCTGTCAGCACGGAGCTGGACGCGGGGCTCGAACCCACGAACCGGAGATCATGACCTGAGCCAAAGTTGGATGCTCACTGGACTGAGTCACCCAGGCGCCCCGGTATGTATTTTTAATACGTACTTTTCAGTACTCACTGAATCACACATATAAAGTTAATAAACACAGTGCTTATAAATTCTGCTCAAGAAAGTTCATTTTTTTATTTTTTTTTTTTTTAAAAAAAATTTTTTTTTTTTTTTTTCAACGTTTATTTATTCCTGGGACAGAGAGAGACAGAGCATGAACGGGGGAGGGGCAGAGAGAGAGGGAGACACAGAATCGGAAACAGGCTCCAGGCTCTGAGCCATCAGCCCAGAGCCTGACGCGGGGCTCGAACTCGCAGACCGCGAGATCGTGACCTGGCTGAAGTCGGACGCTTAACCGACTGCGCCACCCAGGCGCCCCGAAAGTTCATTTTTTTAAACATCGTTGTTTTAACGTTTATATTTTTTTGAGAGGGAAAGAGGGAGGGAGGGAGGGAGAGCGAGCACACGCAGGGGAGGGGCAGAGAGAGAGAAGACACAGAATCTGAAGCAGGCTCCAGGCTCTGAACTGCCAGTGAAGCCCAGTACGGGGCTCGAACCCACAAACCGGAAGATCGTGACCTGAGCTGAAGTCGGACACTTAACCGCTGAGCCACCCAGATGCCCCTAGATGGCAAACATGTAAAACAGCCTGAGTGGCTCAGTCGGTTGAGCGTCTGACTTTGGCTCAGGTCACGATCTCACGGTTTGTGGGTTCGAGCCCCCGCATCGGGCTCTGTGCTGACAGCTCGGAGCCCGGAGCCCGCTTCGGATTCTGTGTCTCCCTCTCTCTCTGCCCCTCCTCCACTCGCATTCTGACGTCTCTCTCGAAACTAAACGTTAAAAATTCTTTAAACATAAAAATAAATACGACAGCCTAGAACATTGCTAAAACCTGGAATAGATGCTCTACCAGCTGCTTCTCCAGACTGTTCCGGAGGCCACGATGGTCACACAGGTCCTCCGGCCACAGAGCCCCTAACCAGCCGTGTGTCCAGCGAGCGGCCGTCCCCCGAATCTGGTGCGTGGAAAGTGAGCTCCTGCTTTGCCATCTAACTGTTGGATTTGTTTTTTCAGCTTTCCACTGAGCGAGCAGGTGCTTCTGACCAGACAGATACGCAGCTCGACACGTTCGAGTGCCCGGTGTATCAGACGCCTGAGAGGTCAAGAACTATGACAACCGCTGGCTTGCCTGCAGACTTCCTGACCTCCGTGCACTTACCCACGAAGAGACCCCCCAGTCACTGGGTCACAACGCGGGCTGCCTTGCTGTGTGAGAAAAAGGAGAAATAAACGTGTGCACCACCCCGCCTACTTTTTGTCTCTGAGCGGATTTGTGACTCAGCACCCGCCACGAAAACACCCGCGTGCCCAGCCGGACCGGACGGGTGCGGTCTTCTTCCCTCTGTACCTGCAGCGGGGTCTTCCGGCTGCCCCGTCCCAGGTGAGTGAGTGCCCGGGGGCGTCCCAGGTACAGCAGGTGGGACTTGGCCGGGCGCCGTGGTTTCCACTCGGAGGACGGCAGGGCGTGTCGCCTGCGGTCACGTACGACGCAACACACGCGAGGGGGTCCTCGGGAGCACTCTTCCCCGGCCCCGCGCAGGCTGCTTCCCTTGATGAGGCGTGGTCTTGTGGCTCCACCAGACCTCCTCCCACCGAGAAGGTACCTGGGCTCACCTCACCGACACAGGCCTCCCACGGCCCCGACAGACTCCCGTGAGAGTGTGACGGGATCTGAATGGCGCGGCCGTTTCTCTCCTCGCAAACAACCAGGACGAAACGCACGGCCACGAGCCCCCAACTAACCCCTCCCTCCCCTCTCCAACCTTCTGAGAGCCACGATGCAGGCAGGGTGGGCGGTGCTCACCCACGGGCTCCCGTGTCGGCCCCAACGATCCCAGAGTCACAGGCACAAGGAAGAGGCTCTGAGGCGCAAAGGCCAACATCTTTTTTATTTTCAACTTTATTTCCAACTTCAAACTTCATTATAAAACTTGTCAAACATGTCAAAAACAACTAAAAACAAATCAGAGCTGATATCCAGAAACTGCAGCACTATGTTGGTAAAGGCTCTTTTCACATTACCAGAGAAAGAACTAGACCTCCTCCTTCCTCCCCCAAAGCTTCGTTGGTGACTCGAGGACACGATGGGACACTCTTTCCGACGCAGGAGAAAAGCGCAAGAAAAGCTGCTTGCTTCCATCAGCGTGGAAGACACGAAGACCACGGGTGCGGGCGAGGGCGCCAGAGGCCGCCGGCGTCACCACCACGTTCACGGAGCAAAGTCACACACGGCGCCCACGGCAACGCAGGACAACACCGCGGACCGGTGTCTCGTCTACAAGATGCATCGACGCCCCAGACGCTCCGTTCGATCCCCCCCAGTTAAGATCCCGAGAACAATTTAAATACAATCTTTTAGTGAATCTGCTACTGGTCCGTTACAGGACAATTGATTAGGAGACTGCATCGACTAGAACTTCACAGCTACGGCTGCCCCGCGCACCTCTGTTAAACAAAAACAAAACTAAAACGGACCAATGACCAAACAAAATAGACTCTTCCCTTCAATTATCCGTAGATCAACAGGCTTCTAAAGAGGAGCGCCGCCCCCCGTCACGGGGAGGGGGAGGAGCGTTGGTGAAGACAAGGGACGTACGAGCTACAGTATAAACAGCGTGGCCTCACCCGTAGCAAAATCACGGTTTTATCTTAAAAAAGTCAAAAACGTACAAAAATATTAGCCCGAAGTGGCAAGTTTTCAAAAACCAATCTGTGTAAAAATGTTTAAATAGTGCTGTGACTCCAAAAATATAGATTCTAATTTTTTTTTCTATCTGCAACAGTTTATAAAGGCAAAACGGACACCTGCGCGTGAGGTAGCAAAGCCAAATCCGCCAGCTTTGGGTTAAGGAAAACACCCCTCCCGGGTCTTACCGGCATCTTTTAGACAACGTCAAGTGAATTCTAATGGTTTCACAATTTTTAATCGACAGGTATGACTTTATAAAATTTAATTTAAAACACTGCAAACGTTTTCGTTAAAAAGATCCTCAGTCCTAACGCTTACTTCACATTCAAAATACTGTACAGAGAGACCTGCAGCCCCCACATATCACATAAAATCTGTGTACTTACACTTTCCGGCGCAGTTCAGAAGCGGAGGGTAAGCGAACTGCTGAGGGTCTCCCTTCGTCTGCCCCTGCGAACGGCCCCGTCCCCGCTCACAGAGAGCACCGGGTCCCCGCTCACGGCAGCGGACACGGGACCCGAGTCCTCTTTCAAATCCCGTCGCCCACGAACGATTTACTTCAAAAGCAAGCGGACGCGAGTTCTCTTCACGAGACGTGGACGAGGCTCCACGGGGCGGCTGGTGTCACTTAGGAAACACGAGGACAGAACGAAACGGTCACGGCTGGAAAGTCCCGGAGACCCGCAGACGTCACCGGGATTGTCTCAGTGCATCTTCAAGGACGGCCCGTCTCCCGGCACAAAGCAAATCCCAACGACCCCCTTGTCCTCCGTCCGGCGTCAGGACCGAGCGGCCGCAGGCGTGGCTGCGTTAGAAGACCACCGGGCCCCCCCCCCCCCCACCCAGGTCCGGACTCAGAAAGAAAAGTAAGACCCCGTCGGTGCGACAGATGAAGACTCGCTCCGGAGCCTTCTCTTGGTCTCCCGGCGAAGCCGCGGGGCAGGCGCGTGGGCGGCTAGTACACGCGGGGCAGGATACGGTAGGGCACGCGCCGGCAGTACTGCTCCCACGCCAGGCCGTACCGCCTGCGGCAGTGGCGCTCGTCGCGGGCCTCCCGGTGCACCAGCAGCACGGCGAAGTAGGCGACATAGAAGTGGGGCAGAGCGTGGCCGAAACCTGGGTCACGGCACAAGCGTCGGTGACGTTTCCGGTCCCCACCCCCCCGACCCCCGCCAGCCCCGCCCCCCACCCTCCCCACCCCCGCCAGCCCCGCCCCCCCACCCCCGCCAGCCCCGCCTCGACTCTGCCCGCCGCGCTCACCACAGGGGAGGGACCACGCCAGGGCCATGAGGAGGTCACCCAAGTAATTGGGGTGGCGAACAAAGCCCCACCAGCCAGAAACCAGAAGGTCTTTTCCCGTCGAAGTGTGAATGGTTTTCAAATCTAGGAGAAAGTAAAAAGACATCTATGATCACCTCCAGACAGACGGACGTAAAATCCTTATGTGACGTAAACCTCATAAATATACACCCGTACTTACGTGCAAGCTTTGGATCAGCGGGATTTTTTCCGGAATGCGTTTTTCTGAGAATTTGCACGTCGGAAGATCACATATCCACAAACTGTAATGTTTTTAAAATCTCGTGTTAACAATTTAGATACAATCTAATATCTAAAAGCATCAGTGATTCCACTTGGGAATTCTGTGCTTTGAGGAAACTTCCAAAGTAGAGAATACTCTGCTCTCTTCAGGAACAATTAAAGGGGCGCCCGGGGGGCGCAGTCGATTGAGTGTCGGACTCTTGATCTTGGCTCAGGTCGCGACGTCACGGTTTGCGGGATCGAGCCCCGTGTCAGGCTCTGCGCGGACACTGTGGAGCCTGCTTGGGATCCTCTCTCTCCCCCTTTCTCTCTGCCCCTCCCCTGCTCGCATGCTCTCTCTCAAAATAAATAAACATTTTTTAAAAACTCAAACCCCCGTCACCTCAGGACATCAAGAGAGGAGTATCCTGAAATGTCACTACTGTACCGCTTTCCTCATCCACAGGGGGACACAAAACCAACCGATACGGTGCCACCCACACACGAACGCTAATCCGGCCCCGGTTAGAACCACAGCAGTACTGGGGCCCGCTGCTGCTGTCACACCCACGAGCCAGAACACGGACGCCGCCTGGATCCGAAGCAGGACGAGAACCTGCACGTACACGCACACATGGAATCCCCTGCCCGCCGACTGCTCTCGTCCAGATTTCAGAGCGTCAGATTGAGAGGCCCTGACCAACAACCGCTGGCCATGAGCCTTCGAGTCTGTCTGTCAGTCCCCCATAGCGTGGGAAGGAACGAGCCCCCGTCTGTTGCTGACCTGCAAACTACGCGGACCGCCTCGAGTGATACGCAGGAGCCGAACCAATGTTGAAACTGAACCCTAATTTTAACCCTCGCCTTAAATCTCCTCCCCGGGATGCCAATCAGAGCAGCAAAACTCCCAATATTTGGAGGTCGCGCTAATTTTCCTGCCCCGCCCCCGCTGGAGGCATTTACCAAACACGTCACGGAAGAGCCGCTCGTGACACTCAGCCAAGACCACCCGCGATGCTCCTCGGCTCCGGCCAGGCTGCCCTCCCCCGCTTCCGCATGTCACCCGATCCCACTTTACCCGCTACAGTTTACACTTCAGGTCGAGCACCCGCCCCCACCGAGGCCACTCGGACCGCCATTCCCCTGAGACCAGTCCCGACCGCCTCCGACACGGCCGCAGTGGGCGGCGGGCCCCCCACTTGTGCTCGTACGCGCCGCCCCGCCCCTGAGGGCAGTCCGGGCTGGCACGGCAGGACCAGACTCCCTGCTTTTCAAGACGCCCACCAAGAAAGAGCAGCCGCTGCAAAGAAAAACCACCCCAGGAACGAAGCACCCATTCTCTCTGCAGGGCAAGCGTCTCTTCAAATGACTCATCAAACCACTTACTTCACACCTGAGCTAATCACGTCCCTCTCCGAGGGCGCGTTGTGAATAGGCCCGTACGAGAGCCCAAGAGACTCCGTGCGCGACATTTGATCCACAGACACAGAGGTCGGCACTCACGTTTCAGGGCGATGATGAGAGAGGCCATCGGCCAAGACACTTCATTTGGGTGGCCGACCAGATAAAAGGCTTGGAAGCTGTAGATGAAGGGAACCCACACTAGGTCTCCGAACGCCAGCATGAACCCAAACCCGTCGTGGGTGATGTCCATGGTTGTCAACAGTGCTTCCTGTTAGGAAAGAGAGGGAAACGCAAATTTTAAGAACGTTTGGGGAGGGGGGCGGGGCCGCCCGAGTCGGCCGTCAGTCGGTTGACTCTTGATGTCGGCTCAGGTCGTGATCCCAGGGTCGTGGGATCAAGCCCCGCATCAGGCTCTGTGCTGACAGTGAGGAGCCTGCCTGGGATTCCCTCCCCCTCTCTCCCCCCGCCCCCCCCTCCCCGCCCCCCCACTACTCGCACACTTTCTCAACAACAACAACAAAACACTTGGGGAATGAAAATTCTGTGTTCCAAGTGTTCAAACAAAGCACCGGTTCACAAACGGATGCAGGGCTCTGGGAGGGCACAGCAGCTGCAAGTTATGGAAGAGGGGAGGGGCGCCGGGGGCTCAGGTCACAATCTCACGGTTTGTGGGTACGAGCCCCCTGTCAGGCTCTGCACTGACAGCTTGCTCAGAGCCCGGAGCCTGCTTCGGATTCTGTCTCCCTCTCTCTCTGCCCCTCCCCTGCTGGCACTCTCTCTCTTTCTCTAAAACAAATAAACATAAAAAAAAAGGCGGGGGGAAGAGGGGTGCTGGTTCCTGGGCCCGTGTCCCTCACCAGGTCACTTTGCCGCCTTCATCCCCGCTCACGGTACCCTCTCATCCCACGATCTGGAAATGACACGTGTCCAAAACGCCTCTCATGCTTCCCGCCTTCACCCGGGCCGTTCTCCGACCTCGGCCTCCGGCTCCCCAGTCACCCCCCAGCTGCCTCCCCTGGACCCCCCAGACGAGGCGCTTGTCGGATGCCGCACCCGCTCACAGTGGGCGTGCCAAGTCCTCACTCTGGCAGGGACCCCAGGTCTCCAGCTCGTCACCGTCACCCCAGCACGCGGCGCACGGCTGGCGCGCTACACAGTCAGCATTTTCGGCGTTTGCTGGAGGAATGTCGACACCGCCGGCTGCCCCGTATCAACCCCGCGCGCACCCGTCTCCCTTCTGATCACAACACGGGATGCCCCTGCTTCCCCCTCCGCCGATGATGCAGGAACAGGGTTTGACCCGCACACGCAAGCCGCCAGATATCACCGCTGGGCCCAGACACCTGCAGGCCGGACTCCAGATCGGAGACGCCACTGAGGTCAAACTCAGAAGGCCCGGCCCGAGGGAATGTCTAACCACCTCCAACCTCAGGCCACGCGGCTGACGCAGGACAAGCAGGGAGCAAGCTCCACTGAGGGGTCCGAGGCCCAGGTGAAAGGAAAAGGTGGGAACTCCAAAGACCCCTTTCTTCCAGAAAGCAAGCAAATGGACCATGGAATAGAAAACCGAAGTCACAACCTCCGGGCCCTCAGGCCACACTCAAGAGCACCGATCCCCGAGCACGATCCCCGTGCACACAGGCTCTCAGGACCTGCCATCCGATCTCCCGGGAGCCAGCAGCCTGGTGCACAGGACAGGAGCAGGGACGAGCTGTCGGGCAGCCCCTGCCTGGTCAGGCGCTCCCAGGACAGCCTTGCAGACAGAGGGAAGTCACTTCTATCTAATTACCGTCCTCCGTTCCCTCAGGTCAACCAACTAACAAGAAGGGGAGTCAGCCTCACTACCCAGCCACAGCCAGATGCCAGCGAAAATCATCAAGTCAAGCCCCTTTGTCCACAGAGCTGGGGCACTGATGACACACAGGGAAAACCACCCCCAACTCCAGTGCTCGACCCCCAGGACCTGCGACAAACCGCCTTCACAGAAATCAACAGAAGTCACCGTTCAGCGAAATCTCTGGAACACATGAATTTCTAGCGAGGGCCATGGTGACTCCCACCGCGTGACAGCAAGCTAGAAGAATTGCTCATCGCTGAAACGCCACCAGAAAGGAGTGTAAAGAGACATCTCTGTGACACCCAAGCAACAGTGAAGCATCACCGGGCTCCTGAGACGGAAGGTGCCGGCCCCCTGGGAGCTGCCGACTGCACCACAGTGGAGGACACCCACCCGCAAGTCCTCTGGGGGGGACCTGGAACCTTCTGAGGCCCCAGCGGCGGGTGCCCCACGGGCCTGCAGTTCTCAGAGCGCAGAGCCAGGAGCTTGACAAAATCCGTACCCCGGCTACTCGTAGCTGAGGTTTATTTACCTTGAAAGGCCCTGACCGAACAAGAGGCAGATTACGGAAATAGCAACATGACGCTTTCCGAGTCACCCTGAGCGACTCCGTGACCCGGTGCAGCAGCCAAGCCTCCGACTCGAGAGGTCAACACACTGTCGTGAAGACTGACTCGGACGTGGTGATGTAGGGAGGCCAGTTTTGTTTTTATTAAGTTTACTTAGAAGGCGGGGCAGAGAAAGAGCAGGAGAATCTCAAGCAGGCTCCACGTTGTCTGTACATATCCTGATGTGGGGCTTGAACTCACGAACTGTGAGATCATGACCTGAGCCGAAATCAAGAGGTGGATGCTTAACCGACTGAGCCACCAGGCGACCCTGATTTTGTTTTTAAAACCGGAAGAAAACTCAACTTGAAACCTGGAGGCACAGGTTACAAAGGTAACAGGAAATTGATAAAGTAAAACAGGCCTGAGGAATACATGATTTTTAAAGGGAATATATTGAAACAAAGATTAGGAAAATATAAACCAGTCTTCAAGAACTAGAAAACACTGATCAGACTTTTTTTTTTGTTTTTAACGTTTTACATTTGAAAGAGAGAAAGAGACAGAGCATGAGCAGGGGAGGGGCAGAGAGATGGAAACAGAATCTGAAGCAGGCTCCAGGCTCTGAGCGGTCAGCACAGAGCCCGACGCGGGGCTCGAACTCACGAACCACGAGATCATGACGTGAGCGAAGCCGGACTCTCAACCGGCTGAGCCACCCAGGTGCCCCGAAAACACCGATGACGTCTCCATGTGCCAGTAAGGGCACGTGTTAGGAGCTCAGCTTTACTTACACCCGTTTCCCTGGTTATCACGACTCCTCATTTAAGATGCATCCGACGGGAGCTATTCTGTACATTCTGAAGCACCACCACCAAAACACCTGCGCTATTTAAGAACCGGCTGCCGCCTGACGATCCAAAGAGCAGGACCCTAACTCCGTGCTGATCTATCCGTCCACGTTCGTTTGACACGGTGATTAAGAAATTAGGATTTATTTATAGGAACCGGACACACGCACAGATCTTAAATACTTCGCGCCAAGGAGCAGCTGATGCACACGCTCACCACGCCGCGTGGACGGGCGCCCCGCCTCCTCCCAGCAGCCCTCCTCACCCCGTGTCGGAGGCCGCCCGCCCACACTCAACGCCGCCAGACTCGAGGGCCTCTGCCCCTAAGATGCCTTACCTCGTTCCAGAGCGCGTCCACCACATACAAGAGCTGGAAACTGTTAACCAGAGTCATCGCTAAGGACGGGGCAGCTCGGTTCTGCAGCCTCATCTCAGCCAGAAGCATCGCCAGGTTCACCACCACCTACAAGAAAAGGGGCAGGTGCGGTCTCAGGGCGCCGCCCAGACCCGTAGCAACAACGGCGACCTGCAGGGGTGACGCCAACACCACGAACCCGGGAGCGGCACTCCGGGAAGGACCCCCGGTCGCCTCCCGGTACTCCGGTCAGAACTACGTCACTCACTCCAGTCATGAGGACGCGATGGCCCCTGACAAAGTACGTGACCGGCGCTCTGCAAATGTCACGGTCACGAGAGGCAGGGAAAGCCTCAGGAGACAAAGCTGAACCGCAACCACAGGCTCGAAGGGCCTTCGAGAGAGGGGCCCGGGACAGAAAAGGGCCAATGGTGGAGGAAGTGGGGGGGGGGGGGAGGCAGAAAGAAGGCCTGGGGATTCAGCTACTATCACTGTGACAGTGGGAATCTGCCGGGCGGATACGGACACAGGGGGAGAGCGAGGTGCCAAAGAGAATCCTGACTGTGTGTCTGCAACCCGCCCTCAGGTCTACGATTGGGTCAGAATGCATTTTCTTTTCTTTTAAAGACAGGGAAAATATATTTTTTCTCACGTGAATTCACCTACACGATCACCTTCCTACCTAAATGTACCGATATAAGCAAAATAAAACAAACTCTCCATCTTTAATCACCTGGAACAGGGCACCTTAACCCTGTGCACTCTACTTACGGGAATAACAATACCTGAAATACAGACTCATGGAAAGCTGTAATCACTCCTAAAAAAATACCACCTCCCACTTTAAGTTGTCTAAAAATCTTTTCTAAACACAAGACTAATTTGTACTCCTGAACTGAATTTAAAAACAAAGAAGACATACCCATCCAATCAATCCAGGGCGCAATTCACAAAAGTATTTGAGGTCAAAAGTACCGATCCGAGGATTCAATTCACGGCCGATGAAGAAATCATAGATGGCATTTCCTGGAAAGGGAAAAGTTCTTACCCAAACAGTATGGCAACAGTGAGGCTTTAAAATAAGCCCTGCTGTCTACCGTCCAGGGTCCCAATTCAGCCTCTCAGGGAGCCTGGCAGGCGCCGGCGTGGGCAGATGGGCAGAGGCGAGGACCGAGGAGGCCGGAGGGTGCCCACCCTGGCTGGAAGCAGCTAGGCCCCTAGGGCCAGGTGCCCTGATTTTAAGGGAACTGGAGCTTTTTTTAAAACAAAGACTCACCATTTTTTTAAAATAAGCAACCTGAGTTTTTAAAATATTTGAATACTTGAAGGTCAGAATCAACCAATGTATAATCTCTGTTATTTTGGGTCGTTTTAAGGACGTTTATGAGACCAAAAAAGAAAACTGTCATAAACTGTGATGCTAAGTTACTACAATGTCAGTTACTATAATAAAAAAGTTACTAAAATAAACTGTCATCAAGTGACGGAAAAAGGAACAGAGATGAATAGGAAAGTCGGAAAAAATAGCGAATAGATTCTCTCCCTTTAAGCGCATCTTCCTTCCCATTTTTTTTCCATCCTGTTATTTCTTCCTCCTCATCATGGCTGTGACCTGGAGCTGGCGGGGGGGGGGGGGTGGGTGGGGGTTGGGGGGGGGTGTTTACCGGAGCTGGAGGGGGCCAGGGCACCGGGAGGTGCCCCTGCCGCCCGCACCGCCAGGTAGACACTCAGGCCCAGGGAGAAGGCGGCAGCGGCTAGCGCGAACTGAAGGAAGTGGCCGTACACGTAGTGCAGGTCCGCGCCCCAGAAGACGGCTGCTCCTATGACCGCAGACGTCAGGAGGAGAGCACAGAACCCTTTAAAGAGAAAGAGAAAACGTGCACGTGACACCCGGGCTTCGCAAGATCCATACCCTGAGGAAACACCGCAACGTTATCGCTTCCGAGCTTACTCGCACGAGTCGGGCTCAGAACACACGAGCGGGCAAGCAGGCAACGCCCCGGTCTTCGATACAGACGCTGGATCCCTCATACGGGTCAAGTATTTTAATTTGTTTTTGAAGTTTATTTATTTTGAGACAGAGACAGCGCGAATGGGGAAGGGGCAGAGAGAGGGAGAGAAAGGGTCCCAAGCAGGCGCTGTGCCCACCTTGGAGCCCGATGTGGGGCTCGAACCCATAAAACTATGAGATCATGACCTGAGTCAAGACAGGAGTCGGACGCTTAACCAACTGAGCCACCCAGGTGCCCCGGGTTTTCCAATATTTTAATAGTTCATATGCTATTCGTTTTCACTGTGAATCATCAATATGTGCTTTTCATGAAAACAAAGCTAAAAGTGCACAGAAATTCACTATTAAACAGCAGAGAAGAATCCCAAAATTCACATAATCCTAACCTTCGAGCCCAAATCAGTAACAGAGCTGTGCCCAACACACAGACACACACACACACACACACACACACACACACACACACACAATCCGCGGGGCCATCTTGGCAGTTACACCAGTGTACTTTTACCTGAAACGCCTTACCCGCGATGGTTCCAGAAGATCCTAGCTACATCCCACCTCCCGGGGAACAGATCCCAGGACCCGGGCCTCAAAGAGCCCAGTGCGCACGGGCCATCGGGTCACAGGCAACTCCCGACTCCACGGCGCCCGGGAGGCCCGGGAGGCCCGCGCGTGCCCGGCCTGCCTCTTCCGCGAGCCAAAGCAGGCGTCACGCGTCCGGAGGGAGCGCCCCAAGAGCCGCCACGCTCGGATCGACAAGCAAACAGAAGAGAGGCGGCCGCGGCTCCCGCACGGACTCTAACACGGCGGCTCCCGTGCGGCACTGCGCAGTCTCTGGGCCACCGTCTAAACCCGCCTGCGCCGCAGGCCAGGTTTTGGCCCTAGGGTAACTCCGAACGGTTGTAACTTTCCCTTCAGCTTTTTAAACCATTCGTTTACTCTCGTAAAATGTATGAATGTTACAGGAAAACGGCAGCAGACGGAACAGCTTCCTGCCCTGTGGCCCACGGGCATTAAAATGAACCCTGCACGATGTCCTGGGCGCTTCCTGTGTGAGGGGTAAAATCTCACCAACAGAGACCGAGGACGACGGAGGCAGAGGAACCAGACGGGGAATCTGGAATCTGAAAGCGAAGGACCGGGCAGCTGGTCCACGGGCCGCCATCCAGCTGGCGCCCTGTCGGAGGGGCCACGGTCCCTCACAGTCCCTCCCAGGGGACTGAAAACAGAAAGCAGGACCTTTTACAAAAGAAGGCAATCAGCGCCCAGGAAGAACCCACAAAGGTCAAGAGACCAGAGGGCAAGAAGAACCTCCCCACCGTCCCGACTCAGCCTCACTGGTTCTAACAGCAGCAAATCTGGTAAAAGTTTGTAAACGCCCGACAGCGGCAAGTGAGTGTTAAGCACCCACCACGGCTCGGGCACTGAGCTAGGCTCGATGTTTTCCACACGGCACAAAAGGCACCTACGGGATCTTCAGCTGTCCTTTGAGAATCCAGCAGAAGGACTTCACAAAGCAGGCGCTAAATAAGCCACAGGATAAAGTACCCACGGTTAGAAAGGTAAAAAGTGACAGGACTGGGGTGCCTGGTGGGGCTGAGCATCTGACTTCGGCCCAGGTCATGATCTCACGGTTCGTGGGTTCGAGCCCCGCACCGTGATCTGTACTGACGGCTCAGAGCCCGGAGCCTGCTTCCGATTCTGTGTCTCCCTCTCTCTGCCCCTCCCCCACTCACGTTCTGTCTCTCTCTCTAAAAAATAAACATAAAAAAGAAAAAGGAAGCGATAGGAATAGGATTGAAAAGGCCAAGAATGAGAATGTACAATGTAACTCCCAAGGAAAGGAGGACAGTCTACACAGTCCTGTTAAAGTGGAAAACCCTTTAGGGAGAACTCTCCTAAGAGTAGGGCAGCCGTACCCGACGGAGGTACAGACCTGCCCGGTGCTCACAGCCCACAAGCCTCCTGCAGGCCAGCCCCCTGCCCGGCACCAGGGGTCCCCAGGGACCCACAACCAAGGCCCCCGGCCCGGGACTGTCGGGGAGGCCCATAAACAGGACGATGGGGACAGAAAGAGAGCACTGGGTCACACAGGGGAACGTGGAGTCACCAGAGCGCACCCGAGACCGGTGGAACACCGAACGCTATCTACCCTGCAATTAAAATAAAATTAAAGGGGCGCCTGGGTGGCGCAGTCGGTTAAGCGTCCGACTTCAGCCAGGTCACGATCTCGCGGTCAGTGAGTTCGAGCCCCGCGTCAGGCTCTGGGCTGATGGCTCAGAGCCTGGAGCCTGTTTCCGATTCTGTGTCTCCTTCTCTCTCTGCCCCTCCCCCGTTCATGCTCTGTCTCTCTCTGTCCCGAAAATAAATAAACGTTGAAAAAAAAAAATTTAAAAAAAAATAAAATTAAATTAAATTAAAAACTAAAACTAAGAAAATACATAAAAAGGAGAGAAAGGGACCCGAGGGCTCCTCTGAGCAGAGACGTGACAGGAATGACGCAGCTGCCACAGGACACTTTGGGGACAGTTTTCCAGAAAAAGCACCGTGGACCCAGCCAAGTGACGCCAGAGGCCAGGAGCCGGGGGGTGAGGGGTGGGGGTGGGGGAGGAGTGGCTGAGAAGCCGGAACGGGCCTCCCCAGACCGTGGCGGTGACCCAGGGCGATAAAATACAAACACGGCGACCGGTGACCGTACTAGGACAATGAAACCGCGTGCCAGGGAGAAGCGACGGGCGCCGTCCCCGCACCCACACCCGCACCCCCCCCGCCCGGCTGGACCCGGCTCCCACGGGTGGCGGAGCGCGACGCGCGCAGGCTTCCTGCGCTCACTGGTTGGCGTGAAAACAACAACTCACCGTTGAGTCTGTACTTGAGCCTTCTTCCATCAGCAAGGGGCATTCCTTCCACAACCTCAAAAAGAAGAGAAAGGGATTTTCTTCACCTAAGACTTTAAACAGCCTCGCGTCCCACGTCGTCGTCGATTCCCACACGCGGGAGGAGAACCAGGACCCCCGTAGGGAAGGCGGCGGCCAGCGGCAGGCGTCTCACGGGCACCCGCTCGCCGGCGGAGCCGTTCCGCCAGGATGTCTCCGGCACGCGCCCCCGTGGTAGCGGCGACAGCGGGAACGGCCACCCTCCCCCGCCCCCGCGTGCGCCACCACCGGCTCCGCGTACTTAAAACCCTCTATGATCTCGTCCACCGCTCGCTCCCCACCACTGAGAAAGCAGAGCAGGCGCCTGCGGTCTCCCGTCGGCGAGGCCCCCGTGCGCCCGCGCCCCACCTAGCCGCGGGCGCCGCCTCGTGTACTTGTCGCTCCTCTACCTACACAGGTGCACATGCTCGGTCCCTCAGCCGTCGCACGTGATCCTTTATCTCCAAGAGACCGGGAGCACTTCGCGCGCGAGGAGCACTCCGTCTCTCCGTCGGCAATCGCGCACGGCACACCCGCACCAAAGGTGCTCGACAGACACACGCCTCCCACGAGAGGAGTCAGAATGAAACCCTCACTTGCCCGACGGCGGCCACAGCTTGCTCCCCAAAATAACTATTCAGAAATGTCTCAATTCATCTTAAACACGAAACACCAGGGGCACGTGGGTGGCCGGGGTTAAGCGTCCGACTCTCGATTTCAGCTCAGGTCACGATCTCACGGTCCGTGAGTTCGAGCCCCGCGTCGGGCTCCGTGCCGACGGCTCAGAGCCTGGAGCCTGCTTCTGATTCTGTGACTCTCTCTCTCTCTGCCCCTCCCCTGCTCACGTTTGTTCTCCCTCCCTCTCAAAAATAAATAAACATTAAAAATTTTTCTTAAGGGGCGCCTGGGTGGCGCAGTCGGTTAAGCGTCCGACTTCAGCCAGGTCACGATCTCGCGGTCCGTGGGTTCGAGCCCCGCGTCAGGCTCTGGGCTGATGGCTCAGAGCCTGGAGCCTGTTTCCGATTCTGTGTCTCCCTCTCTCTCTGCCCCTCCCCCGTTCACGCTCTGTCTCTCTCTGTCCCAAAAATAAATAAACGTTGAAAAAAAAAAAATTTTTTTTTTTAAATTTTTTTCTTAAAGAAAAATAAAGATACAAACTGAGGTCCCTGGAACTCGGGAGCTTATCAGTTGAGGAGGGAGGAGGTCCCGGGACAATGAGCCCCACCAGCAGAAACTTACCTTCCCGACTGGCAGCAGGTAGAACAGAGCCTGCATTAAAAACCAGAGGATGTAGACCCCAAACACTCTGGTTTCCCACAAATCCTGCCAGGCCGGCAACGGAGGCGGGAAGTTCAGAAGACTGGGCTCCTTCTGTTTACACATCAACAGCAACAGGCAGAGGCAGGCGGGCAGTCCCAGCATGATGAGAAGCACGCCTGCAGACAAGGCTTGAATTTCAGTCCAGTTTATCTCGCTCTGTCAAGACCCCTTGGGACTTCTGAAGTCAGAACTGGAGCCTGGCTAACCCCTGAAAGCGATTTCTAACGGGCCATCACAGACTCCTGGCTGCAGCTGCCGTGCCCGGTGGGCAAGTGCCGTGGCCACTGAGGACATCAGCCGCTAGCCAGCACCGGACAGCTGCCCTCCGCCCCAGAAACCAGGTTCCAAAACGTGTCAACTCCATCCACTAGGGAGCAGACAAGTTGAGATTCCAGCAAGCTGAAGATCAGAACATCTAAAACCATCAGCCTCCTCTTTTTTAAAGAAGTAAAGCACTCTATACACCTAAGTTTCTAACAGAACAGATTCCCACGTAGCAGGTGCACAGATTCTAGGCACCTCGGGACACCGTCTCTCACAGACCCGCTAGCCCACAGGGTTTGCTTACAAAACACGAAGCAATTAAGCCATGCAGGACTTGGAACCGGCCGAAAGTATTTTCTTTTACTAGCTCATAGGTCGTCACTACTTTCAATCACCGCCCACTTACTAACAGCGAGCGCGGGCCCCCACCCGGCTTGTGACCTGGCCGCCTCACATACCTCCCGAGAAAGGCCTTTCCTTTGACGCCACTGCCGCGATGGCTCGTGCCCCCACCGCCCCCCCCTCCGCACCAAGCAGGGGGCGCTGCCTACCAGGGACTCCCCCAAACTCCAGGTCCTTGGTCTGCGTGGCTGGAGCTTGAGAGGTTTTCAGCAACGCAGATCTTGTCGTTGTAACAATGTTTTCTTCCTTTGAGTCCATCGCTTTTATCTCTTCTCTTCTAGGACGCAGGCTATACTGTGTAGATACGTAACTACGTTCCTCTAACAGATGGAATTTCTCCTAGTTGAAAAATAAAAAACACTAACTATTTATAGTCAATAATTATCAGGGTGCCTCAGGTGGCTCAGTGGGTTAAGCAGCTGGACTCCGGCTCAGGTCATGATCTCACCGTTCACAAGTTCAAGCCCTGCGCCGGGCTCTGGGCTGGCAGCTCAGAGTCTGGAGTCTGCTTCCGATTCTGTGTCTCCCTCTCTCTCTGCCCCTCCCCGCTTCATTCATTTTTTTTCTCTCTCTCAAAAATAAACTTAAAAAATTTAAAAAACATAAAAAATAAACTTATGGTCAGTAATTATCATTAATGCCATCGCATTAACTAACTCAGGATCTCAATATAGCCATCTACTAACAAGAATACGTTTGTTAAATTATGTTGAGCCTTAATTTAAGGACGGAATTTTAGAAAAGATTGTAAGAAAACACTGGTTTTCAATGTGATTTTTTTTTTTAACTTACTTATTTTCAGAGAGAGAGAGAGCAAGTGAGAGAGACAGCAGGGTGGGGGCACAGAGAGGGAGACAGAGAATCCCAAGCAGGCTCCGCACTGTCAGCACAGAGCCCGACACGGGGCTCGTACTCATGAACCGTGAGATCGTGACCTGAGCTAAAACCGAGAGTCGGACCCTCAACCGACAGAGACCCCCCCAGGCGCCCCTCCAATGTGATTCTTGAGGGAAAGTCACTGTAACAAAGAGAAAAAGTGGGGGGAGGAACGGGACACCTCGCACCTCAGCGTGTCTGTGAGGCATGCCACCCCTCTCGGTGCGCTCAGTCTCCCCGTTGTATCTGCTGATGCTATTTCCAAATGGCTTCTAAAACGAAGAAGACGGAATATCGTGAACTTAAGAAAGAATCAGACCTCATTAAACAGAACATGATGTCCGAATGTTGTTATGAAATCAAGCAATAAAACAAAGATTTTCACAGCTTCAACTCTGAGGGATTTCAGCATACTTTTGTTAAAAAGGAAGAGGATTAAAATCGATTAGAATTCCCCAATCTTTAAGTGACTGGATTTGACAATATAAATTTCTACACAAGATCTTTCATTTTTTAAACACAAGCAGACTCAATGTTATAATGCCATTGTTCAAGGGCAAACACTAATAATATTCGCTAGGAGTTAGATAAGGCAAAACTCAGTTAGTTCGTTCACTGGTTAGGAAAAAGGGGGAAAGACATTCACTGGCCCAAAACAGCCACCAAGGCGAAATTAACAAGCAGCAGGCACTGGGGAAGCCCTGCCCATGACCCACAAACTGCCTCCTTGCTGGGTTCCGGCTGCCTGGTTTCTACTGAGCCCCGTGTTCTCTCTGCCTGCCTGTGGGTCCCCGGCCGCGAACCTGCACCCTCATCAGGCAGCGGAGAGCATTTATTGCACCGAACAGGGGAAGTGCATCAGCTTGCAAAAGACCTTCCGGGCAACGCGTGGCTGAAATCTGTCACCGAGCTCCCGTCCACATCGCTGATAACGTTATCACACTAATAAACCAACAGGAGAAAAGCAAGTTAAAAATGCAAGTATGTCCTCGGGAGGCCCACTGGCGAAGGACGGCAGTGATGTGGTGTCAGATTCTAGCTCCAATCAAAGCCAGACTGAGCGGTGAGAAAGCTCAACGTGTACCTCAGTTTACCAAAGTGCCAACAAGCCGCTCGGCAAATACCTCGCTCTCCGCGGCACGGAGCGACAGCCGTGACCCCGTACTGCGGGAACTCTGCCGGGTGCCAGCTGACAGGACGCTCACGCAGTGAGGCAAGTTACTGCGAAAGGTCACGATGAGGCACCCACGGCAACAAGGTGCGGTGACTGTCACAGCCACACGCAGCACAGCGATGGTCTTTCCCGGGCAACACACCGTCCTCACTCCCGCGGCGGCTCCGTGGTGGCCCCGGGCTCCGCCAGGGAGGAACACGGCCAGCCTGCAGCCCTCGGGTCACCAGGACTGGAGGAAGGTCACACTGCAAGAATGTAACGGGCACTAAATGCTACAAGTGAAAATGTGACAGAAAGCGGCACGCGTCACCCGCCTGGTAAGGAGAGCCGCCGTCGGACGGAACGTTCGAGCTCACAAGCAATTCTCAGAACGCGAGGTGGAGCGGTGGGCGGACGCTCTTTGGCCATCGCGTTGGCCAAAAAAAGAGGCCAATTATGGTAATTCTCAGAATGAGAAAATGGGCATCACACGCTAGATAGTGGTATAAACCTTGCGCAAGCGATCTAGCAGCGTGTATTAAAGGCCTCAAACCCGCACTACTGCCGGCCTGGCGGTTCCGCTTTTAAAAATTTATCTGAAGGAAACATCAGATGTTGTATAAGCATATCTGCTCACCACAGTGCAAATTTAGAGAAGAGGCTAAAAGCCTACCCACAAGGCATTTTAACAATGACGTCACGTCTGTAGAATCTGTGGTCTATCCAAACAATACCATACGACAAAAATGACGTACAAAAATATAACGTAGGTTATTCCCAATATATTTTAAAATTTACAAATCTAGCTTCAAAACGGTGTGTATTTCATCCAGCTGCTTAGGGTTATTAAAAGTCTGTGTGCCTTTTACCCAGTAAAGAGGTAACATTAAGTGAACAGAATAAAAGATCATGCTTATTCAATTATTTTTCTTAAAAATCACTACTAGGGGCGCCTGAGTGGCTCAGTCAGTTAAGCGTCCAGTTCTTGATTTCGGCTCAGGTCACCGTCTCACGGCTCATGGGACCAAGCCCCACCGATAGTGCAGAGCCTGCTTGGGATTCTCTTTCTCTCTCTCTCTCAAAATTGATAAATAAACTTTCAAAAAGAAAATCATTTCTATTTAGCCTGCCATCCGAGACAGCCACCGCACAGGGGCCTACAGGCTTGCACAACGACCTTTCCAAGCTTCAACTCGGAAAGCAACTCCTTTGAAGTTACCGTCGTGGGAGAGAAGTCAAGGGCAATGACACTGACAGACCAAGAATGCGTTTTTAGAACCCAGTGACGTCCCACTGTCCTTTTATACGTGAACATCTATAAACTGTAAAACTTTTTCAGTTCGAGCTACAGTCCTCCTCCATTTCCAACGTGAACACTGCTCTTTTTTAAAACCACAATGTTAAAAAACACAGTATCTTTTAAAACCACAGCACTCTCGTAACTGAACCTTCTTTTCCACCGGTCACCAGAGCCTCGCGCTTCCTACCCTTCCCGACCCCCGCGTGAGGGTGTGGCCTTCCCGAGCCGTCGCGTTGGATGGGAGGTCCCTTGCTGCAGGCGGTCTGGCGGCACGGCACGGAGGGAAGCCTGCTGGGGACCCGACCCCGGACGAGGGCCGAGGCCTCGCGCGAGCCGTGTGCACCCACCAGCACGAGCGGGGTCAACTTCACTTCCAACACTTCCTTCCTCATCTCCTTAATGTCGGCCTGGTGCGAGGCAGAGGCGGATCGGCGGGAGCTTCGGGGAGGTCGGCCCGGGGATCGGGAGCGGGACCTGGACCTACTCCCCCGGCGTCTGGAGGGAGAGCTGGAGGCTGAGCCGCTCTTCCTTTGCCTGAAGGAAGTCAAGGGCTAGAGAGGGACAAGAAGGCACAGTTTTACCACGAGGCAGACCCGGTACCGTCGGCTCTGAAACCACCCCGGGCCTCAGGCCATCTGAGCGCCCGCTGGGCCCGGCCAGTGACACGCGGGACCCTTCTCAGAAGGCAGAGCCACGCGGAATGACCGCGCCTAAGCCAGCGAGCCGTGTGCTTTCCAACCGCACAGACTAGAAGGGCTCCCTCCAGCCCACTGGGTTAACGGGTGATGGGACCGGGACGGACGGCAAGAAACTCGGTCCTACGATTTCACTCTGGGCGACACGCACAGGCAGGTCTGGAAAACGGGCGCGAGGTGCATTACGCTCAGCGACGCCGCACCCCGCCCTTTCCTCTCCCACCTGAGTCCCTGTGGCCCAGGACGGAAGCGTGGCTCGACACTTTTTAAATGATTGCAGACAAGAGCAGAAGGAAAATGCAACTTTGTGACACCTGAGAACCCCTGAAATTCAAATGTCAGTGTGCACAAATGAAATCTTATTGGAACACAGCCACGTGCACCCACTCCCGGCCTGCCCTGCCGGGGGCGCGCTCACGCTGCGGAAAGATGGGCCAGGAAGCCTAGAACAGTTACTATCTGCCCCTGTCTTCAAGAACTTTGCCCCCCCCCCCCCCCGGGCCACAGGCCACCGGTTCAAGACCGTTTCTTACTGACCTGTGACAAAAAATGAAATCGAGAACAGATGTGGAGAAATTTTTATAGCATTTTCACAAAGTAATTTTAGGCTTGTTGACTCTAACAATAAAAAGTTGGGGCTTTTGGGCGCCTGGGTGGCACAGTCGGTTAAGCGTCCAACTTCAGCCAGGTCACGATCTCGCGGTCCGTGAGTTCGAGCCCCGCATCGGGCTCTGGGCTGATGGCTCAGAGCCTGGAGCCTGCTTCCGATTCTGTGTCTCCCTCTCCCTCTGCCCCTCCCCGTTCATGCTGTCTCTCTCTGTCTTAAAAATAAATAAACGTTGAAAAAAAAAATTAAAAAAAAAAAAAAAAAACGTTGGAGCTTTTACTCTGTATGTCTTTTTCTCCATCCGAAAATAGAGCCATCTTTCCGGTACTTTACATATGATTTCCACTCCTGGGATCAGATCATTTTGAGCCCAGGCGCTCACAGACACGCCGAGAAGCCCCGGGCCAGACTTAAGTCTAATCAGCGTCAGTCTCCTGATTAAATCCTTGGTGGTCAGGACGAAGCCCAGACCCCTCCAGTTCTGCTCCCGTTTAACCCACTCCTCACCCACCACGTTCTTGGCCCTCTGGGTAACCACCCCCGTGCCCTCCCCCACCCCCCCCACCCCAAGCCGTTGGCATGCCGCCCTCCACCCCGAGCTCCCTGTGTGGCCTCGGCACCTGCCCAGGTGTCCCCTGCAAGCCTGAGACTGGGACCACCCCCCACCTCCATGCACAACAGCACCGCCCGCCAAACGATCCCCACCCCCCACCCCCCCCCCCCACCCCCGGGGGAGAAGACCCATGGAAGGTCTTCTCCAAGAGGCTGGGAGCCTCCCGGGGACAAGCCGCCGTGCGCAGCCGTGCGTCCCCAGGGCGGACCCGGCGTCCGACCCAAAGCCGAAGCGCGGCCCTGCTGGGGGCCAGGTCGGACCGCCCTGAGCTCAGCCACATGGCGGCCCTTCCCGCACCGCGTGACCGCCTCTGGGGGAGCCGAGGGGCACGCACCTTGATGTCACTCTCCTTCAGCTCGAGTTCCGTCCCGTCCTTGTACTTCACGGTGTAGAGCTGGGAGCCGCTGTCATGGCTCAGAATTTCAACTTCGTAGTAAAGCGAGCTCCCGGGCCAGCGACCCCGTACCACCTCCCCGTCGGCGAACTTCCGACTCGGCATCTTCGAACACCAGTCTGAAAAGTCGGAAAGGAAACGCCGGCGTCACCGTGGACACGCTTACGTGGCTCTTCCTTTCGCAGACTGAACACTCATTCACGACCTCCCCAAACGCTTAACTGGCCAAGATCTTAGGACCAGGAAGGCCTCTGGAGGGGAGGAGTCCGACCCTGAAGTGTGCAAGGTGTTAAGCGGTTTTCCCAAGGACAGAAACGCAAGCAGAGCTGGGACCCCCAGAGGCTGTTCTTTCCGCTGCGCGTGTATCAGCTGGAGTCACTTTACCCAGGATGACCTCGCCACCGTGCCACTGTGGTGCCCACCAGGGACCCACAGCAGCAGGATGCAGCAGGACACGAAGGCACCGCGCGGCTTGCGCTTTGCACAACACTTTTGCGCCCAAGTGACCGGATCACTTGTTATACAACAAGGCACGGCCACAAAGGATGGCTTTTCTGATTTATAAATTCCCATATAGGGCGTGTGGCTCAGTGGGTAGAGCATGCGACTCTTAACCTCGGATCGTAAGTTCAAGCCCCACGTTGGGCATAGAGCTTACTTTAAATAAACAGAGAAATTCGCATGGTCTTACAAAGGCTTTAAAGTGTATTTAATTTCTAACACATTATCTACATGAAATACAAACCCTAAGAAACCAACCCTCTGGGAAAATCACGGATGTACAATTAACATTCCTACAACCCACCAACAAGGAGAGAACTATTTCCAAATCCGTGGCGAATAGCAAATTTGGGGTTCTTTCATTCAGCCTTCGTCTTACAGCTGAAGTCCCAAATGCATCCCAAGCATGTGTCACCCCACGGCCAGCCGGGCGGACCCCCACCACTGTCCTGACTCCCCACCCCCACCCGCCCCCGCCCAGGAAGCCCCGTTCCTCGTTGGAAACCTCACACAGTCCGGGAGCTGTGGGCCCCCCTTCCTCAGAGCTCACCCGGCTGCAGGGTGCCTCCAGCTCTCAGGACCGGCAGGTTCCCCCGGTCACCCCAGTACCCCCCACCCCCAGCCTTGTGTCACCTGCCAAACCAGCTGGGCCTGGTCTGAGCAGAGTCACCTTCCCCCCGCCCAACTCGACAACCCCGCCCGGCCCGGCCTTCTGGGCCCACGAACACACACCCCTGGCCCAGCTCCTCCAGGGGTTCAGGAAGGAGAGGGTTACGTTACCCCGCCCGCCCCCGGGGGAGAATCTTTCATAAGTGCTGCATTTCTTCACTGTTAATCGCCTGAGAAGGTACTTTACAGGCCTCGGTTGTTTAGAAAGAGAGCGGCCAGGTGGGCAGATGAAAGAACCCAGCAGCATACACTAGTGATTAGGGGGCGTCGGGGCTACGTGTGAGCTGGGACAGCGCCCTCTGCCCAGCACCGGCCGAGATGGCATCACCTGGCACTGGATGGGGCGGGGAGAGGGGCTAGGGGGTGAGGTCACAGGGGTCACACCTGGCTGAGGACTCACGGGGAGTGGGCGGAGCAGTAGGGAAGCAGGGGGCAGGGGGCAGGGCACATCTCAGGGCACGGAGGAGGGGCACAGAAAGGAAGGTGACAACAGCCAAGTCGGCCTGTTTCAACACTTAGGTCAAGAAAGAGGAAGGAAGTGTGCCGTCTCTTCTGTTCTCTCGCACCCCTCCCCCTCCCGGGAGCCCCCCCCCCCGCCCCCACCACCACACCCCGGCCTTGGCTCTGATTCCCTGATGTGGGCCACCGGGGCCGAGAGCCGGCACTTTCCACACGAAGATGCCATTCGTGTCTCCGACAACACTTCACGGACCTGAAACACACAGCCCCCCCGACTTTTAACAGAGGGTTTGTAAACAGGCCCGTGAGCAGACGCAGCACCTTTCTGAACACTTACTTACCTTCTGTTACCTGGTTAAATACTCCGGGTTAAACTAATTAAGCTATGCAGTGGATACGTTAGGTCCCTAAGCTTAATTAAAAAAAAAAAAAAAAAAAGACAACTAAGATTTGGGACTTCCAGCAACATTGGGTCTGGTGGCTGAGACAAAAGGCTGGCCAGCACCCCCTCGGGACACCACCACCTTGTCAGCAAGTGCTCCCAAAGATGAAACCAGAAAGGTCTGTGCACCTGCGCTGCGCACGCGTCCTCCCACCCCTGTGACCCCGCAGGCCCGTCCCAGTAGCACCTCCTGGAGGAGAGCGGCCAGGACGGGACACACGGGCCTCTCTGCCATCACACACGGAAAGGCCTCCCTCCAGTGTGAAAAGAAAAACGCTGTTGACCGAACACAAAGTCCCCAAGCCACGTGCTTGCTAACTTCACTGCCAAGGCGGCCCCAAAATGCTACCATTCTCGCACAGGACAGCGGGCTGGCCGCAGAGCAGGTGCTTGCAAGGGTCTCCCGCCCTCCTCCGCACCCTGCCACGTCCCACCCGCCCCGGCAGCTGACCGCCTCCCTCGCACAGCTGGGCCCAAGGCAAACACCGGACCGCTCCCAGAGTGACAGAAATGTCCAGAGGGAAGGCCCGGCCGCTGCTGCTCACCCTTCTCCCTCCTCCGGAGACAGCGCTCGGCGACTAAGCGGGGCGGCGCAGCCGGGTCTACACACCGGGCCCTGCTCACAGCTGTTGCCCGCGTAACCACCCTCGCTCTGGTGCAGGCGGCAGGTGCGCGCGCCCCGTGCAGGCCTCCCCGGCCAGCTCCCGTCCCCCCCCCCCCCCAACCGCCGGGCCTTGTCGGGGGCTCCTTCTGAGGCCTTGAAACGGTGAGAACACAGGATCCAGCTGTACTGAGCAGGGGCGAGCAGCCCGCATCACCTTCCCCTCAGGGCCGGGGGCCGGGGGCAGCCAAGCCGGAGGGCATCCCGGTACCCGCTGTCCCCCGTCCCGCCCGCCAGGCTCCCCCATCCCCGCCGGCGCATCTCCCGTCGCCCCCGGGTCCCCCGTCCCGCCAGGCTCCCCCATCCCGGTCGGCGCACCTCCCGTCCCCCGTCCCCCACCCCGTGTCCCCGTCCTGTCCGCCAGGCTCCCCCATCCCCGCCGGCACACCTCCCGTCCCCCCGTGTCTCGTGTCCCCGTCCTGTCCGCCAGGCTCCCCCATCCCCGTCGGCGCATCTCCCGTCGCCCCCGTCCTTGTGTCCCCCGTGTTCCGCGTCCCGCCCGCCAGCGCACCTCCCGTCCCCCACCCCGTGTCCCCGTCCCGCCCGCCAGCCTCCCGCGTCCCCGCCGCCGCACGCAGGGACCCGAGGCCCCACCGCCGCCCTCCCGGCCGCCACCGCCGCCGCGCGCCCAAAATGGAGGGACGCGTCCTCGATTCGGATCCACGGCGGCTGCACTTCCGCCGCGGCCCGGCCGACCGCCAGCAGCGGAAGCCGAGGCCGCGCCCCCGCCCCGAGTTGCCGAGAGGCGGGCGCGAAGCGCTCACCTGTGCCGGGCTCCTGCGGGACACGAACGGCTCCGGGACAGTCGCCGAGCAGCACCGGCGGCGGCTCCCGCGCGCACGACACCGCCCCGCCGCGCCCGCGCCCCCCGCGCCCGAGCGCGCGCCGCGCCCCGCCCCGGCCCCGCCCCGGCCCCGCCCCCAGCCTGGTCGCCCGGGGCTCCCATTGGCCCCTCGGCCTTTTGAATCGTCGCCGGCGCCGCCGATTGGTCGTGCGTGTGGCGCGTCCGCCCCGCCCGGCGGGGCCCGCGGGGAGGCGGGGAGGCGGGGCGGTGGGGAGCGGGGCCCGCCCAGCGCGCGCTTATCGCCGCTGCCCAGGCGCCGCGCCCCCGCCCCGCCTCCCCGCGCCCCGGGGTCTCGAGTCCCCGCCGCCGCCGCGGGCTTCGGGGCGCAGGGCGGCCTGGAGGCCGAGATAATAAACAGCCGCCAGGACAACAGTACGTTCGCGTGCGGACGACGCGGATCAACCGTCCGCGGCCGCAGGTGCTTCGGGCCGAGACGCCGGCAGAGCGCTCCCAACCCGCTTGGGGCTGCGGCCGCCCCGAGGGCGCCCGACTTCTTTGTCCTGGCGGCGGCGGGCCGGGCCTGGGCCGCGGGCCGGGGGCGCAGGGACCGGGGGGAAGGGCAGGGGTGGCTCGGGGTCCGGGCGCAGGGACCGGGACGCGCAAGGACTAGAGCGTGCGGGGACTGGGGCGGGGAGGGGGGGGCCACGGGGTCCCGGGCTCCTGTCCCGCGACGGCCGCGGGGGCGGAAGCGGGGGCTGGAGGTGCCAGGGACCAAAAACTCTTAGATGCTGAGCCTCCGCCCGCATCCCACGAGACTGGTGTTAATTGGTGGCCACATCGCCAATCATTACGTTAGCTCCGGATACGGTGTGGATCCTAAACCCTTTTCTCCTCCAAGTTATCATCATTGGTTAGTTGGTTTCCTTCCTTTGAGGTCGAGAATTTAAAGAAGTCCATTGAAGTTCCCCATTTTGCAGTGCGGTCTTAAAGTATTTCTTAACCCGACTACTAGGTTAACCTAACCTACCAGGTAAGTTTTAGTGAATTTCAGTTGTCCAAGCACTATCCGTTCAATTATAAGAAACAGGCATTTTCATGTATAGCCCAGATTCAGTCTCAAGAGTTTTCTTACCTCGAAGTTATAACAAAACATCCAGGTTTACTACTTAAAAAAAAAAAAAAAAAAAAAAAAAAATCTAGTAAGCTGGGCTTTCTCAGACATTCACAACCAGTGTGAAAGTTTTCATTAGAGCCTTTCCTGAAAACAAGCCCTGACCTCAAGTCGTCCACTGTCCTGGGATTTGCCCTGTGGAGGTCTGAGCTACAGAAATGCACATTGATTGCACTTCAAAGTCAGAAAACCTAATTTGGGGGCAGAGCCCTAGGCCTGGGTCGCCTTAACCTTTAAGGTAGGTAATATTTGCAGCAAGTGACACAGAAATGAAAACACTATCTCAGGTACAAGGGCCCCTAAGATAGCTTCTATTCTTCATAGCCAAGTGGTGCTGTGCTGTTCTCTTTGCTACGTCCTACCCAGAACCAGGGTTTCACTGGGTTTCCCTTGAGGTACACATTTCCTGGATCATTACCGTTCATGAGATAAAGGATTCTCTTACACACACACACACGCACACACACACACACTTTAAACGTCAGGTTCCTAAAGCTTCATAACAAAATGAAGCTAAAAGATCATAAGCCACCAGATTCAGCTTATAAATTATAAGTCACCAAAAACATTTTTCAAAACAACTGATTTTGACCTCAGAGAAACTAGGCAACAGTTACTGTTTGTTTCTCGTTTAGTAGACTGGAGTATGTCGTGAAAAATCAAGCTTAGTACCTCGGCCGCTTTCTCGGTGAAGAAACGGTTAGTGTTCTCTTGTTTTTGCTTTCACAGAGACAACGGACAGCGTGTATACTTGGGAGTGGAGAATTTCCGGGGTTTGCTCTCCGAGAGATGCTTGTCAGCCACAACTGGCCAGATGTGGCTTCGTGGAACAGGCAACGAAGACCTCACTTACAGAGCCACGTCTTGGTGCTGCCGTCGTGAATGTGGCCGCGAGTGGCACAGCCCCCCCTCCCCCGTTTGCAAGGAAGATGAGAAGTGGAGGGGCCGGGAACCCCACACCGGAAATAACAGGATCCTCCCTGCGATCCCTCACCGCCCTTCTTCGGTCCGGCTTCCCAGAGGATCTGGGCTGTTAGGACTAACAATTCTCATAGGAAGTAGGTCTAGGCTCCGTACCACGTGGCGTGAGGACGTCCAGTTGGGCCCATTTGGTGCTGTTTTCGGGAACACGCTGCCACACCCTGGTTGCTGCAGAAAACTTTTCATCAGGTGGAAATCCCCCGGGGGCCACCTGATAGCACATTTCTACGGAGGTCTGATCTGAACCGTTTCCGTTCACGCCGAAGCGGACTTCATGGTGACCGTGAGGGGACAGCTATGTCCGTCTCGATACTGACTGTCTTCATTTTTATTTGAAACACATTCGTGTATATCTGTAGCACTTCCCTGGTTTTTCTCAACGTCTCACTAGCACAAGGGGAGGCTTTGAATGAACTGATCCAAATACCACGCTCCCCTCAGCCTTAACATTGGAACCTCTTAATCCATGTAGTGTGAATATGTGATTTTTTTTTCCGCCCAAACACTCATGTTCCCGAGAGCTGCTGGGTCAGTACTCGAGCCGACCCTGTGACCTCCAGGTAACCCGTGTTGGCATCACACGCCATCCGTCTGAGAGAATCACACGGATTTTTAGTCATTTATGTCGGTGCGTGATCTGAGTAAAACGCAACCTACTACTGCGCTCCAAACAGGTTTTAGGTTGTACAATCAATTAGGATGTTCTTGCTTCAAATAAAGTGAAGAAACTTGGGGCGCCTGGGTGGCGCAGTCGGTTAAGCGTCCGACTTCAGCCAGGTCACGATCTCGCGGTCCGGGAGTTCGAGCCCCGCGTCGGGCTCTGGGCTGATGGCTCGGAGCCTGGAGCCTGTTTCCGATTCTGTGTCTCTCTCTCTCTCTGCCCCTCGCCCGTTCATGCTCTGTCTCTCTCTGTCCCAAAAATAAATAAACGTTGAAAAAAAAAATTAAAGAAAAAAGTGAAGAAACTTAAAATAATTATGCAAATTTTATTTTAAACATTCATCTCGAGGGGCACCCGGGGGGCTCAGTCGGTCGAGCGTCCGACTTCGGCTCAGGTCATGATCTCACAGTCCGTGAGTTCGAGCCCGGCGTCGGGCTCTGGGCCGACAGCTCGGAGCCCGGAACCTGCTTCGGATTCTGTGTCTCCCTCTCTCTCTGCCCCTCCCCGCTCATGCTCTGTCTCTCAATAATAAATAAACGTTAAAAAAATTTTAAACATTCATCTCGAATATTTTACATCATCGCCCTCAAGCGTGTTTTACGCAGATCTAATTGCACTGGATCCTGTACTCCTAAGGATTGCAGTGATCCTGCCCTGGTTACCTGAGTCTTTGTTCCAAGACAGGCCTTGGGAAGGACAGACAGTCCTCCAGAGTCCAGAATCAGGGCATCAGAATGAAGAGTCCTGGAGGGAAGAATCAAAGGGTGGAGGCAAGGCCAAGTTCCTGTGCTCAGGGAGGGCAGTCTCGGGTGTTCTTTGGCCCCGAAATGTAGGCAGAAAGCCCACGTACGAGCCGCTTTCTGAGCGGCCTGAGAAGCCTCCAGCTCATGGAACAGTGGGGCCAGGTGGCGTGAAAGCTCCGTGTGTCTTGACGTTACCAGCCTCGAAGCTCAGAAGTCCCCAGGAGGGACAGAACGTCCTCTAGTCTGGCTTCTAGAGGCACACGTACAACGGACTTCGAGTCATCCATTTGTGTGCTGGGGGAGACGCCCGTGACGGGGTGAGGGTGGTGACAGGTGTACGTGGGACGTGTCCTGGGAACACGACAGAGGAAGGTTTATGTTGGACCGTCCGGAATGATCTCACTTGGAAAGCACGAAAGTACAAGGTGCGAACTTCCCACGGCGTCAACCCACAGAGCAGCATCGGGACGGCACCGCCGAAAATGTCACATCTACGGACACGAAGCGTTCCCTTTTTAAAAATGCCCAGCCCTTTTTCCTTTTTAACTTCTGACCTTCTCCGTGCTCGTTCTCCGGGCCCTGGAGACCGCTGCCGTTGATCCGTAGGTTAAGCCAAGACTTAACCCCCGTGGTGACCGGAAGGAAGGACGCCCAGGGCGTCCGTCTCTGGGCTCCTTCTGGGGCCAGGATAGGCTGCCCGGGACCCCTGATGCTCAGCTTTTAAAGAAATGCCCTAGGCCTTGACCCCAGTCTTCCTTCCCATGAGCCTATGGGGCAGTATATTCGCTTCTGGGCAGTCCTAGCGAGCTGACCACAGTTTCAACGGGATGCGGCTCCCTTTTCAACATTCCCAACCATAGGGTCAAATCAGGGGCTCCCGTTAATAACGAGTTTTCTGTATCGCATCCAAAAGGGCAGCATAACTTCCTGCCGGTTACTCTGGAGACACTTGGCTCGCTCACTACCCTACGCAGTAACACCTGGAAACACTAACAAGTTTTTTGCTTCCTTTGTAACTAGCGTAAAATACACATCACATAAAATTTATCATCATAACCATTCTTTTTAAATTTTTTATGCTTATTTATTTTTGAGAGAGAGAGAGAGAGAGACCGAGTGTGGCCAGGGGAGGGGCACAGAGAGGGAGACACAGACTCCGAAGCAGGCTCCGGGCTCCGAGCCGTCGGCCCAGAGCCCGAGGCGGGGCTCGAACTCAGGGACCGCGAGATCGTGACCTGAGCCCAAGTCGGCCGCTTAACCGACGGAGCCACCCAGGCGCCCCTATGCTAAATTTTTCTAGGAACGGCCAATACTGTTTTCCACAGTGGCTGCTCCGTGACCTTCCCGCCAGCAGGGCACAAAGCTTCCGGTTTCTCCACATCCTCACCAACACCCGTTACTTTCTGGTTCTTCGGCTTTTTTGTTTTTAGCAGCCATCCTAATGGGTGAAAGGTGGTCCTCCCGGTGTTCTTTTTGTTTTTTCTTTTTCTTTTTCTACTTATCTATTTTTAATTTTTTTTTTTAATTTACATCCCAATTAGTTCGCATGTCGCGCAACAATGATTTCAGGAGTAGATTCCTTAGTGCCCCTCCCCCATTTAGCCCCCCTCCCCTCCCACAAAACCCCTCCCATAACCCTCGGTTTGTTCTCCATATTTAAGAATCGCTTCTGTTTTGTCCCCCTCCCTGTTTTTATATGATTTTTGTTTCCCTTCCCTTATGTTCATCTGTTTTGTCTCTTCAAGTCCTCCTATGAGTGAAGTCATAGGATTTTTGTCTTTCTCTGACTAATTTCACTTAGCGTAATACCCTCCAGTTCCATCCACGTAGTTGCAAATGGTGAGATTTCATTCTTTTTGATGGCCGAGCAATACTCCATTGTCTATATATCCCACCTCTTCTTTCTCCATTCATCCATCGATGGACATTCGGGCTCTTTCCATACTTTGGCTCTTGTTGATAGGGCTGCTATAAACATGGGGGTGCATGTGTCCCTTCGAAACAGCACACCTGTATCCCTTGGATAAATGCCTAGTAGTGCAATTGCTGGGTCGTAGGGTAGTTCTCTTTTTAGTTTTTTGAGGAACCTCCATCCTGTTTTCCAGAGTGGCCGCACCAGCTCGCATTCCCAGGTCCTCCCAATGTTCTAATAAGATATTTGTGAACTAAGGATATCTTTATCACGTAGGCTGAGTCAACCACACAGGACACCGTTAGACAACGATCGCCCTAAGCCGCTAACTGGTGTTCGTGTCGTGCGTTTTGTTTTTGTTCTTGTTTTCGTTTGCACAACACAAGATGGCTGCCGAGAGAGCATAGCTCAAAATTCTGCTAACTCCTCGAGGCCAACGCCAAGAGTGAGAAAGATGCTGGAGAACCCTTCCAATTCCCACAGGAAAACGGGACTGGCGAGGAGCTGACGTATAAAACATTAACGGGGCGCCTGGGTGGCGCAGTCGGTTAAGCGTCCGACTTCAGCCAGGTCACGATCTCGCGGTCCGTGAGTTCGAGCCCCGCGTCGGGCTCTGGGCTGATGGCTCAGAGCCTGGAGCCTGCTTCTGATTCTGTGTCTCCCTCTCTCTCTGCCCCTCCCCCGTTCATGCTCTGTCTCTGTCTCAAAAATAAATAAAACGTTAAAAAAAATTAAAAAAAAAAAAACATTAACAAAAGTAAATCACCACAGAAGCACACCGTCACCTCAAATCGCTTCATCTCAGTGTAGGTCAAGGCGAAGGAGGACGCGCCTCACGGGACTGTCCTCTGCAAAGCAAGAGAACGTTCCTCCGAGGGGGCCGTGTTCACAGATGCCGGTGAAGCCAGTAACCCACCTGGGGCTCCAAGGAGGACAGAGACGTGTCAGACGCTGTGGACGGCACCCAGCCTTGCAGGGCAGGGGCTGAGGTCACAAGAGTCCGATGCTACGTCTTCCCTTAAAACATAAACAGTTGGGGGCGCCTGGGTGGCTCAGTCGGTGAAGCGCCCGACTTCGGCTCGGGTCACGGGGTCACGATCTAACGGTTCGTGGGTTCGAGCCCCGCGTCGGGCCCTGTGCCGACGGCTCGGAGCCCGGAGCCTGCAGCCTGCTTCGGATTCTGTGTCTCCCTCTCTCCCTGCCCCTAACCCACTTGCACTCTGTCTCTCTCTCAAAAATAAATAAACATTAAAAAATAATAACAAAAGCACGGAGACAGGACCCAGGAAGCACTGCCCTGGGCTGTGCCGACTGACTGATTAGGGACCCTCAGGTTGGGAGGGGGTTAGAGACAGCGGAAGTCTCTAAGGAATTTGGAAACCAGGGGCTAGCTGCTGCTAGGATAAGATCACTTGTTACTGTTCAGTAAAACCTCGGTCATGAGACCCTTCAGGTGCACATCCAGGACCATAAGCTTGGAAAGGATTGCTAGCATGTACCTGGGCGGCAGAGATAAAGGAAGTTTCCAGAGGAACGTGTAGGTGATAAAGCAGACATACGGGACCCCGGACGTGGGGCTAATGTGAAGCTACGGCTGCCTCTTGCCCTGAGCAAAGTGTCGTCATCGAGGCAGCTGGGGCCCTGGAGGAGGGTCACTCTGTCTGTCTCAAGGACAGTCAGTGGGGTGTAGACAGTGAGGAAATTCACATTTTTCTTCTGCCTTTGCTTCCCACATCACTAGTGCTTGGGGGTACCTCGGAATCCCAAACTGTCCCCCTGAAGGGACTTGTCCCCACCAAGGGACTTGGTGAACTTACGGTCGCCAGGGGATGGCAGGAGGCCAGGGACAGGCTGGCAGAAAGCCCTCCCGTTGGCTGAGCCGGCCGTCCGCCCAGCACACGCAGCCGGGCCTCTGAGACCTCACCCACGGGCTGTCCTCAGAGGGTCCGCCGGAGGCCTCGGGCAGAGAGGGGAGGGCACGGGGCGCGAGCCGGCTCGTCGTACTCAGACCTGGGGTCCCCAAGGTCACACGGCCACCCTCGCCCACGTGGGAATGACCTTGCTTGGTCCGGCCACGGGCTCGGGAGGGCCTCGTGGTGAGTCTGGCTTTCTGTCGGTGAGACCGGAGTGGTTTTCAAATGTTGTGGCTCCGGCGGTCCACGCGCCAAGTGTGACGAATCCCGGGTGACATCCCCGAGCGCCTCTACTGGCTCTGCTCCCGCGGCGGGGACGCTTCTGCTTCCATTTCTCTCCCGCAGAGAGCGGTTTCCCGTCCACGCGGGGCGGGGGGGCGGGGGGGGGGACACAGGAGCAGGAGGCGCCAGTGGACGGCACTCGGGGGCGGCCTGCACTGCCATCTGCACCGCTCGGGAACCTTCCAGAACCTTGTTGTAGGGAGCACACGAAACCGAAAGCCAAGGGGCTGGAAAGTCTTCCGCTGTTTGTTAGGCACCTGAAGAACTTCAGAGAGAACAACATGTGACCCCTTTGTTTTCTGTTTCAAGTTTTTAAACAGGAAGAACAAAACAAGGGCTTGATGCGCAAGAGAATCGTGGGGCTCTCCGGGGCCTGCAGCCACCCCCTTCCCCCCCCCGGGGCTCCCTCCACGAGGGGGCCCGGAGCCTGGGAGCCTGGCCTGCACCTGCCCGCGGGCCCGGCCTCCGACGGCTGCGAGGGTCCGAGAGCCCAGCCCGGCGCCGACCCGGTGGCCTTTTGGGGACGCTCCGTGTGCTCTTTGTAAGAACCACAGAAGGTCAACTGGTGCAGAAGACGGGGAGCCGGGCCGGGGGGCGGCCCCGAGGTTGTCCGGGCCTCGGCCTGACCTCACTTCCTGGAGGGCAAGGTCGTTGCCGCCCGTGCACGTGAGCAGGAAGCGGGCAGGCCCCCCGTTGTGCCCGGAGGTTCGTGAAAGAAGAAACAGAGGTGTCAGAACCTCTGTGGTTTGGTTAATGTCGCAACATGGAAACCGGGAAGCTGATCTTGGGGGCGCCGGGGGGCCACCTCGGCGGCTGGAGGCTCTGCCCTCCACGGGTCCTGGCGGCCAGCCAGGCGGGAACGCTTGGAAACGTGCCCAACATGTCATCGTGTCGTCAGGAAGGGCCAGAAGAGAGTCTACCAGGATGATATTTTTTAAAAAATTAGCTTGATCGTCCCTAAAAACTAACAGCCCCTCCCTAACTTTGCCAGAGTCAGTGGGTGACAGGAGGTGGGGACGCGTTGACGCCCTTGGGTGGGGTCACAGGGCGTCCCAGCGGGCAGAGGCAACCTGCCTTTTTAAATTTTTATTTTTAACGTTTATTCATTTTTTTTTTTTTTAATTTTTTTTTTTCAGCGTTTATTTATTTTTGGGACAGAGAGAGACAGAGCATGAACGGGGGAGGGGCAGAGAGAGAGGGAGACTCAGAATCGGAAACAGGCTCCAGGCTCCGAGCCATCAGCCCAGAGCCCGACGCGGGGCTCGAACTCACGGACCGCGAGATCGTGACCTGGCTGAAGTCGGACGCTTAACCGACTGCGCCACCCAGGCGCCCCTAACGTTTATTCATTTTTGAGAAACAGAGAGAGACAGAGCGTGAGCAGGGGAGGGGCAGAGAGAGAGGGAGACACAGAATCGGAAGCAGGTTCCAGGTTCTGAGCTGTCAGCGCAGAGCCCGATGCGGGACTTGAACCCACGAACCGTGAGATCGTGACCTGAGCTGAAGTCAGATGCCCAACCGACTGACCCCCGGGGTGCCCCCAAACCTGCCTTTTTAAGGCTGTGAATGGGCTTGGCCTTGAAAGCCTGTCCGGCGTCAGTCGGTCAGTCAGCAATCGCCACCAGGGGCTGCGAGCGCTAAGGCACCGGCAGAAAGGGCCGCCCGCAGGCGGCCGGGAAACCGTCTTTGCTGGAAAACCTCGCGACGCGAGGCCAGTGCAGGGGGAGGCGCCAGGTGAGGGCAGAAGTGCAGAGGCTCCGTGTGACGGACGCACAGGCGGGGTGCACCTCACTGGCTCCGGGGTTCGGGGAGAACACGAGCCCCCTGCAGTCCACAGGCAGCTGGCGCAGCAGGTAACGGAGACCCGAGGAGCCCAGGAGCGGCCGCGCCACACTCCGCACGTCACCTGCCACACGCTTCCCCCCCTCCCCCGCCCCGAGTTCTCGTTGTCCCAAAGGATTGGACGCCACCGGTGAAACTTCCGCGGGCACCCCCAGCTGACTGCGGTGCTCCTGTTCCCTGGTGCCCCTGGCGGGCTGCGAACCCGTCCAGAGGGTGGCGCCCCGGGAGGGGGACCTCAGAGGTCCTTTGATTTTAATTAGCACCGGGGACTTAAATACCCAGGTCCGGGGCAGGAAGGTGGCCCGGGAAAGTCCCAGGCTGTCAGGGGCTGCGGGGCGCGGGTACCCAGCTGCCTGGGTGTGGCCGGAAGCCCCTCCCAGTTCGGCGGGCGTGGCTCTGCCCCGGTCCCAGAACAAGGACACGTGCGTGCAGCCACGCGGGAAGCCACCGCTGCAAGCGGCAGGAAGGCACCGGCGCTTTGCTGGGGTGAAGGGAGCATCTGGGGGCAGGGGAACACGTCTGCAGGGACCCCGAGTCCCCAGACTTTGGGTCCCCAGAGACCTCCTCGGGGGTCTCTGGGGAGAGCTGGACAGCGCCCCACGGCCCTTGCTGTCCCCCAGGGGCCCCCGCCCGGCTGATCGCAGCCACAGGCTCTCGGGGCGCTCTTGCCTTGGGAGGGCATCCTGCCAAGAAGCTCCTGGAGCCCCGGGAAAGGCCCCTTCCCAGGGGAGGGACTCATCCTGTAAATTAAAGGGCTCATTTCAAAGACACTTTTAATAATCCCAAGGGTTGTTGCCAGAAAGAAAATGATAGAGTTGGCACCCTGAGGGACGGCTCGCCGGGCCCGGTGCAGGAGCCCGCGCTGGGGGCTGTAGCCCTCAGGACGCTAGGGAAGGGGACGCAGGGCTCGCGGATGGACCGCGGACAAACGTCCACTCGTGCAGGACAGGGTCTACTGGGCACCCGTGGTGTGCAGGCCCGGGGCTGCCGCCTGGCCGTGGCCTAGTGGGACAGACAGACGGGGCTGGCACCCAGACAGCGTGGGGACATTCCAGTCGGACCCAGCAGGTCGGGGAGAGGCCGTTCTCCGCGAGCAGCACCCCCTTGGAGATTTCCCTGCTGCGGCTTCGGAAGGACCTGGGGGGTGGGCTCCCCCCCTTCGTTTCTTTTTTCAACTGTTTTTAATGTTTATTTTTGAGAGAGAGAGAAAGGGAGGGAGAGAACGAGCAGGGGAGGGGCAGAGAGAGGGAGCCACAGGATCGGAGGCAGGCTCCAGGCGCCGACGCGGGGCTCGAACCCACAAACGGTGAGATCGTGACCTGAGCCGAGGTCCAGGTCGGACGCTCAACGGGTTGAGCCCCCCAGGCGCCCCCCTCCCGTCTGATTTCAGCTCTCTCTCTAGCAGCTCGCGGTTCTGGGCCCCAGGGACGCCCGGCCCAGCCCCCATCAACCCAGGTTACAAAGATCTCTCCTGGGAATGTTTTCTCCTGGGGACTGAGGCCAAAGAAAACGCTCCCCCCAAAGAAGAGGATGTCCTTACTCCTCCCTCCTCCCCCCACCCCTCCCCTCATCCCTCCCCACCCTTCCCCTCCCTCCCTACCTCTCCCCACCCTCCCCTTCCCCCCACCCCTCCCCATCCTACCCCACCCTACCTACCCCTCCCTGCCTACACCTCCCTCTCGCCTGAGTCCTGAGTCGCTGAATCCCAGGCTGCCTACCTGTCTCCACCTACCCCTCCCTCTCTACCCCATCCCCCCACCCCTCCCCACCTCCTCCTCCCCACCTACCCCTCCCTCTCGCCTGAGTCACTGAATCCCAGGCTGCCTAGGCCGACGGTGCAGACTAGAGAAAATGCCAAATAAAACAGGTCCCTCCCGGCCTGAAGCTTGGTCGCCCACGGTGCCCCTGGCAGGATTCGGGGCCTCGGGGACCCAGGGTGGACACCCAGCACGGCAGCCCCGAGACCGGGCTGACCCCCTGGGACCCCTCCCCAGGGAGACACCCGCTGACGGTGCCCTCGCGGATGGAAGCAGTTACCACTGAACCCGATCATCGGCTGCTTTATCTGTAGAACCTCAGCGGCGGGTGACAGGGGAAAATCCCCGTTTTCGTGGTGCTCCGCAGCATTCAGTGCGTCCACGCGGTGCGTCCTGTGAGCCTCACCGACAACCACGGGGGAAGGGGCAACTACCCACCCCCTCTCACCGGTTTTCTCCTCTGAAAGCGCGAGGTCCTGTCCTGTGTCCGCGTCCCATCTTTCACAGTGGCGCACAAGGCCCTTCCGAGTCTGCCCGCCCCCCAGCCCTTCACTGGCCTCATCCTCCCCCCGGCCCCCTCTTCCCGTCCGCTTACTAGCCCCAGCCACCCCGGCCTCCTTGCCGTTGCCTTCCACCCCAGGGCCTTTGCACATCCTGCCTTCTCTGCTAGAACACTTCCGGACGCTCTGCGGCTCTCTCCCTCTCTTCTTCAGGTCTTGCCCCCACGTCCCCATCTCGGCAAGGCCCTTCCTGACCACTCTGTTGAAAGATACAGCCCGCGACCGAGCCCACGCTTCCTTTCCTTTTCTCCGAGGCACTTTCCATCAAACACATACACCTCGCTCCTTGTACCTCCTTGAGTGTTTTAGGACTAGAAGGTCCTGCAGGGTGGGCGGGTGCCCGCTTCCCCAGCCCCAGGACGACCCCCAGGGCCACGGCAGGTGCTCCCTCGATACCGATACCGGGGGAAGGAATGGCTGCTCAGCCTCCCTTCTGCAGCCTATGCCTCTGGGCGGCTGGCTGTCCTTTCTCCACAGCACACTGCGGCTGTGGTGTAACCAGACGCCCTTTGAGCGGCAGCGTGGAGAAGGGACAGTCTCCGATCCGATCGGGCAGCGGTGGCCCTCGGCAGCCAAGCCCCTGTTACCTCCTTCTGCGGGCAGCTCAGTAATTTACCCCCCAGGCACCTCTTCATCACCGAGACCCCCCCTTTGTTCTGGGAGCAGCATCTCCTGGAGCCTTTATTCAGATTACTTTTTAAGTGTCCAAGAAAGTGCCTGTGAGACACCCTCAGGCTTCACTTTGTCCTCACCTGTCGGCCTTTGGGGGGGGGGGGACCAGAGACCAGGTAGGAGAGCAGGACACGGGGGGCCAGAGGAGTCCCAGGCGTGCGGCCGCCATGCAGAGCCCCCTCCAGGGTCCAGGGACGCAGCGCAGGCACCAGGGGTCCAGGAGCAGCGGCTCCCAGCACAGGATGCCGGAGCCCGTTACAGGGGTGTGTGCACCGCCTGGCCCGGCTGCCGAGGACATGGTCTGGCCCAGCCCCAGCCGGCGGGTCCCTGCAGAGATGCTAGGGGCAGGGGGTGGGGGTGGGGGGGCACAAGGCCGCGAGATGATGCGTTTGCTCCACTGAGGCCCTGATTTCCTTAATCGCCATGACAGAAATGAGCTTCTCACCTGCTTGGTGGCCGGGGTGTCATTCACAGCCCCCAAAGGCGGAAGCAAGCGGGGCACTCACGGACAGGTGAACGGATGAACGACACGGGGTTGGATGGAATAGTAGTAAATCTCTTTTTTTTTCAATGTTTATATTTATTTTTGAGAGAGACAGACTGTGAGCAGGGGAGGGGCAGAGACAGAGGGAGACACAGAATCTGAAACAGGCTCCAGGCTCTGAGCTGTCAGCACAGAGCCCGATGCGGGGCTCGAACCCGCGAACCGTGAGATCGTGACCTGAGCCGAAGTCGGACGCTCAACCGACTGAGCACCCCCAGGCGCCCCGAATTGTATTCAGTGTTAAAAAATAAGGAAATCCTGATACCCTGCCACCACATGGGCAAACAGAAGGACCGTCAAGTGCAACGCGCCAGTCACGAGAAGACGAATTCTGCGTGATTCCACGTGCACCTAGAATGGCCAAATTCAGAGAAACAGAGCAGAGTGGTAGGGGCCTGAGGCCGGGGGGCACGGCTGGGGTTGCAGTTTAATGAAGGCACGGTCTAAGTTTGAGAACACGGAATGTTCTGGAGATGGACGGCGATGATGGCCGCACAGCACTGAGCGTGCGTAATGCCACCGAAGTGAACGCCCAAACGCGGTTAAAACGGTAAATTCCAGGCACGTTGCACCACCACAGCAAGTTTTTCACATCTACGCTCAGCGCTTAGATGCGTGTGTGTTTGGGTGGATTTCATCCGCAGAACCCACCGGCTGGGGCACCTTTCGGTGTTTACTTGGGGGAAGGGGCAAGAGCGGCAGGTCCCAAGACCTAGTTCCTGCGTGGAGACTCCCGCGGCTCATCTGGCAGCCACGTGGCTTCTGGAAAGTCAGTGGCTCTAGGCAACACATTCTCCTCGTCGGTAAAGCGAGGACAACGATCACGCCTACCCCGTGTGGCTCGCTATTCAGGTCAGAAGGGGTAATGCAGTAGGCACTCGGCGCAGCTCCCGACGCACAGCAAATCCTCCAGCGCTGCCCTCGGGGACGTGGACGACCCGGTCCCTGCCCCTGCCCACTAGCGGTAACGATACAACAAGGTTAGACCGTGAACATATCCGCAGGCGGGAGACGGGAGACCACGACAAGAACCCAACTAAATAAAAATGGTCATTCTTGACGGGGCGCCTGGAGGCTCCGTCGGTTAAGCATCCATCCGACTCTTGATCTCAGCTCAGGTCTCGATCTCAGGGTCGTGAGTTCAAGCCCCGCGTTGGGCTCCATGGTGGGGCATGAAGTGTCCGTGACAAAAATTCTTTTTTTTAATGTTTAATTCTGGAAAAAGATTGTGGTCATCCTTGAAAAAGGACGTGGCTCACATCAACCGAGGACACCCTTAGGTGCGGACCATGCCTGAGGTTGGCCAGGGAGGGGTCCCCCATAGTCACCCCCAAGGACCACTTCCTGGTCACCCCAGAGGAACTTCTCGTGGGAGACTCTGGTCACTCAGATCTTAGCTGAAACGTTGTCTCCTAAGAGACTTTTCCCCTCACCTCACCTACAGTAGCCCTTCCAGTACTCGTGAGGGTGTTACCATTACTTTCTTCAGGAGTACCTAAGGATATTCGATATTATCTTGTTCACCATCGGCCTTCCCCCTCCCGGAGTGGAGACTCCCCAAGGGCAAGGGCTCCTCTGTCTGGCCAGCACGTGGCAGGTGCTCAAGGTGCCTGCGTGAGTGATGAGGCCCAGGCATCTGCATTTTGAGTTCCCACAGTGATCCAGAAGTGTACTGGGTTAGGGGCCCGAGGCCCAGCGAATCCAGCCTGTCACCTACCTGACATTCCCCAGCTTGTGATTCAAGTACTGGTGACTCAGCCGGAGCGATGGAGACGTCAGCGGGAACAGCGGGACCACCTGCTCCTGCTGGCCCTCCCACACAACCCACCCTTACAGCGAATCCCAGGAGACCAGAGCCTGCGCACCAACTGCCCCGCAGTCCACAGGAAATTACAAGAGGTCTTTCAGCAAAAGAGTGACCCAGATTATTCTTTTTTTATTCAAGGGACCTAGAATAGCCAAAAAAAAAAAAAAAAAAAAAAAAAAAAAAAAAAGAAAGGAAAAAGTCCTGGAAAAGAACAAAGATGGAGGGCTCACACTTTTTATTTCAAAACTTACCCTCTTGTAGTAATCAAGACTGTGGTACCAGCACAAGGGTAGACATATAGGTCAATGGGATGGGATTAAGTCCGGAAATATACCCTCACATTTACAGTCATCTGATCTTTGACAAGGGAGCCAATACAAATCAATAGGGCCAGAAGAATCCTTGCAACAAATGGTGTTGGGACAATTGGATATCCATATGCAGAAGAAAGAAATTAGATCCCTACCTCACACCATATACAAAAATTAGCTCGGAATGGATCAAAGACCTAACTGTAGAGATAAAATGACAAATCTTAGAGGAAAAATATAGACATAAGTTTTGAGATTGATTAGGCAATGGTTTCTTAGATATGATACCAAAAGCATAAACAATCAAAGAAAAATATAGCTACTTTGGACTTCATCAGAATTGAAAACTTTTGTACCTTCTAAAGGACTTTAAAGAACACTATCAAGAAAGACAGAATACAACCCACAGAATTGAGAAAAAGGTTTGCAAATCAAATATCTGCTAACAGACATGTTTTAAAAATACATGAAGAACTCTTACAATTCAATGATAAGAAGACAAATAATCCAATTTTAAAATGGGCAGGGGTGCATGAGTGGCTCAGTCGGTTGAGCGTCCAACTTCAGCTCAGGTCATGATCTCGCAGTTTGTGAGTTCGAGCCCCACGCTGGGCTGCATGTTGACAGCTTGAAGCCTGGAGCCTGCTTCGGATTCTGTGTCTCCCTCTCTCTCTCCCTTCCCCACTCATGCTCTGTCTCTCTCTGTCTCTCAAAAATGAATAAATGTTAAAAAAGATTTTTTTTTTAAATGGGCAAAAGATCTGAATCGACATTTCTCCAAAGAAGATATACAAATGGTCAATAAGCCTATGGAAAAATACGCACATCATTAGCATCAGGGAGATGCAAATCAAAATCATACCACTTCATACCCACTAAATATATAGTAAAAAAGACAGACAGACAGACAGAAAGACAAAGAGAGAGACAGAGAAATAGTGTTGACAAGGATGTGGAGAAAACGGAACCCTCATACTCCACTGGGAGGATTATAAAATGGTGCAGCCACCTCGGGAAATAGTTCCTCAAAAAGTTAGACACCGAGGTACCATATGACTGCTAGGTATATAGAGAAATGAAAACATACGCCCTTACAAACACTTGTACGCAAACTTCATAGGCAGCATTATTCATAGTTACCAAAAGGTAGAAACAACTCATTTGGTGTTCAGCCCATCATCTGGGGAATGGGTAAACGAGATGTGGTATAACCATCCATCCTGCAGAATATCATTGGCCCTAAAGAGGAATGCTAACATGGTACAGTATGGATAAGCCTTGCAAACATCACGCTAAGTGAAAGAAGCCAGTCATAAAAGAGCAGCCAGTGTATGAGTCCATGAATATAAAATGTCCAGCATAAGCAAATCCATACAGACAGAAAGTTGATTTGTGGTTGCCTAGGGCTGAGGACAGAGGCAGAAATGGAAAGTGACTGTCGGTGGCCCAGGGCTTCTTTTGGGGAGGACAGAAATGTTCTGAAGTTGGTTGTGGTGGTGGTTGACACTGCGAATACACTACAAACCACTGATGATCCATTTTCAATAAATGAATCACACGGTATGTGGATTATATCTCAATAAAGCTGTTGCATTTTTAAAAGTTTTTAAAATGTTTTTTATAAAGCTTTTTTTAAAGTTTATTTATTTTGAGAGAGAGAGAGAGAGAGAGAGAGAGAGAGAGAGAGAGAGAATGAGCAGGGGAGGGGCAGAGAGAGGGGGACAGAGGACCCGAAGGGGGCAGTGAGCCTGACATGGGGCTCGAACCCACGAACCGTGAGACCGTGACCTGAGCTGAAGTCGGAAACTCAACCGACTGAGCCACGCCGGCGCCCCAGGCTGTGGCATTTTTGCAAGGTGTTCTGCAGCTGGACCGGAGCAGGAGAGCACGAGGTGACAGGACAGGAAGGGGGCTGCTGGGGGAGTTCAGGGTGGAGCCCAAGGATCCTGTCACTGACGGAGCTTGGGCGTGGAGGTGGGTGTGGCTCCTTCTTAGCGTCACCTGTGCGGCCACGTCCCGTGGAGGTGGGAGTAGATACTCCCGTGGAGTATCTCCTTTATTTATTCTTTCCCCAGAGATCTGTTAAGACGGGCACAGTTTATGTGCTGTGAAACTGAGGCTCAGAGGGGTCCAGGGACCTGCGGGGTCACACAGGATTGGCGGAACTGGGGTCCGAGCCAGGTGGCCCCACCCCAAAGCCTGCGTTCCTCCTTGTTCCTTCTGGGCCAGGCGACGGGGAGCAGGGGACACCACTTTCCGAGAAGGAGGGACGGGGGCTGGGGGTCGAGGAGCGAGGAGGAACTTGAGAGGCCTCCGGAATGGCCAGCAGGTATCCCACGTGGCCACGGGTTACGTGAAACAGGAGGCCTAAGGGACAGACGTCCGTGTCATCGAACACACCTGTTCTCCCTGGGAGTGACCATCACACGGAAGTGCTACTTGGGATGAAGACCTGAGACTCGCCCTCCCCACCCCCCACCCCATGCTTGGGGAGGGAAGAGGAAGAGGAACCAAGGAAGGAGGTGGAGAAAAATCCAGAAGTCAAAGCAAAGGCGGGAAGGGTGAAAGGAGAGAAGGTGCCAGATCTCAGCCCTCCTGGAGGGTGGAGACTGACAGAGGCCACGGCCACCAGGGTCCGCGTGGAGGGACACGGCCAGACGGCAGGTGGGTGGGAGAGGGGCACGGAGACATCTGTGTAAAAACCACCGAAGGAGATCCCTTTACATTTTTTTTTCAACGTTTTATTTATTTTTGGGACAGAGAGAGACAGAGCATGAACGGGGGAGGGGCAGAGAGAGAGGGAGACACAGAATCGGAAACAGGCTCCAGGCTCCGAGCCATCAGCCCAGAGCCTGACGCGGGGCTCGAACTCACGGACCGCGAGATCGTGACCTGGCTGAGGTCGGACGCTTAACCGACTGCGCCACCCAGGCGCCCCGGGGATCCCTTTAAAGGAACCTGGTCGTGAACGGAGGAGAGGGTCCTAAGAAGAATCACGGACTCTGCCTCCAGGGGTCAAGCCTCCGCTGGGGTCGGGGGTCTGCGGGCTCCCGGGTCACCCTTCCCTGCAGGGGGGGTGCAGACGCTCGCTCCCTGCCCCCCCCCCACCTCAGCCCAGAGCAGGGGCAGTGCTGGCAGGTCTAGCTTTCCTGCCTTGGGAGCATAGGACAGATTTCAGTGATAAAGGACAGTTCGCAGACATTCGGGAACCGCAGGGAATCTCTATCGTGATACAATAACTTAAATCATTCCAAAGTTTGGATTCTGCTCCGAATGCCCCCTGCCCACAACCCCTCCTCGTCGAGCTCGAGGAAACTCTGGCTTAATGCCAAAGTGGCAACGGCCGCCCCAGCAGACACCTGCGGCCCCGGCCCCAACCGGCCGCACCTGCCCTTGACCTCTCCCAGCTCCAAGCCTCAGCCGCCACCCGCCTATGTCCCAAACGCCGCTCTCTCGAGTCACACCCTCTGGGCGAGCGCAGGCTGAGTGAACAGCACCCCACCCCGTGCTTCTGGGTCAAGGTCCCCAAGGCCCCCTCACGTCACTGTTACCCCAACAAGGGCCCGCCCAGGCTTCTAGTTCCAAGGCAAACCTGGGAGCCCCGCACTGCCGATCAAGCATCTGCCGGGTGTGACAGACAGCCGTGGTTCCTGCACCTGCCAGCAGGCCGGCACATTGGCCCCGCCCCAGGGTCACTTCACCTGTCCCTCTAGTCACCCCTCTCTGCTCTGGGCTGGCTTGGGTGCCCCCCGCCCACACCAGCCAGCAGGGGTGGGATTGCCTGGTGCCCCCCATCCCACGGGCCACTGTTCCTCCCAGCCCCCTCCCGGGTCCCCTGGTGTCTGCAGGGGGGAGGGGGACTGTCTGGAGGGCAGATGGGGCAGGGGGCGGGGCCCAAGCCCACAGGGACCGGAGGGCGCTGCATTCAAGCACAGGAAAACCCAATTGGCCAAAAATACATGAAACAATCCCCTAAAAACAAACTCCCTTAGGCAAGCCTCCTTTGTGGCTCGGTAGCCCCGCCCCTGCCCAAAGCGGTGCGGGTGCCCTGGGGTCTCTCGGGGAGCGCAGTCCCCCCACCAGCATCCTGCTCCCCGGCGGACCCCGACCCTGCGACCCCCCCCCTCCACCCCCGCCGGTTCAGAAATAGCCTGGTGGGCCCCTGGGGGGAGGGGACCCGGGAACCCAACAGGACAGGCCGGCAGGGCAGGTGCGCGGGGTCTGGCCTGGCCGGAGCGGGGCTGACTCAGTGGGAGCCCGGCGCCCACCCCAGCTAAGGTGGTCAGGCTGGGGACCCAGCCCCACAGGAAGGGCAGATAAGATCCTGTGACCAGCACTGGCTGCCTGAGGCGCTGGGTCGAGAAAGAGTCTGAGGATGTAATTCTGCCCGGCAAGAAGGATCTCCCGGTGCCCAGGGGCGGGAGGAGGTGGAGACTCGAGGACCACAGATTTTCCCTCTAAATTAAAACGTCTGGGGCGCCTGGGTGGCTCAGTCAGTTGAGCGTCCGACTTCAGCCCAGGTCATGATCTCGCGGTCCGTGGGTTCGAGCCCTGCATCGGGCTCTGTGCTGACAGCTTGGAGCCCGGAGCCTGTTTCAGATTCTGTGTCTCCCTCTCTCTCTGACCCTCCCCTGTTCGTGCTCTGTCTCTCTCTGTCTCAAAAATAAATAAACATTAAAAAAAAAAAAGGCTGTTTCCATTGAGCTGACAGTAAATAAAGCTTGACCACTGGGGTTTCTCCTTTGCTGAAAGTTGTTAAAAACAAAAACAAAAACAAAGACTTCATCTTGGGATTTGCCCACATGAGAAAATTCTGAGCAACTCTCGGTTCCCCTTCTTAAGGACGGGACTGGAGCCCTGTCTGGACATTTATCCAGAGGCCCCCACCCGCAAGCCCACTGTGCGTCCTGCAGGAGGACGGACCCAAGGTGTGGCCGCACAGGTGCTGCGGTCCTGAGGCCGCCTGGGCCGCAGGTGCAGAGAAGAGGGCAGAGTGGGGGGCAGAGGCGCTGGGCGTGGGGGGCCAGGGGACGCACAGCCTGGAGGGAGCTGGCGGGAGGCCTGGGCTGGGGCAGCAAGAGGGGTTCTGTGTCCCTGTCGCCTCCGCCGTGCTCCCAAGAGAGCGGGAGTGAGGCTCCCTGGGGTGGCCTGGGAATCTGATGGCCCGGGAGCTGAAGACGGAAGGTGACGCACGAGTGGGGTGGCTCAGGGCACAGGGGGGCCAGGGTGGGACGGGAAGTAAAATCGGAAAGAGGGACCTGACCCCACCGGCTCAGCCCAGGCTTTGGAGGAGGAAATAGAAGCCTCATCTTTTTCTGGGTGAGCAAAGCGGGTGTGGCTGGATCCTCCTGCCCCGTGTCAAGGTTGGGGGCGGGGGCGGGGCCCCCCGGGGTTGTGGTCTGGCCCCCCAAGCCTGACGCATCCTTCCCCTGGAAACAGGTGTTCTCCTCCAGAGTCTCCGGCTGCAGGTGTGCGGTGCCCGATGGCCCTGGAACCGCGCGGGGGACGAGTGAAGTCAGGGGAAGGGCCCCCTCACCGCCACCCCCCCCCCAGCCCCCTGCCGCTAGGTCGGCAATGTCACAGGGTGGTTACACAGCCAGGTCAGTGACAGAGACCCAAGCTTTTACCCACAAAAAGGCGATCCATCGGAAAGAGGACGAGGTGGCAGGAGCAGGGTGTCCGGGCGTTGGGACGCCAGCAGAGCACCCCCCCCACCCCCCACTCATCTGCGCTTCCTCCCCATCCCGCCCCCCGCCCCCGCAGTCGTAATCAGAGCCCTTAACGTCATCGGCACCCTGTTGAGCACTTGCCAAGCACAGAACTGACAATGTTACCCGGTTTCGTCGTCATGACAACCCCGTGCGGTCGAAGCATGCTTGTCGCCACCTCCGTTCTGCAGATGTGGGACCAAGGCACAGAGAGGTTGAGTAACTCACCGAAGGCCACAGAGCCAGGACGCGGAGGGCCAGATTCTCGCACACCGCTCTCCCGTGCCGCCTCCGTCACGAGCTGGACGGGACGCCCCCCAAATGTGCCTCCTGCCCTTGCCGAGTCCCCTCCCCGTGACCTCAGAAGTCAGCAGGGAGGACAGGCAGGAAGAAGGGGGAAGGGCCGCTGTGAGGCACCTGGGCGGGTTACTGTCTCTACGGCAACACCACACGTTTCCTGGGCTCAGCTGCACCACAGCCCCCAGACGAAAAGGAGACCCAGCGAGAGAGGACAGGCCTGGGGCCTCGCTCACCTCGGCCGGGGCCTCGCCGGCACAGGGGCTGCGGGCCTGTCGGTGCACAGAAGTCACAGAAGCTCCAACTTCTCGCCAGACCTTTCTGCTCAAGTCCCGTGTCCACGTTCTCCAAGTCCTGACCCTCGAAGCCACCAGAAGAGGCCGTGGGGCAAGGTCCTCGTGGCTCCCACGTAAACCGCCTGCACGGGTGCCGCCCTCCCTGCGGCCGCCACCCACCTCCTGTCTCAGTTCTCCGGGTGCAGCCGTCGCAGGGCAGGGGCAGGGCCGGCCGGGAAGTTCTCCTTCCCCCGGGGAGCCAGTGCCGGGGTGGGGGTGGGGGCAGCAGCTTCTCCAAGACCATGCACCTGTTCCCAGGCTCCTTCCAGAAACACACAGAACTAAACACCTGGCCCCTCGCTGTGGCCCGTGCTCCTCGATGAGGCCCTGAGAGGCCCCCGGAGTGGGTGTGGCCAGGGGATCCCCGGGGGGCTTGCTGGCTCTGCCCCCTAAGACTGTGAGTGGAACCCCCTGCAATGTGTGCAGAAACCTCTAGAAGGAGGAGTGACGAAGGCAGACTCAGAGAGGGCTTCTTTAAAACCGTGAGTCCCCCCCCAAGTTAGGGGCGGGGCCCAGAAACTGCTTTCTCACGAGCTCTCACCAAGACCCAAGACCCAAGACCATACGACCGCAGGCCCTTTGCACTTGTCCCACGAGAGCCCTCGTGCCCCCGCTTTCCCCCAGACCGGCGCCGCGCTCCCTCCGTCTCACCCGTCTCTGCTGAACATTCCTCAGAGGTCTTTCCCGACCGCCTGATCTAACAGACAAACTAGTCGTTTTGCAGAATCGGCACGTCCTGAGCAACGTTCGGGAAACACACCAAGAAAGATTTCGTTGTTAGCCTGAAACTCGGATGTAACTGGGTGCCCTGTATTTTCATTTGCTAAATCTGTGGTTCCTGGGGGGGGGGGGGGGGGTCCTGCACCCCCAGCCCGAGACAGGAGGCCGTTTGCAAGCTGGAGTTTTCAGGGGCGGCAGGCGGGGGCGCCTGTCACCTGCCCCCACCCACCAGAGAGAAGGCAAGTGGTCTGGGGCGGGCCTGGGCACCTGCAGAGGGGGCATAGGGATTTGGGGGCCAAGACGGACCTAGGCTCTTTCTTCTCTCGTCTGCCCACCCCAGGTGGTCACACACGTCAGCGTGGGTCACGGCAGGTCGGTCACCTGCTCCACGTGGGACCCGGGGACCCCTGCCCGAGGAAGCCGGCTCCATGGGGCCGACTCGGAAATGGCCAACTCCCACCCTGGACGCCAGGAACTATGGCAACTTGGGGTTGGGGTGAGTCGAGGGTTGGTTTGTGCTGACGTCCTCGCCCCAGGGCCCCGGAACGTGACCTTAATTTGGAGACAGGATCTGTGAGCTGATAGAAAACATGTTGGTCTCCACCCCTGGCTCCTGAAACCCTTGCCATTTCCTGGTTTATTTATTTTGAGAGATTGCATGCGAGTGAGGGAGAAGGAGAGAGTCCCAAGCAGGCCCCTCCCTGTCGGCACAGAGCCCGACACGGGGCTCGAACCCACGGACCACAAGCTGGTGACCTGAGCCGAGGTCAAGAGTCAAGTGCTTAACCGACTGAGCCACCCAGGCACCCCGACTGTCTCCTGTTCTAATGAGGCCACTCCCGATGGGCTCCTGGGTGGAGACGGTCACGGGAAAGACTAAGCGGTGATTCTCAGGAAGCGTGGGACTTCCAGAAGCACCCCCCCCCCCGCCCCATTCTCTTCAGAAGGGAGAGGGACAGAAAATGGAGTTAATACTTGGTCACACCTACGTGATGAGGCCCCCATAGAACCCCACTAGTCGCGGGTTCCGAGAGCTTCTGGGGGCGCGGGGAGAGTGACACAGGCACCCGGGCCTGGAGCTCACACGGACCTCGCTCCCCGAGGCGCTCTCGCGGATCAATCCACCCTGGGGGAGGGATCGTGGGAACTCCGGTTTGTAGCCAAACTGGCAGTCGTGGGTCACCCGGGGGGCTTACTACTTGCCGCTGGCGTCGGCCGTGGGGGGCGGTCTCGGGGCACCGAGCCCTTCACCTGTGGGCTCGACGCGATACCCGGCTGCGCAGGGTCAGAACCGACTTAAAGCACAGGACCCGGTTCGCGTCGCAGAATTGCTCCCTGGCGGGGAGAACGCCACACGTCTGGTGCGCCCAAGAGTCAGAAGCGACAGGTTCTGTGCGAGTAGGAAGGGAGACAGACGGGGAGGAAAAGATCTGGAGTTTTCCCTACAAAGGAGGCAGGCCGAACCGGAGTCTGACCTTAACGCCGTCTTCAGGACGTCGTCAGGAGGCGGTGAGGTCAGGAGGGTGGGCCTGGTCCCGTATGACCTCACCCGAAGGGGGGACTTGGGCACAGACGCGTGTGGAGGGAAGACGGTGAGGACGCGGGCAGGAGACGGCGTGGCAGCTCACGGAGAGAGGCCTGGACGCATTCCCCGCCCCCCCCTCCCCCCGGGCGCCCAGACGAGCCAACCCGCCCACAGCTTGATCTGGACTTCTAGCGTCCACACGGTGAGGTCACGACACTGGGCTGGGGCGCCTGGGTGGCTCAGTCGGTTACGCGTCCGACTCCGGCTCGGGTCATGATCTCACAGTACGTGGGTTCGAGCCCTGCGTGGGGCTCTGTGCTGACAGCTGGGCGGCCTGGAGCTCTCGGTTTCCACGGCTCCGTGACCTGGGGGAGCCCCGCTGGGGCGGCCTCCAGCCCCGGGAGCCTTCCTGGTTCTGGCTTGGGTGGCGGTGTGGACCCAGCTCTGCTCGGCCAGCGTCCGGATCTCGGACCCCGGCCTCCAGAGCCGCGAGGAATCCGTGTTCGTCGTTGAACCCCCCACCCCCGGGCCCCTGCCCCTCCAGGCCAACGTACGGAGACGGATGCCAACTTTTAGTGACTGCCTGCTTGTGCCTGGGGACCCCGGGTCAGAGGAAAGTGGGGAGAGCGGAGGGGTGGTGGTCCTGGGGCCCTGTGCCCCCTAGACGGGCCGTCAGCGCCAGGAAGGGTCTCCTCACACCCACCCAGATCCCTCCACGCCAGCCACACGTGTCCCTGCAGCCCCCAGCTGCCCCCGATGCTCCCCCACCGCTCTGGCCACGCAGGCTGGACGTGCTGCCGTTTGCTGGTGACTTCCCCCGAGTGGGGTGCCCAGGGACGGGTCAGGTGGGCTGGGGCCAGGACGGCTCCACAGACACCTTCCTGTTTGATGTACCCTGAGGTCGCATTAGCCCTCCTGGACCCGGTGCGGACTGTGTGACCTTCCTGGCCGCACGTTCCACCTCAGCCGCATCCACTGCAGACACCTTCGCCTCGGTTTCCCTAACTGTAAAATGGGGCGAGCACAGAGAGCACCTGCCCAGCCGGCTTGCGGAGGGAGGGGAGGCGAGGACGGCGGGCCGCCGCCAGGGGGCGCCCGAGCGCCACCGCCCCACGCCGTGACGGGTCCTGGCTGCACCTGTGACCCACAGCCCGGCAGCCCTGGGCCAGGAAAGCTGCTCCCAGCGACCCCTGAACCAGCTGCGCCTTCCCTGCACCCCACCTCCCTCCTGGAAGGCTGAGTGTGTCAGAGACCCGCCCCCAGATGTGCATCAAACCTCAGGCGCTGTGGCCGATGAGCAGGTGTGAAGGGTGCCTGGTGGGAATCGCGCGGACAGTGTGACCGGGCGTGATGCAGATTTGCTGAAAGAATGCATGTGACCCGCAGCCCGGTCACGGCCAAGAATACGGCAGAGCTGAGTCTGGCACTTTCCCCAACAATCCCTTCGCTCCCCCGGCCTTGGTGACCCTCCCGGACCCTGTCACCCCTCACGCCCGTTACCCTGCACGAGAGCTCCCAGAACAGGGTCCCTTCAGTGGAGAACGCTCCAGGGCCACCAAGACAGGCGGCCCAGGTGGTGAAGTAAAAGGGTCTGGGGAATGATGCCTGGGACACAGAAGCAGATACCTGAATTCCACTTCCTCCTCTTGGCAAGGAAATGGGGCCAAACCTCTTTCCGGTCAGGGCCCCTTCCTCTTAGTGGAGGATGAAGCCACGGGTCCATCTAGCTTAGAACAGAGAAAAAGTCCTGTTTCCAAAGAATCTGCCCAGGTCTTGGCAACCAAGGGAGTATCAGGAGGACATGATCTATGATAGCTAATTTTACAGATCAAGTTGACTAGGCCATGGGGTATCCAGACGTTTGGTCGAATGTTAGACTGGATGTGCCTGTGACGGTGTTTCTGGACGAGAGTAACATTTAAACCAGTAGCCCGAGCAAAGCAGATTGCCTTCCCTACGTGGGTGGGCCTCGCCCAGTTGAAGCCTGACTAGCACAAAAAGGCTGAGGCCCCCAGAGTTAAGAGGAAAACCCTCTATCTTCATTGTTTTTAAGCTGGGCCATTAGCTTCTTCCTGTCTATAGACTTGAACTGAAACATCCACTCTTCTCGGGTCCCCAGCCTGCTGGCCTTCGGACTAGAGCTGTATCATCACCCCTCCTGGGTCTCCAGCTTGTTGACTGCACACTTGGGACTTGTTGGCCTCTGTGATCACATTATACATATATATATATGTATATATACATCATACATATACAATATTCCTTATGTGTGTATATGACGTATATACGTCTATATGTGATATTCCTGCTATGCGCATATACACGCATCTAGTTCTGTTTCTCTGGAGAGCCCTAATACGGTGTCCTAATCAAAAGAGCAACACAACACCGTGTTGCCACAGTGGCAAAGACCAGTCCTTTGGGCACAGGGAGGAAATTGGCACGTGTGCAAATCTGTCGAGTCAACATATCCTCTTTGGAGCCCGTCCTTGGAAACAGCTGCACGTGGTGGGGGCGTCTCGCGCACGTTAACGACGTTCGTGAGGACGTTGTGGTTCCCCCACCCGCCAGCACCCACGGCCTCCCTCGTCAAGGGGCTCCAACGCCTGGCCAATCAAACCAGCCTCCCGGCCACAAAGACTGGCTCAGGGTTGGGCCCCTGGCCACACCAGGCCAATCAGAGTAGATGGGTAAATGCAGGAACTGATTTTATTTTTATTGTTTTAAAGAGAGCTTGCTTCCTCTTCTGAGAAGATAGTTGTCAGGCTCCCGGGAGCCATCTTCCACCGCCAGGGAGACGGCCAGCCTGCCGATCCCAAGCCCCGGGAAAGACTTAGAGCCACATCAGCCCCACGCCAGAGGCTTCTCCCGGGACAATCGTTTCTCTTGATTGATTCGGTAAGTTTAATTTGCGTTCCCATAATCCTGACTGGTTCCACAGGGCTGCACCGACGGCTGCAATAGCGGGAAAGACCATCCAGCGGCCATCAACAGGAAGTTAAGTAACTGGCCAGGATCCTGGTAACGAAATCTTTCGTAACGATTAAACGTGAGGATGTAGGTCTATAGTTGTACGTGTAGAGACGAGTCCACATTATAGTACCGAGTTCTTTTGAAGGTAATAAGACAGCCACAGAATATGCTCTGGACGAGTGTGCAGCAGGAGTCTTACCTCCAGGGGGTAGAACCATAATTAAATATATGTAACAACTTTAGTGTTGTCTTGTTATCCTTCAGTGCCAACCTCTTACTTTTCTTTAATGTTCGTTTGTTTGTTTCTTTATTTGGGGGGGAGGGGCAGAGAGAGAGGGAGAGAGCATCCCAAGACTCCACGCTGTCAGCGCAGAGCCCGATGCAGGGCTCGATCCCACAAACTGTGAGATCATAACCTGAGCAGAAATCAAGAATCGGAGGCTTAATAGGCTGAGCCATCCAGACACTGCTAACTTCATACTTTTCTAATCAGAAAAAAAAATTACTTTCACTCTTGGAAAAACGAGAGAATATTTGACATGTTGTGTTTTCGAGAGTTTGGAATGTTCCCGTGTCAAAATGGCCACTTAACAGGGCCCCTGGGGCTCAGTCAGTTAAGAATCCAACTTCGGCTCAGGTCATGATCTCACGGTTCGTGGGTTTAAGCCCCGCGTCGGGCTCTGTGCTGGCAGCTCGGAGCCTGGAGCCTGCTCCGGATTCTGGGTCTCCCTCTCTCTCTGTCCCTCCCTTGCTCATGCGCTCTCTCTCAAAAATGAATAAACGTTAAAAATATTTTTTTTAATGGCCACTTAACTACACATGCCTAGTGGAAGGGTGGAGGTCCAGTGACGGCAGCCAATGAGGTGGGGATTTGCAGCAGCGGAAACTCTCCTTCCCTGCCCGGTGGGGACGCAAAGTCGTGCAGCCGCTTTGGAGGACATTTTGGTGCCTTCTTAACAAAACCCAAAAAACACACCCTTCCCGTACGATCCAGCAATCACGCTCCTGGGTGTCTCCCCGAAGGAGGTGAAATTTCTATCCGCACTAAAATCTCCACGTGGGTGTTTTAGCAGCTGTATTCAACATTATCAAAACTTGGAGGCTTCTGGAACTTCTATACCCTTGCCCCTCAGTGCTCAGCCTGGAAAGCCCTTCACACATTCACCCTCCAAAGTTGATCTCAGACGCTCCCTCGGCCAGGAAGTCTTCCTCTGCACTCCCCCAGTACCTTTTTCATGCTGGTCAGGAATCCCTTCGGCTGCAAGTAACAGAAATTCTGACCAGCAGTGGCTTCAACACATGGGGGTGGGTGGGTATTTTTCCCTCAAGTAGGAAGGTAGAGGGTTGCTGACATTGGTTCAGTGATGCAGTAATGTCAGATCTGGGGTCTCTGAGATTCTCTCCACCTTCCCCTCATGACTACAACATGGCTGCCACTGCTCAGAGCATCAGACACCCACATCACATTCAAGGAAGAGAAGTGAGGGGCAGAGCAGGGTAGAACATTTCTCCTCATTTGCCTTTCTCGAATCCAGGAGGGAAAAAGGCTTTCCCAGGAGTTTGCAACAGGCATCCCTTATACCACACTCTAGAACAAGGGCCCCTTCAGCCCCAGCCTGGACCTACACTTCTGAGATGAAAGGACATGAACAAAATGGGGTCATGTCAACAGGAAAGGCCTTTTTTTTTTTGATCCTCTTTACCCATTTCACCCTCACCCCCACCCCCGGCAGCCCCCAATCTATTCTCTATATCTATGAGCTCAGGGTTTGGGTTTTCAGGTTTCACTACAAACACGGTCCTATGGTACTTTTCTCTGACCCATGTTGCTTAGTGAAATGTCCTCGGGTCCGTCTGTGTTGTTCCAAGGGGCAAGTTTCATTCTTCCTTATGGCTGAGTCATATCCCAGTATCATGTGTATAATCACATACGTATCATCACTCACCCTTCCACGGACACTCGTGGCTTCCTCGCCTCGGCTGCTGTAAACAATGCTGCCGTGAGCGTGAGGGTCCTAATTAGGGTCCCGATCAGGGTCTCCCTCAGACAAACAGCCAGCGGAGGACTTCCTGGGTCACAGGGTCATTCTATGTTCAATTTTTCAAAGGACCTCGGCGCTGTTCTCCAGAGCGGCCGCACCGGGTCGCATTCCCACCTGCACCGGACGAGGGGTCCCCATTCTCCGCGTCCCCGCCGACACTGGCTGTTCTGTTTCTGAAGACGGCCGTCCTGACAGGTGTGCGGTGCTCTCTCCCTGTGGTGTTGACCTGTATTTCCCTCGGGATCGGTGACGCTGAGCATCTGTTCCGGTGCCTGGTGGCCATCTGGACGTGTTCTTTGGAGAAATGTCTGTTCCGAGCCTCCCACTATTTTTTAATCAGATTTTTTTTTTTTTTTTTTTTTTTTTGCTATTGAGTTGTGTTGAGTTCCGCCTGTTTTGGACATCAGCCCCCCCACCAGACAGACGATCTGCAGATCTCTTTCTCCCATCCTGCAGGTTCCCTTTTCCTTCTGTTGATGGCCTCCTTTGCTGTGCCGAAGCTTTTTAATTTGCTGTGGCCCACTTGCTCATCTTTACTTTCCTGCCTTTGCTTCTGGCCTTTAAGACAAGTCGCTGCCGTTTCTTGTACTCCTGAAATGGAGCGCGGCCCGTAACTCAGAAAGTCTGTGAGGCAACATTCATGAGGCTCTGTGTACACATAAAATACCACCACCGCCTTGTGGCTGTTTACATCAACCTAAAACATTTTTTTCTGAAGTGTATGCATTTATTTTTGAGAGCGAGAGCAAGCAGGGCAGGGGCAGAGAGAGGGGGAGTGAGCGAGAATCCCAAGCAGGCTCCACACCATCAGCGCGGAGCCTGATGTGGGGCTCAAACGCATGAACCAGGAGATCATGACCTGAGCCGAAACCTAGCGTTGAACGCTCAACCGACTGAGCCACCCGGGCGCCCCATAGATCAACCTTAACTTCTAAAGCGTGCAGTCCACGCCGCTGTCAGTGGCTCACTCCCAGGTTATAAAGTCCTGCTTTCGAGGGCTGTGTGTTTTCAGCAAAGAAAACCACCCCGCATAACCTTCTAAGGACACAAATGCGCATTTCTAGTGGTAAAATCTGTCGCAGAGCAAGATCACGAGAGACCAAGCCGTTTGGACCGTTAGCAGTTCGCCTTGAAACTTTATCTGTTGTGCTATTCTCCCATATGCTTCTGGCCCACCCCCCGGGCAGGTCTGCAGACGACAATGTATTTAACAACCCAAATATAACGGAAACAGCGGATGTCGTCACGCCCCGCCCCCCAACACCCCCCCCCCCCGGCCCACCGAAGACCAAATACAAAGGGCCAAACCAGCTTTCCTATCCCTCAGATGCCCGCTCTCACCCCCCAAAGGGTCAGCAGAAAGCACATCGGAGGAGGAGTTTTTGTTTAGGTCACGTCAAGGAAGTTTCTGAAAGTTCCTCCCAAACGCAAGGCAGCAGGGAGCTTTACCCTGGAACCCCGAACGTCCACCACTGCTGACGACACAGTCACGGCTGGTCCTCGCACACCTGCTCCGTCCCCCAGCTACCGACTAGAGATCTTCTGTGCGTTTCTGTAATTACCGACCGCGGGAGGCTTCCTCATTCAGTCTTCGCAAGCAAACCAAAAATAGAACTTCTATGAAAATATGTAAATACTGTAATTGAGTTTGGAATATTTCGCATCAACTACAGATGTCTCAAGATAGAATTTTCTTCCTAGCTCATTCACTTTCGTTAGAAACGCTTCAGTTTCCCAAAAAAGGGACACTCGCGTAACGAAAAGCCTATCTTCTTGCCGACAGAAAAAGAATTCCAGAGCACATGCACACCCACCTAGAACTGAAGGAACGGGCCATCCGCGAGACAGGGCTCAACTTTTAGTCTCCACACCTTCCGGCTGGACCTCTGACTTCGTGCCGATTACCTTCCTGTTGCCGACACCAAGCAAGTACCCAGGACGACACTCAAACGGGCTGGCGAGGAAGGAGTGACAACATGTGCGCGTCTACACAAGGGCAGAGGGCAGGGGGGCCAGGGCATAGCAGGGTCAGGGGACACCCAACCGTGGAGGAGCCCCTCCCCCCGCTCCAATACACAAGGGCATGCGGCCTCCGCATCTGTGCACCGAAGCAGCTCCGGGACCAGAGTCGCAGGATGTCCTGTCGTTGACGCAGGGGAACAGGAGCCCGGGGTGCACACACACAGTGCCACCGCACTGTGCCTCCGGGCTGAGGGCTGCGACCAGACGCAGGAACGCTGCCAGGCAGACACCAGTGGTTCCCTGGGCACCACCAGGATCCGGAGTGACGGCACCAACCTCAGTGGCCACCTCCCAGATCCTCCCTTGTTCCGAGGATGCGTGTTCCTGAGCGATTGGGGCCTAAGGATTTGGGCCGCTTACAAGCTGCGCTTAAGATAGAAGAGGGAAGTTTCCCTTCTCTCGGATCAAGAAAGAGTAAGGCGGCCAGCCAGTGGCCGCAGAGGAGACGCCACCTGTGAGGCCTAGAGGGAGGGGACCGGGCCCTGCACACCCTCCCCCTCCGGCGAAGCCAGTGGGCCCCGCGCGGCCAGGGTGAAAGCAGTGACTTGGGCATCAGGCCCGAGGAGGGGCGCAGGGTGGACTAACGCAGATCCTGGAATACCACCGGCTCTCAGAGACCACTAACCCCAAACCTGCTCTCAGCCAAGGACAGGGGCAGTGCGGTCCCCGTGGAGGGCCAGCTCCCGGCTCAGGCCCGAACCCCCCCACCCCTCACCCTGGATACGTAGTAAGTAGAAGAAAAACGATGCCGGGTGTTAGCACGACTCTCCTGAGCATCTCAACCCTCCCAGTAGTTTTCTCAGGGAAAAGGGTGCTTCCGGAGGTTCCGTGCCCACCACAGGGACTCTGCGGGCCGTTCCCAGCTCTGCATCAGCTCCTCGCCCGAGTCGCCTGGCCAGCCAGCAGCCTGACGGCCCGAGGGCTGTGAACACAGGCGCCACCGGACTCGAGGGGGCACGGGGCCAGGGGAAGTCCCAGACACCGGGCCCCTAGTGTGCGGCGGACAGAACTGAACACGGGCTCCCCTGGGATGGGACAAGGAAACTCCTAAGTGGAGACTTCCCACCTAAAATTCAATGAAGCAAACGCAGAGACGTTTAAAAATGACTTTGCTGTTTAGAAAAGGGACTTACAGGCTCCACGGATGTGACTAAGGGCACGGAACGTTGGCAGTTTTGAGAACCAATTTGGCAAAGCTGCCCGTTGGTGCACAGTCTCGGGGGGACCGCGATGCAGGGGCCGAGTGGGAGCCCAGAACCTACCTTCCTGGTCTCTAGATCTGAATGAGGACTCATGTACCTGATCCTCAGTGTAAATTTCTTTCCCTCTCAGTGTCGTTTCTCATGAAGGCCAAAGGGCCAGCTACACGCTTTTCTATACACACGAAGCCTTCTCACAAAACCGCCACTTATGGAGAACACAGACTCCTTGAACATCATTCGCTATGTTAGTGATTTCTTCTTTACGTATGGAAGCGATTCTGTTACCTGCTGCGGAAGAAATCACTCTCGGAAGGGAGGGGGAAAGAGTTAAAGTTAGACACGATGAACTCGGAGGTTGTCACCCGCATACGGATTTTTTCATTCGGGGCATAAATACAGACTTGGTTTTCTAATGAAACACGCGAGCGTTCCTAATGGTTTTGATTCGAACAGAAAGTCGTACTCAGAACACCATGGAGGCAAGGTCACGTCTAGCGGCAGGTGCGCTGGCGTATTTGAGGCTCCAGGTTAGGGAGTTTCTGGGCAACAGACATTGTAATCGTTGGAAGGAAAAGTCCTTTACGAAGACAAACGACTTAGAAAGACAGCTACACGTACCCAGTCTGTACGTGAGCAGTGTTCACACGTGTGCCCTCACCGGGAGACCCCAGCTGCCCACGGGGTCTGCACCGCGGATGCTGGTTTGTGTCAGTGCTCGATATCCTGACCACCCGAAACTCACTGTTTTAGCACTTTCTTTTCTAATCAATCTTGGGCTTTTTTTTTTTTTTTTATTTTGAATGTTTTGTTCTTCTAGTATCTTTAAGATACAAAAATCTCTTGATCTTCAACCATTATCTAGAAATGACACAAGGGGACCCACACAGCCCACGTACCTCCAGCAGGGCTCGGCTCATGCAAATGCCCTTTCCTGAAGGGCCATCCGCTCTAGCGTCTTCGTTTACTGTATTCAGACCCAGGAGAAAGCTACTCTGAACAGTGAATGTTCTGGGACGCCTGGGGGGCTCAGTTGGCTAGGCGTCCAACTTTGACCCAGGTCAGGTCACGATCTCACAGCTCGTGGGTTCGAGCCCCGTGTCGGGCTCTGTGCCGACAGCTCGGAGCCCGGAGCCTCCTTCGGTTCTGTGTCTCCCCCTCTCTCTGCCCCTCCCCTGCTCACACTCTCTCTAAAAGATAGATAAACATTAAACAAATTTTTTTTAAGTAAATGTCCCCCACCACATCTTTATGTACCTACAACGGTTCTGTTCACTCAGATCCACGGGTCCTTGGACACACACTTCAGGTTCTAACTCAAAAGTATCTAAGTACAAATACTGAGTGACTGTTCAGTGACAAGTGAGAAGTACTGAGCATCAGGACTTTCGGTGTTACTCTCGTGATCCCTTTCTCATCCCTTAAGTTCTGAGGAGACGTACAGGGACAAATTCATGTAGGAAAAACAAAACTGGGACCACAGGAGCAGGTCTGCCTTCAGGAAACAAGACTACAGAGCGCCGACATAAAGGAGCCTCTAGAGAGTTCACACGGCTCACTTCAGGCAATGCCATTTTCATGCCGCCAGTGACAGAGGTGACAGGATTCCAAGGTGGCCACCGACAGAATGACAGCCACTCTGCGGCACTTGTCAACGGTGCTCCGTAGAGCACTTCACGATGGCACCGGAAGGAGACACAGGTCCTCGGACACACGCGTGTGGCTGTGCAAATTTAATTGGTTGTCACGTTACTTGATGTACTTTTGAGCGGGATTTGTGATTGATACATGAAGGGAAGCAAAAGTCTGAGACAGGACAGGGAGAGGGACACCAGCGGACCGTCTGGGGACGGTGGACGCTGACGGAGGGAAAACCCGGGTCTGGCGAAACAAGAAAGCCAAGGATAGCCCGTACCTCTGATGAACACATTCAAACTGTAAAATGGCACTCAAAAACCAGTGTTTCATGAAGTCAGGTAAAAAGTGCCGCTGCTTAACGAAGGTTTCGAGAAGCTGGCACACTGAGTAAATGGACACCGCAGACCAGACTTCACGGTGTCTAGAATTCAGGGCTTGCTCAGGCCCTGCTCCCTGCAAACCACACGGGGAGACCGGACTGCGTGCGTGAGCGTCCAGGCCGCAGAACAAAACGGAGTGAAATCAAACTTTCGTCACTCTTGACTGGGAGACGCCAACAGGGCTGAGAGGAGAGGGGACACGCAACAGCCATTCGGAACAAAAAGTACGCACGACCTCATCTGTGTCTACGTTACTCAGTGTGTTCGACTTAGGGACTCTGGAGGGAACGGTGACGTGCCGTGTAAACTTTACGTGGTGAAGTCCTGGGCGTTTTGCACGGCTTTCCACATGCAGCAGAACTTACTTCCGAGCCGACAGCCTATTTCACAGTATCATCTGAGCGTCACACACAAGCAACATGTATATACTGCGAGTTTATTTCAATCACACAAACGAAGTTAGCGTGTAGGAAATTTAAATGAAACAGTACGGTAAAAATGGCAGAGAACCGAAAAGGCTAAAGAGGAAGCACACCTAAAGCACGAGAATCCAACATTCGTTAGTGTTTCGTCCTCGGTTCCGACGGACGCTCGACGCTGGCAAAGTGTGGACGAACCGCGACCGGGACAGCCGTTCCGGAGAGACCTCGGCACCGGCGGGAGGTGTGTACATTCAGTTGGTTTGCGATGGACCGTCGGCCGTTGACACAGCGCCCAGGACGGATTGGTCACGGGTCAGATCACAGTGTTGAGGAAAGAAGTGCCTTCCTGTAACTAGAAAGGACCCCTGAACTGCACTCAGCTTCAGACAGCCCGTGGACTAGAGCACAAAAACCATCGTCTGACGGGGTTCCGAGGAACATCGCTCTGAGAACTTCCCGCGTGAGTTACTGAAATCTCTAACGATGACAAAACTGTCACGTAGGACAGCGGATGTGTGCAGTGATTTCATCAAACGTCTTGTAAAGAACACATTCAGCGATCCGGGATAATGCAAAATGATGGAAAATGGCGTGATTCAACACTGGTTGTCTGTCATTTTACACAGACATCCTGCTAATGTTAGACCAAAAGGCACGAGACAGTTAGTGCGTAAACCGGTTCCTTTTTGAGATCTAGCGTTTTACTGCAGTCTTTTATCTCACTTTGGACCACGTGCACCCAGCATCCTATCCTACTAGAGACCAACAACCAACAAAATCAAGTGATTTCTCACCAGATTTATAGGGGACACAAGCGTTTATACCATCGAAGTGTCTGCATAACCGAAAGTACAGTAATAAAGATGAAAATGCCTCCTAGTTCTTCTAGAAAACAGTACTTCAGAAGCCTGCCGCATCTTGAATGCCTTTACTACTGCCTGACCACGAAGAGGGACAGAAAACACAACCACAGACCTGAGTGAGGACAGCTCACCCATCACAGATTAATGTCAGACCGCAGTTTCTACACAAACGGGAACTACCATAAGCAGGAAAAACCTCCCTCGTTCACACCGTTTGGAAGGGTAATGGCAAATCCGCAGCCTTTAGAAAACTATGCTATCGACAAGCTCCGTCTTCCCAAATGAGATTACGAAATCTAGAAAGCAGATGAAAATGGATTATTTCTTCAAAACTTCAGTGAAACTTCAGATAATCAAAGATTTCAAAGCAAGTATGGCACGTAACTGAAGCATACATCAAGACGGAGAGCCTGGAGAGTTTCTGATTTCCTAAATTTTCAAAAAAAAAAAAAAATCTACCATTGCAACATATAGAAGGTCTCCCCTATTTTAATCTTCATGAGTTTCCAGGAGAAGGGTGTGGATTACGAACGCACGCACACACACCCGAGTCGGGGTCAGCAGAGGACCTAATCCCGTCCTCCTACCCCAGGTCTCACTCTGTCACCAGAGAACTAGTCAGAGCCCCTCGCCGGTCCCCGCTGCCGCGTGACTGACGCCTGTGACCTCAGTCGCCGCTGACACTGCCACGTCTTATGTTTCCACACAACACAATTCAAGAGCAGCTTTCCTGGTCAGAACATGCACCTGAACACCTGTCTGACTGCAGGGCACCCAGGTCACAGTGACTGCCAGATTCAGGGATCGAGTGTTCGAGTCCCACAGTATGATGTGACTCATGTGAAGCTCAGAATCACGTTTCAGACCATTGAAATTACTGAAGCTAAAACACGAACAGCTGAAGACAGGATGTAAAAGATTAAGTACTTGGTTCTGCTAACATATTTACCAATTAAAGTCACAAAATATTCCTCATTATTATTCATGCAGGTAATTGAGAAAAAAAGACAATGCAGAAATCAACTTTAAATGAAAACTTATTCCTTCCCTTCCTCCCACCCCCTACACTCTACAAAATGTTTTCCCTGGGACCAGGCCTTGAAAAGGCCACTACATATTAGTGTGACATGCATTACTGTTTGCAATTAAAAAAGCTAATTTTGTGGTGGTTGTAATTACATTATAAAAATGTCCACATGCATAAATCTAAAAAAGGTTGAAAACCTACAGTAAATCTACAATATATTGTTTTACATTTGACCACTGGTGTGTGTTATGTAGGAGTCATAGATTTGGTAAAGCATTTTAACAATTTAGGAAGGCATCTAAATCTTTAAATTCTGGATGAATTTTATGTTGTAATCTACAAAATTGCATGAAGGCTAACTCGAGAGACTTCCTATCGTTCTAAAATTCCTCAAGCCAGACAAGTCATTTTCAGGACACTTTCTTATAAATATCGCCCTTTGAAAGCACATACAATTCCATCTGTTCCACGTTTTAGGATCTTAACCTCCACAGGGCTGACCTCAATTACGGAACATCACACGTGATAGGAAGACAAACCTGAGAGAAACATTTACAATACAATAGCGTAACTTGCTAAATTCTCCATCAGCACTCTCTGAAAACAAACTTCTTAAGCCTTTCTCCTCTTTATTTTAGCAGTGGGTTGTGGAAAACGTGCGATTTTGTCTTGACATGAAAATATTTCAATGCACGGCGATTCTGCCTGATGGGCTTAGGATTTTCTGCATAACCGTTAAATGGAAACTCTTATCCGACCCTTCCATCCTGTTGAAAAGGTCAGAAGAAAGCAGCAAACTGGAGGGAAATCGCTGATCGCCAGATCCGAAGGCTCACAAGTGCGCCGGCCCTCCTCCTTCCGACCATCTGTATCCACTTTCTTCTCGCGGCTCACAAAACGTAGGGGCTTGTTGTTAACAGCTGTTGTTTGCAGGGGTCTTTTTTCTTCCTCCAGCTACGGTCCTGTTTCTCCTGGGCTTGCTTCTCTACGCAGAATTGGACTTGCTCAGTTCTTGCCTGATCGCTGGGTACGAGAAGGAAACGCATTGCGAGTGAATTTGATGTGGAGGGAAAGATTCATTCCTAAGAACCCTCAGCGACTGTGTTCAAGCGCCCAGCAAAAAAAGATGGACTGACCTTGCACAGACCTTTGTTTTCTTAATACAAAGATGGTACTAATTCTTATGTGTGTACACACACACACACACGCACACTCATTCACTCGCTCTCTCCCTCTTGCTTACAACACAGAAGAGTGGATGCCGCGGGCTCAGAACAAGAGGGCAGCGGGTGGGACTGGAGGACAGGCAGGGACGGGCCAGCGCCCCTGGACTCCACACCTGAGATGTCAGGACTTCTGTACCTGGGTTTTTACGGCTTCCACTGTCAGGAGCGGGCTCTTCCCGCACCCCGAGCCACGCGAAGGGCAGGATACTATGCGAAAGTAATGGGTTTATGCCCCCCAGCAATAAACTGGTTATTTCTTTATGTGCAGATCTTTAAAGACAGGTATCGTCAAACGGTACAGGGGCAGCAAATCTGCTGACATACTCACCATCAATGAGCTCTTCTTTTAGCTTTGTTAATTCTTTTCTCATTTCATCTAAAATGTCCTAAAATATTAGAGAAAAACAGGAATGCAGAAAAAAATTACTCCTCCAGATACTCTTGCTTGCATAAAATTCTGAGAATATATGAAGTTTGATGTACGGTTTTGCTGCCAGACCACTTATGTCTTAGGGTAGCCTCGGCAAATCATGTTTTAACAGTCTTCTCTGATTCCAGCCTAGTGAAACATGAGACACCAGAATGCTTTCTAAAACTAAAAATAATTCTGCTGTCCAGAGAAAGGCAGGATTCAGATGATTTCTAGAAAAGACAACAGGTCTGCTTTGAACCTCGTCTTCCGGGAGCGGTCGGAGAGTTGGTGCAGAACGAAATTTCAAGGAACAGGAAAACTACACCAGACGAGCAGATCCTGGCCGAGCGGTGATCCGGTCTGAAGCACAGGATTCCCCGGGGACCCCGCCACAGCTGCCAACTGTGTTTCGAGGACTCCGGGACTCCCCTGGCGGGCCCTCAGGGCTGCCCTACCGGGTGGACACGGAGGCTGGAGGGGGCCCTGCTGGACCCGCAGGTCCGAAATGGCAGGTACCAGCCGCAAGCAGCCACCGAGCACCGGAGACGTGGCCAGGCTGGGCTGAGACGCATCGCCCGTGTAAAACGCACCAGAGTTCAAAGATTCGGCGCGAAGAAATAATGTGTAATGACGTGTAATAGCTCTTCGGTAATTTTTAAACATTGATTACATACGGAAATATTATTTAGTTCTACTAGGTTAAATAAGATATATTAAAATGAATTTCGCCACTTCACTGACTTCACACGGCTGCCAGAGATTCTCCGGCACTCACGTGACCCGTCACACTACGACGTAACAGTGTCGACCTGGATGCTCCTTCCTCCAGGAAAACCATTCCATCCTCGAATATTTTGCAAAATCTCGATTTCCAAGTTGATTTTGGAATAATAGACACCCCCACCCCCTTAAAAAATGACCAAGAACGGGGTCATGTGACAACTAAAAGGGTTTTTGACAAGGCGATGCAATCTGAAAAGTAACAGCTACCCTCGGGGTGGACTAGTTCCCAGCGTGCGACCTTCTTTAACGTTGCACACTTCAGGTTCAGATTCAGCTGCTCTGTTTAAGGTTCATTTTCTTAAAAGGTTTTTCGGGTTTAAAATAAGGTTGAAACTATCAGTAACTCCCCCACTTTACAATAAGGAACAAGCACAGCAGTTACCGGAACAGCCTCACTGTGTCCTTATTCCAATTACTAGGAAAATCAGCGCTAAAATCAAACCTTTCCTCTCTTCTCCTCCCCTACAGACAGCCAAGAGTGTACCACGTTCTCAAGCGTGTGCAAGTACTCTACTTTAAAGTGTTTTCAAGAAAAGAAAGTCACGTTAGATATACGGGAAAATAGGGGCTTGATCATCAATGACCTCAAGCTTCCTTTTCAAACTACCTAACTCAATTTAACTTTTCAAACAGCTTTGCAGTTTATAAAAATTAGGTTTATCCGAAACATTGTTAGTATTTCTCTCCTTAGTTCATATTTGACTTTAATTCCGAACTCCTACCACTGCAACATCATCCGTCCCTTTTTGAGCCACGAACATCTGCTAGCATTTAAAAAAAGGAGTGACGCCATGGGGAGAACAGGCTTTGAGGAAAGGTCTGGGTTCTGATCCCGACTTGAACTACGGACGGGGCCGCGGGGCTGAGCGGCGTAACTTCTCAGAACCTCCGAAGCACACAGTTGGAGTATACACAGTTGGAGGCTGTTGGACGGGCCTCCACGAGGACCCCTAGACGGTGCCGCACCGTGAGCCCGGCCAGTGCCCGGCCTGCGCGTCCGCCAGGGGGTCGGTACGAGGCCACCACGGGGCCCGGTGTGGTCACCGCTGTCAGAGGCCACCGGGTGTGCGGGGTGGGAAGGCCAAGGGGACGCTCTCGCTGCGGCTCCTCTGGGCTCAGGTGCTCCGGCTGGCCTTCCCCTTCGAATCTTTTTAACACTACCAATTTTTTAAAAACGTATTCCACCTCCTCTAGGAATAAAATCTTGGAAAGTCCACCATCTCCTCACCCGTCACTCCTTCTCCTTTCCTGCTTCTGAGCACGTCCTCGTACAATGTGTGTCCATGTACGACACGCATCCACGTACGACGCGCGTCCGTGTACGACGCACGTTCGGGTACAACGTACGTCTGTGTACGACGTATCCAAAATACGGACATTTTCTTCTTTTTCATAAAGGTGGGATAACTGTTGGCACGGGTTGGTCACTGTTTTGCCAGCACGGGTGAGGGCTCACGATCCAGTATTAAATGCTCTCAACTGTGACTCCTTCATGGCCGCTGGGTGTTCCCCCACTGTCCATCTGTATACTTCTACAGTATTTTCTTAGCATAAATTCCTGGGAGTGAAATTTCTGGGTTCAAAGGTAAGATATTTATCTTGTTTTCCCAAAGTGCTTTCTAGAAAACAGAGGTACCAGAGAGTGCCCGTCTCCCTCACATTCTGGACAAGGCCAGGTCTGTTGGGTCCATTTTTGCCAGTGTCCGGTGACAAGTGCAAGCCTATTTCCCTTCACAATTATACGCCACGCACTCACGTTTAAAGTTTATATTGCGCCACTGCTGGAACTTTACATTAATGCCCTGAACCAAAAAAATTAAGGTTTGAAGACAATAATACACTACTAATGCTATTTCATTTGTATAAAAATATGTAAACTCTACATTCTTTTTTTAAACTTTCCTTTACTTGAGAAAGGGAGAGAGAGAGGGAGGGAGAGAGAGAGGGAGGGAGAGAGAGAGAGAGAGAGAGAGAGACACGGAGGGAGGGGAGGGTGGAAGGGAGGGAGAGAGAGAGAGAGGGAGAGGGGGAGAGAGAGAGGGAGAGAGAGAGAGAGACAGAGGGAGGGAGGGAGAGAGAGGGACAGAGAGAGAGAGATGGAGGGGGGAGAGGGAGGGAGGGAGAGAGAGAGACGGAGGGAGGGAGAGGGAGGGAGGGAGAGAGACGGAGGGAGGGAGGGAGGGAGGGAGAGGGAGAGAGAGGGAGGGGAGGGAGAGAGAGGGAGGGGAGGGAGGGAGGGGGAGGGAGAGGAGGGAGGGAGAGAGAGAGAGAGAGAGAGACAGAGGGAGGGAGTGAGGGAGAGGGACAGAGAGAGAGAGATGGAGGGAGGGGGGGAGAGGGACAGAGAGAGAGAGATGGAGGGAGGGGGGAGGGAGGGAGGGGGACGGAGGGGGAGGGAGAGGGAGGGAGAGAGAGGGAGAGAGAGGGAGAGAGAGGGAGAGAATGAATCCCAAACAGGCTCAGTGTGGTCAGCGTGGAGCCAGACACAGGACTTGAACTCACGAACTGTGAGATCACGGCCTGAACCGAGATCAAGAGTCAGACTCTCAACCGACTGAGCCACCCAGGCGCCCCTCAACTCTACATTCTCTTCAAGTGCGTTCACGCTCTGTCGAACACATGCACACGAGACAGTTCTAGAAAGAAACCAGTGCACCAGAGGCAGCTGCCAATGAGCGTGCCTACCTGCTTCAGCCTGTCGTAGTCTAGCCCCTCTGTCTGGACGCCGTTGGCACTGGGCTGCGACGAAGGTGCAGATTTTGGTCTGTACAAACAGAATTTCCAGGACAGGTAAACGACACTTAGGATGTTTAAGAAGTTCACAAAAAACTGCAAATTTACCAACCCAACACCAGATTTAAGTCCTTTTCTTAAAACACACTGTGTTAACAAGTTAATTGTCAAAGTTGCAGGACCGACTGGAACATAAAGCAGAAAGTATTTCTCGCGGGGCTCAGCGTTTCCAGCCGTAAGTGGTCTCAGTAAAGAGACCAGGCAACGCGATGGGACCGCGGCGCTTCTTCCGGCAGGAGCGCAGGAGCGCGTGCTCCGGGCAGGGGCTGGAGCGAGGCCACGTGCGACACAGTCTCGTTCTTCTAAAACCGTGAGGTGCCCACTAAACGTCTGGCGAACTGACCCTTAATGTGAATCGGTTTGCAAATCCTGTGCCTTGGTTTGGGGCCAAAAAACACTTTCCTGATGAAGTTTTTACGGAGATGTCATCTGAACAGCGTGTTTCCAGCTAACTACTTCCACAAACTTATTTTGTTTGTTCGTTCGTTTGTTTTAAAAGGAAATGCCACACAGAAGCAGACTGCCAACTAGGACTACACTTTTGGAACATGAGGCTCTACTAAAACTTCTACGTGAAGAAGTAAGTCTTAGAAATCGGGTATTTTAAACAACAGTTTCAGTATCAAATAAACCAGTCCCGTCTCCTCTCCAACTCTGGCAACCAGAGAGAAGCCCAGGGGAAAACCTGGAGTTTTACTGGGTGTTCACCCAGGTGCTGGTTAGCCTGGTAAAGTGGCCACGCTCTGAGGGCCACACATCGATGCAGATGCAGACCAGTAGTCAAGTCACATATCATCAAGTTCGCGGAGGACCAACGTCACAAATCTGCACCAGGACTCGGTACCCGTCACTTTGCGAAGCCTCTTACAAGGCTTATCATCCTCTAAACCCATAGACGCTGGTCGTGAAGATGAACTATTGAGTTACTTTGCTTTCATATCAAACATACGACTGCTTAAAAGGCTGGGAGGGAGCAAGTCGACCGATTTGGTATCATTAGGCAGCCGCCGCTCTGCCCTTAGGAACAAGGGAAGTAATACCTTTCAGAGAACTCCCCTCAGTAAGCACTGAGCTGGGCCGGGGAGAAGATTTACAGGACACAGCTCCTTTCCCCTGGGAGGGGACGGACCCCTTTACACTCGCCGAGGGGACTGTTGAACCCCCTAGTCACCGAGGGCGTGCAGATCCGCGGCAGGAAAGGCAGGGGTTCCCTGCAGAGCCCGAACTAGTGAAAACCCTTAATGGTCGACAGACACACTGTGTGCATTTCCCTTCCCCACGCTGTCTGCTCCTGCTCGTCGAGTTACACTGTTAATTCCTCTGCTTCTCTTTTACTCTTTACATTAAGGTGGTACAACCAGCAAATTCTTTCCTCCTAAGTTCTATAATGAATATCCCCTGACGTTCATATGAGGGCCTACAGCCTGCTAATTAACTGGGCGGTATGTTATGACTATATCCGTATTTATTAAATAATACAAAACATTATACAATAAACGATTGAGGAAACATGCAATTAAGAAATTTTCATTCATGCTAACATGCAACCCACCACCACCACCACCACCACCATCACCACCCCCAGCCCCATCACCATGATAATTAACTAAAGGGGGGAACTTTTCATACTGAAGGAAAGAAGTAATCACCACTTTTTAAAAAAAAAAAGGTTTATCAACCTTCTATGGGGGGGGAGGGCTCTACGTGGGAAAGCAGCAAGATAATGGAGAAGAGTAACAACAGAAAATCTCATTAAATGCTATTTTTCTCTCTTACGTACTAGCAAATTTTCTAAGTCTTTTGGTTACAACGATTAAACCACCTCAAAAAAAGAAAAAGGCAGGAAAAATGATGTCACACTTGTGATATAAACATTTTATGCAGGTTTAACTGGCTGACAAACTTGAAATCTTTTCAGCATCAACAGCATGAAAATAATTTTAGCTAGTATCAATTTGGCCAAATACAATCTGATTGCAGAACTTCGAAATCACTGCCAGGGACACCCCTCTGTATACTATTTAAGTCACGTTCCCAGTAGGCTTGATGTGAATTTTTAAAAACAGGTGCATATAATAACATGGGCAGGTCTCGGTTATTTCTAACCCATGGATTTTCACTGAAAATTGATAACAAAACGAGGTTTCCCAGAGGTTTTTGTGTTACCTCTGGATACCTGCCTATAAAATAAGTACTATAATATTTAAGTCCCTATTCTGCCAAATTAGTTCTAAATATTGTGTAAGCACTTGAGGATTTTTAAAAATTGTCAACTTTTTAATTAAAAAATACGAAAATGCGCGGTTCTTCTCTTAACTTTAGTAATGAAAAAAAATTGTATAACAGGACTTATCCTAGAGAACAATCTGCTTGGGATGTTAGATGTCAGATTGTTAAAGACACTCAAGTACGTAGGAGACAGAGATTTTCCTCAAAGAGTAAATTTTTCACAATTGCGGCTGTAATAAAGTCCTGTGCTCCACTGACAAATGGTAAGAAATCTTCTGCTCCACCTTTTAAAGGCTTTGTCTCCTACTTCTATGGAGAGCAGCCTTTCGAAGCAAATGCACGAGCTACCAAGAGCCTGGAGAAAACACAGGGACCGAGACCCCTATCGTGGCCCTGCGGACGTGTGCCCCGCTGCTGTTTATCCCCAGCCAACTACCGAGTGATGGTAGGGGGGTGAATACTATTAACTTTGCTAATTATAATCTCTTAGAGTTTTTAAAAAACTCTAAATAAAGCTAAGTGTGAAAGGTCTGACCTTCCCAAGTGTCCCCCTCGTGGTGATTACCAGTCCAGGTAGAAAAAGCTCAGCCCTGCCCTGAACGTGTCAGTTAAAAGTCTCAAATCACAAAGTCACATCAGGGTGATACCTGTGTAATGAATCATAGGACCTGTTGTCAAAAACAATCTGATTTTTCCTTGGAGAATCCCGTCTATGAAGGGGAAAAACCATTTAAAGGGAAATACAATAGAAAACTTTTAAAAAGTAATTCTCACGAGGTTACCGTTCTATAGGTTTGCAGTCACAGCAAAAACAATTAAAGGAGTCCATTACCCTTAAAACAATCATTTTTTTCCAGTCCAGAAGACGGGATCTGGACACAAACTCTATCTACGGTCACGTGAGGTCACCCCCTCTACTTGACGATGACTGAGGACAGAAAGGGGACAGACGCGCGCTGACCCTCCGTACAGACAGACAGCACACACGCAGACACAGTAAAAGCTGCCCACGCCGAGTGTCGCAAGTACCAAGACCCAATAAAAACCACCGCCGCTTTAAGTATACACAAATCAACTCTTCTGAAAGAGCACGTAAACAACTTTTCTTCTACCTTGAATGTAAGATCTGTGAGCTCTTACTGAAAACCACAGGAAGAACTCACAAAGGTTCCAACGGTACATTCCAGCCACGGTCTGAAGTATTCGAACACTCTTGCTTTCACTCTACTATCCGAGGTCTTCACTCAGCGACTACAGCACAGTGCAGTATCTGGCGTGTGTCGTAAGGTATTAACCCACCTTACCACTGACGTAACTTCGACAGGGATATTCGTGACAGAAAGAGGTACTCTCACTGCCCTGCAAGGGTGAGGTGCACCTAAATAAAAACGTGAAGTGGCCAATACACTGGCTCTCAGAAGGAACAGGGGAGGAAACGGGCAGAAAAGCAATACAGTTCTGAGTCTCTCAGACATACTTCTAAAACCCTCTTAGGGCTTAAAACTGCTTGTGGTGACATTTTAAGGCAGGAATCACTGGCTGGATCAAATCCATCAAAAGGTGTATGAATGGTCAGGAAACAACAGACAGTTTCACAATTTCCATTTCAGGAAAGGAGAAGCAAGCCATCCGCCAGAGAAGAACACGATTACGACACACTCCTGAGTAACAGGATCCAGTGTTTGGTGCCTCAACAGAAAACTCCTTTTCTTAACGTGATTTTCAGAACACTTCCTTAACTTCCTTTAGAAATTTGAAAACTCTCTCAAAGAATTCTTTTTAAACTTGTTTTAATGTTTATTTATTTTTGGGAGAGAGAGAACGAGCTGGGGAAGGGCAGAGAGTCTGACTGGGGGCTCGAACTCACAAACTGTGAGATCATGACCTAAGCTGAAGTCGGACGCTTAACCGACCGAGTCCCCCAGGCGCCCCTCAAAGAGTATTTTTTAAATGAACCCAAACACATCGAGGAACCTCCTGTGTTTGGAGAACCTCTCCCAGGTCCCTCCCGAGATACCCCTTCTGGCGTGGACTTGGGATTAGCTTCAGGCAAGCGCAGCAGGGAACCCTTGTCACTAAGGTGGGGACGAGGGCTAGACGCGGAGAGAAGGAATTCTAGCCCGCCGCACTTCAACCTTCAACAGACACACAGGACACCACCGTTCTGGGCTCTGGGACGCACTGGATAAACTGAGCTTCAAGACGTGCTCGTGAAGAAAAGCCATGCAAACTCCCAGGGACGCGCTGGAAGGCCCTATCAGTCAGGTTATCTGATAAACACCAATCTTTCCACTCTACTGAAAGCACGGCCACAAAAGCAATTCCTGCATTTTTTCCGAAAGTCAGATACACTCATCTTTCAGTCACAGAGAAACCAGAAGATTCTATACATTGAAAAAGGCTCCGTTTCTTTGCGGAACTCACATAATTGTGCCACTGCCCCGTCTCTGCCGGCACAGAGAGCCCAGAGAAACACACCCAAATTTACGATCAGGCTGATATGGGGCAGATCGGGGGGGGGGGGGGGGGGGGGGGGGGGGGGGGGGGCGGAGGGGTGTCTATCCTCGTATTTTTCCCTTTTTAGGTTTCTATCATTAGAGGCAAGTCTGCTTTTTTAAGAGGCAAAAATAAGGCAAATAAGGCCAGAAAGAAAAGGCAAAAAACTGTTTGGTCCCGAGACACATATTTTTTTCTGGAAAAAAAAAACCCCAAAAAACAAAAACCAAAAACCAAAAACAGAAGTCCTTTAAACTGTCTCAGAAATCAAGGGAAAGTCTCATCTATGTTCAAGACCTGTGATACGAATTAGTTATGACAACAAAACACGCCCAGCTAAGAAATGCTGTTTGCTAAGACCACGCCTCGTGGCCCGGGATAAACAAGGTTAACCAGTCTTGTTTCTGGGCACTTTTTCTAAGTTGACTATAATTAAAGTTTCAACTGAGAGAGAAATCAATCTTTTTACTTCACAAATTCAGAACTTCAGGTTTTATTTTGCTCTTTCTTAAACACTAAATGGAATTTCTCTCCGGCTGCTTTTCAGTTTAAAACATAAAAGTTTCTTTCAAAAATTACATTTACAAAATGAAGGATGTCACTGAGACTAATGGGGAAATGTGACCATGTCACATCACATCATGGCTCAATGTTAACTTTCTTGCAAGCGAGAACGGTACTAGGGTTCCGCAGGAGGACAGCCTGCTCCTCAGGGAAAATGCAGAAGGATGAAGGGTTCAGGATGAAGCAAATTTGCAAACTGCTTTCCAGAACTCCAGAGAAACAAGCGTGGATGTGTAAATAGGAGCTCAAAGCCAATGTGGCAAAACTAGGAACTGGGGAGTCTGGACGATGGGCATACGGGTGTTTGCTCTTCTCTCGACTTCTCTGTAGTTTTGAATTCTTCAAAATAAAACCGTTCGGAAGGACCAAAGCGATCTCAGAATTTCAGACAACTGGCTAACAATAAGCATACGGTGGGGTCCAGACAATCACTAGGAAGAACAGAACGTGCTCAGTGGTTTCCAAGAGCAGTAGGATTACAGGTTTTATTTGCTCCTTTGCACACTCAAATCCACCATTTGATTTTTCCTACAACGGAAATGTAGCCGCTAACCACGTGTAAATGTGAACCTTAGAGAACACAGGTACCTGGAGATGACAGGTGACTTGCTGCCATTCACTGTATTCGCTCTTTCCCAAGGTTTTCTTGCTGGTTCTTAAAAATATGGAACATAAGTTATTAAATACCTTATGTGCTCCCAGAGTTACTGTGAAACAAATAACAAAATCCTAGACGCCACTATACGTGTTTAGGCAGTGATACAGATAAACAAAAAACTTTTCATTTCAATTCTGAGCTTTAATTAAAATCTGTAAGGATTCTGGGCGCCCGGGGGGCTCAGTCTGCTGAGCCTCTGACTTCAGCTCAGGTCATGATCTCATGGTCCGTGAGTTCAAGCCTCACGTGGGCTCTGGGCTGACAGCTCCGAGCCTGGAGCCTGGCTTCGGATCCTGTGTCTCCCTCTCTCTCTGCCCCCCCCCACCCACCCCCACCCCCCCGCCGCTTGTGCTCTGTCTCTCTCTCGCTCTCAAAAGCAAACATTAAAAAAATTTTTTAAAAAGTAAAATCTATAAGGATTCTAATTTGTATAACCTCAGACCTTAAAACAGGAAGGAATGAATAAGCAAGTGTGACCAGCCCCCCTAGGAAAACCGCAGACTGTGAAATGTAAAACACTGTATGTCTGCACGCCAGGGGCTAAAAGTCTAAGGAGCAGGGCTCCCTATCGGATGAGGAGTTCTTGGCTTGGCGGTCTATAGATACGCCTCAGAGAACATGCAAATGAACTATGAACACGTTTGTATAAAAATACAGTCGGCCACCCCTTCTCATTGGGGGTGGGAGGATTCACAGCTCTGGGACCCTAACTTACAGTGGAGCTCTGAAGAATCTGTGCTCTTGGTAACAACATACATATAAATTTTGGCTTATGGAAGAAAGATAAAGTTATTACAGTAAGTGGTTCACAAAACAGAGGATTTTTAAGGAAGGCAATGTCAAAGTGATCTGAGTCCTATCTAGAGGAAAAACAATTCACAGAGTCACAGTCTTAACTACAAGATAGCTACCAAAGTACCGAATAGTCACCATCCAATAATGAGAATATGAGACTATTGTTGGGTTTTTTGGAGAATGGGTTACAATCACAAAAATGGAAATTTTTTTGGATTTCTAAATAGTGCAATTCTAGAGGTCGCTGGTAGTCTCCAAATCAAAACGAGTAGGAATGAACACGGACATTTCTCTGCAGTGATTACTTATGGGTCATTCAAGATAGTAATTCATTGAAATCATCAAATTTATTCATGTTGCTTTATTCCAAATTAGATAAAAAAGCTGAAGAGACAGTCCAGCTCTTTGTCTTTTGGTCAAACACAAGGAAATGACACGTAAAACATGAGAGCCTCACATCCTAGGCACGGACACCGCGCTCGTGCAGTGCCCGCAGTGACAGGTGGTTTATTTGTATTCTGCAAGAAATACTCTCCACCCAAGATTTCTCCACGTCAGAAACTGCACTGAATTCAACAACGCTTTTCAAAGACTTTAACGAGATTTTCCTTTTACCTTACAAATTAGAAGCTTTACTTCCTTATCAGTACCACCCAAATGCATGGTTAAAATGACAATGCTCTCTAGTGGAGAACGTTTTGAGATGGATGCTAGTACTAATAACTACAGGCTCACTTAATCTTTTTTTTTTTCAATAATGTTTTTTAAGGTTTATTTTTGAGAGAGAAAGAGACAGAAAGAGAGAAACGGAGCATGAGCAGAGGAGGGGTAGAGAGAGAGGGAGACATAGAACCGGAAGCAGGTTCCAGGCTCTGAGCTGTGAGCACAGAGTCCGACGCGGGGCTTGAACCCACGAACAGTGAGATCGTGACCTGAGCCGAGGTCGGCTGCTTAACCAGCTGAGCCATCCAGGCGCCCCTCACTTAATCTTTACCTTTAAGAATGAATGATTAAAGATACTTCCCTTTCACCTATGTATATTTCCTTGCTTTAGCAAGTAACGTCAAATCGTTAACAGTAGTACACACGGAATGTGTTAAAAATTATGATTTTCAAAGAAAGAATCACCAGAAAAAATCTTCAGGTTTTAACGGATCTCCCAATATCACAGAAGCAGAGGAAAAACAAGTCATTGCTTCTGAGCGTGAACGAAACACTTTTAACATTTTCGTGGCCAAGCAGGTACTTGGTCCAAACGTGGGTAAAGGGGAATTTTTTTTTTTAAACAAAATTTTTTTTTTTAACGTTTATTTATTTTTGAGACAGAGAGAGACAGAGCATGAACAGGGGAGGGTCAGAGAGAGGGAGACACAGAATCTGAGACAGGCTCCAGGCTCTGAGCTGTCAGCACAGAGCCCGACGCGGGGCTTGAACTCACTGACCGTGAGATCATGACCTGAGCCGAAGTTGGCCACTTAACCTACTGAGCCACCCAGGCGCCCCAAGGGGAATTTTTAATTGAGGGGCGTTAGTATTTTGAGAAGGTTCTCAAAGGTTGAAATAGATCTCCTAAACTTACCGGGTGTACTTGTCGACGGGGCCTTAGAAGTGACGGGCTCGGAATCTTCCTAAACATACAGAAACTCGTATTAACCACACCACATCTGCTAGAATAACCCGGGCACAGACTCAGTGCCGCACTCTCCTCCGCCTCCAGTCCTTCTGGTGCGCTGCCCGCCGTGTCTTTTGTCAGCCTCCTGCCCCTTCCGTTCCAGCACAGACTGTCCTCCTCCGCCCCAACTCCCCTCCCCGGGTCCTGTCCTCGAGCACCCTCCCTGAGCGGCACCAGCCACCGAGACGGAGCCAGATGTCACAGACGGGTCGGGGTAATGGCACGGAATACCAAACTCGGGGGGGCGGCGGGGGAGAACACCTGTACTGCTCAGACACCGGGGCCCCAGGCAGATAAAGCCTGGCTGACATGGGGAGGGAGGAGGGGGCACAGCCCAGAACCATGGGGGAAACAGTTCAAAACCAGGGTTCAGTCTAATTCCTTCGTTTTCAACAGCAGGTAACTGAGACCCTAAGAGATTTTAAAGCTCAAGTGAAAGATCATTCTCTCACCTAAGGTACAGCACTTACTCTACAGGTTAGAATTCAGTCCTTTCCCCACAAACTCAACCCATCTTACATTTATACGTGAGGCTCCAAACAAGCCATCAGTTGTCCGTGAAGGACCGAAAGAAGCAGTGACAGACTCCAACTACTCTCCAACACCGTCTCCCGAAGGAGCTCCGCTGGCTCCCGTGCCCCAGCCAGGCAGACTCTCCATGAACTCACGTGTTTGTCCTCTTTCTGTTCGGTGTCTATCGTTGATCCCTTTTCAGCAATTCTTCTCCTAGAAAGAGGGTAAGTCAGACTGTTAAAAAATTCATCTAACTCTTAGCAGAACAACTACTTCTCCAGAGGGGAAGAACTGTGCCCGGCTCAATTACAGCTGAATGAAACGAACACGACCCTCTCAATCGTGACCACATTCACGTAACTCCCCGCTTACCTCCTGGCCAGCAGGGCGCTCATCTCCTCCATCAGCCCGCTGCCCCCTAACGGGAGGGGTCCGTTCCCGCGACCCGTGTCTGATTTGGACAAGGCCGGGTTCGCGCCGATGGTGCTCCCTCCACTCGGGAAAGAGGCATCCTCCACCTTAATGAGAACAGACACACGGTGAGCACCTACGTTAGACGACCTGAGCGTTACATTCAAAACAGAAGGAAGACTTAATTTCAATACAAACATCTAAGTATTACTTGTAAAATCTTTTTAAGAACCTATGGAGTGAATGGCGGGGATTTACATAAATCGGTGGAAGTTTCATCAAAGTTAACGTCAACAGTAATGGGATAAAACGGGATAGGAAACAACGGGATGAGACATGTCTCCCTGTTCGATACACTGACAAGGACGTACACTTTGGGAGGGGGAAAAAAAAGGGTAACCTGCCCCAGAATGCATAATACAATGAGGAAACCTAGCAGGGAAACCAGACTGAAGGATGAGCCACAAAATCAGTGCTTTGCAGACGTCAGCAACGTCAACGTCGTGTAAGAAACACTGAGGGGCTGACACAGATTACAGCATGCTCGGGACATCAGGACGAGATGGACTCCAGGATCTTGGGCTAGAAAAGCGGCGGAAAAGACATCACTGACCCCAGATGCAATCTGAGTAGGTCTGTAGATTGTTAACAGCCCATCGATCCAGCTTCCTGACTCTGATCATTCTACAGTGGACACACAGGTGCATGTCCCTGTCCCTACAAAGCAGGATTTACGGACACTGTGGAGTGGTGTGTCTGACAAAAGGGGAGAGTATCGTGTTCGCCCAGAAGGAAACACAAACACACGGGAAAATCAAAGCAGATGCTGTAAGCGGTGAGTCTGGGCAATGGGTTCACAGAAACTACACTCTCTCAACTGTTCTGAAGTATAAATTATCTCAAACTTTTCAGTCAATGAAGTTCGTGAAAGTAGAATACGGTGAACTCGGTACTTGAGTCGCTGAGAAAGGACAGGACACGCACACAGAAAAGGGGACACTCGGAAACGCATTTACCCGGGACACTTTCCTCAGTTTTGCTCCGGCAATCGCAGCGGCAAGTCCGGTCAGCGGGCGATTGTCTTCAGACACTGATCCCGCAAAAAATCCAGATGCGGGGAGTGGGGGCGCGGGAGGGGGCGGAGGAGGGGGGGGGACCTGGTTGGGAAGGGGGGGCGGGGGCGGTGGGGGCGGCGGCCCCGCTGCGGGGAGCGGAGGGGGGGGGCGGCGGCCCCGGGTGGGGGGGCGGTGCTGCGGCGGCCGGGGCGGGGCCGGGTGGGAGCGGCGGTGGGGGCGGAGGTGCGGGTGGTCCCAAGACACCGCCTGCAGGAGAGAGACGTTAGACAGCCGGTCAACGGGGCGCCGCGCGGTACCCTCTTTGGGAAGCGGTGCAGGACGCCACCGCCTCCGACTCTCACTACTGTTCGTGAGCTCCGCTTAGCACAATGTTAAAGTCTGGATCGGGGTGAAAAAGATACTGAATTGTAAAGCCAAAATAGAGGACTTCTTACTTTCGATTTTTGGGTGTTCCCGGGATTTGGTAAATAAAATAAGTGCTCGCAAAATCTGTGCCTGGGGCAGCGTCCCCGAAAACAAGCTAGTGTATGTGAGGGCGGTTAGTAAGGCCTGAAGAAACAGACCCAAAGTCGTCTGCGTGCACCCCCAAAGGCTGAGACGGTAAGTCTGCAGTGGTGGAGACACTGCCTGTGCCGACTGAGACCATGAGAGGGCGTGGGTCCCCATTCCAGTATCTTACGCATGTCCCACACTTAAATCCAGTGTGCACAGAATCACCGAAATGAAGGAATCTACTAGAACAAAGCGCAACCTCAAAACAACCAGAAGTAATTAAAGGATCCGGAATTGGAAGTAGAGAGGTTTTTTTAGTCTAGAAGACAGGGGAAGAGAGAAACGTCTCCACGTCTAGTAAAACCACAGAGAGAGTGAACACGAACTTCTTTCGTATCAGAAGAATGACCTAGTAGGCACTCCCCTCTTGGAGAGTTTCAGGACAAATAAAATGCTGTTTGCACAATGGGTAGGGATTTTCTGCAGCTGCTAACTGAGCACTGACTGAGCGGTTCACACAAGCTGAGAACACCAACGGCTCCTAGAAGAGCACAGAGCAGGGGACGCCTCTCTTCCCGGGCAGTGGGCCCCGAGGGCGGGGGGGGGGGGGGGGGGCTGTCAGGTCAGGCTCACTGTGCCTCTCTGTCCAGCACTGTGGTCACATGTTACGCATCTGCACATACTAGAATTCTGGCTCAGTGTTTAAGCCAACTTGATAAGTCAACGAGAAAAAATATGTACACAGCAGTAACAAGTCTTATTACTTAAGAACCAAGATTTTTTGAAGGAGGTGTTTAATTTAAATCCAGACTGTAACACTGCTTCTTTATAAATACAAATCTGTCTATTCCTTCCTTTACTTCCTGCTAAATCCTCTTTTTGAAAAAAAGAGTTGCTAAGCATCGTCTTTACTTCCAGAACCAGGTCCTCCTCTACTTACAAATAATCCACCCTCAGAAGGTCACATCCGCCCTCCCCCGTGACCATGACAGCACAGCTAGGCAAGGGGAGGGGCGGGAGGGATAACGGGACAGGATGCGTATTCCCTTCCAACCACCCCTTCAGCCCACCACTGCCTGTCACTCGGGAGCACGGAATCCACTGGGGCATACAGCAAGCCTGCCATTCTTCCCACCCCTTGTGCAAAGTCAGGCTGCCCCACAGGATTCAGGGTGCACCTACCCCCTCGAGTCCAATGTGGGAAGCCCAAATGAGACAGGGCCCACGACTGGAACTGTGCCAGAGCAGACTCTAGGATGATACGCTTAATGACTACAGCTGGGCACCAAGTCTATCCTCCAAATTTCCCACAAATTAAAGGGACACAAGGGAGAGCACATATTCACTGTGCAGACAAACGTGTAAGTAACGTCTTCCTAGTGAAATTGAAAAGATCTGTGTCGTGGGGGCCACCAGATACCGGACCCCCCCCCCCCCCATGATCCTGTGGGAGACACCAAAGTCCCAATCGCTGTGGGAATTCCTCATATGGATCCTCCGAATGCAACCGATCCAGCAGAAGACCACCTCACTTGTCGGCCACTTGTTCAAACTACAGACAGCGTGGCACGGTGACGGGAGGCCGTCCGCCTGGAGACACCACCCTCCCCGTCCTTCCAGGCAGTGACGGCCGCTGGCGCGCCACCTTTCGAGGGACGAGTCGTTAGCAGCAACGACGGAAGCCTTACCCTGTTGGGCTGGAGTCTCGGCCGGCTGAGAGGCTGCCTGCGAGCCTGGCTCAGAAGCAGAGGAGTCCCCCAGCACAGAGTTTAGAGGAGTCTCCGCAGGGGCAGGCGCAGGGGCAGCTGCAGAGGGAGAAGGGAGAACACTAGGCTTGGAGGAGGGAGTTGAGGCAATGGGGGTGCTTGGAGGAGGAGAGGCTTGAGATCCACAGTGTGAGCGCGGTGCGAGGGAAGGCGGCGGCGGCGGCGGCGCTGCTGGCCCTGAGGTAGGCGGCGGAGACACCGGACACGTGACAGAGTCAAGCGGCCCGTTGGGTGCTGTTGGTGACGGAGGCAGTGGGGGCACAGGAGAAGAAACACAGACAGGGAGGACAGGCCTCGGACCGGTCGCTTTGCCGGGGGGGCTGCTAATCATGACCGGAGGAGATGGAGGGAGGGGCGACACAGTGCAAGTAGACCAGGCACAGGGCTTCGCGGCTGGAGGCTGAGAAGAGGGTGTGTTCACGGGAGAAGAAGGCCGAGAGTTTTTTGTTCAGAGGACGAGGAACCGTAGCGTAATGGGGAAGAACGGGGTGGAAGGCTGAGCCTACAGATGCTGCAAAACGTGTCGCCGAGTGCCGAAGAGGCGGTGTGGGGGGCGTGCAAGTAGGTGGCAAAGCGGTCACCACAGCATAGTCAGGACTGGCGTCTGACCCTGGAGCTGCGATGACTTTAGCATAGGATGGAGGAGGTGCCGCAGGAGGCTGGCAGCCGGCATACTCGGGCAGCGGCGCGCTATACGGGGAGCTGTCGGAGGGCGGAGCTGCGGGAAGGTGGGGAGCGGCAGCGGAGACGGGATAAAAAAGGAGAGAGAAAAAGGGAGCTAGTGAAGCCACAAAACCAGCACTCGGACACAGTGCACACACGCAGACCGCGGTTAGTCCCCGAGAACGCGCTCACTCGTCCATGCATCCTGAGACCCAGGGGAGGAGGACACGGGCTCGCTTTCCGTCTGGCGAGCGTACTGGCACACGACCTTGCTTACTTAGCTCATCTTTGGCGAGAAGAAGATTCTATCTCAAGTCTCATTATTCAGTCCACTAAAAGGACATCCAAGTTACGTGAGTGGGACCACAAACAGAAGAGTAAGTCTGCTTGTTGTTTTACGAACAAATAGCGAAACTGGCAAAAAGTTTTACAAAGGGCTAAGGGCCCCCTGTTCGTGCTTATTTGTGGATAAGTTTTGTTTCTTTGGTTGGCTACAACCCCAGAAAATAACGAGGCAGTTAAGAACAAGTAAATTAGCTCAAACGACAACCCATCAACCACACTGAGACCTTGGATACAGGCCACATGGAATAGGAAAATAATTCTGAGATCCTATGACAGTAAATGTCAATTTTAGTGAACGTCTCCAACTGTGCTTTTTAACGCTTACATCTTTCGATAAATTCCATCCGATTTAGAAATTTTCACTAATTTTCTGCAGTACTAGAATACACGGAAGCCAGTCAGTTTTAGAGAGGGTACTTTTCGCCTACTATTCTGAATTCCTCCTTCAAGCACTTTAGAGCACAAACAAAGTTCTTGAACAGGACAGGAGTCAGGACAATTTAAGCAACCTCAAGGGGGGGGGGGGCCGTGTTCTAAGTTCATCCAAAGTAAACACTTCCCACAAAAACACACTTGCACTTTACAGCCAATTGACAGGGAGTTGAGAAGACTTGGAAAACCGGGCCGCACGTTTCCGACTTTCTCAAGCCCCCGGCGCTAAGTGCAGTAACACCGCGAGGGGGAAGGAGGCGGCAGAGCAACAAGTGCGGCCTGCTTCTCCGTGTCCCACTTGCCGCCCGCCCCCCACGCCCCCTACGCCCCCCACGCCCCCCCCCCCCCGCCCCCGGCTCCTGCCCGCACATGCACCCGCACGGAGCACGGCGCGCTCTCCTTACCGGCGGCCGACAGCCGGCGCTCCCGCTCGCGCTCCCACTCCAGCTGCTCCTGCCGCTCCAGCTGCTCCTGCCGCTCGCGCTGCTCCCGCTCCCGCTCCCGCTCCCGCTCGCGCTCGCGCTCCCGCTGCTCCTGCCGCTCGCGCTGCTCCCGCTCGCGCTGCTCCCGCTGCTCCCTCTCGCGGTCGAGCCGCTCCAGCCGCTCGCGCTCCAGCCGGTCCTGCCGCTCGCGCTCCCGCTCCAGCCGCTCGCGCTCCAGCTGCTCCTGCTCCAGCCGCTCCCGCTCCGCGCGCTCCACGCGCTCGCGCTCCACGCGCTCCCGCTCCAGCTCCTTCTGCCGCTGCTGTTCTTGCAGCTGCCTGGAATTCCGAGACCAAAGCCATCAGAGCCGCGCGGCGACGGCCGCCGTCCTCAGAAGCCTACTCGCGACGAGCCCGCGTGCGCCTCCCTTCCGATGCACAGGCGAAGCGAGCGGAGCCTGCCGTCCACGGCGGCCCGCACCACTTCCCAGCCTCACGGAGATGAGAGTAACTTGGCAGGGTCACTAGTAGCACACGACACTAACGGCTCATTTTAGTGTGCGCTGTTCATGAGGGAAGTGCCACAAATAAATGAATTTTCCAAGTAACTGAGCGTACCACCGTAGTGACCAAGGCACTCTTTCGAATGTTCACGATACAAGTTAATACGCCATCATTTTAGAAATACAACGGCCGGCGAGCCACGACAACAGCTCCGCCAAAGTTTGCTCCATTTATTTTTAAGCCGTTTCCCTACTGCTTCTGAAGGATCGCTACCGGCAGATTTGCTAGGAGAAAAGGTACACACATCTTAAGATTCTGGATACATGGCTCCAAACTGTTCAGGATTAGTGGCTGGGCTTCCCAGCAGCCCAAGGATAGAGAGAACTTCCTTTCACCACTGGGGTCTTTCACTGCTGCTAATGCACGTGCTGTCAGTCACGTGACAGCTGGCCTCCTGGCCCCTGCAGCCTACTGGGACACAGCTGCCTGTGTCCTTTGATGGCTTTTCTCCCGGACAGTTAACATTCCATCCTCATTTGTAGAGCTCTTTTCTCTATTAAAGCTAACAACCCATCGTCACAGATGTTGGTCGTATGTATTTTGAACTTTTATTACGGCTTTTTAACTGCCTTTGATTTTTAAAGTGTCATTTAAAACTGTAATATGTTACATTTGTTAAAGTTGTCATACGGCTTTTAACTTTTACATAGAGAGTCTAGTGGTGGGATTCCTTCATGTGCTCTGCCTCTGACATCCCTCTTAGCCCCTTCCCACAAGATTACGGAATGACATGTTTTTACAACAAAATCCTTAGCTCATATGAAATTCATCTCGGGTTTGGGCACGCAGTAGTGAGCCACATCACTGTACCTTTACTGGCAGAAGATGCCACCTTTCTGTGTGTTGCCTGTTTCTGAAATTCCACAACATTTGGTTCGTGGATGTTTGTCTAGAGTGGCACCAGCAGGCCTGGACGTCTGAAAGAAATTAGTAGGGTGCATCCATCCTTATTCCTCATCCTTTTGAGTTTTTCTAGAGGATTCTCAGATACTTCGCTTTCTCTGGCTAAGTTTTAGAATCCCTTTGTTAAATCTACCCCTTCTGCCAAGACCTATCCTTCTCAGTCCTAGTAACACTTTCTGAACTTTGAAGATCGATGGAAAACATTCATGTCTTTTAACCTCCTTGTCTAAGAATGTATGGAAGGTCTCAGTATTTATGCAATTAAATTAAAAATCCCCTTCTTTCATGCTAGGACTTCAAATGCTGGCTGTGGAATCGCTGTGATTATATTAAAACCTACAGAGGCCCAATGTATGTGGCTGTGAAACAGGCAGCTTGCTTTTAACTTCCATACATACATATAACAGAGCAAGCAAAGGTCTCCAAGTACCCACCTGGACCCAAACAACAGTCTTGCCATAAAAGTTAACTTTCTCCAAATAAAAATACTCGGCCCCATCTTCTACATAATAATCTCATAGCACCGTGGGTAAGATTAAATGAAGTAATGCCTTGAAAGCTCTTTAAAAAGTACCTGAAAGCATATGAACGCTCAATAAATGTGAGCTATAATAATAATTGTTTGGAAATTTCAAATTAGGACTTTCCTTGGACTGGCTGATAGCCTGGCTGGGTTCCAATCAGAGGCAGAACTAACTGACAGAGGGTGTATGTATGCTAATCTTTGTTCCTCCCAGCACTAGCAATAAACCACTAAGATTCTTCCAGAAATCTCTCCCCGTTTCCTAAACTGACTATAAAAAAGGAAAGAGCCCACTTGACAAGTGAACCAATCCCACTTCTGTCGGAAGAACCCGAAGCCTCCCTCGGGACAGGTCACCGGACTTGACAATATTGCAGGAGATGGGGTGCCTGGGGGGCTCAGTCGGCTGACAGCTCAGAACCTGGAGCTGCTTCAGACTCTGTGTCCCCCTCTTTCTCTGTCCCTCCCCCACTCACGCGCTGTCTCTCAAAAATAAATAAATGCTAAAAAAATATTTTTTAAAAAAGAATATTGCAAGAGAGAAGCAGAAGAAACCTACGGCAGTGCTCAGGACAGGCAGTGGTGGAGACACTGGCTGGAACATAATAAATCAGAGTTTTAGGGCACAGTACTGACTTTGTTATGCTGCTGGACAACCGCTAACTGCCAAAGTCACGGAGGGTAGCGGTATCGCTGCAGGGGTGAGGGCAAGAAATTTGGTGTACTCACAAGGATGTTTTCAATAATAAACTGGGTAGACAGAGTCGGTTCTTTTTGTAATACCTTCTAATAAATAAACTTGGCTGGGACGTACCATTAAACTTAAAACACGGTCTGTGTCAAAAAAAAAAGGGCATACGCTATAATGGAATCGTCTAAACAACCTATTGGTCCAAAAGGCGAAGAGACGCCCACGTTATTCTAACCAGAGCGCATCTGCGTCCGGAAGCTGAGGGGAGGTATCTCAGGGCACGGAAGCTCACGGAGAAATCTGTGACGAAAGACCCAAGTCACTGGGCCCCTGCACGCTTCCGTGCCACCTCTTTCATTTTACTCCCGTCAAATAACGTGGGTGCACGAAGCTTACTAACAAAACCAACAGACGACTGCTCCGACCTTTCCAGCCCTGGCTCCAACACCAGAGACCATTACTGCCAACTCTTTTTGGACGTTCCTTCTCTTTTCACTTTAGAGACTGCCTACCGATGCCTCCTGTGGGGCCCTCACCATACCCGGGGTCCCTAAGCACAGTCCCAGCAGAATAATGAGATCCATAATCAGAGTTTACGTCACTGACACAATAATGTAAATACTGTTCACGGCTAAACCATAGAGTATCCTAAAACTACACTGCATTTCTTTTTATTTATTTATTTAAGGTAATCTCTGCACCCACGGTGGGGCTGGAACTCATGACCCTGAGATCAAGAGTCGCATGCTCCACAGACTGAGCCAGCCGGGCGCCCCTCACTGCAGTTCTCATTCAAGTTCTTTGGGTTTTGATTGTTTGTTTGCTTGTTTTTACCTCCAAGTTAATGGCCACTTCTCCAGGCGACACATGCTTTTATCACTAAAAGTAAGCTTAAGTCACAGGCAGAGGCCAGGTCTGAAGGATTACTGCATAATGGCATTTACGGCCAGGGAATCCTGACTTAAGAAGATTATTCCACAGGTTATGGTATTTATTCTAGGGTTCTCAGCCTATCAAAGATCAAGAGTATCTACTGATGTGGGAGAGGAGCACATTGCCAGATGGCTTCCCCACGATCACGGACACACGGCTGGAGGAGGCAGTTCACAAGCTGCAGAAGATTCCGCTGACCGCACAGTCTCTTGATTTGAAGGACGGACGGAAAGCGTTAAAAGCCCCTGGCTCGTTTCTAGCCCGCTCACTGAAAAGATGCGCATCTAAATATATTTCCCAAAGTAGCGTGTCAACAAGAAAATCTCAGGCTTACAAATCTTTAGTAGTGTGAATAATTCTCACCTAAACGGGATGGCATACAAACATGACATTCACACGTTTTGATCTCTAAAGCAGGACGTTTGTATTATCTTTTTGGGGGGCAGTTTCCAAATTTATAATCTCTGCTTTTCCCAGAAAAAGCAGACTCTCCTGACTCTCATACAGGAAACGCAGGGGACGCCTCCTCCTAGAGCTGTGCTGCACGGTTTCTTCACTCTTTGCTAGAACCATCCGAGGACCTCTCCAAAGTACCTGGGCTCTAACCCTGAAGTACGCACAAATTCTACCAGACTGATTTTTCTCTTAAGTTAGGATATGCACTTTACCATAATTTGAAAGTTTCTGAGAACATGTACATTTTTCCAGAAACAATTACAGCGCAAAGGACCAATATCACAGCCACCAAGAGCATTTAAAAAACATCAAAAATAGTTCCTCCTACCACCCAAATACCCCCTTCCTCGAAAGAAGTCTCCCCAAATGTCAAGAGATGCCCAAAGCACTGGCCAACAGTGAGAGTAATAGTTTTTTAAAAATATATTCAGACACGCATTTAGTTTATGTTGACCCAAAGACTATTTTTCTTAAAGTGAGCAAAATATAATGAAATTTAAAACCACATTTCGTACAGCCTTACCTATGATGAAGAGTGTTATTAGGTAGATAGAGAAATGATTTAAAGTCTGAGTTGACAACATTTAGTAACACTACGATGCTACCGACACTTGTCAGAAGATAAGACTACATACAACTTCTGAACACATCACGTGGGTTATTCCACTTCTTCATTAGTAAGCAAATACAAAACGGACCAGATGAAAGCAGAGGACGCAGGTCTCAGTTACAGAGCCCCCGACACAGGCCCGTACTCACAGCAGCAGGCGGTCGACTCTGGGTCCATCCGGCCCCGGCCGGCTGACTGGGGGGCTGTACAACCGCATGGTTCCCGGCCTGCTCTGTGCTGGGACTACCAGGCCCTTTTATATCTTTCAGGTAGTGGTGCCCATTCGCTATTTATAGACGTTAACTAAATTACGTCCTATGTTGAGACTGAACACAGGACTGACTCATGTTTCTTCAATACGGTTTTCATCACAGTCAAAGAAGCCAGAATTACTAATACGAGTAGAAACCAAAGACTGACGTCAACAAACGATACGTACAGGGGTAGAGAACTAACCAGTAACTACCGTCACGTTACCAGAGTCAAGGTACTGGACGCACTAAGACAACACCTGGAGTAAACATCTGTTTCATCAACTCGAATTCACGCTCATTGAAACAGAAAGATTAAACTTGTAAAATGCACACACACCTTAACAGTCGTGTCACAGAGCGTGTAACAAAACACAGCTTCCGATCTCGCTCTCCAGAAGCAGAGCCTTTCGATCTGGCGCTGATGTCAGGTTCCCACATACGGTGGCTTCTTGAGCTCCCCCAGTTCTCAGCTGTTCAGTCGCACGGTACCCGCTTTCTCCTTCACAGGTGAGCCACCTCCTGCCCCTCTCCGCCACAGAACCTCACCTTCCTCGCTCTTCCAATAAAATCACGACACCACTTTGGATCCCAATATTCACGGCCAATCACATTTGCTCTTCCGAGCAATTTCTTCCTTGTTCTGGTGTCAAAAATCACTGTCTCCTCCCCATCTGGTTCTTTTCTTTACACTATCCCTTCTTCACCCCAAACTCTCCAACCGGAACCGTAAACCCTCTCGACATGACCCGGCGCATCAGGTGATCCGCTCTATTTCGTGTTCCCTCATTCTTGCTTTTCCCAGGAAGCACCTCAGATCCCTGGCCCATCGGACGGGCCCCGAGGTCTGGCTTTCACCTTCAGTGACGCTGGGAACTCCCTAATCTCATCCCAAGATGGGTGCCTTGTTTCCTGGTGGGGCCACGACGTCCTCATTCCTGAATGGTTTATTCTCTCACTTTATTTTTAAATGTTTATTTTTGAGAGAGAGCATGCGTGAGAGGGGGTGGGGCAGAGAGAGAGGGAGACAGAGGATCTGAAGCGGGCTCCGCACTCGAACTCGCAAACCATGAAATCGAGACCTGAGCCCAAGTTGGATGCTTAACCAACTGAGCCAGGCAGGCGCCCCAATTCTCTCATTTTAACAGAACACCCCTTCCAGTAGCTTCCTGGGGAGTCGTACAGAGAAGAAGTTTGGAAACAACCTCTCAGGATTTGAAGCCCTCCCGCCCACCCCAAGTTCTACTCTCGCAGTCTACAACTCCAGCGACAGGCCCTGTCGGTGGGTCTGTTCTTCTCACTTACTGGGCGGGACACTGGCGAGTCGTGTCCATCCAGACCTGGGGCCCCACAAGTGAGAACCCAGGGCCCAAAGCCGGCCACTCCCGCTTGCCCCTGCTGTCCCCAGCAAACTGCAAAGAGGCGAACCACTGCCACGGAAGCCTCGTGGCCACTCTCTGGCTAAAACATTTACCACCTGGCCCTACTCGGAAAAGGTCTGCAGCGCTCTGACCCACACGACCACATCACTGAGGTCCAGGAAACTTTCTCCTGTCATTTATTTGCAAATTCTGTTTCCTCAGGCTTTTCGTTCTTTGCTCCCTTAAAGCTCCCATTATTTGGATATCAGACCTCCTAATCTGATCTTATTTTATTTTCTTTCTCGTTTACTGTCCCTTATCTTTTATTATAACTATTCCTAGGGTAACTTATTTTTCAAAACTCCTATTTTTTTAATGTCTAAGTACATTTCCTTAGTTTCTGAATGATTATTTTTTAAATAACTAGGGTTTCTGCTTTAGGAGTGAAGTATATTCTCCTAGTTTTCCAAAGCTGTTACAGTGTATTTTCAGGTTTTCTTCTGCTCCCTGTATTACACCTATTTCCTCCAGCTTCAGTTTGTTCTGTCTGTTGTCATCTGTCTTCAGGCCACAGAACACAGGAGCCCGGCTGGCCGAGGCAAGGACCAGATACTAAGGGTCCGCTACAGAGTATCTTCTTCCCAGTAGATCTAACCCCCCAGCAAAGATAGATTACGGGATCCAGGCCAAAGGAAAATGGTGTATACCTTTCTCGTTATGGGAAAATACTTAAGTGTTAAAAAGCAAGGTGCCTTTTTATTATACGACAAATTCAAGACAAGACTACTAAAAAGCAATTTCTGGGGCACCTAGGTGGCTCAGTCAGTTGAGCGTCTGACTCTTGATCTGGTCATGATGTCATAGCTCGTGGGATTGAGCTCCATGTTGGGTTCTGTGCTGATTCCCTCTCTTCCTCTCTCTGCTCCCCGCCCCCCCCCCACAAAGCACGCGAGCACACGCTCTCGCTCTCTCTCTCAAAAATAAATAAATAAATAAATAAGTAAAAAGCAGTTTCTTAGCATGGCATACAAAGCACTTTGCGAGTGGACTCGACCTCCTGGTCTAAGGCGGGGGGGAGGGGGAGGAAGGAGGGCCCCCTGCTCGCCCCTGCCCTTACCCTCTGCTCTTCCTGCCTGGAATGCTCCGCCAGGTCCCATTCAGGGCCTGGCTCAAAGCCGTCTCCTCAGGGAAGCCTCCTGCCATCTCCCAAGCGGCACAGACAGAAGCCCAAGGAGCATGAAAACAGCGTGTCTTATCTTATTTAACTCTCCTCCGAACCATACACACTCACATTTTCTGTCTCTTACACCTGACACCCACACATACGTGAATTCCCTACCAGAAACTTCCCGGCTTTTTCTTAGAAACTTCATTCAGGTCTCTCCTCTCGAGCAGCCTACGACGTTCGCTGGGAAGGAGGCCCTTCTGTAAACCAGACCCCCAACGGTAAAAGGTAACAGAGCGGGTGATTAAGTCGTAAGGGTTCAGAAAAGCAAGCTACCCACAGCCCCGGAGGGCAGTCTCCGGACAACGAGCGGCCGCCGAGCGAGGCACGGAGGAGACGCCGCCGGGGCCCAGGACCCCGACGCCCGCAGACGTCCGGCCAGAGAACGACGCCGGACGTGAGGACGGCTCGCGGGAGCGCTGAGGGGAAGCGACACACGGGACTGTCTGGACTCATTCCGGTCCGCGGACGTCCACAGTCAAACTCTCCCCTCCCGGAATTCCAGAAAACCCCTGACCGTGCCTACACAAACTCACGACAAAGTAGGTAGAACGCGGGGGGGGGGGTGGGGGGGTGGGGGGGGTGGGGGGTGGGCGGCAGACCAACTCCACCATCAGGTCGACGGAGGCGGGAACAGCAGAGCCCGAAGGGAAGTCTCGGCCTCCCGCCCGCGTCTCTGTAGACAGCGTAGCCGAGCACCTGCCCGGCGCCCTTGCGCGCGCGTCCGGCGAGGGTCCCGGCGAGGGTCCCGGCCGCGCGCCGTCAGAGCTCCCCCGGCCCGGCGTCTCCCGACAAAACCGCCTCCGCTCGCACAGTCCCTCGCGCGCGCGGCGCGGCTCCGGCGAGGACGACTCACCCTCCCCGCCCCACCCGCTCGGGTCGAAAGCCGTGACCCTCCCCTGCCGGCGCCCCGCCCCCAAGGAGCCCAAGGAGCCCAAGCCTCTGCCTTCTCGCCACGTCCACCCCCCGGCGGGAGCCACCCCCGGGTCCCGCCTCGTTGACCGCGACGGCGGCCGCCGGCGAGTCCTCCCGCCGGCCGGCCCCGGCCGCGCGCCCGCCGGCGTGCGCGCTCCCCTCTGGGCTAGTCTCCGAGACGGCAAGACGACTCGCGTCCATCGAGACCGCTCGGCGGTCCCTCCTCCGCTCGGAACGAAAGCTCAATTCTGCGCAATCGCCTGCCGCGCCCCGCGTGACAGGACCCTCCGCGGGCTTCCAACCCACCTACCGCTCGCCCTGTGCACTTGTTCTCTCTGCCCCGGCCTCAGGGGCCTCTTCGCCCACGGGCACGCGCGTGCACGAGCACCACGAGGCCTCCGCCCGGGCTGCTCCCTCCGCACGCAGCGCGCTTCACCCGGACACCCACCTGGCCGGCGTCCCCTTGCCCCTCTGGCCCACACGCCCGCCTCCGCTCGGTCTGGGGTAAGGCTGTTGACGTCCCCGCCCCGCTCCGTCGTCGTCGCCCACAGCCGGCATCCGTGCCGAACGTGGCTGAAGCAGACGGGACAAGAGGAGGCAGGAGAGGCCTCCCGCGAGGCCAGGGGGCAGGACGCGAGCGGGCAGCGCAGCCACGATCAGGCCGAGTGATAACCGCACGCCCTGTCCGAAGAGCGGCCGCACCGCCACCCTCTCCTCCCCGAGCTCAGCTCGACAGGCGCAGCGGCGTTGACCACAGACTGCCCTCCAAGCGGACACGCGGCCTCGGCTGAGTCACGGCTTTGGGGGAGCCGGCGCCAGCTCGCCTGCGTGGGGTCCCGAGGCCGGTCGGCCCTCCGCCCCTGTTCCCTACCTGAAGGGCAGCCTGCCGGTCTGTGTGCTCCGCCCGCCTCCACGGACCCCCGTCCCCGGCAGCCCTCGCTCTCAGGGAGGCTGTGTCCTGCAGAGACGTCACCTCCACGATGCAGCGGGGAAACCCGAGCCAAGGACGGATGCCATTCGATCGAATCCGTTTACAAAGAAGCGCACCACTCAAGATTACCAGATATTTGAGGAATACGGAGTACAAAAGACAAACAACCCAGCTCTACAGGAGGGAGAGGACTCAGAGAAAGGACCAGAACATGAGAGACTTAAGATACGGATCGTGAGTCTGGAACAGGCTGTTAAAAAGGGAATGATTACAAAACAGAAAAAGCTCTCTTGGAGATTAAGACTGATCTTTCAATAGAGATCCGCCACGTCCCACCCGGTTAGGTGGCCGTGAGCCAGGGATGTGGCCTGTCTGGACAGTAATGCCTGGTAAGTGTAAAATACATTCCGAATTTTAAAGACTCAGTATGAAAAAGAGAATGTAAAACACCGTAACAATTTCTACACTTACTTTATGCTGGCATGATAATATTAAAAAAAATTTTTTTAATGTTTAGTTTTGACAGAGAGAGAGAGAGAGAGAGAGAGTGCGCACAAGTGGGGGAGGAGCAGAGAGAGGGGGAGACAGAATCCCAAGCAGGCTCCAGGCTCTGAGCTGTCAGCACAGAGCCCGACGCGGGGCTCGAACTCACAGACCGCAAGATCACGACCTGAGCTGAAGTCGGATGCTCAACCGACTGAGCCACCCAGGCACCCCTGGAGGGATAAGATTTTAGATAAACTGGGTTAAACACGATATATTATTAAAATTAAGGTCACAGGTTTCTTTTTTACTTTTGCTAATATGGCCACTAAAAATTACATATATGGGCCATGCTGTATTTCTACTAAATAGTGCTGGCCTAGGATGTGTGGCTAAAAATATTGCCAATGATACAGAACAAAAAGAAAAAAGCAGAAAATGAAGAAATAGAAGTATACTGAAGCAACAACCCTGGAGGCCAGCATCTGACCTGTAGGAGTTCCCCAAAAAAGTCAACAGAGAAAACAGAGAAGACATGTTAAAAAAATAAATTTTTTTTAAAAAAATTAAGAGATGTGCTTATTAAGTTTTCAAGTGGAAAAGGTCTATTAAATATTGAGGTTAAAGAAAGAAATGAGGGAGAAAGAAACTACAAAACTCAAAAACTTTAGCTAGTCACATATTCGTGAGGACTCCAACTACCCTGGTTAATGAGGTTTAAAGGGACCCCAGAGTGGGGTAGGGGGTGGGGGGGCTCCCCTGCAAACACACGGACAAGACAGCACACCCAGGGGGCGGAGCGGGACGGCAGGACCACTGAGTCCCCCTCGCAGAGGGAGCAGTGAAGAGACACAGGTTCAATTTGAAAGAGAAACCGACAGCAGGACTACAAATAGTGGCCACTGGTAACGGGCAGGGACATGAAGAATTCGGGTTTCCTAGTAAAGTCAGCCGCCACTAGCCATCACTCGACTAATCAGGAGACAGAAATAGAAACATATCATCTCGCGCTATGGAAGAAGCCGTCCAAAATACTAAAAGCAGAAACGGTTAGGAGGGATTGATTCTGGAGATTAACACGAAGGGAAGGCCACACGCTCCCCGATCTCCGGCCCTCCGGCGCTACCTGGGATTCTACCATGAACACACGACTTAAAGAAGAATTAATCTGACAGTAAGCAAGTGGGAAAAACTGAAAGGGATCTAGGTTAAAGGCAGGAAAACCAACTAGAAAACGATGCCAGCGCATAAGGGAACACACGCCAGAAAAGCTATCGGCGACGAGAATGCCCGAAGAGACAATCTGTCAGGCTTTCCGAGACAGAAGTCACAGGGTATGCCGGAACAGAGCCTGTGAATGAAGATAATTACAGACTTCCTAAAGCAGAAAGTCCGGGTGAAATACGAAGAGAAGGAAGTGTGCGCGCACTGAGGTATTAGCGGGATACCCAAACGCATGCGTTCCGCAGCAGAACACTCACTGAGGACCACTCGTTGGAACCGAGGGGTCTGTGACCCTCCGAAATGTCATGCAGGTGTTGCACAGAAGAGCACGTGTACGCGCATTTAAGGAGGATGCAGGGCTGGGTGGAAGAGGGCAGGAGTCCACTGCTGGCACCAAATTCTCAAAAGGACGCGTGGATTCCATTTCATTGGAAATATGGATCTCAGGTGCAGGATCACGGCTGTAAACGTGGGAGCCGTCAGCATAAGACAGTTAAGAGAAAACTACAATATCCCACAGAATCCTCAGTTTTTTGAAGGTATACCATGTACGGAAAAAACCCAGAGACAGCTAAGCGCACGCCCTTGCGGAAGAAACGGAAGGGAGAGCCGTCCGCGATGAACAGAGACTACGGTACCAAAAGGAAGAAAGCAGAGGCAGGCTGTGCCCCAGGAGAAGAAACCTAAACCAGAAACGAGCCGATGATGATGGAAGCAGCATTTCCAGGAGATCAGAGCAGACACCAACAGATGTCACCAGATAAAAACGGAAGCGGGTGGAGGAGAGCAAAGGGAAGGAACAGAGGTAAAAATGAACACCAGGAGAAAGAAAGTGGCGTCCAATGGAAGGTTTGTCCAAGAGAAAGAAGAGGGGCGTCGGGCTGGCTCAGCTGGGTGGGAACTGCGACTCTTGATCTCGGGGTTGTGAGCTCCAGCCCTGCATTGGGTGCAGACATAAGCATCGTGTTTTTCTTAATTAAAAAAGAAAGAAAAGAAGAAAGTCTGTGTGTGACTATGGACAGGAAATAATTTAAAAATTTACACCAATTTTCTGGACGATTTCAAGTCTTCAACTAAACAAGTAATATAAACAACATCCAATTTCAAATCCTGACGTATCTTCCCACACACAAGGAGAAAAGCCTCAAGTCCAGCTGAGCGCCGCAGGGCTAACACCCAGATGGGACAGATACACACAGCGTTTTCACAGCAATCGGTAAAAAATTCGCTCAATACTCATTTCCAGTACAGCCTCGAGCTGCAAGTCGTGGACAGCCCTCCATGTAGCGGACGGCCCTTCAGAGACCCTTAACCAGCCGGCAGCATCCTGTGCGGCTCCGGTCTCTACTCTGTGCTGTCCTCGCCCAGCACCCGTCCCCAGGGCCACATGCTTGTCTGCTCCACAACGTGAAAAATTATCCGTTACATTTGGGTTCTCTCCTGGTTCTTCCTGGCTTTCTACAAATGGGTTACTCCTGATAATACTACCATCATTTTTTTATTAATTATTTTTCCGTGTGTATGGGGGGGGTGGGCAACAGTATCATTACAATTTCTAACTCTTGAAATTATTTTGGAATGTTTAAAACACTCAATACAGAACTTTTAAACCTTCCTTATTTCTACAAAAACTTAAGTTTTATTTCTGTTACAGCATCACTCAAAAGAGTTGGACAGATTTTCAACCAAATAGAGAGGGATTTAACCAGAGAGGTTGTGATGAAAACAAAATTCATTTCGGAAGGGCCTTCCCCAAGGGCCACGCATTTACACACAGAACGTGGTAAAAGATCCCCATCTGTCTGTCTGTCTGTCTTTCAGAGGAACATGACACACATATCAAGACAACATGGAAAATATGAAGAGTGTTTCAAATGTGGATCCAAATCAAAGGTCACAGGAAGAAACTCCAGCTTGCCATGGAGCAAATGTTTGTCAACTGGAAGAATCCATCTGTAGGACGGTTATCAGCTCTCTGTAATAAACAAGTGACCTACTAGTGATTAAAAATAACAGGGGTGCCTGAGTGGCTCAGTTGGTTGGGCGTCTGACTTCGGCTCAGGTCATGATCTCATGATTTGTGGGTTCGAGCCCTGCGTCAGGCTCTGTGCTGACAGACAGCTCTAGCCTGGGACCTGTCTAAGATTTTGTGTCTCCCTCTCTCTCTGCTCCTCCCCTGCTCATGCTCTGTCTCTCAAAAGTAAATAGACATTAAACAAACAAACAAAAAAGGCAATGTCAACATCTCCAAAAGGTTTTCATTTGTTTAAAGTGGAAGGCCTGGGAGAACCTGGATGGCTCAGTTAGTTAAGCATCCAACTCTTGATTTCAACTCAGGTCATGATCTCATGGTTTGTGAGATGGAGACCCGAGTCAGGCTCTGCACTGACAGCGTGGAGCCTGCTTGGGATTCATATTCTCTCTCTCTCTGTCTCTGTCTCTGTCTCTCTCTCTCTGTCCCCCCCCCCCGCCCCCCCCATCACACTCTCTCCTACTCTCTCTCTCAAAATAAATAAAAGATAAAATAAAATAAAATGGAACACCTGGTTTCACTAATTCAGTTTTAGTTGCTGAATGTATATAAAACTCTTTTGTTACAAGTTTGGTAGCTTACAGTTCAGAAACTCTGCTAATTCAGGAGAAAAAAAAACTATACCTAATTGAGGCTGTGTTACAATTTCAAATCTATTTCTTTATAAAGGGCATTGAAGCAACGAGATGATACTATTGATCTCACTGAACGAGCGATTTAATCATGAACAGAGTGAGTTTGTATCCATTACTAAGCTCTATGGTAGTATCTCGAGATCAGAGACTTCTCCGAACAGCCAACACGACGCCAACTTTCTAGTTAAATTAGTTATGTGAAAGCCGTAATGACCATAGATCAATCTATAACCACTATAAAAATAAGACTCCGTGAAGTGAAAGTCATTTCGTATGCTGCTAAGTGACTTTTAAATGGCTGACAAGACACAATCTACTTCCTATACCAGGATGCTCGCGGGCCTCCCGCAGTAGAAAGAAAAACTGCAAATAACAACTTTTAAATTTACCTTCTTTGAATTTCCAATTCTTCTTGCGATGGGCCATTTTGAACTTGGGCAGGTAGCTGTGAATTTTGTCTAGGCAATGTTGGCCCTAAAAAGGGAGGAAAACATTATAGATGAACATTATCTTTAGAGCTAGCTGGACAGAGGAGATAAAATCATGAGAAGAATAACATAAAACCATCACACATTTACAAACGTATCTTCTTTTTCGTTTAGCAAAATAAAATACAAGCTTTCCATGACACACAGCAAATGAAAGACTGCGACATAATACTGCCATCATCCCCAGAAGGCTTACTTGAAACAAATGGAAAACACCAACAATAAAGGAAAATAAACATTTACATATGAAGAGCTTGAGGAAAACAAGTGTTCAATGAGCATCTGAATAGGCGCCTGAGCTTGGCATTTTCTAGGACAATGAGACATTCTCTTCAGGGTACTTATTCATGAAGTGGGGAGGGAGAACTTAAATGAAAAAAATCAGAATTCAAAAACTCACCTAAATAGAACACTGGAAATGAAAAACAGGAGAGAGAGAGCATGAGAACCTTATTACTAGGACGAAGTATGCTAATGCATTTATCAAATTTGCCCAATTTAAGCTGCCATTCTTATTTACTGGCTTGGCATTTCCAGCACTGGTGAAAACAAACATTTGCTAAACTTCTAAACAGAATTAGCCTACTTCTCTGAATTTTTAATGTAACAGAGGTAATCTTAGCAACTTTTCATTTGGGGTAAAAAACAACCCCCCCCCCCAAAAAAAAACAAAAACCAAAAACCCTGCGTTCAAACCAACACGGCTCTGTCACGAGAAACTAATGACCCTTCATTCCCACGTACCATGTACGATGCAGACCCATTTTTAGCATCTTATAAAGAATGCCATTAAATATGGGACATTTTAATGTCACTGGATATAAAAATTAAATGTATCATGAGAGAAATGAACACTGGACCTAATATGCAACGCCCACGGTTAAAACAGAACAATCTTGAACTCTAACCCAGTAAACAAAAGAATCCAGTAAACAAGTAAATCTAGTGTGTCAGCAAATGCCCCTAACAGATACTGTGAAAGTGTTCTGTAGACCACTACTACAAGAAAGAGTTGATAGACAAACACTTCTGTGTACTAAGCCAATGCTCGCATCTCTAAGTTAACAGCACAAGAGCACCAACTGTGTGCCGCAGAGTGAAGTGACCCTCACAACTAGGAGGACATGGCAATATAATAATACAGTACTGGTAGGTCCCAAATGTAGAAAAGCAGATGCTTTGATCTAAACTTACCTACTAAATTTTTTCCTCATCTCTTTCCCCATTTCTAGATTAATCGTGTAATTTGTCTTTTGGAGGACAAATTACATGACAACTGCAGTGATGTATTTCATTAGATTTCCTAGCAGTCTGCTATTTTGATAACCACATAAAGGAAGTATTAAAATGTATTAACCCCATGTCATCAGCAACGACAAAAAAAGCAAAAAGCTTTTTAAATTAAACACGCACTTAAATCTGCATGAACAAAAAATAAAACTTGTCTAGCAACCAGGCTGGAATTCTTTCCTTCTCTTGGGAATGAACATACTGATGTTAAAAACAGACTAGCACATTAAGCCATACACTGATGTCTAATACTTTTATGAGGAGAAGATGTCTCACCTCTTTGGCAGAAGGAGGGAGAAAATAGAAGATCAGGGTGGGGGTAAACCTGAGAAAATAGAAACTATTTGGGGGAAGCATTTTTTTATAATCCAAAGTTACATCTTTCCAAAAATATTAAATGTTGAGCATGTAGCTTGGGGCAACTCACGAGACCATTATGGTTTAACTCTCTTTTTAAAATACTGTTTATTTAAATGAAAGCCTGATGCTGCTCGAATAACTGAACAGCTGGATGCCAGGAGGCCAGAGAGACTAGTCCGGCACCCACTTCCACCTCCACGGGTGCGCCAGACTGCTCACACCCAGAGCAAGCATGTGTTACCTCCACCGTCGTGCCAACAGAGGAAATTCACCAACAGAAATCTATTGATACAAGTTTTAACTCAAATATGTAAATTTAAGGAAAAGGTGTCAAAATTTCAACTCAATCCCGATTTTATTAAACAGATTTGAAAAAAAACAAAAACAAAAGTTCGAATGAACTCGAAAAAGCTTGAATGAGAAAAAAGTATTTTTTAAAAGGAATGTACAGAAACTGTTTTGGTTTTTTTCTAAGTTAAAAACTTAATGAATTTGTTTTCAAAGCAGGTTTTAAGAATGTGGGAAATATTTTCTGGCTGGTATCATTAATTACAAAAATAACGTACTACAGTTTATTCGTGCAGCTAAAACAGGAAAACTTCAAGGAAAATCCTTTTAAAATGAGGGGAATTTTGATCCGAGAAAAACTCTAAAGATGATTTTCTGCACGGTTCTTTGTGATAACGGGCAGCTGGTCTCTCCAAAGACCTCTGCACGGTGGCCGGAGAGGAGAAGCCGTCTCCCTGGCGTCTTCTCGTACTTCTGTTTACTTTAGTTGTTTTGTTGGCTTCTTCTCCATCAGTACTGTCCGGTCATGACAATGGCACACTGAAATTCATGTGCATTTAAAAATAATGTAAATATACTGAAAGCGATGGACAGGAGAGTTCTGGGTCAATTATGAACTCCGGTATACGAGGTCATGCTTCCAGTCAGCCCGCTGGGTTCTACAACTGGTCAATTACAGCAACATGAGACGGCAACCATGACCAATCACGGCTGCCAGCTGCCATTGTATTTTCTGTAATGTAACAATTATCTTACTTTTCACATGGGTCATATTCCTAAACGGGTACCTGTCTTCTCAGAGAATGCAAAAAAGGCACTTTCCTACGCAGCGGGTGAATCATGAGCTCTGAGCTCGTGTGCTGGCTGACTGTTCTCCTCCGGGGGAAAGTAAGAGGAGAAACCAGGGAGCCCGCTTCGCTCCCCCTGGAGCGTCATAAAGAACAGCGGCGATATTCGAGGATTAGTTCCTCTGTTTTATTACCACAGCCAAAGACAAGCGCTGATATTAATTTGTCCTGGCTACAATTCACGTAGCAGAGATGTGACTTAGTTTCTGATAAAGAAAATGTGTCCATGTCGCTGCTATGTTCTCTATAAATGATGGAAATCAGAGTGAAGGGTTCTGGAAACGAGGACTTCATACTGAGTTTTGGCTAAAGCACATCCACCTGCCACCACGTTTTAATTTTCACAAATGTAGTTTTCACACTTAGCCACAGACTATTTAAAAACACAGGACTAAAAGACCAATAGGTGCTATGATACACAATACAATCAAGTGTAAACTTAGCAATGTGGTCATTATATTGTACACAGTTAGATCGATTAAAGGTAATAATGGGGAAAATCTGCTTTTTAACACATTATTTTTACAACTTAAAAATTCATCTTTATTAAGGGCAAATCAATCTTCTCTCTGCAATTGGGTTAATTGTATCTATTATTCTGCATGTGGAACTCAACACAGTAAGTAGCAAAGTACAGAACACCAAGTAGGTTCTCAGAATGGAGTAAAAAAAAAAAAAAGTCTTCTAATAACAGCAATACGAATAATAACTCATGGCTAGTTCAAAAGGTGGCCTAGAAGAATCCCCAGGAGGAGGCAGAGAATCACAGGTGAGACAAACCCCGGGGAAGATGGGGGCTCGCGAGGGGCCACACCCCCCAGGCTCACTGCTGTCTCTGTCTCCCCTGAGCAATCCCAGAATGTTAACTTCAGGTGATTAAGAAATACATCCGAGTTTTCATTTTTGGAAATTTCTAACACATGCTTCTTTGCCTCAACCAGCCAAGTACATAAATTTGAAAATAATTCTCTTTATAGCTAAAGAAACAATATCAGAAATACTGAAGAATCACATCAAAAACTGAGTCACATGGATAAGTACATACACACAGCTGAACTGTTCATCTAAAATTTGAGCAGTAGGTCACTTTATGATTTTCTCTCTTGTAAGATAATTGGGCCAGTCAGGTATACAGGAGTAAAAAAAGATATATATACAGGAGCCAATAAAAAAGAAGTTTTAAGAATTACAAGTCACTTTTTGAACTTGGGTTTTCAAACTGGAAAGTGTGAGAATCAAATGATACAAACGACTCGGACGAAGGTTTGTGTGTGCGTGTGCGTGCCTCTGGGGGGGTGTGCGCACGCAGCCCTCTGCTCGGGTGAGGGTACGAAGATGCGCCTGTCTGACTACCTGTAACCCGGGGCAGCTAAGCGGCACAGCCGGCTGCTGCGTGCGAACGGCACACGTGTGCGCACGCGTGTGCACAGGAGCGGAAGAGCACTCGCTAGGCCCAAACCCACTCCTCGGCAACAGGTGCCTAACCTAGTGCGGGAAGAAGGCCGTCCCTCCCAAGCCAGCCCGGTGAAGCAGCAATGGCTTACGTCTGCCTCACGACATGGGTCACCTCAAACTTCATTCCTGAGCGAAAGCTCCCTTCAGATAAGGCACGTTCCTCAAAACACACTACGGTGGGTGTAATGCTGTCCCTGAAATTGTAAATTAAAAGACTGCTTCAAACAAAAGAGTTAAAAACAGAAACAAAAACCCCTCTCGTTCACGTTGGAAGAACTGAAGAGGAATTCATTTTAAGACTCTCATTCTAACCAAATCCCCACTAAGAAGCCAACTCAAAAGCTGCCCAAATCACCTACGTGAGCCCCAACAGTATCACAACATGAAACAGTAGCCGCTGTGGATCCCAAACACCACAAACCAGACTATGGCCTACGGAAACAAAAGTTATGGAAATGTGCAAGTAGTATGTACCACAGCTTGAAAAAGTAATGTAAACATAATGTTGCTTACCACAGAAAATACATCGCAAATTAGTGCTGTCCTGGGTAGCAGCAACCTTGCTCTGGGCTGCAACAGACACCTTGGTGTTAGAAGCTTCAAAGGACAACGGGGCCATCTGAAGAACTTCACACAAACTAAAAGGTGCTTTGAAAGGTTCAAAATGTTTTTATACATACGTCCTATCTAGATCCTCATTCTGGAAGCTCTGTAATTTAATAAAAACGTATCTTCTTTAATATAAATTTGAAAAAGAATTTTTATGTGTAATCTTATTTGTGGAAAAACCCTGTAAGAAGCCACAGACCAAACGATGCCCTTAGAGCTTGTTTTCCGGGTGACACAATCAGAGAGGGCGATCCATTTACATTTTACGATCATGTTTTAGAAAGTAAATGGAACGGTTTATGAGGTCAAGACCCAAGGCTGAGTTCGTTCCATGGAATTACTGCTCATTTAGAAGACTTGACGGCTGAGAAACATTCTGGAGAAATGCTCACGATGAACTCAGCGTAAGATGGACTCAGTTCCACTAGTTGAAAAAGACAAAAGACGTTGTAAACAGCCTGGAGAAATTAAAGTGTCTTATTAAAGTCACTGACGTAAATCAGAACATCTTCGTTTGCTTTGCACTTTGAAACGCATCAAAAAACTATTGTTTTAAGAAGCCACATTTTGTTCTTTTTTTTTCCTCAATGTGTATATATACTTGACAAGATATCATATTAAAAACGTGTGGCCATATCAAACAGTCATTTAATATTTAGGTTATCTACATTAAAATTTACCTTAAGTAATAATGAAATAAATTCCCTTTAAGAGAAAAAACTCAACAAGAAGGTGGTAATTTATGAAAAGGGGAAGAAAGGGTTACATAAAATCAAGGTGATGCTCAAAAGTGGGGTAGAAAAAACAAAATTAGTATTTTTCTTAGGATTACATTAATGACATCGAAAACTTTACATCAATAATTTTCTATAAAATCCCCAAGAAATTCTTTTCAGCATGGGAAATATTTTCCTTCTCCATTGGTATTAACCAAAATCAACGAACAGATTAAAACATACTGGCTTAAGGAAGACTGCATAAAGGCTAACAAGACGGTATTTTAGATTTCCCCTAAACTGTGCTCTTTAGGTAACACGATTCATACTAAAAAAGTCTCCATAGAATCAGAACAAACCAACTTATATTTAAAGATTGTACATCTGAACATGGTAATAAATCTTATATAATCAGGAGAATTTATCATTTTTAGAAATTAGATTTAATATAATCCAATTAAGTTTAAATCTTGCTTTAAAAACAATACATACAGCAGATATTTTCAAACAGAAACAGAATAAATAAGATTGATAAAAGGCACCTTTGCTAAGTACCTCCAACAACCAACCCACTCGAGGCCTGTGAGAGCCGCAGGCACAACATTACTGTAATGACAGAAGAGACCACAGGCATGCATATAACATGTCTACCAAGTCAAGCACATCACTGCAGAGGAGAGAAACGATTTAGGAAATTGTCAATAATTCTATTTCAAGTTTAAACTTTAAAAGAACCTGTCTTACCAATGTCTGTAAATGACACTTCTAATAAAGCCTTTATTAAAATAAACATGCCTGGTCTTCAGCTTTTATTCTTCAGTTCCTTTAATTCATATTCAAAGGAAAAAAGAGTCAGGGAAATATAAAAACTCACAAGGAAAACCTGAGAAATGATGTCGCCTCTGACAGCAAAGAAACTGCCACATTCCAGTACCGATCATTTCGGCAGAGTCATCTGACAAATTGTCAGAATGCAGGTGAACCGTTAGGACTGCGTGAGACAGAACATTTTCAACCAGAAACGTCTGTGCTTGTCACAGTTTACGCTATCACGCCTCACGGTTGCACTTGGGATCCTCAGGCACCTGCTTTCCAGGACCCGTGCTCCCCGCCAGCTCCCGGCCACCTCTCCATCCTACTGCAGTTCCCCTTCCCCGGAGACACTGAATAATTCATTCAGTCACATGCATACGCCTGCAGGCACTTCCTGCTGAACTCTGATGCTCACTGGGGAGGGGGGAGGAGAAGGAGGAGGGAGGAGCGTGAGAAGGAGCACTCACTGTCCGGTGCCGGGAGGCCCGCAGCAGAAGCAGGGTCACGGCTGCCATCAGTACCCCGGGACCGCGCCTGTGCCTCCGCAACAGCGGCTCTCCCCGAGTCGGCCTCGCTGTGAACGGGCTCCGAGCTGGGAGAAGAAAGGACGGGTCCTCCAGGAAAGCATCAACTGAGGAGCAGGTTAAGGGGAATCAAGCAAGCAAAACTGAGCATCTCTATTTGACTTCCGGAGAAGAAAACTGACGACGTGTATCAGCTACTCTGACCACAGGACGGTCTCGTCGTGGCTGCTTGCTCATTTCTAACGTGGTCTGGAAGGCAGCGATCCCTCAGGCTCGGCCTTTCGCCACTCTCTCCCCGGAGGTGTTTGAACGAGTGGCGCAACGGTGAAGGCCGGGTCGGACAGCAGTAGCGAAAATGAGAGGCGGGTCAGATCGATGGGCAGGACTACGTTTTCCCGCTAAATGTGATCACTACAGCAGACCCGTAGCATCCCATCCCACGGCCACTTGTAAAGGGGATATTACCCATCTCATCATTTCTTCTGAGGATTAAATGAGATCGTTTGCTTAAGGCCAGTTTTAATTTGATTTACTCTCTGGAAAGCTGATCTGTCGAGTGAGCACACATCACCAGCTTCCAAATGAGCAGTGTTCATGCTTCTGACCATCAGTAAGGGCCCCCCGGTATTTCCCTCGTGATTGCAAAGTCCTACTACATACGCTGAAAGGGAATGAAAGCAAACGTGTGTGTGTCTGTTCTAAGGCGTCCAGAACCGAACGCAGGGAGACACTGCGCTGCCTGCGTCAGAAACAACACGAAACAAAAACACGTACCACGGGAATGCCGACTGCTGCAGCCACTACAGAAACAGTATGGAGGGTCCTCAAAAATTAAAAACAGAACTACCCTAACTTCCGGCAATCCCGCTTCCGGGTACATATCCAAAGGAAAGGAAAACATGGTATCCAGGGAATACCCACACTCCTCGGTTTGCTGCAGCCATCACTCACAACGGTCGAGACACAGAAACTACCTGAGACGAAAGAACAAAGAAGATGCAGTGTGTGTGTGTGTGTGTGTGTGTGTGTGTGTGTGTGTGTGTAATACTCCATTCCACAACACGATGTGGAACACTACTCAGCCATAAGAGGAAAATCCTGTCATTGGCAACAACATGGATGGACCCTGCGGGCATTATGCTACGTGAAATGAGCCAGGTGGAGAAAGAGACCACGTGGCATCACTTGTACGGTGACTTAAAACAAACAAACACACTTGGGGTGCTTGGGTGGCTCAGGTGGTTGGGCATCTGACTTCAGCTCAGGTCGTGATCTCACAGTTTATGAGTTCGAGCCCCGCGTTGGGCTCTGTGCTGACAGCTCGGGGCCTGGAGCCTGCTTTGGATTCTGGGTCTCCCTCTTTCTCTGCCCCTTCCCCGCTCACACTCGGTCTCTGTCTCAAAAATAAACAAATGTTAAAAAAAAAACCAAAAACCACCAAACTCCTAGAAACAGTAGAAAAGTGGTTGCCAGGGCCCGTGGGGGTAAATAGGGAGAGGTTGGTAAAAAGGTACAAACTTTCAGCTGCAAGATGAGTAAAGACTGAGGCTCTAATGTAAAACATGGTGACTACAGTTTCATAGCACTGTACTGTATAAATGAAATTTGCCAACTCACCAAAATCATAAAAAAACAAAAAAAAGAGGTAAGATGATGGATGTGTTAACTAACTAGATGGGAGAAATCCTTTCACAATATATACTATATCAGATCATCATGACATACACTTTAAATATCTTACAATTTTATTTTTCAGTAATACCTCAATAAAACTGGATGTATACACGTGGTGTGTGTGTGTGTGTGTGTGTGTGTCAGACTGCAAGCTCCGTGCCAGAAGAGGTGAGAAAAGAGTAAACTGTGTTCAGAGGGATGGCATTTTTAAAGTGGCACTTTAATACATTTTCAAAAAAATTTTCCTCTTAAAATATGTGGTTTTTAACAAAAGAAAATCTTTACCTATCTCAGGAATTGGAGCACCGCGCATCTAAAGCCACACCCGGAACAGCGCCCACAGCCGCACTGCTCTCCCGTCCGTGTGCCGTGTCTCAGGCAACACTGCACATGTGATGGGCTTCCCCTGCCTCTCTTCATCTCTTCGATCTTTCCCCAACTTACGGCCTCAAAGGCATTTTATTTCCTTCTAAGCAAAAACGTGAGCGAGAACAGCTGCTAACAGCTCACAGACTGCCGATCATTTACTAGAGGCCGGAACGGCGACAGTCTCCATGTGCTCCCAGCCCAGCACCCGATCCGCCGTGGAGGCTCTGCCTCCGGCCAAAGAAGCCTCAAGAGTCAACCGGAAGTAGTGGCCCGGTCCTGCCACCTGCTAACACTTGTGTAAAGGCAGGAATGACCCACGTCCCACATCCTCTTCCCTGCAGAGCTGAGCCGTCCAGCAGACCAGCTGACAACCTCCCCCCTGCCTCGGTCACTAAAGGCATTATTATTAAGTATGTGCACGGGCAAGCAGAAAACTATTGTCAAAAACCCGACCAGCGTTTGCTGGAGTACTGGCTGACTCTCCAGCCCGCATGGTGATCTCGGGTGCACAAACTAGAAACCTCGGGCCCTCCGCACCCATTCCTTTCCACTACTACTACCAGTTAACCTACTTGCAACCCCGTAATCTCTCGAACGGTCTCCACTGCCACGGGTCATGTTCCATGACCTCTTGTCCACACTGGTGGTTTTCGAAGTGGGACACATTTCTCCAGAATGCTAAACATACACTGGGGTGGGCAAGAGAACAGCATTTCTACTTCTGCTCATTTTTCTCTCATCCTTTTTCTTGCTTTCTTAATGTTTTATCGTGTACTCCGTATGTCCACACCGAAGTGCATATACTGAACCATACACACACCCGGAGCAGGGGAGAAGCTCAAAAACAAAGATACCAGCAGCCTGGGCGATGACGACAGCATCACTGGATGAAGCTGCCCATTCTGATCTCGGTACCTCCCCTTCCCCACGGCAGCCAGTGAGACCCTAACAACCGAACCAGACGGAATTGCCTGCCTTAGTAAAATTTCTTCCGCTGCTTCTCACTGCTCTTAAGATAAACAGCAAACTCCAGTGCCTTCTCTCCGTGACGTGACCACTGCCCATCTCACCCAGTCCATACTCTGTCTCCCGATGGTCCAGGCACACTGGTCTTTCCATCTTTCAGATGTGCTCCCCCTATGTCCCTCCCTCCACAGGGCCACCTCACACACAGAAGGCCCACGCCATTCTTCTCGTGGTGTGGTCGGCGGGAGTATTTCCTTTTGAGCCAACTAGAACTTGCGAGCAGCCAACACTCAACTGGAGTCCCTATTACCCCCAGACAAATAAGAGAACTTCCCCTTCATCAGGAGCGCTTTCCCCTACTTCAGGTTTTATCATGTATGTTTTTTTCTGTTAGCCACTTAAAAAATCTGAAAGGAGATAATAAGCATAAATATAAACTTAGATAATTATCAGAATTTCTAAGAAAGATGACGAATCTATCTAAAGACTTAGGAGAAAGGTTTTAGTATAATATTGCAGTTAGGGAAAGTGGTCCAAACTCACACTTGGATGAGAGAGAGACAGAGAGAATGGACTTGCGACAGCCCACAAAACTGAAGTCGGGTGGGGGTGATGGTAAAGACGTGCAGTTCCGTGGGCAAGGTTCATGGGGGAGGGGGCGCACTCAGTGACATGAGGGTGTCTCAGATCATTTGTAAGGAAAGTCACAACTTTGCTCGCTTATCCACATGTAGAGCTGAAAGTCTTGTCACCACGAGAAGTGTTTTCATTCTAAATGTACAATATGGAGACTTTCAAAGACCAAGTCTCTTCCCTACTTTTACGGGAGAAAAAGAACGAACAGAACCAATAAGAGTACACAGTTTCTAAGCTAATGCTCTTGGATGTGGGGAAAAAATGAAGGCAAGGCAATTCTGGGCAGGAAAACTGAGCTCAGAGGCAAAAGAGGATGGACGTCAGAGACTTCACCAATCGGTCATGCATTCACCTCTATGTACAGCTTGGCATGGAAAATTACTGCACAATTCTGCTATAACTCACCAAGTTTTTAAATGCTGGGGGTATAAAAAAATCATTCATTCATTCATTCAGAGAGTGCGCTCACACAGGAATGCTAAGGCGGGGGATGGGGGGGTTGGGCGGGGGGAATCTCAAGTAGGCACGCCCAGCACGGAGCCTGATGTGGGGCTCAATCCCACGACCCTGGGGTCGTAACATGAGCCAAAATCAAGCAGCAGACTCTTAACCAGCTGAGCCACCCAGGCACCCCAGAGATTAAGTAATCTCTGCACTCAAAGTGGGGCTCGAACTCACAACCCCGAGATCAAGAGTCGCACGTTCCGCTCACAGAGCCAGCCAGGTGCCTCTAAAATGTTCAGTTTTTTTAAACTAAAGAATCCGTGGAAGGCTTTTTGCTTTGCTCTGAAGCTCTTTATTTTAAAAAACTGCTAAGATCCATGGGGCACCTGGGTGGCTCCGTCGGTGAAGCGTCCGACTTCAGCTCGGGTCACGATCTCACAGCTCCTGGGTTCGAGCCCCGTGTCGGGCTCTGTGCGGACGGCTCAGAGTCCGGAGCCTGCTTCCGATTCTGTGTCTCCCTCTCTCTCTGCCCCTCCCCTTCTTGTGCTCTCCCTCTCTCTCAAAAATAAACATTAAAAAAATTTTTAACTGCTAAGATTCAGTCATCACTTTTACTGTACACCAGTCACACAACTTTAAAATGAGGAAGCCAACTGCTGAAGCGTGCAAATTCACTGGCACGGTGAAAACAGCACACCTGGACACGGGAGACACGCTGTTTACTAGCATTTACTTATCACACTGCCAGGCAGGACACACGCTCTTAGAAGACGGCTGAACCTTGAAAACATCACACTGACTTCGGTCCTATCGACACAAGGTCCGCCCAGAGAGCCATCTGCGGAAGAGACCAGGGACCCGCCGCTCCCGGTCACCTTCAGGCCGGGCGAGTGTGACTCGAGGCTTCAGCACAGAAGACCGGTGAGCCTGAGGGAGTAAGGAAAAGGACTTCTTCTAGGGCAGCACCACGGTAAAGAGCAGAACAGGTTTGTAAAGGAACCTCCTCCCTGTAAACGTGTCTCTTCCTACACGAATGACACCGTCATAACCAAATACCCCTGAGAACGTCCAGAAAACAGAGGTCAACTGTTTCCTGCGAGAATTTTCTCAGACGTTGTAGAAGCCCACGGAAACAGCAGGTCTACTCACGAGGACCATTCCCGGTTCCTCCGCATGAGAGTACGCTGTTGGCTCACGCCACCTGACCCCGCCGCTCTGTCCCACGCGGGGGACTCGGGCTGCCTCGCAGACACTTCTGACCACGTCTGTCTTCTCTGCCCAGGTCACAGCCCCTTCGGTCGGCTATTTTAAACTACTCGCTTTTGTTTCCCTCATAGCATGCAACCTAGTACCTTATTAGGAAAACAAATACTTTTCTTCTTTGACATTATGAGACCACCTGCCTCTTAGGAGTTTTTTATGGATTACCAAAACAATATTCTTTACGGATAAAATACCGATTTTAAAGATACCACTGTTTAATACCATCTTCAAAAAATGGATTAAATTTTCCTATCTTGTCTACAACATAAAACAGGAACGCCCGAGGTTCACCCACACGCACGGCACTAACGTGCTGGATACAAACACAGATGGACAAGCCCACAGCCCACAGGCCACTGCCACACTTCCAGGAGGATGAGAGCATGGCCGACTCCCAACCATTACATCTGCACAGCAGGCCTGGGGGCCACTGTGGGTTGTGACGGTCTCCCCAGAGAAGTGGATCCTACGGTTCATTTCTTACCATTAATGAACAGAATAGACTCTATTCGATTAAAGCTTCTCTCGGGGCTCCTGCGTGGCTCAGTCAGTTAAGCGTCCGACTTCGGCTCAGGTCATGATCTCACGGTTCACGGTTTTGAGTCCCGTGTCGGGCTCTGCGTTGACAGCTCAGAGCCTGGAGCCTGCTTCGGGTTCTGTGTCTCCCTCTCTCTGCCCATTCCCCACTCAGTTTCTCTCTCTCAAAAATAAACATAAAAAAAAAAAAAAACCTTTAAAGCTTCTCTCTACCCCCTACATCCGTGTTTACAGATGGAAAAGTCCTATAAAACAGGTATCTGGGGGCGCCTGGGTGGCGCAGTCGGTTAAGCGTCCGACTTCAGCCAGGTCACGATCTCGCGGTCCGGTCCGTGAGTTCGAGCCCCGCGTCAGGCTCTGGGCTGATGGCTCGGAGCCTGGAGCCTGTTTCCGATTCTGTGTCTCCCTCTCTCTCTGCCCCTCCCCCGTTCATGCTCTGTCTCTCTCTGTCCCAAAAATAAATACAAAAAAAAACGTTGAAAAAAAAACAGGTATCTGAATTTCTGACATCTAGCAAATGCTTCTCCAATCTACGGGCAACAAGTAGGACTAAAATCAGGACTTCAAGTGAAATAATTGTACATAAATTACTATTCTCAGGCACTGAAACCAGCAAATCATCAAGGATGACATCCTTGGGTCACTGCAGCACAATTAATTAAACTTAGGCTAAATGCAAAAGACGCTGAGAAATGCGGTCCCCCGCTAGACCTGCATCAGGTAATGCATTATGAGACGCCTAACCGTCTGACTGCCAGAGAAGCAAAGAAACGAGAACGAGACGTAGACAGACTGTCATGTCTGCCTGACAGCCAACTTCAGGCTAAAGTAACCTTCGGTAAGACCAGGACATGTAAACTAATCAGAAAAGTCCTATCTGTCCCTTTTAGTCATTCGGTCACATCCATCTTGGAGCGGGACAAGGTATCCTGGGCCTACAACGTATGGCGAAGGCCATGCTCGTGAACAGCGCAATATTAGAGTTGAGTTGTGGCCAAGCTGTTTGCTTTCCCAAACAGCAAGTGATCAGGAGCTTGTAAGTCTTGAAGTAACCATTTTCAGTTCATTTATTATAAATAATAATCCCCACATTATATGATCATGTAACCATTCATCTATGATAACATAACCAAGAAGTCACAAATGTACCAGTTAGAAACCAGAAGAACCTGAATTTCTAAGAGGCAGAGCTAGAACAGCAACCACAGATACTCGTGTTGGACAGAAGGTGCTTTCAATCTAATCGCCGGGCAATTTCCATACGTCAGGCACAAAACAGGGCCACCAGACCTGCATTCTCCCTGTCGTTGACAGATGAGGACCACGGGGGATCAGGACTGGGATCGGGACTGGGCTCCGCCCACTTCTCCGACTAGTGAAGTCCCGCCCTCACACACCCAGCCCCCAGTAAGTCATCCTGATGGCAGGAGAAAAGATACAAAACAGACAAAGAGGGAATAATAACAATAGGAAGAGAGGTTTCTCTGTTATAGGCAAAGCAAGGCTTGTATTGAAGACAGAATCCTGCACTAAAGAAATAAAAAATATGCAATAATCAATTCTCATCCACTAGCCAGTCTTATCCCACAGGCAAGACGTTTTCACTACGCTGCCGGGAAAAGCTAAAGAGACGCTGGAAATTCTTTTCTCAGTCAACAGTCTCCCTGATGACGGGTTAGGGCAGTCATTCTCAAAAGTTTTGGTCACGGGGCCCCCAAACTCTCTTAAAAATTACTGAAGGCCCTGAAGAGCATTTGCGTGAGTTACAGCTGCTGTCATTTGCTGTATTAAATAGACAGACAATATTTTTCCACTTTTAACTTCTAGTAATTCACTTTAAAAATAGCAATTAAAAATTATCATTATTATTTTCCAAATAAAAAAATATTAGCTATTAGGACAGCATGCTTTTGTATTTTTACAAATCTCTTTCATGTCTGGTTTAGTAGAACACAGCTGCATTATTTCACTCTCGTTCACATTCGGTGTGTTGTGTGTGGCACGCTGTTCCAGCTGAAGTGTAAGGAAAATGGAGTGCCTTACGGACCCCCTGAAAGGGTCCAGGAGAGGGTCCTCAAGGGTCCTTGGAGCACACTTTTTAGATCCCTGAGTTAGGGCTTTCAATTCAAGATTTCTGATGCTGCAGGTAGTTTAGCCCAAAGAAAAGGAGAATATGGAGAACACTCAGGCAGACCTCAATCCAGGCATCAATCCCTCTCATGACACGACACGACACGACACGACACGACAGGTAGCTACAAAGTGAACATTCGAACTTTCCCCCTGGTGACTAAAAAACTAGATACAGAATAATTCCAAGGATTAGTTAGTGTAAATGCTAGAGGGCAGGGTTATCCCAAACAGATGAGAAGGACGTGATACATGAGTCATTATCATTTGCATGAATCCAACAGTCACTTTCTTGTCCCAGAACTTCAAGGCAGTCCTTGTGGGTGAACGTGAGATCAGAGAGCAGAGGTGCAAAGGGAGGCCCAGGGAACAGAACGTAGCAGAGGCAGCCTTCCAAGAAAATCTGGCTCGGTGTACCCACTGAAAGTGAGGGTACCTACGTACCATGCTGGGGAGAGCTGAGACCCACCACCCAAATCACTTTCCAGAAACCCTCAGTTCCCCCATGGAACCCCAGTTGGGAAGGGCAGAGACACAGGCTGGACACTGAGGCTGCGCGACGGGTGGGGCACAGAAACTAGGAGCCTAGCTCGGCAGCCCCTAGCCTGGTCAACAGCTGGAAACCCTTTGTTACTTTAACCAACACCCTCGACCAGACAGATGTCCAGAGTGAGCCTGTCCAAAGAACTATCTTTCACGAGTAATCAAAGATACATAATGGGTCATGTTTTCAATTCAGGTACTGGGATTGTTTCAACTTTTCTTATCAGTATCTTGGCACAATCACAAAAGCACAAAAAGATCCGAAAATTCCTAAATGTCAACAACAGTCCATTAGAACTTCTGATAGGTTTTAGATTAATTATCTCTACGAAGAGCTGGTAAATTTCAGTCCCAAACAAAGCAGCTCAGGATCTGAATAAGTAGGTGTAACAATGTATGGCACACATTGTTCCCACAACTTTCCAAGACACACAACTTCAGCTGTGTCCCAGTGGTCTGGTGACAGCCTGAAAATCACCGCTCTCATCTTACCAGAATTCTCTTCCATGGAAAAGGACATTCGTATGTAACGCACACGCTAACTCTCTTAATAAATCACTGAACTGTGGGCTTAACATTAACGTATTTGCGCTCTAATTTCATTTTAACGTCTAATAAAGAAGTTAGTAAGTTTCTTTTCCCTACCGTGAGCTACTTGAAAACAAAACTGTGCCCGTGTGCTTTTCTTTCTAGAACCCAGACTCAGGTTCATAGAGAAATCAGCTTTATGCTGAACTACATTTTCATTTCCATGTCTTTCTCTCAAACCGGGGACTTTCTTCATCTGACAGTGGGGCCATTTGGTCTGCAAACACGCCGCCCCCCCAGGCTACAGCGGGCGTGGGGCGTGGGAAACGACCGGCTGGGATTTTCTCATGCACACACTCACCTAAGGGACACGGTGCTGGGACACGGTGCTGGAACACGGGCTTCCTGCTCAAACTCGCCTGGCCCTCACTGAAATCTCCGGTTTCAGTTTTCCTCTCTTGTCAGGACCCCCAGGCTCCCGCAGCCCCCTTTCCAAACCACCGCCGGTTGCTGGGGTCTGGCTTCATCCACAGGATCCACGTGCTCTCAAAGCGATCACACCTACCTTCTGCCCCGGGACAACCCAATCGTTGGCTCCTTCCCTGCCGGGCGGCCTCCCCACCCCGGCACTTACACTGTTACACTGCACGCACTTTTCACACTCAGCTCACAACGCCACCTCAGCAGGAACGCACGCCCAGCTGCTCCGGCGAAAAGCAGCCTCGCTCCCCTTCACGTGGAACTTCTTTCGGATTATAGCTGTGTCTTATCCTACGAGACCAGAAGAACCCTGGAGGAGATCTGAGTCTAATTACTACCCCTGGCATTTAGATGCACTCATATGATGGATGAATTCGCTAATTTCCTGTGAGGAAATAAAAGCAACGAGGCAGGTCTTCACCAGGGGGTAAAGCCAAGGAAGAAGCTGGAGAAAATTTCAAAGTCTCTCTACCACTTTTTAGTCCTCGAAGTTAATCCACACGGCAGAATTTTCTAGGAATTTATAAATATCAGCGTTCAAAAGTAACACTTTATAGCTCACTACTGCTAGCGCCTTCATCTCCTGTAATTCCCATAACGATATCCTAACACATTCCCACAAGGGAAACCACTTTGGAGAAGGTGCCCGCCACAGGAGGAGACATCTTGGGCTCCAATCGTAAGTGCTTTCCACCGAATCACGAATCACAATAAAAGACCGTGACATTTTACTGAAAGCCATAAAGCAAAAAACAAATAAATGAAAGTTCCTTTCTTTCCTATTTTCTCACCCTAAAGTGACTTCCCTCAAAAGCCTCTTAAATGCACTTTGAAGATGCCATTTGAGAAGCAGAGGAGTGGCCTGAGGGCCAGAGGACCCAACCCCAGGCCGCCTCCCTCTGGGGCCTCGGCCTCGGGCCTCCTCCGGGTGTGTCTGTCAGGTTATGCAGGGCCTGAGGGAACCCATGTCTCTCCTGCCAATATCTGTGACTAGAAGCCGGGGTCCCAGTTCCTGCAGATCAACCTCACCTTACTGTGAAGACTGATTTCATAAGCAGAAGAGGGAAGGGCAAAAGTGAAGCAGCAGGTGACGGTGACGCCACCTCCAAAAAGACAGTCCCACCGACCCGACCCCAAACCTGAGGAGCAGCTAATGCTTCCCGTTTCTAAAGGTTATCGTGCGAAAAGAAAAGATAGGACGAAACAGGCAGAGAGGGAGAGATTAGGGCCTGAGGTCCCGGGGGGGGGGGGGGGGGGGGGGGGGGGGGGGGGGGGGGGGGGGGGGGGGGGGGGGGGGGGGCAGAACACGTATTCTGGAGCAATGCTGGGAGCGCTGACCTGGCTGACCTGGCCTAAGGTCCCTCTAAAGAATGTGACAGACCCCACCTGCGCCCCCTCAGGTCCCCCTAGGAATGTGACTGAAGACCTGGCTGAAAATAAGGAGTGGCATAAAACCTGCGCCACACCAGGGACCACGTGGCCACAGACGGGAGCTGAGCAGGACTGGACGACCCAGCCCCTGTGGCTGCCCAGCAGTGAGGGATGAGGGGAGACGGATGGGAGCCACCAGAACCTTACAGAACAAGGACCCCAGCCTACTGTCGCGGGCAGTCGCTCTCGCGTGTCCCCTCTCTGGAGCAAGAGCTTCCGTACTCCTCCTCCTTCCTCGTATTCTACTCGAGTCAACTTCTACCTGCTGCTCATTTAACTGTGCCCACACCTTCCTGGTTCGACGCGGCGAGACAACGAACCTCAGTATGAGGCCGAAGTTCTGCGACAATGGTGACAAGCTTAAGTGACCGAACAAACTAAGTGGAAACTACCACCCAAGGTCACGTGTGGGATCCTCCCAGGGTCCGATCCTGTACGGTTTTCTGGGGGCACTGAAGTGCTCCCCACGCAGGTGTCCCAACCGAATCTGTGCCTCCCCACCCCTGTCCCCGTCCGCTTAAGGCCACGTTCACCACGGCCCCTGCCGGACACATGTGGCACCACCTGACCACGGCATAGCCTGACCGCCCGGCACACCACTGGACAACTGTAAGCGAGTCAGGGCACAGGGCCACGTCACGGCTGTGGCCCGGGCCCAGTCCCCGGACTCGTGCAGGCTGTGCCCCTGCCTCTCACAGGAGGTCACGGCCGACTGTGGGCCACTACAAAGACCACAAGTGACGCATGCGCCCGGTCGGGAGCCGGCGGGCAGCAGGCACCTGATGAACACGTCGTTCCCGCCTCAGCCCTGCTTTAAGGACAAAATGCCGACGGACGGGCATGGAAGGTCATAGTGTCACCTGTGCTCCACTCTGCTCGCTTTTTGCTGGGGCTGTTTCACTTCCGGGGCAGCATCACAGTGGCACCAACCTCCTGCCGGGCAGCCCTTCCCGTCCTAAAGCACCCACCTGGTCACAGGAGCACTCACCCAGTGTCCCCCAGCCCGGCACCGAGTCGCAGGCCCTCCCAGCCTCCCCGACTTCTCCCTCGGGGTCCCCTCCTCCATAACCCCTTGCGCCCAGGCCACCACACGTCTCTTTGTTATTTCCCAATTTCCCCAAGTTCCAATGCCCCAACCCCATCTAGAATGTTCTACCACTCATGAGGCCTACTCATTCTTCAAAACATAACTCAAGTGTCATCTTCTCTTTAAATCCCCCCTTTGACCCTGGAACCTTCTCGGGCATTCCAAAGGCCTTTCTGCATACTTCACTCACAGCACTTCCACACCGTGTGCCAACGAGCCGCTCTCGTTTCCAGCAGCTCCGGCCAGACTGGAAGCCCAGGGGCCGGGGACAGGCTTCTCTGGCGAGAACATTCCCAGTGCCTGGCACAGACCCTGTGCTCAAAACGTACAGGACAGCTTCTGCAACATGACCTCAGTATTGTCCTGTGGATACTGCCACCTTCAGGACTGAAAACTTCAGGACTGAAAGTGTCGCTGGTAACTTAAGATATTTCTAGAAACTTTGTGAGATTTTTAAAATCCAATTAATTCCAAAGCATATCTCAAAAATATTAAAAAATGCTGAGATAAAATTCATATAAATGCTCCCATTGAAAGATATATCAGACCAAGTTTCGAGCAAAAAAAAAAAAAAATTAATGGAATCTCCCTATATTAAATGTTTTAAAAAATAAAAAAAAATTTTTTTAAACATGAGGATCTCTTGGACTGTGGTCCCATCTTCAATAGCTATAAAATAATATCTATCAAAAACAGTCTTAGTTAATGGTAAGGTATTTGAAGGTGTTCCTTCTACAAAGGTATGCTTAATCTTGGTTGAAAAGAACAAAAGCAGAACATACTTGCTGGTTTCAGTCTGATTTTCCTTTTAAACAAGTGAGTTTAAAAGATTATTTCCTATTTTCAAATGACCTGAACCTTTCTCAAAAACAGATTGTGCAAATTTACCTCCACTAATCATCACAAGGACTAACTGTGTATTTTATGTAATCCACAACTATTATCTGCAAAACTGTTATAAATGTACTTGACAAATAACACAGAAATGAAAAATAATCAGTCTGGATAATACATTTTGAACGTAACTCTTTAAAATCGAGTCTACGTCCGTTAGAGAAAGGAGACCGAGAAACTGTAACATTTGGTATAAAAGAATGAAGCCTAATTCAATTCTTTTTCAAGAATGTTAGAACATGTGATTTGTGTTTTTTAAATTCCAAATATAACTGGCTGTATTTAGCACCTCCTGTACTTTCCAGTATATTAGATAATTGCACAGCAAGTTAAAAACAAAATAAAGGAAAACATTCCTGCCACCCTCCCTTTTCATAAAAGAGATGGAAATATCACACACACACACACACCCCACACAGAGTACCTTATAAAGGTCAGTATGAATAGCCCCAAAGAAAGCTGTTTTTTAATTAAAAAAAAATTTTTTTTTGAGGGTTTAGAGGACTCGGGGGCAAGGGAGAGAGAAAGGAAAACCGGGCTATTGCGGGTTTTGGCAGAACGGACGGGTTAGTGACCGCTGCCCCCGCTTGGCGCCTCGGCGGCCAGGGGCCCCGACCCCCACGTAGGTCAGAGCGGCTTCACGGTCTCGTCTGTGTGTGCACTGGGTTTCTGAAGAAGACGTTGTCTGAACAAAGGTGTGTATGACTTTAACAAGCCTAAAACTCACTCGGAAGGATAAACCGGTATTCCGTGGCTAATACTGACATTAACAGCTAAACAGCAAACAAAGAAACACAAGTATTCAATACAGAAAAGCGGTTTTAAAAAGTGCTAACCGTGAAGAAGCAGGAAGACGGGGATCTGCAGTCGCTTTACCTTTAGGAATGTTTATTTCTGTTGCTTCTGATCAGAGATTTATTGGGCATAGAGGGGACACACAAGTTAAGCTTTTTCGACTTGGTTTTGGCAGGAAGACAATGGATGGTTTCAGCAAGGAACTGGCTGTGGACCCAGAGCAAACAGCTGTGGAAGGCAAGGCATGCCCCAGATGAGAGGGGACATTACTGGGGGTGTTTGCTTAGGTGGCTGGGAGGGGCCCCCTGAATAATACTGGGGTGATACGTCCGGATCCCAGTTTGGAGATCCACGGAAAAAATTTTACCCTTCTGCTTCCTAGCATCTGAATCCTCCTGTGCCTCCGTTTCCAAGCCAATTAATTAATGCCATCAAAGATCAGAAATTACCGTTTATCTATAGTAATTTATGAAAAAGTCATTTTCTAAAAAGATCAGACTATAAAGAACACGATCCATCTCACATGCTTTGTTTTCTCTAATGAAACTGCCATCAAACCAAGGGCCTCTGTGCCTTGACAGGGGCCACGATGCAGGGAGACAGTTAAGACGGGCCAGCCTGTCCTAACAACCTCTCCGTCGCGCCTCAGCCCACGGCAGTACAGGCTCAGGCTGCGACACGGAAGAGAACAAAACTTCAAGACCAACTGAGAAGACTCTGCTAAATGTTTCTGCCTTACCAAAATGTTTGTAGCTAGTGAGATGATGGGCGATCTTCGGAAATTACAAGAAAATGTAATTGAGTCTCTCTACATTAAGACTCATTAATTTCACAAGTTCCAGATCAGAAGAAACAACATTAATTAGCATTTGCCTTTCGAAAGCCAACTATCGGACTACATGCTGATAAAAACAATCCTTTCCATTTAATTAAAAAAAACCTGGATGACAAGATAAAAAACAATCATTTTAACCACTTCGATAGCATTCAGTTCCTAATGTAAGTCCACCGACACTCTTCTGAAGGTTGAGAAATAAAAATACTGCTCGTCTGTTTTAAACACAGCGAAGCCGAATGTCACTGTCTACATACCCCCTCCACACTCTGGTCCTTGGATTATGTGTTATGCAGCTGGCCTCTTCATGGGATGTGAAGGGTCACAACTCTGGTTTCTTCCCTAGGGTGAGACCATGACGAGAGAGGAGCAGCACTGTGCCCGCGACAGCGCCCACAAGGGACCCCCACCGGCGGCACTTCGACCATCCACACCCATGACTGTACACACCGGCAAGCGATCCCATGCTATCTTCTGCACTTAGTGACAAATCAGAAGCTCCAGAGGCCTATTTTCTCAGATCGACAGGATGTAAGAGCTATGTACAGATTATCTGCAGAAATCTTAATTTCCTCAAAAGATCTAACATAAACCATCTACAGGCATAAGAACGTAGTTTCGGCAAGATTCCCAACTGTCTTCTTGCTCTGAAATTCGTATCTGAAATAGACTAACACATGGGCTAGATAAGGCATGGTATAAATAAGGTATCTAACATATCTATGATACGTTTTCAAACTCTGTACCTTCAACAGAATATCCAAAATTTATCTCTCTCTCCCCTCTTAAAATACACAAATTTTGTTGATAGCACATTCATATCATCAAGATCACTACTAACAACACAACAAAGGCAAGAATAATTGTACTTCTATTGTTTTACATAAGACACTTACTTTCAGAATATAAAACCTATCTCCCCAAAGAGATAACCACACATTGGTGTATTTCGTTTTCAATTCTGTGGACCAAAATTAAAACACAGCTTCTCTCTGATACCTATATAGTTTTAAATCCTGGGTTTTTACAGTGAATTATCTCTGCAGATCTTTAACCATCATCAAGTGTCAGAGGAAATGCAATTCATGGCTTGCACCACCTGAGGGCACTCCTAAAAACCTTTAAACAACTTCCAGAATCCAGTTCTTGCCTACTAGAATGAGGGAAACCCAGTCCTACTTGAGGCTCATGGGCTCAGGAGTGGCTTCAAAAACGTGTTTCAGAAAACACTTGTGTCTTCATACGAGGTGAGATGATAAATACATGTAATTTCTATCCACTGCACATTCTCTGAGCCTCACATCCGTGCAACAAAAGCTGAGGTTCTAGAGAAGAATGAGCATAACTAATTTACAAATGACAGGGTTACAAATTTACTAACTAACCAATCTCATAAGACTATCTTCAGGCTCTACGTTTAGCATCAACAAACAAAAGTTCACCTTTCTGTGGAAAACAACAAAAATTCAAGAATTATTTCAAATCTATTTAACACATACACACACATGGCACCTCGGTTCAAGGAAATGAGTAAGCCTGGACACCGTACCTGTTTCCTGTGAATTCAACACCTCTAAGGCATGCATCATGGCACTTGCGAAGACATTGGCATCCTCCTTGCTGCCAAAGTTGAGGCCATACACCTGTCTGGCGTCTCGCCACTGGTGGAAGGTCTGTGTAGCTTGATTGTACTTCAACCCTTTAGGAATGGCACAGTTTATCACGACCTAAAAGACAGTAATTCCTTATAGAGTCAACCCAGTAAGTGGCAATATCAACAAATCCTGATTGGACAGACTCATTCAAAACTGGTCCTGATGGACCTTGGCCAAAACAAAACAAAACGAAACAAACTGGTTACAACAACTATCAATGGTAAAATCAGCCTGTAAAAATAACAGTCTGACGGAAGTTAGCTGTCTGATGGTTACAAAGGTCTGGCCTTTAAACAGTAAATCAGCAGGACAAAAGAAAATCCGTATCTTCGTTAAATATATTTTTAACACGTTTATTAAAACATTATCGGGGCGCTTGGGTGGCTCAGTCGCTTGAGCGTCCGACTTCGGCCCAGGTCATGATCTCGCGGTCCGTGAGTTCTAGCCCCGCATCGGGCTCTGTGCTGACAGCTCAGAGCCTGGAGCCAGTTTCGGATTCTGTGTCTCCCTCTCTCTCTGCCCTTCCCCCGCTCATGCTCTGTCTCTCTCTGTCAAAAATAAACAAACATTAAAAAAAATAAAAAATAAATAAAGCATTATCAATTCAGAAAGCATACAAAACGTAAGCACGTATCTCAGTGAACGTTCCCACGTAGCCAAAATCCTGATGGAGAAATAGGATGTTAACACCAGAAACCTCCTTCCTAAATGCTCCACCTCCCAAAGGCTCTAGCGCAGTTCCACCTCCCAGATCAGGCCTGCAGCTTTCTGAACTTCACGGCACATGACTCAAGTACAACTGTGTGTGGGCGTCATCGGTCCGCTGCGAGCGGCTGTGCTTTGTCCTCTCCCGCTGCTGCTGCTCGGTGGCACTCCATCGTACAGACCATGCCTATTGACCTATCCTCCCAGTACTGGACATTTGGATTACTTGCAGTTCAGCGCTATTAAAAGCAGTGATGTCACGAACATCCCGCACGTCTTCCGTCTTCCAGTACATGAGCACCCACTCTGTCGGGCGTATACCCAGGAGTGGGGTGGTCACGGGCCAAAGATACGTTCGGCTTCAGCGAAAAACTCCACGTGGCATTCCAAACTGGGTCTGCCAATTTTCACTCCCCTGGCAGCATGCTACAGCTTGCACGAGTGCACAAACAACACCACGTTATTGGAACTGTATTTCTCTGATCACTAATGAGATTTAGTGCTTTTTCATGTTGTAACGGCGCTCTGGATACCTTCTTTTATCAACACTGCTTTAATTAAATCTCTTGCCCGTTTTTGTACTGAGCCATCCATCTTTTTCTTTATTGATTTGTAAGAGTCCTTTATATATTCTGAACAAGACCCCCGTTACCTGTGCTGCAAATATCTTCTCCCCTAACGGTGTCTTCCGATGAATGGAGGTTCTTAACTTTTATCCGGTCCAAATTAGCCTTCCTTTCCTTTCACAGTTAATGCTTTCATAACCTGCTTAAGAAGTGTTTCTCAGTCCCAAGACCATGAAAATACTATCCCGTGTTATTTTAGGAGCTTTATCATTTTAACTTCCAGAGTTACATCTCCAATCCACCCACAGACGGTTTAGGCCTCTGGTGTGAGAGAAGGCTCGAGTTTCCTTCCCAGGATGGCCGTCCAATCGATCCGGCACTATTAACCGTGCTTCAGGTTTCTACTTTCCACAAATCAGGCGGCTGAACAGCTCCATTTTGTTCTACTGGTCAGATGCCCACCTGTGAGCCAAAAGGAGAGTGTCTCCCTCATCGTAGGCTTCTCCTAAGCCTTGACTGCCGCTGGAGTGCTGTCCTCCTTACTCTGCCCTTCATTCTTCCAGGGCTATCTTCAATCCTGTGTGCGGCCACGGCTCCGTATTCACACGATTCGTTCTGTGTTGGTTACGCCATCTGCCAGTCTCTGCTTTTCACTGGAGTGTCCAGTCCACTTACGATGTTTCATACAAATTTGGGTCTAAATCCATCCTGCCTTCTTTTGGACTTAATTATTATTACCCTTCTGCTAGCTCTAGTCACACCGCTGTTGTGCTAGCGGCTGCCCTAGAGATCACAACAGGCACCAAAACATGACTGTCACACTTATGCAACAGCTGATCGCTTAGGATTTGCCCACATTTACACTTTCTGCTGCATTTTATTCCTCCTGCCCTCTCCAGGCTTCTGAGGGGACCCTTTCTGATCCCAAAAAACACGCTTTAGAACTTCAATTTCTTTCGATGCAAATCTCCTCGTGATGAATTCTCTCCATTTTTGTCAGAAAGTGTCTTTAATTCACCTTCATTTTTGGAGAGGATTTCTATCAGGTACAGAATTTGAAGGGGTCACTTGTTTTCTTCCAAGCCCAGTACCTTCCTAGCTCTTGCTGGTTCTGCCACTGGTCAGCTGGTCAGTCAGCTGACCACTCTCGCTCGCTTCAGTCTTGTTTCCACTGGCAGCCCGCAGGCCTCACGCTGCGAGGCGTGAGCGTCCGGTGTTCGCGACGGGACAGGTTTAGATGGTTTTCTTTCCATTTACCTACTTTAGGTCTACAGCATCTCTAAGTTGACATTCTATTACAAACTTGAAAATTCTTGTTCATGATCTCCTCAGTTTTTCTTCTGCCCTCCATCGTCTCCTCTCCTTCGGGCCCCCAATTACACACACAATTTCCACTATATTCACTAGGTCTTTTTTCCCTTAATCCCCTTCACCTCTTTCGCCCAACCCCCCCACCCCCGCCCACCCCCATTTATTCTCAAGATTCACGAGCCTTTGTTTTTTAGATTCCACATGTAAGTGAAACCCTATGGTATTCATCTTGTCCCTACCCTCCAGATCCATCCCGGTCGTTGCAAATGGCACGGTGTCTTTCTGTGTACCTGGCGGAGTAATCCCGTGTTGGTCACGTGTCCCAAATCCACTGTATCCTCGGACCTAGGATTTGGGCCTGGGTAGGGCCAGAGCCATGGCTGGGTTAGGGTTCGGACCCAGGAGAAGACAGGGGCCTATCCACCCACAGTGCAGAGACCTCTCCAGAGGGCAGAGTTGAAGGCAAGGGTCACAGTTTCTGTTTTAGGACCACACTGAGGTTTGGGTTAAGATTAGATTTTCGCTCAGGGGCACCTGGGTGGCTCAGTCGGTTAGGCGTCCAACTTCGGCTCAGGCCACGATCTCGCGGCTCATCAGTCCAAGCCCCGCTTCGGGCTCTGCGCTGACAGCTCAGAGCCTGGGGCCTGCTTCAGATTCTGTGCCTCCCTCTCCCTCTGCCCCTCCCCTGCTCACGCTCCGTCTCTCTCTCAAAAATAAACAAAGATTAGATTTTTGCTCAGAATCATACTCTCCAGTTCCATCCATGTCACTGCAAACAGCAATGTCCTTCTGTGCTCCTGGCTGCGTAACATTCCACCGTGTACACATACGTCTTCTCTGTCCATTCGTGTGTCGGTGGACACCTGGGTTACTTCCACATTTTGGCTACTGTAAGTATTGCTGCAATAAACGTAGGGGCACATATATCTTTTGGAATTAGTTTTCGTTTCCCTGGGTCGCTTAAGCTCTTTTTTATACGCCCATCTTTTTCTCTCCCCGAGTGTCTTAGCTTCAGTCTGAACATTTTCTTATGATCTGTCTTCCAGTTTACGAATTCTTTTTAGCTGTTACTAATTTGTCGTCATAGTCATCACTGACCCGTCAGTATCAGTTATTCTTCAATTCTGAAATGTCCTTTGGTTCTTTTTTCAAGCTTCCAGTTCTCGGCTGAAATTCTCACCTTTGTGCTATTTCCCTGAATATATTTAGTATTAGTTATTTTAAAGTCAATTTCTGATAATTCAGCTAACTGGATGGACTCCCAGTGGATCTGTTCTATTACTGCTCCTCTTGTCTCCTCATATGCCTGGTTACTTTGACCTAATGCCAGACATTGTGCGTGGACAACTGTATGGAAAGTCTGAGACCCACAATGATGCTCTAGTTTTCCAGGGAAGATTTATGTTTGCTTCTGGCAAGCAGCTAGGAAACTAACAATCTGAAGTCAACTTCATCCAACAGTGAACGAAGTGATTACAGGCTGGGTTTCAGTTCCCATAAAGGCCAGCCTCACTCCGAGTCAAACCTCTTCCCACAGGACAGGGCTTCTGGGTCCCACATCACAGCCTGGGGATTACCAAGAAAGCTCTCCCCTCATTAGCAGGCCCTAACTTTGGATTTTTGTTCTGCTGGTCCCAGGAGTCTGCCAAAAGCTCTGCTCAGTCCTCTTTCAAAACCAAGACATGACTCAGAGGTCTGAAGCTGGGCTCACTTCTCTGGTTCTCACTTCTTTCTGATCTTGGACCCAGAATTCTTCTTTGTCATGTAGGCTCTCCAAACACAGTTTCTTCTTAACATTCTGTCCAATGGTTTTAGTTCTCACAGAGAAGCTCTATGTTACCTCATCTACCAATACCCAAACTTGAAATTATTTTTAAAATATGGCCTTATATTATAAAATGTATAAAATATGAAGACCTTATACTAAGTGAAATAGGCCAGACATAAATCGACAAATACTGTCTCATTCCACTTATCTGAAATACCTGTAATAATCAAACTCATTAAAAAAAAAAGAGGAAAAAAAAAAAAAGATAGAATGAAGGCTGCCAGGGACTAAGGAAGAGGAACACAGGGACTTCCTATTTAACGGGTTTGGAGTTTCAGTGTGGGAGGATGAAATGGTTCTGGAGATGAACAGGGGTGATGCTCAATACTGTGAAGGCACTTAATGCCACTGAATCGTACACTTAAAACTGGGTAACATGGGAAATTTTACATTGTGTGCACTTTACCATAATTTAAAAGAGGATGGCCTTTTGTCATGTGATGTTTATAAGCATCGAGGTGGGGGGCCACACACAAGCCATCCATAAAGGTGTAAGTCTCACCGCAAGGTGGGTCTGTATCCCTACTTGGCAATCAGTCTGAAAAGGTCAGGCAAAAAAAAAAAAAAACAGCCACATTCACTTTTTCAATTGTTCAGGAACAGAATGTTAAGAGAAGGGGGGGAGATTGTTACTTAAATCACATTATGTCATCACTGGTTCACTTTCTCCACTGTGAGAAATTTAACACGTTCATTCAATTGCTTCATTCATTTTTAACTTTCAAGGGTAGGCAGTGCCATACATCACCTCGAGAAACTTTATTTTTTATTCATTTATTTTATTTTATCAAGTAGGCTCCACACCCAACATCGGGCTTGAACTCATGGGCCCTGCAATCAAGAAGAGCGCCCTCCACTGACTAAGCCAGCCGGGCACTCCTCTACAAACTTCACAAGTAAGGGAAAGCCCGCGTGTTCGTTTAACACTAAGTGTTTGCTGGGTGTCCACTAGGGGCGCCCTCACGTCCGGACCTGACAATAATGCGCGGGTTATTCTCTAGATTAACGTGACGTTCCATCCTACACGTGCTCACCCACTCCCCGCCGGACCCTAACGAGCACACTGTGCACTGAACGCCTAACTCTTCCTGGTCTCCTTGGTTCAACACCTGATCTCATCTGCGAAGTTGTCCACGACCCTCTTCCCTGTCTTCTCAGCAAACATCTTTCTTGTATACCTCTCTGTGCTGCGAATGGCACGTACCAGGCTGAAACCACTCACCGCCTGTCTTCCCCCCCATTCCCTACCGCCGCCCTCCTGCAAACCCAAGCACGGTGCCCAGAACACAGGAAGCACCAAGTGGGAAGCAAAAAAAAAAGGGGGGGGGGAGGAGTAGGTGATTTTTTAAACAGCTCTTACTAGAGAAAGTTTAGACACTGTTTAATAAATTATAGTCTGTTTCAGCTTCACTGATAACCATTGAAAAATATAACAAGGTACTCTGGAAAACCAATTATTTATTAGATTTATTCTTAGGTAATCATTCTTGTTACTCCAAGCAATATCTTTATAAAATTATACAGCTGACCCTCGAACGACAAAGGTTTAAACCACATGGGTCTACTTACCCACAAACATTTTTCCAAAATAGTCTTGTTTACAGTCCTGTAAGTGTATGTTCTCTTCCTCATGATTTTAAGAACATTTTCTTTGCCCCACCTTACTTTAAGAACAAAATGAATAATACATATAAACTACAAAATATATGTTCATTGACTATGTTATTGGTAAGACTTCCAATCTAGGGGTGCCTGGGTGGTTCAGTCGGTGAAGCATCCAACTTTGGCTCAGGTCATGATCTCACAGTTTGTCAGGCCCTGTGCTGACAGCTCAGAGCCCGGAGCCTGCTTCTGATTCTGTGTCTCCCTCTCTCTCTGCCCCTCCCCTGCTCACGCTCTCTCTCAAAAATAAACATAAAAAAAAAAAAAAAAAAAAAAAAAAAAAGACTTCCAGTAGACAGTAGGCTATTAACAGTTAAGCTCTGGGGGAGTCAAAAGTTATCCATGGATTTCCAACTGCACGGGAGGCGATGCCCCTAACCCCCAGCTTGTTCAAGGGTCAGCTGTATTTTCAAGTTGTTTGTTGCTAGTTAAACTGCTCTTACATCCAGCAACCATGATGAGCAATCTTACTAGTTCTCATATTTTATCTGCAGCTGCTTGGCATTTTTTATGTACTTCAGTGAATAAGGTCAACTCTGTTTCCAATCTGTATAGCTTGTGTTCCATCATATTCATGTCACTAGGTTACCTCCGCCTCTGCAATGCTAAATGAAAATGACGAAAGCTGAAATCCTCAACTAATTCCCGAGTTTAATGGAAATTCCCCCCCAATATTATACTATCCTGTAAGATGTGTGGTGTAGGTTTATACAATGCATCCTTATCAGCTTAAGAAAATTCATTTTTATGCCAAATATGCTGAGATGCTTATGTACGGATTTTATCAAATGCTTTTTCTGAATCTCTCATTTCTTGCATGTTTCTCCTGGTAAAGGACATTAAAAAATTAGCTAATGTTAAACTAGCCTTACATTACTGAGATGGAGACAAACCTTATTTGGTTAAGAGGTGGTATTTTTTTCATATACATTGCTGCATTTGGTCCATTGATATCTTATTGAGGACTTTTGTATCTATGGCAGTGTTCATAACTGAGGCTGGCATATAATTTTCCTCTCTCAAATTGTTCTGTTTCAGATACCAAAATTGTACTAACCTCATAAAATACTACTCTTTAGAAGAGTTTGTATAAAACAGGTAACAACTTAAAGGTTTTTAAATTTTGTTTATAAATACTTTAGATTCCCTCCCTCCTTGGTTTTTAGATTTTGGGGGGAGACTATTAACTACTGACTGTGGGTCTGTCTTTCCATTATTCTGCCAGTCTTGGTCAATTGTATTTTTCTACAAAATGACCCATTTCTTGGCATAAAGCTGTTTATGATACAGTTGATCTCTTTACCGTAACTATAATGACATCTCTTTTCCAATCCTACTATTTTTTGTAACTTTTCATTTTTTATTTGATTCTACCAATTTTTCCATTCAATGAAACAGCTTTTGGGTTAATGATTTCTATTTACGTTTTTTATTTAGTTAATTTCTCCTTATATTTTTACTATTTCCTTCTGTTTTCTTTGGGCCAAGCTCGCCATTAAGATTTGTCCATCTGAGGGCAGCTTAGATGTGCCAGAGGTTTCTATATATCACATCCTGTCACTCAAGTCTAAGTCTTTTATTTTCCAAACATTTTTTACTCTTCATAATGATGTGATTTTCACGTCACGAATTTAGAAGTGTTTCTAAGTTTCCAAACATTTTGGGACACCTGGGTGGCTCAGTCACTTGAGCGCTGACTCTTGATTTCGGCTCAGGTCACGATCTCGAGCCCTGTGCTGACAGTGCAGAGCCTGCTTGGGATTCTCTCTCTCCCTCTCCCTCTACCCTCCCCTGCTCGCTCTCTATCTCTATCTCTCAAAATAAACAAACTATAAAAAAGAAAGAAGAAAGAGAAATCCACACTCCTTTGCGTCCTATGCTGACGGCGTGTGGCCCAGCGCGGAGCTCCACCCCGTGTAGACAGAGGTCTCAAAGTCCAACCTCCTGCAGGCCCACAGCGGCTGCACACCGACGACAGACCTGAGTCCGTAGCTATTCACAGTTCTTAACTGCCATCCTGAAACACAAGGCTGCCGCGGCACCTGTCTGCACACTACACCAGGGTTCCTGGCAGAAACCCGGGGACCGGCCTTTCCTTAGTTAAGGACTCAGCCGGAAATTTCCTATTTTCCTGCATGGGTTTGACACTGGTCGAGTCCACCATCTTACCAGAACCAAAAGTATTTCATGAATCTGTCCGTTATACAAGTTCTTGCTGCAGTTCGCATATACTTGGCGCTGGTGAGGCCCCACCCACGTTCCCTCTGTCTACCTCTGCTCGCAGTCTGCTGAGACCCAAGACATCACGTCATCAGGTAGTGCAGTCACCTTTCTGAGAAATCCGGAGCAGGGAAATAGGAAAGGCTTAGTTTTCATCCCAGGTACGAATTACAAAAGCCCAACTATTCCAGCAATCTTAAAACCTACAATGTTTCCATCATACGTGAATTTACAGTATTTGCTGAAGTTACTAACATTTTCAACTCCCTCCTCTAGCCCCACACCTTTGGCAGGAAATGAATTCCTTAAACATACAACCTGCTATTTAAGTGGTATTTCACATTTTTTTGGTCCTAAATTTACCTTAGATTCCCAAACCGAGCTAGCGGGAAAGCCAGAAGATCTAACGAATGTTCATAATTTAAAGTCGTATTTGTATTTTTGTACAGTTAGCTCTAAATCCTCATCCATGCAAGGTGGACAGGGTGGGAAGGCAACCCCATCCCAGTTTTCCCACACGGAGTAGGCTGGCTGTAGTCGCCAAGAGCTCCTTCGGGCTGCGGACTACTTTACGGTCCTTCTGTAATTCTACACAACTTTCACTAGAAGGTAAGAGACCCTTACCTGATGGTCCTGAATCTTCCTGCCCACCACTCTGAACGTGTTGTTGCCTGTATGGTGATATATGTGAACTCTGCTGAACCCCGTTGAGCCACCAGCTGGCACCCACTTCTTGTTGGCATCGTCATAAACCATCACAGCAGCTCTTGCCTGACAAATACTCTGTTCACTGTAAAAAATAAAACATGCAAACTTAAGACATTTAAAATATGCTAAGTTTCCCATTCAGCTCTACAAACCAGAGTGAGCCCACAAGTAGTGCCTCGCTGGCTGCTAGAACAACGGGGAACATGACAGAGGCTTCCGGCCTCGATGGGTAGAGTCTAAGCGGGCAAAAGAGACCAAAAACTGAAGTGTAGTGTGGGACCGGCGGGAAGTCAGGATCCACGAAGAGCACATAAATAAGAAACACGAGAAATGTTTTCGAATCTAATACACTGAGTATCTAATACATTCGTCAAACTGAACACAACCACAGATATAAATTAACCATCATCGTTCAACTGCACGTATGTTTATAATACTGGTGACCTGTGATTACCCACTCTTTACCGGAGAGGTGATTCTTACCATCGGGCTTGCTGCAAGGCCAACGTAACAAACTCTGACCACTTCCATCCGGTCCGTGAGATATGGAGTGGCCACTAACAATCAACTGATGGCAATGTGACTTGAGTCCTTGACTCCACGTGGGCAAGACAACATCCCATGTTCATTTAAACATGCGACGGTAACATGAGACCCTTTCTAAAGATGCCTCGAGATTTTAGATTCTAACCCTCATAAGTAAACATTAAAGAAGAAAAGACTAATTTCCAGGAAGGATCTTTAAATCTCAGTTTCATTCCCATTATTTGTTACCAAGTAAGACTGAGATACACAAGTAAAATGTAAAGATGATCTTAATTTCATATTATGTACTAGGTTCATCTTTTAAATATTCTATAATACTACTGGGGAAAAAAGGGCTGATTTGAATTTTATTACTTCATACCATATCTTATTTTTTAAAAATCAAGTACCAAGAGTGGGTAACAGAAGACAACAGGTACGTTATGTTAGGCCACACCAATTAAAACGACTCAATCTCCACATCCAAGACTTAGCTGATGCTTAAAGCGGAGACCAGTGGAGGTGCTCCCAGTGGCTCAGCCAACCTTACCCTTAACAAAAGTACTGCCCGTTCTACCAGTTTTAGCCTCAAAGATTTTAAACAGTTATCAGTGTGGGTTCTTGGCCAATATCCTCAAAAACAAGTCACTCTCAGACCCTCCCCTCTTACTCACACCTCTGCCCCGTCCCTCAATAGCCTGTGTTTTACTCTTATCATGTGACGTGATGACAGAAGATCAGGGGAGACCCACTGGGGTGACAGCACTGAGCGACACGGTTGCTTCAGAACAGCGAGGTCATCACTATTTCTACCTTTCCATCAGAGAAACTTTGCAAAAACGAACTCATAACAATACGTGTGCAGCACAAACACTGAAATAAAGTGGTACTGTCTAAACTTTCATGCTGCACTGAAATTTCTTGGTAAACTAGTTCTGGGAATAAAAACAAGTTAATTACAAAAAGTGTGAGTTATTTCTAAATGCCTAATTAAAGAGCACCTGTCAGCTCAAAAGTTGAAATCTCTTCATGGCTCACAGCAGAAATACTTGCCAAGTGACAGCATTTACAGGGCGCTGCACAAAGATTATGTGAAACAAGCTTAGGCAAAGTGCTCCTTACAGCATACAATCCAAGACACAAATCTACCATTAATCGTAAATAACAAATCTGTAAATTAATACATAACAGTATTTTCCCATTCTCAAAAATCAGTATTCGGGACATATGTTTCCTAAGGTTCAAAATACACTATCTCCTCCAGAAGTCCCAGCGGGATCATATAAGCCAAAGCAATAAACCCCCATTTGTTGTATATTAAATCATTCCATGCCTAAAAAAAGTGTTTGTTTCTTTTTGAGTTTATTTATTTTGAGATACATAGTGAGCAGGGGAGGGGCAGAGAAGGAGAGAGAGAATCCCAAGCCAGGCTCTGCGCTGACAGCAAGCATCAAACTCACAAACCGTGGATCATGACCTGACCCAGAATGAAGAGTTGGACCCTCATTCGACTAAATCACCCAGACGTTCCCCCCACCCCAATTTTTTTAATATACGTAGGAAATCTAAAAGCAAGAGATGCCCCCACTTTTACCTCCATCTTCCTTCCCCACTGCTCTAGAATGGGTTTCTGGAGACATTCCAAATACTGAAGCACACAGTTGACCAAACAGCTTTGACTAATCCTTGATCAATCAAGACACATACCAACTACTTAGCAGTCAAATGTCTGTTCACCTCCATTTCCCTGAGAAAGCTACAACCACAGAAACAAAGCCAGATGGACACAGCCAGGTAGCCAAGGACAAAAATGCAAAAATTAGTTGACTAGTTTCCTAATGAAGATGAAAGGAAATCTTCAAAATGAGATGTCAAAAATATAAATCCAGCTCTAAACGAAGCCAAGAAGCACCAAGAGAGGGTAACAGGAACACGGCCATGTGGCAAAGCTGTAAGGGACAGGTTATGCCCAAATAACCCTGTCGTCCTGGAAACCACCGGGCGCTCAGGGAAGCCACGGCAAGGCCCGGACAAGAAGGGATGGCGCTGACCGCTGGAATTCTTAGTGACAAATGCAAACCAAATCTTTCCAGTTCCATTCCACAGCATTGGAGGGCCTGTCCTCACTGGACAGACGTCTCTGCCATTATAAACATCCCTTGGTCTGTGCCCCAGTTCCAGGTAAGGGGCTCCTAAAAGCCCTGGGATCTCCTGGGCGACAGACATGTCTCTGGTATGCTAATAGTGGCTCCATGCTTCAAGATGGAGGCTGGCTGCCAGAAATACCCAGCCTGCTTAGAGGGCTGAAATTTTCAGTTCCACCCCAGCCCCCACTTCCGGGGAAGGTAGAAGGGCCAGAGACTGACTTCACTCACCAGTGGGCAATCAGGTCATCACTCACACCTACATAACGAAGCCTCTATAAACACACCCAGACAAGCTTTACCCCGAGGTGCTGGGAGGGTGGCAAGCCGGCAGAGGGCACGGGAGCCCTGCGCCTGCCCCAGAGCGTGCACTATGCAGTTTTTCCACCTGACCGCTCCTAAATTATGTCCTTTATTTAAAACAAAACAAAGAATAGTAATAGTAAGCCGAGCAGTTTTCTGACTTCTAGGAATTATTCTAGCAAATTACTGAACTTGAAGGGAGGTGGTGGGAACAGCAGAATCTGTGGTCAGCTAGGCGTTAAACGTGCAGGCAGCCCAAGGAGCCCATTGACTGCTGGTCCCTGAAGTGGGGCCAGTCCTGGGGGACCGAGCCCTTAACTATGGCACCTGCGCTAACTCCAGAGGGTGTCAGAAGTGAACTGAACAGGGACACCCAGTTGGTGCTGGAAAATGGAACTGGCGGTTGGTTGATGCAAGAAGAAAACCACACAGACACCAGCTCCGATTAAAGGTGAGCATAAAATAGGCCAGTGGTACCCAGTTTTGGATTTCATGAACCCACAGACTTCAAAAATAGACCGGATGGATCTACAATCGGCTGACAAAATTCTGGTCTACTTTCCAGGGAGGAGATGGGGGGTGGGGGGAGGGAGGAAACATCACAGCAACTTATTAAAATGAGAATATTCTGGAACTTAAAAATCTCAAAATAAAAATCATGTAATGTAATAATGTAAATGTAATAACTAGCTTTCTATACAATTCTCTAGAACACAGTCTATTTTTTCCCCATTTCTCCCTGGTCCAGTGAAATACTTAAAAGGGTCTGCTTTCAAGTAGGACTGGCCTCAGTCACGACAGAACTGCCTATACGTGGGTGTATATATGAGCAATGGAGAATTGACAGAAACAGCTTACAGAGTTTTCTGATAGATTTCTAGCTTTCTCTAGGATTTTAGCTGAGAAAACGAGTAAACTTCCAAATTGCTGAAATTATATACATATGTGTGGTTTTTCAGGGAAAAGCGAAAGATTTAAGTACCAAAGCTACCGAAGAGTCAAAAAAAAAAAAAAAAAATTAAGATGAAGATCTAAACAAAAGCAAAGCAAAAGAGACAAAAATTTTATGACCCTTCTAATACCATTCTATCTGTGTTATACTAAGCCTCTAAAATAAACACTAGTCGAAGTCAACACTCTGAGTCAGTAAAGGAACTGCACATAAGATTAATATTAATATTAATTAATATTTTACTAAGCTACAGTTTTGTGAAGATCAAGCACTAAATTAGTTATAAATAAAAATTTCAGGGGCACCTGGGTGGCTCAGTGGGTTAAGCGTCCAACTTCAGCTCAGGTCATGATCTCACAGTTCGTAGGTATGAGCCCCACGTCGGGCTCTGTGCTGACAGCTCAGAGCCTGGACCTTACTCCGAGTTCTGTGTCTCCCTCTCTCACTCTCTCTCAAAAATAAATAAACATTAAAATTTTTTTTTTAATTTCATTTTATGACCAAATGCATTAGGAAGATATTTCATCTTCCTAATATTAATTTTGGTATTTTAAAAACCATGGTATAAAAACCATGACACTACATTACAATTTTGTGGCTTCAACAGGTAATTCATTTCTGAATACAGCCGAATTTCTGGGACGAAACTACATGATGGTAGAGAAGGCATGCCAAATTCTATTCTCATAGGTCCCAGGGTTTAAACAGCAGACTGAGGACTGCTGGGTTACTCTCCTACACACCACTTACTGAGGTTGCAATAAAGCCCAATTTTTGAAAACAGCAACTTCTCAAAGACACCACTCGTTAGCCATTAACTTGTCAATAAAGCATGACTATGACAGTGCCTCACACACAGTAGGCGCTCTTTGAGTGCCTCATCAGTGCAGTTTCACCCAACAAAATCCTACTCCTCAAGGCCTGAATCAAGTATCATCCCTTCTGAGAAGTGTTTCTGGGGTCCCGCTGAGTTGCCATAGCATTCGGTGATCTTTCAACCAGGACGACTCTCTGAGATGTTTGAGCCACAAGAGGGGGCCGGGATTTTACTTGAGGCCTTTAAGCAGAACATGACTTCCGTTTTTAAAAGCGGACCAGAGCTACTGTGTCAAGAAAGAGTTCAGCAAGGTGACAGGAACTCAAGCCGCTCAGGCTGGCATGAAGACCAGTGCGGGCCATGCGCGTGGGGAGGCACGGGGAGGGCAGCACGCGAACCCAGGCCGGAAGCGCACCAGACGAGTCTGCTGCTAGGAGACGGCGGGAGGGGGGGGACAAGCAGAGGCAGGAAGAGATAATGGACAATACCCAGCATTTTACAGATAAGGAGTATGGGGTGCAACGCCATGTACATATCACCATTGAAAGTCATGGTCCCAATTCACTTATTTATTTTTACACACATATAAATGTGCCTTCCGCACCCCTGAAATCCCCAATATGCAACACAGAGCCTAACCCGCGGTTAGGCTATACTATACAACCTCTACTGTACAACCAACCTCTTAGAGAAAGAGAATTAGCACCTGGTCTGTTGTGATACTGAGTCATTCCATGAACTAAGATGACAGTAATTCAAAAAATAAAATATTAAAACAGAAATTACACCAAAAGGTGCAAATTTTTAAGACAGGATTTCCCATCTTCTGCTCTGATGTCAATATTTTTGCTCAAGCCTGCAATTCCGTAACATGTCAAGCATTAAAGAGGCTGAAAGCAAAACAATGTTAGATTTCAATTCAATTCCACAAACACCGTTCACGCCTATATTGCACAGCTCCTCGGGCACAGAGTAAAACGGAACTAGGCCATCTCAGTTATAAAAGATTATGCACTCCAGCTGGAAGAACACCTGTGTGATGTTAAGCACCAGCAGATCACGAGAGTGCTTTTTCTCTTGGCTCCCCACTCCAGGATCCAGCAGCCCTGCAAACCCACGGGTCATTCCAGAATCCTCCCTACCCTCATCCGCCCAGGCCCTCAACTCGGCAGCAAGGCCTGCCAATTCTACTTCCTAATGAACTTCTAAATTCTTTAGCTCCCTTTGCTCACAGTGCTCAGAAGCTCTGGGCCCTCCCCAGTTTCTCAGCAGTCTCCTAACTGGTATTTCTGACTGCATCTTACTCCCTCCTCCAACGCTTCTGCAGGGGCATTTTGCTAAGCGAAGCCTGATCGTGTCACTCTTCAGGTTAAGACATTCCAAAGACTCATTTCAGGACAGACTCTGGCTTCCTAACGTTGCAGACAAGGCCCACGGTGATTGGACCTCTGTGTTCCTCAACATCCTTTCTTTGTTTCAAATATGTACTGATGGCACCTGGGTGGCTCAGTCGGTTAAGCATCCGACTCTCGATTTCAGCTCAGGTCATGATCTCAAGGTTTGTGAGTTTGAGCCCCACATCTGGCTCTGCTGACAGTGCAGAGCCTGCTTCAGATCCTGTCTCCCTCTTTGTCTGCCCCTCTCCCACTCACACACACTCTCTCTCTCTCTCTTAAAAATAAACATTTTAAAAAATAAAAATTAAAAAATATGTAAAGTAAAATTAAAAATGTTTAAACACACATATGTATTAGGCATGTAAAATGTGCCAGGCACCACTCCACCACCCTAGTGCTGGGGACACATCTGTGTTCACAACAGTCCACCCCCGACAGCACAGTGACCATGATGCCATCCTTGTCCATATATCCACACCCTGCACCTGCCTGTCCCGTTACCTACCTGCACATTGCCTCTTCCCAAATGCCTTCTGCCTAGTACTCAGCTGGCCCCCCAATTTTAGACACGAGTGTCACATCCTCTTGAAAGTTTTTCCTGCCCCCCCACCCCCACAAAAGGAGTTCACCCATTCTGTTCTCACAACCCACTATGTGCACCACCTCTCCACCAACATCATACTAAACCCCTGAAGGGCAAGCACTGTATCTTTTCCCCTCTCCTAGTTAAGATCTGTTAAAAATGGTGACTTGAAAAGTAGTGACAGACAGTAATTGAAAAAAGTAAAAAAAAAAAAAAAAAAAAAAAAAAAAAGTAAGTTTTGGTAAGAACCCTGAAGTATGCGAGGGAAAGCCCCCTTTTTTTACTTTCAATACCCATATGGACAACCTACCAAGCCCTCTGCTTTCTGGCTGTAAAACCTATCATCAGCACTCAAAAGCCAGAGCCGGGAGGCTCCCCACACCCCACTCTCTTCTCCCAGCAGTTGCCTTGTGTCCTGATCAAGAGTCCGCTGTGTTTGTGCCCAAATGGAGCCATTCCGACTGTATTTGTCTCGCAATTGTGCAACTGATTAAGCTGCCACTGTGCGAGTACATAGAAATCCTACCAAATTAGGTTGAGCGTTTCGGAAAGTCTCTGTCAAGGTCTGAATCACTCAACAGCTGTGAGGCACGTTACCAAGGGCGGAGGGCTCACCCGGGTCTGGCAGGGTTCACATTCAGAACACTTCACGTGCGCCCCAGTTCTCTCCCACCTTCCAGAAACCAAAGCCGAAACGCATGATAGAACACGGGTGTGCCTTAGGAAAAAAAAAAATAATGTAGAATTCTCACCACCAGACCAACATGAAAAGCTTAAGAGAAAAAGGGTACAGAATTAACACGTACGTTATAAGGTAGACTAAGACGTTTAAAGGCACGTATCATTTTTAAGGACACCACACTTCAACTAGTTCGGTCACCCGACCATTACCATTACCACCAGGGCAGGTCACCCTGGGCTGGAGAGCTTAGGGCACAGTTAGGAAATGCTAAATAAGCTTTTCTCCTTCACGAAAAACTTGCTAAGATTCAGGGGGAGAGCTGCCTGCTAGTAACAGTCAGGTGCCGCTGTCACAGCTGTGACACTGAGGGACACATGAGAGATGTCAATGCCACTGACAGAGACAAAATAAAGGCAGCAATCCGTTTTCTGCAAGGCAAGAAAACCGTCTGGGAGGCAGCGGATCCAAGTACGTAGAAAGGCAAACCCTCCCGAGAAGACCACACAGTTGTACACCTTTCTAAGAAATGCCAAGGTTAAAAAAGCAAGTGAAGACACCAGTGTGTCATACTAAACTCTTTGTCCCACAGCACGCGAGAAGCACACGTGCAATCTGGCGTAATAACTGACCCAGTCACCGACCGGTACATCTAAGGCAAGATAGCATGTGTTAGAAAATGTGTGAGCAAATCTGTTGGGTATTCCTGTAGGCTGAAAAAAAATCTCTTAAAATAGGGAGAAATCATTAGGTTGGGTAAAATGTAGTAGCGCCTGAAAGGGGGCACGCACTTCTACACGCGGTCGTGCGTTTTCAGGAGTAACGAGGATGGTCTTTATAGCCACCTTTATGTACTACCTGGCCTCCACCATGAACGCCTCCTACTTGAATTAAGTACAAAAAAGAGCCGGACTCCATCCACAGCGTCCCTGGAGAGGGAGGAGTGACAGAGCAAATGAAAAGGCACAATCGTGGTGTTCTCGAGAACACGAGAACGGGAGTCTGTGGGGAGAGAAGGAAAGGGGGTCATGCGGGGCAGGAAGCGGCAGGAAGCAGCAGGAGCAGTGAGGTGATGGGGACCTCTCAAGGGCCACCCGGACTGGGCACGGATGGAAGCAGATCTGGCCTCACCACAAAAGAGCACAGGGAAACTCAAGCCCGCCCCTCCCCCCCCATCCCCGCCTCTTCTGGGGCACCCAAGAAGACTAGGTAACAAAAGTAAAGCAAATGTTTTGTTTTCTTTTTTTATCGTGGGGCGGGGAGAAGCAGAGAGAGAGAGAGAGAAAGAGAAAGAGAGAGAGAGAGAAAGAGAGAAAGAGAATCCCAAGCAGGCTCTCAAGCCCAACATGAGGCTCGATCCCACGACCCTGAGATTATGACTTGAGCAAAATCAAGAATCAGACACTTAACTGACCGAGCCACCCAGGTGTCCCAAGCAAATGTTACTTTTATAAAAATATTAAAACCAACTGCATCAGAAGACTGCACTCTACAACTATCCATGGACAAACTTATTTTCAGAGCCTATGTTTTAACATATGACTTCACTGCATGCACAAAAATCCTAACAGAATGAAGGAAAATATATTAACGGGTTACTCCCCATAGTACCTTGTACAGACAGACACACCCCCTCTAAAAGTCATAGTATGGGACGCCTGGGTGGCTCAGCCAGTTGAAGTGTCCAACTTCAGCCGAGGTCACGTTCTCATGGCTTGTGAGTTCGAGCCCCGCACAGAGCCCGCTTGGGATCCTCTGTCCCCCTGGCTCTCTGCCCCTCCCCTGCTTGCACTCTGTCAAAAATAAATAAAACTTCTAAAAAAATAAAAATAAAAAATAATAAAAGTCATAGTCGTAAGAATCCAAATCTCTTTACGTTATCGAAGACCTAAAACCCAGAAACACTTCAGTGACACAGGTATTTAATTACTGAGCCAGTGTTGTGAAGAAAACGATGCTAACAAAAATACGAATATATGAATACAGCACTAAGTGCCACACACTATTCTACGTACTTTGCCTTTATTAATCCATTTATTTGCCAACCTTCTTTGGTAGGTATTCGTCAATATCCCCATTGTACAGACAGGAAATTGAGACAGAAAGGGCGTTCAGAGCTGCCAGTCTGCTTCAGAGTACGGGCTCATGGCCACTCTCCCTGAATAACAGAGTCTTTCAATTCTATTAGTCGCACAAAACTACCTCTTCAAAGTTTTCTACTGTCTCCACATTACATTTTATGTAATGTTTTATTTGAAGCTAGGGGAAGGGAATCCACATACAACTGACCCTTGAACACAGGGGCTTCAATTGTGTGGGGATTTTCTGATACATGACGATCCATCCTGTAAACATATTTTCTCTTCCTTATGATTTCCCTAACATTTCCTTCTCTCTAGCCTACTTAATGGTAAGAATTAAAGCATATAATACATATATAACATATAAAATATGTACTAATCAACTGTTCATGTTATTTGTCAGGTTTCCCAGTCAACAGGAGGCTATAATAGTAGTAAAGGGTTTTGGAGTCAGAAGTTATACGCGGATTTTTGACTACACGAGGAGGGTTCGGTGCCCCTAACCCCTGTGCTGTTCAAGGTCAACTGTATATACAACGGAATATTACTTAGTCTTAAAAAGGAATGAAATCTTGACACGCACTACAACATGGATGAACCTTGAAGACGTCATGCTGAGTGAAATGAGTGAGACCCAAAAGTACAAATACTGTGTGACTCCATTTACGCAAGGCACCCGAGGTCAAATTCACAGAAAGGAGAACAGTGGCTGCCAGGGGCTGAAGGGAGGGACGGATGAGGACTGATTATTCAATGCGCCAAAGTTCAGTTTGGGATGATAACCAAGTTCTGGAAACAGGTGGCAGTGACGGGTACATAATAATATGAACATACTTAAGGCCACTGAATACACACCTAAAAATTACAAAAATAGTAAATTTAGTCATATATATTTTACCACAATGAAACCTATATACATAATAGTTTTAAATATTTTTAAAATGTAAGAAAGTATTTCTGTCCAGCAAAGAATAAAACTATGTTCACCTCACTTGCATTTGGTTAAAGGTTGTATTAACACAAGTTTAAAAAACTTAATTTTACTAAAGAAAACGGATGACATCTTACAGAACTAATCTAACTTGTTATAATAAAAACTTTAAGGTTTGTTATGTTCCTTTGTTTGAGATACTCCACTGCTCTGACTTGTTTCTAAGACATCTCTTTGGGTTGTTACTGACAAGCCACTTCTTCCTTCTTCTAAACTTTGGCTGTAAAATCTCACTCCCATGTATTTCTGGCCCCCGCAAGGACTAGAAAGAGGGTTCCCAATGATCCCTACCCTCCTGGTACTCACACCATCGTGTAATCTTCTCCCACTGCATGTGGGCAGGACCCAGCGACCTGCTTCCATTCTATGGCAGAAGTTATGGAATATCATTCCCAAGATCAATTTACAAAGACAGTGGCTTCCGCTTGAGGAAAAGGCCCACGTGACAAGGTCACCTGGCAGGAAGGAACTGACCCCCGCCTCAGTCCAACAGCCCACAAGCAACTGAATCCAACCAATAACTCTGTGAAGGGGCCTCGAAGCAGGTCCTCCGGCGGTGACTTTGGCTGGGACTGTGGCCTTGGCCAGCATCTCAACAGCACTTGCTGAGAAAGCCGTACTCAGATTCCCGATCCACAGAAACTGTGTGATAACAAATGTGTATTGTTTTAAGTCATTATGTTTTGCTGTAGTTTTGCTGTATGGCCATGAATTACTTCACCACCTGGACCGATACCCTCTCGTCTGTCCCTAAGACCTTAAACTTTTCCCCCCATTATATTAGTTCCAGGTGTACAGACAATGATTCAATATGTGTGGATATTGTGAAAATGATGACAATAAATCGAGTCAACATTCATCATCCTACACAGTTAAAAATATTTTTTCTTGTGATGAGAACTCTTAACAACTTAACAAATACACAACACAGCACTGTAATGAGACTCCTTGGGGATCTCACACTCCATACACCCCATGGCACTTCGCACGTGACACACACACAGGGTGCATATTCTCTAGGCAGGCACCCACCTTTATGAATTGAACTTGCAGTTTCAAAGATCGATTTCCAAGATACCAGCGAACCTAAAACCTCATTAATAGCACGAGAGCTGACAAAAAGTATATACATTCAGAAACAGTCACAGAAGGGGGAAATATGTGGAAACACTTCCCTGGGCAACATACACCCCTGCTATCCTGGCAAATCCTCCCGTTAACGAGAAATTTTTCTCAGAACCACTGATCAGAGATGATTTCACCTGTTTCGCGAGGGGTTTGGCCTCACATTATTTTCACCAGGTTATAGGGCAAAGAACAGCCACCGTACTTCCAAGCACTGCCTGAGTTAAAAATATCAAAGGGGCGCCCAGCCGCCTCAGTTGGTAGAATGTGTGACTCTTGATTTCAGGGTTGTGAGTTCGAGCCCCATTTTGGGTGTAGAGATTACCTAAAAAAATAAAATCTTCTAAAAAACTTTTACGAAGACCATATACAGATGATTTTAGCTATAAAGACATCAGACAGGACCAAGTTAGGACTGACTTAGAAGTAAAAACAGGTGTGGGGCAGGGGAGGCTGGGGCTTCACTTATATCCTTCATATTCTCACTTTGGTAGGTTATTAACCTCCTGAGGTAATAATTCAGTGAACACGTGCGACAACAAACCAAAAGACAAGTGCCACATGCGATCAAGAGAGAAAAACTGAAGAATGCTGTAGGATCTCAACCTTTCCCCCCCAAAAAAGTCTGTGCCAGGAGGGTCTGCTTCTGGCCCACGTAGTGGCCTCATGGGCTTTTTTCCAAATGAGCCTCCTATAGATGAAACTCTGAACTCTGGGTAAAATGTACAGAACGACTATCTGAAAGTGCTGAAGAATGACTGGAAGGCAATCAGCTCTGGTAAAAACAAACAATACAGGAAGAGATCCCTGATTTTACAGCTTCAGCCCAAGGACAGGCCCAGAGTCTGTGCTACCAGGCAGAACAGCCCTAACAGAAAACCCTGTGTTTCTAGCTTCAAGAACCAACAGATAATGCTGAGGGCAATGCAAGGTGCTGGAAAATTGGGAGATAACTGTAGGGGAACAAAGAGGGGGTGCACGGTCTAACTCTCTTGGCGACCCCTAAAATGATGCATGTGCGGGAACTTTCTGAGCAACCTCTCCAAGGCTAAAAGACCAACTAAAACACGAGTGGCTGCCCGCCTGCTCTAACAAGGTCACCACCAGTCCGCAGATCACTGTAAGGGAAGTCACAGGCTCCAGAGTACATCACCGACCAGGCCCCTAACTCAACGAAGTACTGAGCAGCCTCAGAGGAGAGACAGAGACCAGAGCCTCGCCACAAGATGAAGGTGAGCAGCGTTGGACTGAAGGCGGCTACTATCTCCATGTTCAAGGATAGAACTGAAATGAGAAGACAGCAAAGAACAGGTGAGAAATTTTTAAATACCAAATGAAATCTCTATTATTGAAAATATGTAGTTTTCCTTACTATTGAAGATTAAAATTCTCTGGATGGGCCTAACAGAATGGAGATGGCAGATGAAAGAATTGGTGAACTTTACCAAGTACCAACAGAAATTACCCAATCTAAAGATGAGAGAAAAAAAAGACGGGGGAAAAGATGAACCTTTAGGGTGGTACCAGCAGGTCTAACATACGTGCAAGAAGAGTCTGGAACCAAAACAAAAACAAGTGTAAAAGACGTGGGAATAACCACAGGCAGGCATATGGTAGCCCAAGATAAAGAGAAATGCTTGAAACACCAGAAAAAAATGAAACATTACATATAATTCAGATGACCATGGACTTTTCTTCAGAAACAATTGGGACCAGAGGACAGAAAAACGTGAATGTCAATCCATACCTCGTGCCACCAAAAGAATTAATTCAAGATATATCATCGACTCAAACAAGCTCAACGTAGAAAGGTTTTAGACGGAAACAGAGTGTCCAGTGAACAGGGGACAGGCGAAGTTTCAGCAAAAACCATGGAAGAAAAAAGTCGGCAAGTTAAAATTTACTCCCATCCAAACACACACCTTTAAGAAAATGCACATGTGTGAACACTAACTAGATCTCAGTAAAGCTATCACAGAAAGAAAGGAAGGAGGGAGGAAAGCAAGGCTCAGAGGAGGAAAAATCAGCAAAACATAAACCTGACATGTATCCAGGTTCTATTTTTAAAACTCCTGCAACTAAATACAGATCCTCCACCCACTTATGACCGGATGAGGTTATTACGTCCTGATAATGATCTTTTTTAAGTCAAAATGCACCTAGCACACTTAGCCTACGGAACATCCCGCGTGGCCCCGCCCACCGCGCACGTGCTCAGAACACCGACACTAGCCTACGGGTGGGCCAAATCCTCCAACACAAAGCCTGTTTTACAACAAAGCGTCGAGTATCTCACGTAGTTTACCGAACGCCGTACAAAAAGTGAGACCCAGCACGGCTGTGTGGATACAGCACGGCTGCATCCATCGTTTGCCCCCCGACGGTGTAGCTGCAGGGGAGCTCCAGGCCGCTGCCCAGCACCGCCAGAGAGCAGCCCTGCACACCGCCGGCCTTGGAAAAGATCAAGATTCAAAGCTGCAAGTACGGTTTCGGGCCACTGTAAAGCCAGAAAAGTCCTCGGCTGAACCACTGGAAGTCAGAAACCATCTGTAATTCAAGGACAGATAACCCATCAAATATTGGGCAAATAACTGGAACAGATAGAACATGATATATAAACGTGATAAACATGATATAAACATGATACATAAACGGTCAGGAAATCCACAGAAAAGGGCTAAACATCATTAGTCCTCAGGGAAACACAAATGGAAATCACAATGAGATACCACCGCCCACCCACCCGAATAGCTACGACGCGGCCCAACTGTGGCCTTCACACACGAATGCCTCGGGAGCTCCGAAAGGCTCGGGAGCACCTGCTCACAGAGCTCAACACGTGTCTACCCTCTGACCCTTCAATCCCAATGCTAGGTGACGCCAAGACCTGGAAAGTGCCCGGATATCCCGCAACAGGAAAACGGTAACTGTGATGCGTTCACACAATGCTGTGTCACCGAGCAGGAAAGGCTGATACCTGCAACAACGCAGGTGAATGGCACACGCATCCGCTGTGAAGGAAGACTTACACACGGGGACGCATTTTGTGACTGCTAACAAATGACGCTCTGGAATGGGAAACGCTCGTCGATAGCAGAAATAAATCAGAACAGCAGTTACCTGTGCAGGAGAGGGACGAGAGTGGGGATGACATGGGAAGGGACCTCAAGGAACCCTGCCTTCTGCCTCCCAGCATGTTCTGCATCTGTCAAAACTCTCCCAACAGTTTTGCCACAAGAGGAAGAAAAACTATTACTGGACCCTGGTTAATGATACACATACTGAAGTCCTTGAACAGTGCGCTAGCAACTAGCGACATACATCTAAATAAGCAATTTATACACACACGTATAAATGGATAGATACGTGATAAATACAGGAAAAGATGAATGGACAGACAGGTGGCTGCTGGAGACAGGAGGTTGGGAGGGGTGAGGTATGGCGGGGGTCAAAAGGTACAGCCTTGCAGTCATAAAGAAGTCCCAGCATGACAAATATAGTTAATAACAACGTATTGTGCACCTGAACGTGGGCAAGACAGGAGATCTTAAAGTTCTCACCACAAGAAAAAAACATTTATAACTGTGCATAGTGACAGATGTTAACTAGACTTCCTATGGTGATCATCTCACAGTATCAACACCCATCAAATCATTATATGCTGTTCACATGAAACCAGTACGTCAATTGTATCTCAATTAAAGAAGAAAAAAGATATAACCACATGTAATTTTTCTTCACATTTGTGCCAAAATCCAGTAAGCATATACATTTCATACTGCTGAAAATAAAATCCCGAACAATGTTAAAAAAAACATTAACGGAATCTGGATTGTGGGTGTACTTATTTTCACTGAACAATTCTTTCAACTGTTTCGTACGTTTGAAATTTCTCACGACAAACTTTTGGGTAAGGGGGTTAACCCAGGGCTCATGCCTGTGCAGCATTCTCTGTAAAGGAGCTAATTATGCACACACTTCACACCCATAATGACAATTATGTGACATCTTTGTTAACATAAAGAAAAGACAAAAGACTGGCGTGCTTTATTTCTCCATATCCATTCAAATAAGAATTCTAAAAGTTTTAAACGGAATCAGTTTAGAAACAACGTGTAGATGAAAATAGTCTGGCAGCAGTATAATGACTGGTCCCCTCCCCTGTTCTCACTACACACACACACACACACACACATGCACACGCACACGCACACGCACACACACCCGTAGAGACAGTTTCAGCAGTAGCTGTGAGTAAGCACCATACAGGTATTTACAGCCCATACTTCTCTCCTCAGCTCCAAACCCACTTGGACGACTGCCTAGTATGTCCCGAACAAACCTCAGAACACCCCCTCTTTGCTTTCCCCACCCTAAGTGCTCCTCCCTCTATTTCCATCCCAGCTGACGGATACCGAAGACCCCCTGCAGTCTGGCCCCAGCTAGAAAGAGCAGGGATGCTCCGACTGCCATTCCTGCATTGGCCAGCGCCTCCCAAGTGTCTCTCCTGGCCCCTCCTCCTTCGGCCAGGCAGCCACAGAGTTGGCGCATCCTTGTCTCCTGCTGCTGGGGGCTCCATGTCTGCCTCCCGTCCCAGCATCAGCACGCCCTGGACAAGGACAGGCCTCCAAACATTACCTGCAAGATGGAACGTGCCACTTTGCTCCCTAGGAGACTTTAGTTAAGAGTATTTTAAGCAGGACTTTTACAAAAGAGATCCACATTTCTGCTGGTTTAACTAATGTCACTTTCAGGTAAACTGTTAAAGACGGTTTATTCACATAACCACACCACTTCTGTAGTTAAGACCAGACGACACTGAGACCTTAGATTTCCTCGTTACAGAGCTACCGCTAAGTATACGTGTTACCAAAACCATCGCTACACAAACCATATCGTTCTTCCTCACAGAGCCCGCAGTTAACAAGGCCTCCGCTTTCCTTCCGAAATCGTAACATCAGTGGCAAACTGTAGGGAGCGGGTGTCTTCAGATGCACAGAGCATGGGTGTGAACCTCGCTGCCAGCTCTGAGGACTCCATTCACACAACTGTGGACCCAAACACGTTATTTAGCCTCTCAGAGCCTCCGCCTCCACGTTTCTAAAGTGAAGTCATAGTAGTACCCACCTCGTAGAACGGTTCTGAGAATGAAACCGTGTGCGTCAAGCACTTCAAGGGCCTGGCACACGGGGAATACTCCGTAACACCATCCGTTATTAGAACTGCGGCAACGGCACTGTGGCAAAGGAAGATAGCAACTCAGCGGGGTTCCAGAATCACAGGTGAGCACAACACGACCAGACTACCACCGTGCGCCCTTCACATGTGACGTGCTGACAATCTGAAGACCCACCGCGTGCGTGGAGCCGTCCTCCGACAGGTGCAAAATCGGGACTTCCCACTCTGCCGATGTGGGCGTGCGTGAACGCAGCCTGGCCAACTTCCTACCATCTGTGATCACCGGGGCCTTCCTTGTCTCTGCTCATCCCGGGGCTGCTGTTTTATGGGCAGCTACCAAGGCCGGGTGGCCAGTTATAGGGCTGGGACTTCACAATGGCCCTGAAGCGTCGCACCCTTGTTTCTATTTACGTGATCGGCCACCGTGTGTGACTCAGCAAGGGTTATGGGTGCTCTGGGTCCTAAGAAGGTGCTTTTTGTTAATGTTTAATGTTTGAATTAAAAGCCAACTCAAAACTAGACATATGTCCACGTGACACCGTAGTACCTCAGATACTTGGTCAAACTAAATGGATCACGACCTGATGCTGCTCCTGCTGGCAGATGGCCTCCTGAGCCTGCTTGTCTCATCATCCTAAGGAAACCCTCAATTTTCCCAGAGTATTTCTTGAACATTCATATGCGCCAGCTGCCAACTCCTGCTCAAAACTCTTTCCTGTGTTGCGAAATTCTGGCCTGAATCCTGGCCTGTCCTCTGCAGCTGGGAAAGCATGTCCTCACCTCTTTCCCGTGTAAGGCTCCTGCATACACACCAGGAGTCCGGGCCCTAAACGCGACACACCAGACCACTTGGCACAGTTAGCTAGATCAGGCAAGGTCGGCACGCTTCAGTTCTGCGAACCAGACCACGGGACTGCACACAGCAGGAATAACAGTAACGGCTATCCGAGGATTATGTGAGATGGCACACGGCGGACCTCCAATAACGTACACCAGTCTGCGAGCCCTGGAGAGCCCACGGCAAACACATTTCTTGCAAGTTTCATGTTTGTTTCATATTAAAACTTAATGAGTATTCTGCAATTCACTCCATTATCCAACCTGTTTTATTTTAATATGATGCTCCCCCAAAAGCCTCTCGATAGAACCGACCCTCCGGGTAAGTATGCCACATTCATCTCGCATACCACGGCCTGTCTCGCGAGGGTAGGAGAGCGCCCGCACAAAAGTCATGGGACTGTCACTGACAACAGAGTAGCATGACGGAAGCAAAGAGGGATTCAGGAGTCACTAGCATGATGTTTCGTTCACACACTTCAGCGGTGTGTTCAGAGAGGAACTACAGCACCGCAGGATCGAAGAGAATCACTGGCCATAATCTGAACAACAGCGGCCCACTTGTACCGCGGGTCTTCGGCCCGATACAAACTGCATGCCGTTCAAGAGATCTTGGCACGTTTTGTCCTGTGCTTCCACAAAATGTTGAAACGAGGTGGAATGGTAACTATTACGTGTTTAAAAAGAAGGTGCTGGACAAAAAGGCCTCAGTGCTATGCTTTTCTGATACTACTGGCAAAGCGGAGTTATATTACAATCAGTGGTTTCTTTTTTTATAATTTTACAGTGTTTATTTTTGAGAGAGAAACAGAGAGACAGAACACAAGTGGGGGAGGGGCAGAGACAGAGGGAGACACAGAATCCCAAGCAGGCTCCAGGCTGTCAGCACAGAGCCCGACCTGGGGCTCGAATTCACGAACCGGGTGAGATCACTACCTGAGCTGACTTCGGCCACTTAACCGACTGAGCCCCCCCAGGCACCCCGACAGTCAATGGTTTCTTTGCAGGCAAGACTGTTTACTGGCACCTGCCAAAGTGGTAACCTGGTTACGCACCTTGCCTGGTATCAGCTGTAAAAATTCTCTTTGGTCTACATTAAGAAGCTGAAAGGAGTATGTGCACAATAAAAGTTCAGGCGAGACAGGGGCGCCTGGGCAGCTCAGTCGGTTCAGCCTCCGACTCTTGATTTCAGCTCGGGTCATGATCACATGGTTCATGAGATTGAGCCCCACGCTGGGCTCTGAGCTGACAGTGAGGAGCTTGCTTGGGATTCTCTCTTCCTCTCTCTCTCTCTCTCTCTCTGTCCCTCCCCTGCCCACTTGCTCACTCTCAAATAAGTACATGTTAAAAAAAAAAAAAAAAAAGTACAGGTAAGGCTAGGAATAGAAAGATGATTCTGTCATCTTGAGGACCAAACACACTGCTTCTCTGGCATCTTGACCTGAGCCAAAGTCAAGAGTCAGAGGCTCCACTGACTGAGCCCCCCAGGCGCCCCCTCACTGACGACACTTTCAAGCACAGCATAGAATCTGTTTCTGGGATTTCTTCAATGAAATCCCATCATCACAATCTACTAAACCTTGTCATGCCCACAGAGGCACCAGTCTCTCTTTTCTCCGTTCCGTTCAGCATGCTATTTACTGCCGGCCGTGAGGAAGCGGAAAGCCTTCCTCGTCTCATCATCTCGTTAGTTGTTACCGCTCAGTCTCCTCTCCTCGTTCACATCCACTGGGCCACCCCTCCAGCAGGCCTGCAGGGGCCACAGAAGTCAGTCTAGGAATAATCCTACCACCGATGATTCCCACTGTGTTACAACGATTCTTTGACCCGGAGGGGTGGCAGGGCAGCGGGGTGTCCTGGCAGCACCTCTATCCACAATGTTAATACGTGAAGCATAGTCAAATGTTTGCCGAATGTCAAATGAGCAAATGAATTTACCACGCCCACGTGAAACACTGGACAACCACTATTTTAATCTTCTCAGACTTTACAAAATTAGAGATCAACTTTCACAGAAATAACCTACAACTCCATATTTGAAATCAAGGGAAAATGCACTATCCAAACATCCAGAATTGATACAATTTAGGAAAAACAGGCATATAGAAAACTCAACATTTACAGTAATCAGGTCTATGCCACTGAAGCTTGGGAGCAACTCACTCTTAAAACTACCACACTAATCATGGCACAAAGATTCAAACTAAGTATTTCTACTCATCAGATCACAACGAGTCACATCTTGACACGAGTAGGTGGCCGATCTTACTTTACTCCCAGCAAAATTAGGGGAAGGTACTCCCGGCTCCCCAACAGTCTCCGAATCACGAAACGTGGTCGGTCATGACAAATGGGTACCTAAAATACCACACATTACCCAGAACATTCTAATGTATGATGTTTCTGCCACGTTCTCGTCTGTTAGCTTAATCTTTTCCATGTGTGGCAGCTGACTACCAACTGGCACAGGTCCCAAACCCTGATCTTATTCCTCTGTCATTCACAGCATCTCCAAGCACAGCTGTGGGATTTTCATAGTACATCTAAAAATATAAAGTTCAAACATTAAATGAATTTCATCTAGCATTTAGGAATATCACTGAACCTAATTCACGTTAAAGTAATTTAGCAGAAGGCAGCATTCAAAATGATGCATAATCCAATTCATAAAAAATAAAAATGTTTTGGGCTGTATTTTAATTTTAGAAGTGTCCTCTTTTTTCTTCAAGATACGTAATGCCTGCATCTAACTGCACTTAGAGTAATCGTTTTATTATTATTTCCCTTCTACTAAAAAGGATATTCTTTTTGGCTAAAAATTTAGAAACTATAGCTTCCTCAGTATCCTGATATAATTCTCGGCCCTCCCACGACTGTAACAGAGAAAGACTTTTCTGAAGCCGGCTTACTTCATCTTTGCTCCAATGACCTCATAAGCCACTTAAACTGCAAAACGTTCGTGTCACCTTTTAATACTGTTATTCTGCAAGTCCCATCGCTAGTGAGACAGACAGATGGCTCCATCTCACACGAAGTACTCCTTATTGAAAAACCCAATATTCAGATACTTTTCTCCCCTCAGTGACCATCACAACAGGGACTTACACTTAGGTGTAACCCGGCAAACCTGTCCGACTGGTCCCTCGACCAGTCAGCCCCTGGGCTGGATCAGCAGGGGGTCCAGGGGGCTCAGGGGCACTTCAGCTCTCTCTGGGCTATGATTTCCTGATCTCTATAACAAAAGGACTCCTGAAGTCACCCAAGTCGTATCACAAAATAGGAGGACCACACACAGCCCTAGTGATGCTGTCCATACAGCTGCAGACTAAGACGGGGCCGGGAGGGGGCAGATCTGGCTTCAGATGAAGCTTTTTCAAAAAGTTTAACTATTTAAATTTGTCAAGTAGCACTTAAATTCTACTACAAGAACAAAGACTACACATAGTCTTGTCCAATTATTAAGCCTGAAATGAGTGATTTAGCCTATTATGCCACTCTGAATTAGTTACAATTTCCAGGAAATTTAACTTACTTGGTCTAGGATTAGAGTTAAAAACTGGATCTACTAGACAGACAGCCGTTTCTCTTCAAAAGCCACTAAATAAAAACACAGGCAGGTGATCCAGATGCAACCCGGTGGCAAAGGGTTTCTCTCGCAGCCGGCAGCTGGCAGGCAACTCCTCACACAGCTGCCACCGAAGACTGGACTCGCTCTACATGTTCTCGTGAGAATGAAACACCTGACCAGTGAGAGGAACACGGCACATCAGGTGAACAAGCGCCGTAGCTGGCAGCTGGTGTGGCACCCTTTCTGTCATTTCAATGAGCACCTGGGGCACAAGACTCACGGGAACCTCCCCCCACCTTCCGTATCTCCCCTGCTTTCTCCCTCTTGAAAAGGACCAGAGCAGCTCTCCAGTCACACCCGGGACACCATCCCTACCCACAGCAACCACTCGTGTGTGCTTCTGGTCCGCAAAAGAGCAAAGATTCTCCCAGGGACGCGTGACAGTGTGAATCTTTACCCAGAGAGACTCTGTTTTGTAAAGGTAGGGCCCCGGGACCAGCTTAACCCTGAAACCCAGCCCGCCACCCAAGCTGGAGGACGCTACACAGAATAATCTGTCTTCGTCCAACAGGTCAAGGACCTGTTCCATGTTAGGAGACATGTGACACGGAAACCCTGCATGCCATCTGGGCGGACCCCTTTGCTACACTAAATCTGAACACATTTTCATAAACGACTCATAAGGCCTACAAGGTATGTTCTAAGATCATAGTCTGTGGCAACCCAGATCTAAAGTTAAGCTGTTTAACTTTTTTTTTAAATCTTTTTAATCGGTGGCATAAAGAGTTTCCCTCTATTTAATGTTTTTTACAATACTGTATCAGCATTATCTAGTTCTATGCTTCCAAATGACCTTAACCTTCACAAACCTCTGCAAGGTCAGTGTCTTGAAGGCTTTTTAAAGACACGGTAGCAGCTGCGAAGGACTGAGGGAACCTACCACAGAGCGTGCAGCTGGACCCAAACCCCTCACACAGAGTTTACTACAGCCACATTGCGGGCAGGGCAGTTAAGAGAGAAGGAAGGTGTTTACCTTACGAGAGCATTCCTGTGCTCTACTCCCCAAGTACCGAAACTTTATTTTTAATGATTAATCATTTAAAAAGAGAATATAAAATATACCATCTCCTGCTGCCGTCTAAGAAAAACCTACACAAAAGCACACAGGGAACAAGAAAGTGAGAAGGGAGGGGGGAAGGAAGAAGAGGAAGAAGAAAGGGAGAAAGAAAAAGGGAAAAAAGAAAGACAGTCAGAAGGTGTATCCATAACAAAAGGCACTACAAATCCTACATCAGCAGGGGCTTCAACGGGAGAAGGGAGGCCTCGCCAAGACCATCAGGTGTAGTAATAAGGTACTTGTCTCATTAGAGAAGATACAGTCTTTGGTAAATTTTCAAAACCAACAAAAGTAAACAAACATACACGTTTTCAGAGCCAATGGCACTCACTCGTGGGCACACAAAGTATAACTTTCAAACCAAAGGGGAAAAGTCCACCTATCCAGTGGAAGGCGGGAAGAGTAGAGAGGGGTGAAAAAGAATAAAAGCAAAGTAAATTAAAGACAAAGGCTGGAAAAGCAGTCTTAACACCCAATAAAATATAAAGCAAAATACAGAGGCATGGCAGTTAACAGAATAAAAAGATAACTGACAGAAGACTACCATCTTCACTGTGATAATAATGTTCGATTCAAGCAAAAATCAGTGGATGCCAAACACTGAGATGGAGATGCTGGCCATTCTTTCCGTCTCAAAGCATCACCCCACAGACTACTTAATAATAATAGAGCGTCACGGAGGCCTTTGTAACAAAGAGGTGTGATGCACGCGCACCATGTCAACAAAATGATCAAACCTAACATCCCAGAACTGGAGAAGAAGGTCATCACGGGGCTCCACGTGACAGGCTGGAAAGAACACAACGTCGCTATGTAATATTCCTGCCTCAAATGTTTAGCCCACATACACTCAAGCAGAAACAATCGAACATCTCCAAGATAATGAGCATTTAACAAAGCTACTGGCCAGGATTCCTCAAAATGGCAATGGCAAGAAAGGGGGAGGAAAGGCTGAAGAATGGTTTTCAGAATCTAGATTAAAGGCAACCAAAGAGACCGCATGAGCAGATGTAACCGGTGAATGGATGGAGGGGAAGAGCAGTAATGAACGTTGCTGGTAAACTTAAGAAAATCTGGGTGAAGACGGTACATTAGACATCACGCATCAGCGTTAAACCCCTACAGCGGGATGACTTCGCTGTGTGACAGAAGCAAGTGCCTGTGCTGTCACATTGGTGGGGCTGCGTGCAGCTCTCAAAGGCTGTACCCAACACACAAATATACAAGGGGAGTATACTTGGGGAGTAGAGCACAGGAATGCTCTTGTAAGGTAAGCAGATATGAAAAAGTATTAACTGGTGAATCTATGTAACAAGTACATTAATTTTCTTGGTAACATTCTTGTAACTTTGAAGTCTTTCCCAAAAAAGTAAATTCAGAGGAATGTCAAAATAAATAAAGAGGTTACACACTGATGAAAACAGGAGAGTAAGATCTATTTACCATGAACAAATTCACTTTAAACAACATGCCTCGAAATATACCTAACAACTAACAAAACTGTAGGAAGAAAATCAACAATTATTCTTAATTTAACCTACTGCTCAGAACTGACAAATCAAGCAAACAAAATATAAGCAAAAATATCAAAGTCCTGAACAACACAATTAGAAGGCTCAAACTGGAAGTACACAGAATGCCACTCCAAAGAGAAAATACATAGTTTCTCTAGCATATCTGAAACATTTATAAAAATACACCATGTATTGGAAAAAAGGACACCTTGTTAAATGCCAAAGAGTCTATTTTATAGATTATGCCCTGATATAATACAATAAAATCAGAAACGTATAACAAAATAAGTATCAAAAAATTCCCAAATTTGGAAACCAGAAAGTATGATTACATAACCCTGAGGTTAAAGACAAAATCAATAAAAGTTAAGAAACATTTAGTAAACAGCTATTAGAGCAAAGGCGGAACAGGCGGAACTGAAGAGGAAAATGTGTGGCTTTAAACACATTTATCAGAAAATAGAAAAGGTAAAAAATTTTAAACCAAAAGAGAAAACTCAAAGGAATAAAAAGGAAGGAAATCACAAGAAAGGCAGAAATCAACGCAAATTTAGACCAAAAGAACAAGTGAGGAAATCAACACCACCAAACCTGTTCCTGGTCGATGCTAATAAGCCAGACAACAGGCTGCTGAGAGTGATCAAGAAAAAGAGAAAGACGACCCAAGAGTAGGGAACTAACTGGATTTTCCTAACACAGGAATTTTAACTAAACACTACTGAATGCCTAATCTAAATAACTGCCAAAATTGTCACAAGAAAATATAGAAAATTTGAATAGATTGAAAAGAAAAACAGATCGAAAAACACATCAAAAGATTAAAGAAACTGAGAGTGTTCCTCTCACACTCACGCCCACCACATACACACCACAGACACATATCACACATACCACACACGCACCACTCGCGCGCGCGCGCACACACACACACACACACACACACCAGACAACACCAACACAAACTCTTGAGACTATTTTTATTAGGTAAATTCTATCAAGTTTTACCTAATGAGGAAAGTATTCTTATCTTAAACAAGTGTGTTCAGAAAGTAAAGACCAAAGGCTGCCTAAATCATTTTATCAGGCTACCGTGATCTCGCTTCAAAAACCAGGTAAAGTTACAGGCTAATTCACTTACAAAAGTAGGCGTATAAATTACGGACCAAACAGATCCAATAGTGTACTTAAAAAAAAAAAAAATAGGGGGCGCGTGGGTGGCTCCGTCGGTTAAGCGTCCGACTTCAGCCAGGTCACGATCTCGCGGTCCATGAGTTCGAGCCCCGCGTCAGGCTCTGGGCTGACGGCTCAGAGCCTGGAGCCTGCTTCGGATTCTGTGTCTCCCTCTCTCTCTGACCCTCCCCCGTTCATGCTCTGTCTCTCTCTGTCTCAAAAATAAATAAACATTAAAAAAATTTTTTTAAAAAATAGATTCTCCATATTAAAAGATAAAAAGAAAAAACATGTCTACCTCAATAGAAGCAGAAAATTTGAAGGAGTCTATTTAGTAATTTTAAAATCTTATCAAGCCAAGAACAGAGGAGAGTTTCCTCCTTTTGGTAAAGGTTATATACACCACAAAAGCCCACAACAAATACAGAGAAACTTCAGCCGAGCCCCTGCTTCCGGTGAGTCACAGAAGACTGTACTGGCCAACACGGAAAAAGGAAAGAGAGCTCACATGAAGAGAGCAAGCTGGCACCATGGCCAGTGACACCCCCATCTAGCTAAAAGAACCGATGAAGTCCATTCCCCACCAAATCTGTACGTTTCATGCAATCTCAAACCTTAGTCAGCTTCTTCAAGAAGCTCAATAAATTAAGCTATTTATGCAAAAATAATGCAACACCTAAATCAAGCTGAAAAAGAATAAACTTGCACAATCAGGCAGTGAGACATACTATTAAATTCTAGACGCAACAGTGAGAACAGCAAAGTGTGAGCCCAAGCACAAGGGCCACACAGAAAAAATGGGAACTTTCTCTGTGACACAGAATGAAATGATGACTTAATAAAGGCTAAAAGGGCATCTCAAATCAATGGCCAAAAAATGGACTGTTTAATCAATGGTTCTTAACTGTCCAAAATGTGGACTCTACCTGAAAACAATCATTTTCCCTAAGAAAAATTAGGTAAATAATTTAACACTTAAGATTACATGTGGAACTTTTTTTTTTAACACTTATTTATTTTTGAGAGGCAGAGACTGAGCATGAGTGGGGAGGGGCAGAGAGAGAGGCAGACAGAATCCGAAGCAGGCTCTAGGCTCCAAGCTCTCAGCACAGAGCCTGACGTGGGGCTCAAACTCACGAACCACGAGGTCATGACCTGAGCCGAAGCTGGACGTTTAACCGACTGAGCCACCCAGGTGCCCTGATGCGGAACTTCTTGAAACCTCACAGGATTTTTTTTAACAACACATACAGTTCTTTACTAGAGTTCAAAGTACATGTTTATAAGCTAGGAAACTAGTAAAGGGAACAACCCCTGAAATGACTTAAGATACCATAGCTTGCAGCTCCCATAAAATTATTTTTAATTATATAATACTCTAAATTAGAGAAAAGTGGACAAAGTACACCTTCAAATAGAGCCTTGCTTTTCTCTTTCTCCAAAATGCAGTTCTGTACATCCTAAAGTTCGTCCCTAGTGCCATGAGTCACTCTCATTTTCAAAGACAACACTCAGCGCATATAAATCAAGAGGACTATGGAAAACTACATTAAGGATGACATTTGTATTTACCAAACGTAAAGTTTTAAAAAATCATAGCATCAGCCAATACACAAAAACATAAAAATGAAATCACTTTAGGGGCGCCTGGGTGGCTCAGTCGGTTAAGCGTCCGACTTCGGCTCAGGTCATGATCTCGCGGTCCGTGAGTTCGAGCCCTGCGTCGGGCTCTGGGCTGACAGCTTGGAGCCTGGAGCCTGTTTCGGATTCTGTGTCTCCCTCTCTCTGACCCTCCCCCGTTCATGCTCTGTCTCTCTCTGTCTCAAAAATAAATAAACATTAAAAAAAAAAAATGAAATCACTTTATATAAAATTTCAACAACTTAAGTAGCATATGGCTCTGGGACTGAATGGTCAAATTAAAAATTGTCAGTCACTTAGAATTATAAAGAAACGGGGCGCCTGGGTGGCGCAGTCGGTTAAGCGTCCGACTTCAGCCAGGTCACGATCTCGCGGTCCGGGAGTTCGAGCCCCGCGTCAGGCTCTGGGCTGATGGCTCGGAGCCTGGAGCCTGTTTCCAATTCTGTGTCTCCCTCTCTCTCTGCCCCTCCCCCGTTCATGCTCTGTCTCTCTCTGTCCCAAAAATAAATAAAAAACGTTGAAAAAAAAAATTTAAAAAAAAATAAAAAAAAAGAATTATAAAGAAACAAGATTATGGTCAAATCAGAAATGGGTCACATAAAACAAATGAAAATAACCACCAAAACGCCTTTCACATATCAGGTTGTAAGGGGTCAATGTTATTTTTTCAACTATAATTCAATGTAAAACTTTCTGTGAGAAAGTTCTGCTAGAAATTTCTGCTAGAAACTGCTAATAAGCAAAAAGTTGTGCGTATGCCAAAAAACTTTCAGTAACAGTACAACGTTATGAGTAAAATATTAGGTCATCCATCGCACTGAGTAAACTCAGAATCGTAAGCAATTTTTAGTGGTGGACAATAAAAATGGGAATGCTTTGTCCCTTCATTGTGAAAACACCCAACTCTTAGGGGGCATTCCAGGCAAATTAAAGTCCAGACTCTTTTTACCATTTTTGGCCAATGAAGTTACTACTATTCCTTTTTTCCTTCAGACCATGTCAGTGCCTTGGGAGAGAAGGGACAAATGGAGCCAGAGGGGAAAACAGAGCTTCCTACAAGCAAGAGCGTCAACAAGCTGGTGGGAAACACGCACTGGCTGCTACTGAACAAGGGAGAGCTACACACAGTTTACCCACTAGAAATACCACCAGTGTTTACAAATCCTACGTGTTAACATGCAACACTGGACTATGTTAATAACAACAGGTATAAGACCAAACAGTAGAAAGCCTCCTTTTGTATTCAGCTGAGTATCACAAAAAAGCACAGTGTATTTATAAATGGGGAAAACACAAGACTTGAAAATAAGCATAATTCAGACTGTTTAGGGAAGCCCTAAGTGAAAAGATCACAAAATGGCTGCAAGCATACTTTTGTCAACATTAATTAGACATTACAGGAGGGGCTGTCCAGGGTTAGACAATTTATACCCAAAGGGGATGATGTCACCCTACCGTGTTGATTTCTCTCAGGGTTTCTGAAAGAAAATCTACACAAGAGAAAAACAATTCCAAAAATATGAACCCAGAGCAATCAAATGCTTGTTCATCTCTGAAATGCAAATAGGAAATACCAAATTATAATCTTAAAAAACGCAAGCACCGTCACAAACACAGGTTACCGATCTCCACTGAAAACCAATGCTGAGTTACAACAGGAGTCCTCTATCCTATACTGGTTTTACTTATTTTTTTTTTAATTTTCTTTTAATGTTTATTCATTTTTTGAGACACAGGGACAGAGCATGAGTGAGGGAGGGGCAGAGAGAGAGGGAGACACAGAATCTGAAGAAGGCTCTAGACTGTGGGCTGTCAGCACAAAGCCCAACATGGAGCTCGAACTCACAAACCACGAGATCGTGACCTGAGCCAAAGTCGGACGCTGAACCGTATACTGGTTTTAAACTAGCATCACAGAATTAGAAAAGCAAAAGCAACTAAATAGATCGTATTCGAGAAATAATTTTAACACTAACTACAATTAGGTGGAAATACACACTGTGTCTTGAAGTGAAAAATGATAAATACTATTTAAAATTCTTAAATTCTACCAGATGCCAATGAGATTTCTATTGAGAAGGTTAGGGATGCCAGAAACGAAGAACACTGAATCAAGGACTCTACCCCCAGCCATTAACTAATTCGAAGGCTGACAGCCAAGTTCACGGTTAGCTTCACTGACTACCTGGACAGGGGCTTCACAACCATGTCATACTCAATTCTCACAAAATTCACACAAGGAGGTACTGTTGCTATCCCCATTCTGCAGATGAGGACACTGAGGCTCAGACATGAAACCACTTGCCTAAGGTTATAAATGTACGAAGCCATAAGCCCAGGATTCAAACAAGAGCCGTCTGAGCCCAGGATGCTTCCCCAAACTGCCACCAAGTGTGTATAAATCGGATCTTTTTCATTCCAACTCCTTCATCCGTGTGATGAAACATTCTAACAAACGTAAAAAGAGCAATAGTGTTTTCAACTATGAAACAAGACAGATCTAGAAGCTGTGGAAAGGAGAGATCAATCAATAAAAACAAATGCCCTGATATAAAAATGGACAGGGGCGCCTGGGTGGCACAGTCGGTTAAGCGTCCGACTTCAGCCAGGTCACGATCTCGCGGTCCGTGGGTTCAAGCCCCGCGTCGGGCTCTGGGCTGATGGCTCGGAGCCTGGAGCCTGTTTCCGATTCTGTGTCTCCCTCTCTCTCTGCCCCTCCCCCATTCATGCTCTGTCTTTCTCTGTCCCAAAAATAAAAAATAAAAACGTTGAAAAAAAAAATTAAAAAAAAAAAAAAAAAAAGACTGAAAAGACCTTGAGCTGTATGCCAAGTTTGTACCACATCTCTCAACATAAAGCTATGTTTACATGGGACATCTTTAAAAAAAATAAATAAATAAATAAATAATAAAATAAAAATGGACAATTCATAAAACATTTAGAGAAAATGGACAGAGATGAAAAATATTCAAGTTCTCTATGGCAAAGAAATGCAAAGTGAAACAAGAAATCCTTTTAAACCCTGACAGTGTCAATGTGGGAAAGGGGCCTACCTTGTTGATAAAAGTGAAACGGTACAACCATTTCCAAGGGCTATTTGCCCTTATAAATCAAGAGTCTTTGAAGTGTAGACAGGCAGTGACTCAGCCAATTACATTGTTTACAAGCACGTTACTTAAGGTAAGCGTGTATGTACCTACAAGAATGCTAAACCAACAGCCCCTCTGGATGATGGAAAATTCCAACGTGGGAGCAACTAGGTGAACACATTTTCAGACTGACTTTTTGGGGGGGATACAACTGAGCCCCTAACAAGTATTTTCATGATCTCTTGTGCTTTGAAAGCATGAAAGATCTCATGAAACTGCAGATATTCAGTCACTCGTGAATAGACACGCATATGGTAATTTTTTAAATAATATGGATCTATACTATATTTAAAGCTGACTTTTTAAGTATTAAATAGGGAAAGACAGGATACAAAACACTTATTTTAGGAAAAAAGAAAGACCAATACAAAGAGAATATCTTACAGTCAACTCTATGCTTGGCACCTTTACAGACATCGTCCCTTATTTCCTGACAGTCACCCTGTAATGTACCGTTGCTCTCACTTCACAGATTGGGGAGCAAATCTCAGGTTAAGTAATTCAGGGAACCGGTCCAAGGCAAGGCTAATCTTCACACCAGACCTTATATATTCTACCTCAAAGCCCATGCTATTTCCAAGATGTCACCCCAATACATTCCTTTCTCCCGTGGTATTAGAACTGATATTATAAAATAAAATCAGTAAGAGACATCCAGAACATATTTAAAACATGTATATTAAAAATGAAATAATACTGCTTTCAAAGCACAAGAGATCATGAAAATACTTGTTAGGGGCTGAGTTGTATCCCCCCAAAAAGTCCATCTGTTGGAGTTCTAACCCCCAGCACCTCAGAATGTGACTGTATGTGGAGACGGGTCTCTAGAGAGGTAATTAAGGTAAAAAGAGACCATACTGGTGGCCCTAATCCTTCTGAGAAAAGATGAGGACAGAAAGGGAAGAGAGTGCGAACACGGCAAGAAAGGGGCCGACCGCAGGCAGAGGAGACAAGCATCAGAAAAAAACAAACCTGCCAATACCTGTCTGAGATTTCCGACCCCCAGAATTGTGAGAAAACACACTTCTGTTTCAGCCACCATCTGTGGCACTTTGTTACAGCGGCGGTAGCAGGCTGACACAGTGCTCTTACTCTACAAATACTGAACGCTGTAAAAACCTACAAATGACGTCCCCCGGTTTTAAAGAAAACATGCTCCTTCTAGATTATTCTAAAGCACCAAAAGAAAATATTTTACAAATACTTTTTTTTAAGTTTATTTATTTTTGAGACAGAGAGAGAGAGACCACAAGTGGGGAAGGGCAGAGAGAGAGGGGGAGAGAGAGAATCACAAGCAGGCTCCACACTGTCAGGGCAGAGCCTGATGCGGGGCTCGAACTCATAAGCCATGAGATCATGACCTCAGCCGAAGTCAGACGCTTAACTGACTGAGCCACCCTGGTACCCCTACAAATACTTTTAAAGAAATGTTACATCATTTTAGAAATATACATACATTTAACCTCCTAGAATCACCATGTTAGTTAAAAAGCACTGCTGGTCCATTCAAAATAAGCATGAATAGGGGCGCCTGGGTGGCGCAGTCGGTTAAGCGTCCGACTTCAGCCAGGTCGCGATCTCGCGGTCCGGGAGTTCGAGGCCCGCGTCAGGCTCTGGGCTGATGGCTCGGAGCCTGGAGCCTGTTTCCGATTCTGCGTCTCCCTCTCTCTCTGCCCCTCGCCCGTTCATGCTCTGTCTCTCTCTGTCCCAAAAATAAATAAACGTTGAAAAAAAAATTAAAAAAAAAAAAAAAATAAGCATGAATAACCTTGCAATCCTAGAACTAGACCCTCTGACACATACCCAACAGAATAACTAAGCACCTGTCAAGGCCCGCAGGCCAGAAGCCCCGTCCCCGGAAGGGAAAAGCCACCTGCCCGGCCAGCTGCCCGCTTCCTGGAGATCAGGTGCATTCATGCAGCCCCACAGCACAAACACTCCTCCCAGCTCATGGCAAAAGAAAAACACAAAAAAACAAAGCCTCACACTAAACTCTGACTGACTGCCAAGCGCCCTCGAACATTTGAGAAATCTTCTAACTTGAAAGGTAAGAAACAAAATAGAGGGAGAGGAGAAATTTTTTATAAAACAAGACAATGCAGGGAAGAGGAAAGATTGCAAATTATATATAATTAATATTTTCAAAGGGAAAATAAAGATATTCATTGGAGAAATAAGAATGTTATTAGAAGAAATATATATAGGGGCACCTGGGTAGCTCAGTCGGTTAAGTGTCCAACTTCAGTTCAGGTCACGATCTCATGGTTCATGAGTTCGAGCCCCGCATCGGGCTCCGTGCTGACAGCTCAGACCCTGGAGCCTGCTTCGGATTCTTTGCCTCCCTCTCTCTCTGCCCCTCCCCTGCTCATGCTCTGTCCCTCTCTCTCAAAAAAACATTAAAAAAAAATTTTTTTAAGATAAATGAGGAAGAAAAGAGAAAATAATAAAAACTGGTCCAGGGCACCGGGGTCGCTCAGTTGGTTAAGCATCCGACTTCAGCTCAGGTCATGATCCCACAGTTTGTGAATTCAAGCCTCACATCCGGCTCTGCACGGACAGCTCAGAGCCAGGAGCCTGCTTCAGATTCTGTGTCTCCCTCATTCTCTGCCCCTCCCCCACTTGCACTCTGTGTCTTTTTCAAAAATAAATAAACATTAAAAAAATTAAAAAAAAAAAACTGGTCCAAGAGGCCCCAAAACCCCATAACAAGACATCTTCCTTTTCAGACAATCCAGTACCAAAGGAATAATAAATTGCTTTAGCATCGAAGGGCACATGTTTCTAGATTTAGAACATCCATCAAGGGGCGCCTGGGTGACTCAGTGGGTTGAGGATCTGACTTTAGCTCAGGCCATGATCTCATGTTTCGTGAGTTCAAGCCCCACATCAGGGTGGCTGCTATCAGCATGGAGCCTGCTTTGGATCCTCTGTCCCCTCTCTGTCTCTCTGCCCCTCCCCCACTTGCACACTTTCTCTCTTAAAAATAATAAAATACTTAAAAAAATAAAAATAAAAATAAATGAAGCATCCATCAAAAGCCAAGCACAATGAACTGTTTTTTTAGATTCACACTAAGACACGTAAAGTTTCAGAGCACCAGGAATAAAGGCAAGTCCTAAAGACTTCCAGAAAGACAAAACTGGTTTCTTCCAAAGGACTGAGAAACAGAAGGACATCAAATTTTTCAGAGCAACACTGGAAACTTGAAGACACTGGAGTGATGCCTTCAAAATTCTGAGGAAAAATAATTTCCAACCTTGACTTCTAGCCACAGCCAAATTACCAATCAAGATTTTAAAAAAGATATTATTCTCTATTTTTTTTAGCTTATTTTTTTAATTTATTTTTGAGAGAGAGAGCAGGGAAGGGGCAGAGAGAGAATCTCAAGCAGGCTCCACACTGTCAGCACAGTCCCCAATGTGGTGCTCAATCTCACAAACCATGAGATCATGACCTAAATGGATACCAAGAATCAGAAGTTTAACTGACTGAGCCCCCCCCCCCCCCCGCCAGGGCCCCTCTAGTATTCTTAATATTGTAGGTCTAAAAGAACTTGCTTCCCATGCCTCATTTCTTAGGAAGCTACAAGTGGTAACCAAGACAAAAAACAGGCAAAGAGAATCCCCGGGACGGTGAAAATTGTACTACTAGAAGTTGGCCACAAAAACAACTGGTCCAAACTGGAACAGAACGCTAAAGGTATCCAAGAAGAAAATAAGCCTGGTCTGTGCTAAAAGGCAAATTAACCATCAGTGGGAGAGTTTGAGCCTGAGTAAGTAGCGAGTGCATGGAAAATCAAGCACACGCACACTAAGATTCACTAAATCCAGATAAAACAGTCTTTTGCAAGGTAAATGTGATCATGGTACACAACCAAGCTGAGCTGTAAATGGTGTTTATGTAATCATTAGAATGCAAATCCTGGTTAACCAAAATTTGTGACATAACTATCTACAAGATGAAAAGAAAAACACACATACATCATGGGGAGACAGTGCTAAAAAACTAAACCCCTATCTTCCATAACAGGAAGTCAAGAGACAAATTCTAAAACTGGAGCGGGTTAAATGTTGGAAACACCAAGAAACTGTAGAAGCAAGGAAAAAGTGGCAGTGGCTCCTGTGGAGACCTGGATTCTACAGGAAAAAAGAATAGGGCTAAGAAGCCCTTTTTTTTTTTTTTTTTCAATTCTAGGTCCTGTATTACTATTTGACTTCACGAACTATATGCTACTTTAATAAAAATTACATTTTAGAATCCAGCTTTAAATTTTAAAAATCACGCTTTAGAACAATATTTAATTACACAGGAAAGTATTCACAGTACATTACCAAGGAGGAATCACAATATAGAACATTATGTTCAATTAAAAAAACCAATCCTACATAAGAAAAAAAATAAAAATACACACTGAAAGTATTTTTTTCTGGAATAGTGGCATTATTTTCACTTTCTTACGTAAGTTTTCTGTGTTGTTCAAATTTTCTATAATTTACGTGCATTACTTTCTAATTCGATCAACCCAAGAAAGAGTAAAAGGTTAGTAGAGCCCCACGACCGATGAATTAAATACTGATTCCTGCCCCAATAAGTCACTTAGGCCCCGCCATGCAGTTAAAAATAAACTTGTGATTTTGATAAATACTATAAAAACCCTGGGGGACACTCTTATAATCTAGCAAGAAAACAAAACAATGCCCGGTCCTCACGTGTTCTCATTTTTTTTCCAAGGGTGCTTCCATTTCATCAGTCTTAAACTTCACACCAAGATTACGAGACTCAGAGAGAGAGCTGACTTCCAGCTAGACGACACGGTGGCTTTCTAAGCTTAAAATGTAACCGAAGAGATGGAACGAGGAAACCACTTAAACCTTCCCTTATGTCCAAAACAGAGCTAAAATTCAAAGAGAAAAAAAGGCAACCAACAAAATAGAGGAAATATTTATAAGACAACCGCTACGAATGCTGGCTTTGGCCCACACACGCATGCTCGGGGAAGAACAAATCCTCAAATGTTCCTGACATTATAATATCCCAACCTTAATGCAAACGCTCATCAAAAGAAGAATGGACAAACAAAGCAGCCTTTCACAGAGTAAAATGAACGATATGCATGAGTGACACAAATCTGACGTTAGAGCGAAAGAAACCAGACCCAGAACATTGCGATTCTAGTTACAGACGTGCCCAAACAGGCAAAACCAACCTAGGTGGTTACATGTCAGACACTGGTTACCCTGTGGGGACAGACTGTGACTATGAGAGGGCAGGAGGGGAGCAGGGTTCTCTTTAATCGGTGCTAGTTACGCCGGTCTGCTGAGTCAGTGAAAACTGAGTTAACTCTCAGGACGTGTACTTTTCTGTATACGTTATACATCAATGCAAACTTCAAATCAAAAAATGATAAGATTCAGATGACCAGCAAGCACATGAAAAGATATTCAACATCACTAATTATTAGGGACAGATGAATCAAAAACCACGAAGTCCCACTTCATACTCACTAGGATGGCCACAATAAAACCCAAAAACCCATACATAGTACCTAAAATCAAGTGTCGGTAGAGGATGTGGAGAAACTGGAACTCTCCGCCCATTGCTGATGAGAACGTAAAACAGTAGGGCCCCTGGAGAAACCGGTTTGACACACTGCCAGTAATTTGAACGTGGATTTAGCGCATGACCCAGCAATTCCACTCCCAGGTGTATGTCCAAAGAAACTGAAAGAGGCACTCCAACAAACACTTGTATATATGTGTCCACAGCAGCTCTACTGACAACAGCCGAAGGCAGAAGCAACCCAAATAGCTACCTACAGATAAACGAACAATCGAGATGCAGCCTATCCACATACCCAGCAAAGGAGTAAAAGGAATCAAAGTGTGAAAACCACTGAAGCAGACACCTGCTGGAACGCGGGTGACCCCCGAGACCTCAGCTAGACAGGAGAGGCTGGACACAAAAAGCCACATGTTTTATGATTCCATTTATATAAGATGCCCCGAACAGACAAATCTGCAGAGTCAGAATGCAGACTGGTGGTTGTCAGGGACTGAGGGGACGGCCGGGCAGGGGACGGGGGCAGGAAGAAACAGGAAGTGACTGCTTCATGGGTACAGGGCATCCACTTGCGGTGATGAAATCTGGAACCAAATCGTGCTGACAGTCACACATTATAAACGTACTTAATGTCACCCAAATGTACACTGTAAAATGGTTACCATGGTGTGAATTTTACGTTACATATTTTACCACCATAAAAAAAATGTTTTCGAAAAAAGGGAACATTTAAATGCAGGCCAGGATACAGTAAGCACTCTCCATACATTGGTAATTGGAACATAAACTAAAAACAATCCATTTTGCAAAGTATTTTGGCGATTAATAAGTAATTCATCTTTGTCCCAGTTCATGTCTCCTCCTGAGAGCCCTAAGAAACGAAAAAGCTTTAGATCCAAAAGGGCCCGCTGTAACATTTATAATAGCAAAACAAGCGCGCACACACACACACACACACACACACACACACACACCACCAAAAACAACTAAATGACAAGCCATCAGGGAATAGGTAAGTAAATCAACAAGATAGTTAGAAATTACGGCAAAACTAAAAATGTTCACTAAAGGCATCTATCATAAAATGGGGGAATGTTTATGTTACAAAGCAAATGTGATTAAAAGCAAGGAATACAAATTCTATAAACAAGAACACCTCAAAGAATGTTTACTATGGGTTTGCTGCGGTGACTGTTTTCTTTCTGCCTTCTGTCCCTTGAACAAAGCAAGCTTTCTCATCTCAGGGCCCTTGGAACAGCTCTGTTGACTCTGAGTACTCTTCTTCCTCACCTCACATGACTGTCTCCTCATCTTTCAGGTCACCTCAAACTTCACCCCTTCCCTACCTACTCGGATCACATCAGGCCTCAGCGCATCCCCTGCCCCGCCCCTTTCCCACCCCACGTTTTATCTTCTTTGCACCCATCTGAGAATAACTGACTTACTGGTTCATGTTTCTCCTCCATCCCCTACTAGGACGTACGCCCCCTGGGGACAGAGGCTTTGACCTTGTCTAGACACATATCCCCACCAGATAACCGTACCTGCCAGCAAAAATGAGTATTTGTGAAGCTAATCAACGAATACCAGTTGACTGATTAACATGTTCCGTCTACTTTCCCACAGTTTGTCAATTTTCTATAATAAACACATATAATTTTTGTTTTTAATCCTGTTTTTAAATATAAAACTATTTCAATGGGTAAATAATTACTTACCAAACCAAAGAAAATATAGAACTTTGTTGGATTCTCCCTAAGGACAAGCCAAAGATCTGGTTTTCAATCTTAAAAACAAAAATAACTAGTTATAAATCCTTCCTAATAGAGGATAATACTCTAGTACACTTTACAGTCTATCTTTTCTATTTTCAGAAGCTCAGAGACGTGTCCCAAATTTCTAGTTCCACCACTCATGCCCTTCCCCGAACACACACATCATTTCAGTGGTATTTTAAAAGAGTCACATGTGAGGCATGAAAATTATTTCAGAACTCACTGGAAACAGTATGCAAAAATATGAAATAATGTTGAGAAATAAACAAATTTCATTTTACTCTTATAAGTGAATTAAAAAAAAAAAACAAAAAACAACAGCCTAACTACATTTACTCTTCTGATCTGTAACTGAAATGCAGTTTCACAAGAATATAACTATATTTAGTATCTATAATTATATTTATGTTGCATCCATATATAAAAACTTGAAAAAAATTTCCTTTTCTGAAGAGTTGGTTGAGATATTCGAGAATCAAATACGCTGGGACACCTGGGTGGCCCAGTGGGTTAAGCAACCAACTCTCGATTTCAGCTCAGGTCATGACCTCCCAGTTGTGAGATCTAGCCCCGCTTAAGAATCTCTCTCTTGGGGCACCTGTGTGGCTCAGTTGGTTGAGCGTCCGACTTCAGCTCAGGTCGTGATCTCGCGGTCTGTGAATTTGAGCCCCGCGTCGGGCTCTGTGCTGACAGCTCAGAGCCTGGAGCCTGCTTGGGATTCTGTGTCTCCCTCTCTCTCCACCCCTCCCCCACTCATGCTCTGTCTCTGTCAAAAATAAACATTAAAAAAAAAAAATCTCTCTCTCTCTCTCTGCCCCTCTCCCCCATTCACACACGCATACACATGCTCTAAAATTTAAAAAAAAAAAAAAAAAGCACTACCATTTTGTAGAGGACAATGCCAGATTCCAATAAAATACAAGCATTCAAAATTTACTGTTATTATGTTTCCACTAGTGATTGGAAAACTACCCATCCACTAAATCAAGGTTTGAAGATGTCCAGCTTAAGGGCTGAAAATCTACTGAGCTCGGGCCAAGAACGCAACCCTGAACATCAAGACAAAACATAACAGAACGGTCATTTCCACTTATCGTTCTGTAGTTACCAGTCTACTAACCAACGTGCCAGCAATTTTAAATGCAGATTTAAGTTCTAGTCACAATGATACAACCAAACTACATACACAAACGTACCTCCAAAATCTTGTACCTCACCCTTCCAGGCTCAGATACACCAAAGACCTTCTAGGTGACGTCCCTAGGTAGCACACGCAGACTTCCTAGCTTATGACTGACAGCTTGAAGCCCAAGCCTAGACACTGGGGTTATTCAGATCCTGGCTTAGGATGCAGACGCATTATCTGGTATATAAAAGAAGAGCATACACCCACATGAAAGGTACTCACTGCAGGTTCTCATTTCTGTAGTATTGAAGAAGTGTTCCCTCGTGATCGAAAGAATCTCAAGACAGCAGTACTAAGTCACAGGGTGGCAATCAAGTTAGTCTCTTCTGTAAAGTCTTGACACAACTGGAACCATCAGAACCGGTAATATATCTGCCCCCCGGATGCAACCCAAACCCACTAGGCAAGCTCAGCATTCGTGCGGTCAAGTAAATTCTACGCCAATGCTTCTAAAAGCTATTAGAATTGAAAATTCCAACACAAAATATGAATAAATCTCGCTCACACTGCCATCCAAACAACAGGAAGGCACTTGTGTCTCTGCCGTTGCCAAAATAACACACAGCTAATTTTTCATGTTCTCCCACCACCAGCTCATGATTAAACGCTGAGCAAGAAAAGAAGGCAGAAGCAACATTTTTAATTTGCTCAATACTAGCTGTCAACTCGTCTTCCAAGGAAGCTCCCCTAAAGAGAAAGGTTATCAGTCAGAAGCATTACCAGCCAGCAGAACTAAGTGAATGTAACCGAGTGAGCGGGCATACACTCATCCTTGAGGCAAAGGAGCACGACCCGACCCAAGGAACCAGAATGCAGACTGCAGCTACAACCAATGGGCACCTAATCCCCGAAAGGACTGTTCGGCAGCTGCTGCCCCTGCAAAGCTGCCTCCAGCCTCCTCCAAACATCCCCCTGGAGGAAAATGACAACGTCCTAACATTCAACTTTCCGCCAACTGGGGAAAAGAAAGGGCTAAGCAAGGGCCAATATCCCTAAAAACTACCACCACCAGCAGCTCTTTGTATGAAGGGCTTACTTACCCATCTCCCTTGAAAAGAATGGCCATCCGGATACAACACTGGCCACGGGGATTGCTTTTAATCAACCAGGTGCCGGTCTGGGACTCCCCTCTCCTTCTCTCTCTCCTTCCCAGAGAGGAGCGCACGGAACTAAGCGGCAATAATCGCCTCTGTGCCTACTGTCACTCCCGCTTCATCACTCACTAGTGAGGAGGTCACGGACCCTACAAAGCGCTCAGGGCTCCCCCCATCCATCCGTCCATCCAGTCCACCACTATTCCCGACAGCCTGCTAGACGTCAAGCACTATGCTGCCTTGTTTTCCTCTGAGTCACTGATGAATCTTCAGGGATTTCAGAAGCAAAACTCAACTGGGGATTTTCATAATCTGCTTACGACGCTAGAACGAAGGAGACTGCTGTCTCTGTGCCTTGGGCTTTCTACCTCCCTTTATACGGACGACTACCAGGAAGCCCTTCAAGCAGAACAAGACAACCCACAGGACGCTGACACAGCAGGAAGGCAAAGGGCTAAGAAGCCCCAGCACCCCTACGATGGGGACCCTGAACTGCAGAGACGGCCAACCCACATCGGTTCATCTCCCAAAACGGCATTTGCCGACTTTTGAGGCCAGCGAGGAACACGCCGTGCAGACTTCAACCCAGCACTGCGCACGCGCACGCGCACAGCTGCGTGGAACGGCATCTGCCACTGGCACGTGCCACGCGTTCCGACAGGGTCTACTCTTCCAGTTGTGATAAACACGGTTAAAAACTCGGTTTGAGGACCACCACCCGAAAACGCTCCCTAGCCTTATTGCGGGGACAGAGGAAGGGAGAACTACTGGAGAGAAACCCGTCAGGACCCGGAGATGAAGGGGAGTCCCCGCTCCCCAGGCAGGTGAGGGAGCAGCACCAAGGGGAAGGGGGCCTCCTGGCCCGGGCATCCCAGTGTGAACTCGGGATGAACAGGTGGTCCGGAGAAAGATTTCTAAGACATCGGGTCAACGTGTCTAGCAAACAGAATACAGACACCGAACACGTCTGGGACGATTAAACGTACTGGGTCGAACCACATCAAACCGCCGCTTTCTAAATGGTCTCTTTAGGAACATCTTCCATTTCTAACCGCTCCGTAGGTCACCTGGGCCACTTCTGATGAGAACCCTGGGGAGAGCCAGCAGCTGCCGTGGGCAAGAGCCACACAGCGGCCCGCCTGCGGGTGTCAGGGCGCCGGGGGGTGTCCGCGCTGCCGGCGGGGCCTCTCCTGGGGTCTCCATGGGGTCCCCCTTGGGGCGTCCGCGGGGGTCCGCACGGGATCTGGGCGCCCAGCCGCCGCAGAGTGTGGGCCACGGGCCGTTTCACGACGGCCCCTGCGGCACCGCTCAGCTCGGCCAGCCCGGGGCGGGTGCTCGGGCAGGGGTCGCTCGCGGGCGGCACGAGGGGCTGGACGAGCAGGAACCGGACGACGTGGCGGCTGGGGGCTGCTGGCCTCCAGGGGTCGGCACCGCCCAGCGGCAGACAGGCCGGCCCTTTTCCAGCCGCGTTCAGGCGACAGGTCTTCGTTCCGGACACGGTCCTCGGTCTTCGGACCGCGCACGCCCTGCAAGGTGCATCCTGACCCCGACTCACCGCGCCAGGGCCGGGCCTCCTCGGCCCTCCAGGGTGGGGTGCGCCTCAGCCCCGAGGAGGATGCCCCTCGGCCCCGGGAGTGGACGTCCTCCTCATTGCCGGCTGGGGGCATGCTCCTCGGCGCCGAGAAAGGAGACGCTCCTCAGTGCCGGTTGCGGGGGGGGGGGGGGGGGAAGGGGGGGGCGGGGATACGCTTCAGCCCCGAGAACGTCGTCGGGCTCGGAGCCGCCCTCTCGGCCAGGGCTGCCGCCCTCCCGGCATGCGGTGCGGCCGGCGGCCCCCGCCCTCCAGACGCGGCACGTGCCGGGGCGGGGCCTAGCCGTGCCACACACGCGGGGACGCGGCGGGACAGGCGCCACGCTCCTCACGCGCCGCTGACGTCGAGGCCACGGTGCACCGCGCCCCCCCCCCCCCGCCCGCGTCCCCGCCCCGCGCCAGTCCCCCAGCCACCGAAGAAGTCCCAGGCCCCGATTAGGGGGCACGCTACTTTCCGGCGCCGCGAGGCCCACCCGGTCCGCTCGTGTTTCCGCCCACGGGACCTGGGCTGGGGCCCAGCCCGCCCCGCGCAGTCCTCAGAAAGTGGGTGCGGGCCCTGACGGTGGACATGGCCCTCGCCAGTCTGGGGAAATGCACTTGTGTGCAGAGTCTTGTGCTGGGAAACGAGACACCCGCCCGGGATTCGGTCTTCGCCAGAAAATCCCTGCCCCGGTTCAACTTGGCCCGAATCTTCCGAGGCGGGACACCAAATTCCAGAACACCTGCGCCACCCTTCACGGCCCGCGGTGTGGCCTCGCCGCCGCCGAAGCCACTGCCGTAGGGACGCTTCCGCACACGAGCCCCCTCACCCCCGGTCCACCTGTAACCTGCTCGTGTGCCAGCAGCCCTCCCGACCTACCGCCGTCCCACGCACGCAGTGTGGCCTCGAGAACGGCCGGCCACGGGGGAACCCCGCTACTGTGCGCGCTCACGAGCGGAATGGAAACGAGCCAACCCCCCCCCCGCCCCGGAACAGAGGCCGGGCGCTGCCAACGGGCCGGGGCGGCGGAACCGGGGACGGGTCCCACACGTCCAGCTGGGAGCCAAACTCCAGGGCGTCTCCCGCACAGCACAGTGACCACAGCTCACCGTATACCGTGCACTGCAACGCTGGTCAGACACTGCATCTCAAAAATGTTCTCACCACAGGGGCGCCTGGGTGGCGCAGTCGGTGAAGCGTCCGACTTCAGCCAGGTCACGATCTCGCGGTCCGTGAGTTCGAGCCTCGCGTCAGGCTCTGGGCCGATGGCTCGGAGCCTGGAGCCTGTTTCCGATTCTGTGTCTCCCTCTCTCTCTGCCCCTCCCCGTTCATGCTCTGTCTCTCTCTGTCCCCAAAATAAATAAATGTTGAAAAAAAAATTTAAAAAAAAAAATGTTCTCACCACAAAGAAAAAGGTAATTATGTGAGGACACCGGGGGGGTTACCCAACCTTATTGTGGTCATCGCTTCCCAACATACATGGATCCCAACATCACGGATTCACACTGCACACTTTAAACTTACCTATGTTATATGTGAACAAAACCTCAATAAAGCTGGGGAAAGAGGTGGATATGTAAGGTAATAAATAAACCTACCTCTTTTTTTGTTTAAAAATTTTTTTTAATGTTTATCTTGGGGGGGAGGGGGCAGAGAGAGAGGGAGACACAGAATCCGAAGCAGGTTCCAGGCTCTGGGCTGACAGCTCAGAGCCTGATGTGGGTGGGGCTGGAGCCCACGAACTTCAATTCAAGATCATGACCTGAGCTGAAGTCGGACACTTAACGGACTGAGCCACCCAGGTGCCCCCCTTTTTTTTGAGAGAGAGAGAGCATGCGCACCCACCCGTGCAAGCAGAAGAAGACCAGAGGGAGAGGGAGAGAGAATCCGAAGCAGGCTCGAGTGGGGAGCCCAACTCAGTGCTCAAGCCCACAAACAGTGAGATCATCACGAGCCAAAATCAAGAGCTGGGTGCCCAAATGACTGAGCCACCCAGGCACTCATCTTAAACCTACCTTTTTTTTGTTTTTTAATGTTTATTTATTTTGAGAGAAGGAGACTGACAGAGAGAATCTCAAGCAGGCTCCGAGCTGGACAGCACAGGTGGATGCAGGGCTCAAACCTGCGAACAGCGATATCATGATCTGAGCCAAAATCAAGAGTCCAAAGCTCAACAGACTGAGCCACCCAGGCGCCCCCCCCAACCCTACCTCTTAATCAACGACTGAGGTTATTTTACACGTTCGTCGCGAGGACCCTGTCATTCACCCACCACACCCCTCAATGGTTTTTATCAAATTAAATATTTTGAATTCAAACTTCTAGGGGCCACATGAGCCTCTAACAACTGAACACATCCCACCCAGGCACGCTCTTTGGCCCACAGCTTCAGCTTCCCCTAAGCTCTCCGTGGCGTGCCTGTTCTCCCTTGCAAAGCTCTACTCCCACAGCTGGGGTGACAGGAGCATTGGCTACGGAAGGGAGGGACCATCAGGACCCACTTACGCTCACACACACTCTCTCTTGGGAGCCTTCTCCTCAAATCACGGACTTCAAAAGCAGCTAAAAATCTGTTTCTACCCCCAACATGAAACATTCTATGTACTTTCACGTTAGATGTGCAGAGAGGGTGTTTTTAACGTGTCAACTCTTTAAGTCTTATTAAGACCATGCAACGATATGGCAAAGTGTTCAGGATGCTGTGTTAAATGAAAGATACCAAAAGTTATGCAACTACAGTGTCAGGGTTTATAGGCAACTTCCTTCGCTTTCCTGTAGTCCACATTTTTGCTGACAGTGCTTTTAATTTTAAATTGGAGGTGACGGATAGGTTCACTAGCTTGACTGCTGTGGTGATGGTTTCACGGGTACGTGCATGTCAAAACTTATCAGACCGCACGCTGAATATGTGACGCTGATTGTATACGAAGAGTACATCAATGAAGCTGTTAAAATGTCTCCGTGGTATGCAGTGTTTGAGAAACCACGGCAGAATGACATAAACATGTAACTACAGGACAGGCTGGAAGGTGGGGGATCAGACAGGAATCTCCTCCATAAAGTCACTCAGAGAGTGAATTTCAAAAGGAAGAAATGACAATCACGAGAAAAAAAGAATCACACTTCTAAAGAGAACCCCTCACACACACCCAGTGCGCAGAAGCCTTCTTTACTTGAAGCAAAAAAGAATTCGCAAGTTAAGGGGTTAGGAGAAGAACTTTAGTATTGCAGAAACGATTCTGAATTAGACAAAACCCAGAAGAAAGGCAGCAAAGAACTTTGAAGACACTAGAGTTCTTCCCGTGGATTTGAGAAGCCTCAGAAAAAATAGGCTCAGAGAAACGGACAAGATAAAACAAAGAGATGGGGTTTTTGTTTGCTTAGGGATTTATGCTCTTTGTGCCTCGCTTTTATAGGTCACCCTGTTTTTTGTATTTTATCTATAATTTAGTAAATTGGTCCTTTCCATTTGTTTCCTAAAATATTTTCCCAATCTTTTTACTTTGATAAATATTAGTAAAATACTTCCCCAAGGGCTCTCAGATTAGACGTTAACCCTTTTGGGTTGGTTAGCTATTCTTAAAAAAAACACCTGTATTACTTTAGAGACTGAGAAAAGAAGAAAGTAAGTCGCTAACAACTCTTTTTATCAGCAAATCCATAATTTCACCTATAAATGAGGTGAAAAAAAATCACCTAAAGCTAATCCAAAGTAAAATGACTTTCTCGTTAACAAGTATCTTGGAAAATACAGAGATTTTAAATGTTAAAAGCTTCGTAAGGTAGTGGAGGTGAAGCGATCTGTCCCAGAAAACGAAAGGGCGTTCTGTTTCCCACATCTGGACTCTAACCACAAGGAGCTGAAGAAGCCCAGATGAAGGTCCCCTGAAGGGGACACAGCCCGGGTCCTGGTACTAGTGACACCTGTCGCAGGGTCGATTCTCCCCAGCTCACACCCTTACACGGCATGGACATCACCGTTATCCCTGTATCCCCAAGTAAGTGGGAAAGCTAAGGAGAAAGTGCGCCTGACCTGGTGGGACGCGAGGTGGCCTCTCCCCTCGTCTGACACTGGACAGTGGCAGGCTGTGGTCAACGATGTGCATGTGGAACACCCAGGACCCCCACTCTCCTACCTGACCCACCCCTGAAAGCAGAGTGGACAAGAGCCTAGCAACAGTCCTAACTGAAAAATGCATCTTCATTCCAACAGTCAAAAGACGTGAAATCCCTAGTTAGGAGATGAATATTATAGTTTCAAACACTAAGGTACAAGCAACCACTTAAAAGCAATACATGATACGAAATAATTGTACATTATTTCTAAATAATTCTCACCTCCAATTCTAGTTTTTCTGACTTACCCAACACAACATTTGGTAGACGGAAGTGATTTTCTTTTTAATAGCTCAGAGTCTTATAAGAAATGACCTGCTGTCTTACCAAGTTTCTTTGACATTTTCTAGAATCGAGTTGAGCCTCACCTTCTCTTATTACCATAAAGGAAGGGGTTGCTGCAAGCCTCCTTCCTCAACAAGCTCTATAATCCTGTAAATTCAACAGATGCCTAAAGTATTAATCAACTTTTTCCATCACAGGTCTTCACCTTTGAGACACATTTCCCATCTTTTTTATATGTAACTGAATTTTGCTACCTTCCCCTCAGCTGGGGATCATCTTGGGTGTGTGCTTCCAGTGCTCCTCCTCGGACTCGGGAGAGTGTCCCTGCCCGCCACCCACTGGGGCTCCTCCCGGTGCCCCACCCGCACTGGAGAACAGGGACATGACCCAAGCGGGGCCGTCGCCACTCTTAATCCAAGATGTTTCCACCTGAAGGCTACAGAAAACATTCCCTGACTTCCATCTACGAAAGCCGGACGAGCGGAGATGTGCAGAAACCACGTGAAGCCACGCAGAGGGACACGGGGCGGGGGGGGACTCTGGGCCTCCAGATCGCAGCTCTGCCCGCCTCCCCGGGGCCCACGGCCGCTCGGGTCCTGGACGCCACACACTTCTGGAGTGGACGTGAACTTCCTCCACCTCCTCTCCCGCAGGGACACAGCCAGCTGAAGTGCAAACGGGGTGCGGCCCCGCCACCTCGGGAACACCGGGTGACTTCCAGACTGGTCTCAGCTGTGTCATTAACCTCTCGTGTCTTCCGCTGGGCCCTCATGCCAATAAGGGCCCCAGTAGGCTTACGAAGGCCCGGGCAGTGACAAAACTGAACCGCCAAGCATGCCGACGGTTCAAGTTGCCGCGCGTCCGCTGAAGGACCGGTGCCACGTGCAAGCAAGGAGCAGTGTCTGCCGGCTGGGGCCACGCTGCGGGGGGACGCTCACGCGAGGGACAGCCCAGTAGGAACCCCCGCACTCAGCCATGGGGGGCGGGGGGGTACAGGTAACACTGCTCTCACTGGAAGAAAATAACGGCATCGAAAGCTTATGACACGAGGGCAGAAGATGTTTGTGTTAATGTTACAAGCCTTATATTGACATTTTTTTGGAATTCAGCCCTTTACGTTATTTTCTCAGTTAAAACTCTAAGAAAACACTGTCATTGTGATACCTATTCATCAGCAAGTATAACTTCATAGGAACGTACCACACACGTTGATCTGGACACGTGAGATTTAGGGTGCTGAGTAGATACTCAGCTGTCAGCTTATCATCTAGAGCTCACGAGAGAGAGCGGGCCAGAAATTGAAGGGTGGGAGTCAGCAGCACACAGGGGTGAAGCCCAGGGGCTACGAACACTGGAGAGGACCGAAGTCTGAGGGGGACAAGAGAAGGCAGCGCAGGGGAGGACCAAGAGATGAAGCCAATGGTGGGGGGGGGGGGGGGGGTGGGAGCCAGAGCCGCAAGTCCCCCATCACAGAGGCTCCAGGCCAGGACGGCCCACCGCACCGGGGGCTGGGACAAGGCCAGGGGCGACCAGGAATCCCTTCCCTCCTCCTCCTCCCTTCGGAGAAGACATTGTACCAGCACATAACCGCTCGGAATCCTAGAACGACCGTTTCGAGAAAAGCCAGCGTGCCTCCAGAGTTAACGATCTGCCAGCTAAAGAAGCATCAGTGACTCGGGCTCCATCAGAGGAGGTGTCCCTGGACAGGTGGCTCCCAAATGGGAGTCCGGAGGCCCCTGCTGAGCATGCAGAGCCCACTGGCTGGGGGAAGGACAGGGCCAGCTCCCAAGGGAAGGGCGCTGGAAACACTCACCACTTTGTCCCACACCATCCAACTTACCAAATCAATTCAGGGTGTTGGAAGCAGAACAAGACAGTGGCTTCCTGCATCCACGGCTCGGCATTAATGAAAGCCCACCTGGGCAGCCAATGCATCACCACGGAACTTAAAGGAAGCCGAAGGAGAGGCTGGCGGGCAGGCCCCCCTTCTCCCAAACCCAATCCCCGCATCATTAGCCTCCAGATGTGATTCAGGATAAAGCCCAGCGCAGCCGTGAGTCAACTCTTCTAGATTGAAAGGTCAACATCAAAACATTGTCCGCTGCTCCAGCTACAGTGAAGTGGACACTCTGTACCTTCCCAGGCTGGCAGGAAGACTGCTACAACGCTTCTGGAAAGCATTTGGCATTACGATTCAGGAGCTTTTAGAACTGTTTCTATTTATTTGGAGATCTAATACTATTTCTGGAAATCTATCTTAAGGAATTAGTCTGCAATAAGGAGGAAAAAACCCTTTGAGTTCCTGAAAGTATCATTCATTATACAAAATCACCTTCAACCATGTAAGTAGCCATTTACAAGGAAATAGGTAAGTTACAGTGAAATATGCAACTAATAGAGTTTTTTTAAAGCATAGAAAATGCAAAACATCAAGTGAACAAAAATGCACAAAGTATAATCAAACATGTACGTAAATGTACAAAAAATAAAAGGAGGACATTTTGGGGGTCCCTGGGTGGCTCAGTCAGTTAAACGTCTGACTTCGGCACAGGTCATGATCTCACGGTCCGTGAGTTCGAGCCTCGAGTCCGGCTCTTTGCTGACAGCTCGAAGTCTAGAGCCTGCTTGGGATCCTGTGTCTCCCTCTCTCTCTGCCCCTTCCCAGCTCACGGTCTCTTTCTCTCTCAAAAATAAACATTTAAAAAAAAAAAAAGGAAATTTTTTTTTTTTTTAAGATGGTGCAACTGTGAAGAGAAATGGAAGCAAACAGTAGGCTAACTCTGGTTGATCAGGACGGGAGCATACCAATTGGGGAGGATAGGGGGCAAGGGGGTCTCAGTCAGAAAATTTGCTGGAATATTCGGTGGGCTGAGGGAGCAGAGGGAAAAAGAAGTTCTTTAGCTAAAGAATGGGAACAGAGACACCGTGTCCGGCAGAAAAGAAGTGGAACCTCACATCAACTGAAAGTTGGGGTGACACCTGGCTTCACTCTGGCCCCACTGCCCGTTATTAGACTGCCAGTCCCCAAATCACCTCCAGCTTATCCGCGAAAAAGAAAAGCATGAATTCAGAAGATACTAAGTAGGTGCTCCAGTGCCGACTGGCTTAAGACTCCGGACGGCATCACATCAGAATTCTCTAGTAACCACGTACCTCCCGGTTATGTTCATTCTACACTGTTGGAAAATAACCTGCATTCTCTGTACATGCTCCCAGAAGGAACAGCACGGAAGATGGGCCAGAAACAAACTGGGAAAGGGAACTCGATCTTCTTTATGTGATTAGCTGTAACATTTATAATTTCATGTACAATTAACCATAATATGAAATAATACAAACTGCATCCTTTAAAAATACTTAGGAAAAAACACCTAAAACTTATGACATTTATGATTGGTGGTCAAACTAAACTCATTAAGTGTCCAAAATACCACTAAGGTACATTAAATTTACTTGAAAAAGCTACAGAGGTAATTTTATGAAGACCACTAACCAGAAAAGAAACTGATGCCAAGAGAGGGCGCCGTCCAGTGGCAGCTGGGGCCCGAAGCCCCGCTGCCAGCAGCACTGTGTTTGTTCTCTACACCTCTGTCCCCATTTGGAACACAGCGAGCGGACTCATCCTTTAGGGATGCCACGAAGATTAGACAAGTCGGTTTATCGAAAACACTTGGAAGCCGGCCTGGCCTAGGTCACAGAGTAGACACACGAAGCTGTCCCTCAGTCCTGGAGGAGGACGGAGCCAGTGGCCGGAACAGCGCTGTGAATGCACGCGAGGCCCCCAAACTGCACGCTGAGGACAGTTAGGACAGTACGTTTTACCATGTGTATACTGTGCCTCAATTTTTTAGAAAAAGGCTTTGCTATTAGAATTTTAATTTCTCCTGGAAAAAAAAAAAAAACACTATCAGATTCTACATGAGACTCTATGCAAATCTAGGATTCCTATAAAAATAATCTTTATCAATCAAGGGATTCTGATATCAACTTCTGGGTCATACTTCTAAAATATAAATTTCAAAATAATGTATTGTGCTCCCGCAAAGCTCTAATGTCTGAATTATTTCACTTGAATTTTCCAGCAAAAATGTATTCATTTTTGAGTAAATGATAACAAAACCAAAATACAAATACAACACAAAACAAAACCAGAAACCCTTTCTTTGAACACAAGCATTTTGGTGTAGCTTCTACACAGGGGCAGAAAGACCTCACAGGCCTTAAAGGGAGCTCATTATAAAAAGCAACAAAAGCCATCTTTAAACGTGTTTTAAAATAAAACCTTGCAAAATAGCCCCAAAGCACATCTCTCCGATTACGAAATGAGCACGCGGTGCAAAGGGACGGAGAATACCAATTTACTACACCCTATACTGACTGACAATGCTTGTTGCATAGCAACGAGATCCTGCGGTCTGAAAGCAGACAGAACCCCTTTTCTTGACTCGCCGAGCCACACTTAACCCCATCGAGGCTGAGAAAGGATGCAAAGACCGTTTTACAGACACCACTACCGACACCCGCGGTCTGAGGATGCAAATTCTAGAACTAGAGAATCCCAAACCCAAGTCCCAGCCCCTGTGCACCGTGAAAGAGACTGATGTCTCCTCGCTCTCAGGGCTTCCCTGCTAGAAACAACTGCTACTCATGGTGGACGCCTTTCTTCTAAAAGCATCACCTGCGAGAGTTGGTTTTTTTTAAAACTCCAAGGTAATAACATACCCACGCACCTTTTGTTGCATAATTTAAAAGAAGTAATTTGATCCTTTCAGTTTAGTTTCTAAAAATCGTAATTTATAAGCAAGGGCTACAATTTCCTAACAGTTTTCTCCTACTTAAAATTTATTGGAACTATTTTTATGTTATTACCTATATGGGTAACTAGTAACATCTCATAAAACTTTTTTTTTTTTTTTTTTTTTTAACAGAATTCAGTTTCGTCTAAAGAAAACCAAAAGCTTGCAGCTATTCTGGCCCTGGTCTGAAATCCTTTCATTGTGTTGGGATTTCCCCACTTCTCTTGAGAAATGACTGCCAAGCCCCACCGAAGAAACCCGACTAAATACAGATAAACTCACAACCGTGTTCCCCAACTTTTCGAAGGGAAGGCCCTTTAAACTCATGAAGCGTAGGGGCACCTGAGTGGCTCAGTCGGTTGAGCGACCGACTTCGGCTCAGGTCATGATCTCGCAGTTCGTGCGTTCGAGCCCGTGTCGGGCTCTGTGCTGACAGCTCAGAGCCTGGGGCCTGCTTCGGATTCTGTGTTCCCCCCGCCCCGCTGTCTCTGCCCCTAACCCACTCACATTCTGTCTCTGTCTCTCTCAAAAATTATAAATAAACATTAAAAAAAATTTAAATTCATGAAGTATATTTTTAATGTACATTGACAGAGAAAATGTGATTTAAAAGCAGTCTGAATTTCCTATCTTTTAAATTAATCTGTGTAATGTAACAGCACGTACACACGTGCCATCTACCGCACGTGAACACGGCATCTCAGATGACAAGGCTCGGTGCACACAGGTGCACACGGACTCCTCAAGACAAGCCTACGGCTGCCCCCGGAGCCCACAGATTGGAAGTCATTCATCTCCGAGAAAAGCTGGAATCACTCCGAAGACCTGGGGCAAAGCACATCCAGGTTTGGAACTGAGACGGCGCCGGGTCCAGGAGGATCCAGCGCTCGCCGGCCGGGCATCCCGGGCCAGGGCACCGCCGAGGTGAATTCCTCCCCAAAGGGCAGCTGTGCCCACACAGCACGTCGTTTCACTTTGTCGTTCAAAGACTCACAACGCCCAGCCAAGTGCGCCACACGGCCCGTCGCCTCCTTCCTGCGCAAACTCCTAGCTGAAGGCAGACACCGCCCTGGATGCGATCTCAGGGAGGGGAAATCGAATCGGAGAAGCAGCACCGGAAGGTAACAGAATTAGAGGCCACACAGAATGCTAGGGCCAGGGTCTTTGGAATCACGCAGGACTCTGATCTGAACCTCAGCTGTCATTCGCCAACCACACGACTAAGCCTCAGTTTCCCCCACCGTAAGTGAGGACACCAGCCTCATGGCTCATCCTAATCCATCGCATAAAGTGACTCACGGGAAGCGCTTAGCAAGTCTCCTGGCCTGTCCCTGAAAGTGCAACAAAGAGTGGCTATGACAACCACAGATCTACTCATTCTACGTAAGCAGAGGACATTAAAAGTCGTCCTATGTAACTGGCTGGCCCATTTGGTTTGTACCCAGTGTAGGCAAAGGTTAGCCTCGGAAACACTGTGATCTCTGGCCCGGGACTCGTGCCCCGTGCCCGACGTGTATCGGGATCAGTGAGGACAATTCAGCAAGTCTTTGGGACACAAAAGTTAATCATGAAAATATCTTTAAAAAACAATGAACTGGGGCACCTGGGTGGCTCAGTCGGTTAAGCACCCGACTCTTGATTTCAGCTCAGGTCATGATCTCACGGTTTCATAGGTTCGAGCCCCACGTCGGGCTCTGCGCTGACAGTGCAGAGCCTACTTGGGATTCTCTCCCTCTCTCTCTCTCTGCCCCTCCCGTTCATTTTCTCTCTCTCTCAAAATAAATAAACTTTAGGGGCGCCTGGGTGGCGCAGTCGGTTAGGCGCCCGACTTCAGCCAGGTCACGATCTCGCGGTCCGGGAGTTCGAGCCCCGCCTGGAGCCTGCTTCGGATTCTGTGTCTCCCTCTCTCTCTGCCCCTCCCCTGTTCATGCTCTGTCTCTCTCTGTCCCAAAAATAAATAAACGTTGAAAAAAAAAATTAAAAAAAAAAAAAAAACTTTAAAAAAAAAATCACTAAGTTTATTTTAAATACTTACATGCAACTAACAATGAGGTATAACAATTTCTTTGAATGGGTTTTATTTTGTCACATTAAAATTCGAAAGCTTATTTTTTTTCATCTTCATATAGTTTCTAACTTACAAATGGGAATGTATGAAAGGACTTTCAAGATAGATTTTCTTTTTTAAAACACTATTTACAAATTGTGCTTGTGTTACCAAGCTAAAGTCTAAATAACCAAATAGATGAATCTTTTGCAATAAAAGTAGGGAACAGCATGAAAATCACCTTTTTTTCTCACTTAAACACAAAACATTTAAGTGTTTTAAATGTCAAACTTTTGAGGTGCCTGGGTGGCTCAGTTTGGTAAGCGTCCAACTTCAGCTCAAGTCATGATCTCACAGTCTGCGAGTTCGAGCCACGCGTCGGACTCTGTGCTGACAGGTCGGAGCCTGGAGCCTGCTTCGGACTCCGTATCTCCCTCTCTCTCTGCCCCTCCCCTGCTCGCACTCTGTCTCCAATCTCTCAAAAATAAACATTAAAAAATTTAATAAACGTCAAACTTTTTTTTTTAACTTTTAAAAATTGTACAGTAGCTCCTGACATTACCAGATTCAGAGCGGTGGTTCACAACTGGGTTGACTTTTCTCCCATTCAAAATCTGACACTGGACACATTTTTGCTTGTCACTACAGGGCGGGGGGGGTGAGGGTAGGGTGGGGTGAACTACTGGCATCTAGTGGCAGCCACCAGGGGCAAGGCTGGGCATCCTACAATGCCCAGGGCAGCCCCACGACACAGAATCATCTGACCCCAAACATCAATACAGCCGAGGATGAGGAACCCTGATTTAGAGGTCGGGATCCATCCTGAAGGACAACTTGCTTTCTTACTAAACTTTCTTTCAATACGACTAGAAATACCCAGGATTTCCAAGCATCATTTGTTGAAAAGATGATCCTTTCCCCATCGACTGGTCTTGGCGCCCTTGTCAAAAGTCCCGTGACCACAAATGTGCAAGTTTAACGTCCAGGGTCTCTATTTGGACCCACTGGTCTATGGGGCCAGTCTGTGCCAGGACCACACTGTTTTGATTACCACAGCTCTGTAGTAAGTTCTGAAATCAGTTAAGTGAGAGTCTTCCAACTTTGTTCTTTTTCGAGATGGCTTTTGACTATGCCAGGTCCCATGGGATACCATCTAAATTTCAGGATGGGTTTTTCTATTTCTGCAAAAATATGCCGGGTTTTGACAGAGATTATATTGAATCTGTAGTAGATCACTGTGGGTAGTACTGTCATCTTAACGTTAAGTCTTTAATCCAGGGACAGAGCTCTGTTCAAGTTAATTAGGTCTTTGATTTCTTTCGGCAATATTTTATAATTTTCAGTAGACAAGTCCCTTCCTTGCTTAAATTTATTCCTAGGTATTTTATTATTTTAGACACTACAGTAAATGGAACTGCTTTCTTATTTTCCTTTTTGGATTGTTCACTGCTGGTCTAAGGAAACACAACTGGTTTTTGTGTGCTGATCTTACACCCACAACTTTGCTGAACTTGTTCATGAGTTCTAGTGGCCTTACAGGTGTCCTGCCTGTGTTTATATGTAACGTGTGTGTGTGCACGTCCGCCTCTGTATCTGTCACCTGGGGCCGTGAGCTGATTAAAGGGAGAGATGGATGAGGCCAACGCTGCGGTCCACACCCAGATGGGAAACTCAGACGAGAGATGACGTCGACATCCTAACCCCCAGTACCCCAGAACGTGACCTTCCTTGAAAACAGGGTCATTACAGATGAATTAGTTGTGATGAGGTCACACTGGGGTAGGCTGGGCCCTTAATCCAATATGACTGGTCTCCTTAAAAGAGGAAACCACCATATGAAAACAGAGACACACGGGGAAAAGACAGCCATATGATCAGAGAAGCAGAAATTGGGAGTGATGCATTTCTAGAAGCCAAGGATTGCCAGCAAACACCACAAGCTGGACAAGGGAAGGAAGGAAGGAAGGAAGGAAGGAAGGAAGGAAGGAAGGAAGGAAGGAAGGAAGGAAGGAATTCTGCCTCAAGACTGTAACACAAAACCCCTGAGTTTCCAGCCTGCCTTACAAAGCTCAGACTTATCAACCCCCAATACCATGAGTCAATTCCAATCATCCATCAATAAAGGAAAAGAGGGGATCTGGAGACCATAAGAAAAAACTGCCTACTTCATAAATGTGGCCCACGATCTATACCAAAACCTGACTGCATCAGTTTCTGGGGCGCCTGGGTAGATCGGTCGGGTGAGCATCCAACTCTTGATTATGGTTCAGGTCATAATCCCAGGGTCATGGGTTCGAGCCCTGAGTCGGGTTCCACACTGGGCTTGGAGTCTGCCTGGGATTCTCTCTCTCCCTCTGCTCCTCCCCCTGCTCTTATACACGTGCGCACTCTCTCTCTCTCTGTCTCTCAAGAAATAAAAATTTTAAATATGAAATAAAATTTTAAAAAACCTTATGAATCAGTTTCTAATTTTAGTGCTTTCCACAGATTCAAAGAGAACCGCATCAATTAATCAGTTAAAGGGAAACAGGCTTGCTGACTGGGTGACAGGAACTTATTCATATAATCAGGTTTCCAGGCAGAAAAAAATACACTCGATGTGTTGTCCTTACACTTTCAAGTACATTACATATTAACATTTACATATAAAAGTTTTTTATCCAAATACCCCATCGTGACACCTTTGCTTTGTCACTTATTCATACCTGTACACATACCGTGATCACAGGGATACAAAAACATACTGTGTTTAACGCAAAATTGTTCAAAGTACTGTCTTAATACCTTTGAAAATCACGATTCAGAGAGAGAATTAAAATGGGAAGGTCTAAAACAATCAGTAATCATGAATTTAGCTTTTACGTGTATTTTTTTAGAGTTACTGGAAGTCCCTGATTATACCCAGCGTGTTGCAAAGCGCTTACGGAACTGGCTGGAGCGAAGAGAAGCCTCCAGTGCGTCTCCGAGGGGAGTTTATGCCTGGAGTGGCAAACGCTCTGGAAGGTGGACAGATGCTCCGAGCTCACTACAGGAGTGATCGCCGAAGACGCGGACTAGAAGAGGAAACCGCAGCGAGAGACACTGCGTGGGCACAGAGGCAGCTTTCTGGAAGACAGAACAGAAGGAGCAAGACCAAAAGCCCAGTAGTGCCCCTGGGGAACCTCAAGCACACCATTCCAAAATGAACGAGGGGCAATGAGGCGCGGCTGGAGGGTCTGCAGGGCCCCGAGCGCCAGGCGGAGGCGCCCCTTCCGCGGGCCGCGCAGGGGCAGGCCGAGGTTCTCCAGAAGGACATGAGGGGGGCACCAAGCATCACACACGGCGGGAAGGTGGAGGGGCGGAGGCCTGAGGGTCTGATGGTGGGGAAGGGAGGCTGGTCCCCCGTGGCGCAAGTGATGGTTCTACCATTCAGGGCTCTGCTTCTCCATCTGAAGAATCATATTAACATATTTCAGACATCATTTTAAAATCTAGGTTCTCTAAGAGTTTAACGTTCCTTACTTTTAGAGTGCCTAAAAACAGAAGTCTTTCATGGTAAAAGCTGAAGAAAAAAGGCAAAGAACGTTCAGAAGCCTGTGCTTACTGATACAAAAGCAAAGGCACAACACGAAGAGAGCGATAACTAGAGCACACCAAATCCATAAATCCTCCAACTGCGTTATGTCAGACGGCGAGACAAGGCAGCAGATGCGTAATCTCATCGCGCGCGGAAAGACCCTGAGGTCTGGGCAGCCAACAGGAGGCCTCACGGCCAGCAAAGGGAAGGGCTCGGAAGCTAAAGGTGATTCTGTTCAACTTGACTTCTCTTCCCAAAATGAAAACACCGTGAAAAACTTGCATACCCAGAGGAACACGAGAGGATGACAGAGAGACTTTCCTTAAAGTAGACGATCCGAACAAAATAACAGATAGTGACAAAACACTATAGCAATACAAAACAACGTTGTCAATCTGCCATAAATAAAAAGCACTCTACGTGAGAAAAATTTTAAGTATGATTTGCAGATATTTCGAAAGAAATCAAACACAAATACACGAAATGGTCTCTAGCCTCACGATACCATCCATATACCATCCCTCAAAGCTTTTGAAAAGTGATTCATCGCTACGCCCCCGCCTAAGCTATAAGCACAAGGAAATGGGTCACGTCTACGCTCACCTTTACTGTTTTAAAGTGGTTTTTGAGGATTTATCTTTTGGGGCCGTGTCTCTAACTTTGGAATCCCAGAGCAAGAAGGATCACGCAGGAACCATGCCTGCAGGCCATGACCAGGAGCTCAGTCTTGAGTGTCGCGGCAGGGGGAAGCCATGGGGCGTGTGATACGGGAGACTGAGCTGACCAACCGTGAGCTACGCAGAGCACCTGTGAGCTGCTGTGGCACAGGTAACAGGAGACCAGATGGGACAACCGCCCGATGCAACAGCAATCCAGAAGCATACCTATGTTAAAACGTAATACAGGACAAAACAGGTTCAGGGGTCTTGATGGGATTCGCTGCCAGATGCCCCTAAGATGCCAGGGTTGCCCAGGGATGCAAAAGTAACCTACCGCCACAACACCCACTACTGAACTAACCATTCGTAAAATCAGTCCCCATCAGGCGCCTGGGTGGCACAGCTGGTTAAGGGTCTGACTCTTGATCTCGGGCGGCTCAGGTCACGATCTCACAGTTTGTGAGTTCGAGCCCCACGTTGGGCTCTGCACTGATGGCGTGGGGCCTGCTTGGGATTCTGTCTCTCCTTCTCTCTGCCCTCACCCACTTGTGCATGCTCTCTCTCTCTCCAAATAAATAAGCTTAAAAATTTTTCAAAAAAAAAAATCAGCCCCTATCAAACATCCCTCCCAGGTCGCACGAGCCCCTGTCCGTCCAGTTCACCTTCTCCCTGTCGGTGGCCCAGTGACTGACGGACGCTTCAACGACAGAGCAACACAACGCAAACCATGCACGAAGCGGGAGTGCAAACCTTCCCGGAGACGCGGGCCTTCGTGACGTCACCGAACACGACACGAACAGTTTCCAACCAGCGGCAGAGCCGCTGACAAAAACGACAATTTTGAGAGGGACGCTGACTGGGCAGGAGAACGAGAGGGCGGCTGACAGGTGGGAGGTGTGCTCTGTATCCTGACGTGGGTGGTGGCTACCCACGCATGTAGACGCGGTAAAACTCCATCAGGCCGTGTGTGCGCTTACAATACGCTCCGCCGTATCTGCATTAGACCTTAAGGGGGAGAAAAAGGCACGCAAGATGCCCTGTGACCCCCAAGAAGCACTGGGTCTGGATGTGAGGCCTAGAAACCCTTCAGCCAGCCGGCCCCGGAGGCAGCGAGGTGGCAGAGACCCCTGGGCGCAGGGTGCCAGCGGCCCGCTCTGCCCCGGACCCCCAGTGCAGGGCAGCAACCGTGCCTGACGTCCTCGCACGGGGCAGGCTGCTACTTGCAGCCAGAAGCATCTTAACAGAGACAATGAGCGAGTGACTGGAGAAAGCCAAGACAGACGAGGCAACAGGAGGTCAAAGAAATACACCGGAAATCGAGGTAAAGCCCCCGGCCTTCCGAGTGGAGCCCCTGAGCATTTTGGCAAAACAACCTTCTTTGGGAAGACGCTAGAAAAGTCTATCACGAGGGGCGCCTGGGGGGCTCCATCAGTTAAGCATCCGACTTCGGCTCAGGTCACGATCTCGCGGTTCGTGAGTTCGGGCCCCGGGTCGGGCTCTGTGCCGATGGCTCAGAGCCTGGAGCCTCCTTCGGATTCTGTGTCTCCCTCTCTCTCTGCCCTTCCCCCACTCACGCTCTGTCTCTGAAAAACGAATAAACGTTTATTTAAAAAAGTCTATCACGATATGAAGGGTGCAGTTCCATGCTATCTTACAATTTTAGAGAAAAATTATGTAAAAATCAGCAACTAACACTTGATTCACTCTTGTTCCATTCTAAGAATTTAACACAGCTGCAACCACAACACGAATGTTTTCATAATTTTGTTTCGTTCTTCGAGAGGAAACCCAAATAAAACCTCTCCTCCCTACCTGGCTATCACTGAGGTAGCACTCCTCTTGTAGGGTCAATTCATTTGCCGTGGCCTTGCCCTTGTACCAATTACCTTCAGAAAATAAAGATCCCTTATGTGATGAGATCACGAAGAAAATAAATCACTCACTCACATGTCTGCATTTTAAAAGTTCTAGAAGTCCTAGAAGTTCTAGGACACAGAGGCCCCGGGGCAGACTGGTCAAAAGTGTGAGCCCCAGAATGGCCTGCCTGGGTCGGAATCCCCGTCCGCTGGGGACTAGTGGGTGACCCTGTGGGAGCCGCTTTTCTGGGACTCTGTGTCCTCGTCTACAAAGTAACAACGGCTCCTACGGCAGAAGTTGTTGGAAGAGCATTAAATAGGCAATATGTAAAGTATTTTAGTCGATGAGTACTCAACAACTGTTAGCTATGATATTTCAAAACCTAAGACAACCAAAGTATATAAACGCCAACGGTGGAACTGAATTATTAGCAAAGGAAAAACTTTCTTAAAATCACAGGCATTATGTTTAAATACAAGCACATACAGTTTAAATAAAATTAAGACAAGCAAACATGGAAACAGATGTTGTACTTATACTGTAAAGGAGCTATAAGTTTAATTTCTAAAGATAGAAGAACTTTATTTTTATTTTAACATTTTTTTTTATTTCTGAGAGACAAGAGGGAGACAGAGCGTGAGCAGGGAAAAGGGCAGAGAGAGAGGGAGACACAGAATCCAAAGCAGGCTCCAGGCTCTGAGCTGTCAGCCCAGAGCCCGACACAGGGCTTGAACTCACGAGCCGTGAGATCCTCACCTGAGCTGAAGTCAGAGATGCTCAACCGACTGAGCCACCCAGGCGCCCCAAGAAGAACTTTTTTAAAGGTACCATATCAAATCTATTGTGCTAGAAACTACTGTGTTGCCGTACCTTCTAGAGAGGATGTGAAAAATCTGAGTACAGAAAAGGGGTGGGGGGAAGCATGGAAAACTTGGTCAATTCTCTCCTCTACTCAAATTAATCCATTCATTTATCACAAGTCTAATTAAAATCCCAACAGGTTTGGGGGTGTCACTTTTCCTTTTATTTTATTTTTATTTGTTTTAACTGATAAAATAATTCTAAAACCCCTTTAGAAGAATGTATTAAATGGAAAAGCAAAGTTTTGAAAGTTCTAAGAAAACAAACAGTAACTTCCCTTACTAGACATTAAACTACAAACTTACAGTTGTTAAATCATGAGGAAATAGCACCGAGTCAGATCATTACCGCATCCAGAAACAGAACTCGGTGTTTATGGAAACCCAGTACGTACACATGAACGTGGCGTTTCAAGCCAATGAGAAAGGATGGCTTAGTCAACAGGGGATGGTGACAGGTGACCAGACACGCGATACTCAGATCCTAACCTAAACTCCCACCACCTTACATCAAAATAAATTGTAGGTGGCTTACACTGAAACATAAATGAAGCCATAAAGAGAAAAGAAGAAAACGTAGGTGAGCACACAGACAATTTTAGGTTGGGGAAGGCACGACAGCAAAGGCAGAAACTATCAAGGTGAGGACTGACAGAGGCACCTCTCTACCGAAACAAGGAAAACTAAAAGCCAAGGTGAATCGTGTCCCAGGTCCGTCCCCTGCAGTCTGCTCCCACGTAGACTCTGGGCTTGACCACATGACCGGCCAGGGCCCAGGAGACAAGGGGATAGGTGACAGGCAGGGGTCCGACAAGAGCCTGCACACCAAGGCTGCCACTTCTGCGTGAGCTGCCCACAGAAGGCCCGAGAAGGCCCAGGTGAGTCCCAGGGAGGTGCCTCACGCGCCTCCTACTGGCTGCGAGCTGGGGTGTCAACCACGCGGGAGACGTTATACCTGCACGACGAGTGGCTCCCTGTTGAAGACACAATAAATCACTGCAGGAATGACTTAACATCCCACCGGGAAACAGACAAGCACATGAACAGACGATTCGCGCAAGTACAGGGATGTCCAATAATCACACGAGGAAATGTCTGACTCTCCTAGTAATCAAAGAAACACAAATCAAAACACTGACGGGTGCCTGGCTGGCCCAGTCGGTGGAGTCCATGACTCCTGATCCCGGGGGGGTTGTGAGCTCCAGCCCCACCATGTTGGGCATAGAAAGAGCTTAAGAAAAATCTAAAAAATAAAACACTGAGATAACGCCTTCTGCCTATCAGATTGGCAAAGATTAAAAACGCTGGATACTGCCCTAAATTGGACGGAATGTTGGAAAGCTGACACTCTCATCTACTGTGGCTAATTTGGTAACGTGTATCAGAAACTAATAAAATTCCCTTTCGTCTGGTAAACTCATTTATTTTTCACTCAAATATTTACTGTGGACTCATAGACACCTAGGTGGGAACTAGGAACACAGCCAGATCAGGCAGGACCTTAATAATCCGGGTTTTATTCTGGGAGTACTAAGATGCCACAGAAGGCGTTAGCAGCGAATGAGAACAGCAACCGGCCACGTTTATGATCATTCTGACCGCTGCCCAGAGAAGGGGGGATGAGGATGGAAATGAGAAGACGCTACGTGTCCACGTGAGGGGCGCCTGGCTGGCTGTCGGGGGAGCATGGGACTTGATCTTGGCATTGTTAAGTGTGAGCCCCACGTTGGGTGTAGAGATTACTTAAAAATAAAACCTTAAAAATAAATAAATGTTCACGCAAAGGGACCGGTGGCCCATATTTAAGTGGCGTCAGAGAGACGAAGAAGCAAACAGGTTGACCTCAGAGGACCTAACAGAAAAAAGTAAGAGAGAGGAAAAAATACATACTAGGAATTTATCCCAGAACATAAATAGATGTGCAGATAAAAAAGATCAAATATGTACACAAAGACATATATCCGAAGATGTTCACAGCACTGTTTTTATAATAACAAAAACAGTGAAAAAAATCAAAAAGTCCATCCCCTAAGGAGTAAATCAAGCAGATTAAGGTCACCCAAAGCATAGTGAAAATACTACGCATTCTTTTAAAATTACATAGATCGGTACTGAGTGACAAGAATTATGTAAAAAGGCATCAATTAGAAAACATACAATGTAGAACAATTTCACTTACAAACAGTACGATCTCACTTTTACTTAAAACACACTCGTACATACATAAACATACTTATGGCTGCATACGTGCGTTATAAAAAGTCTAGAAAGCTATAAATCAAAACAGCAAAACTCTAGATAGTTTGATTTTGAGTTATTAACATCTTCATACTTTCCATACCTTCTGAAATCTACATCAAAACTGTACTGGGAGTTTATAAGGGAAGGGAAAAAGTAACTAAAACAAAACAAAACAAAACACTGACCAGACATTAATTGGGACAATAGTCATTGGTTCATTTTCTCAAAATACTGCAAACACAAAGATTAAAGAGATTACAAAGCAATAAAAATAACAATGTTCTAAATTAAAACTTATGATTCATAAATCTTAAAGTGTTAAAAACTCAAGAGTCACAATTTGCTGGCAACCCCAGTCTAGCATGAGAAGGGGAGAGGTAGGGACATCTCAGGACTCTAGAACGAAGCAGACACTCAAACGGAACCAATGCGTGGTCACCCTAAAACCACAGGAAGGTCCCTTCGCTGCAGGGGTGAACGCCCAGCCTGCACCCCCCTGCGATGCGACCCAAAGAGCTATTCCTTTTATTTCACTCATGCTCTGGGTTCTTCAGGAAGCTTCCACCGCACCCAGCTGTAACACAGAGACGGAACAAGACAGAACACGGAGGGCCTCGCGCACACACAGTGAAAGGCAGTCAGTTTTGGACTTCGTGCCATGAGATGCACTGGTTACCAAGACCACATGTTTTAGAAGAACTTTACCCCTGGAAAAGTCCTCAGTCCATCTAAAGATGTCAAGACTACTCTGTTCCCCAAAGACAAAGCTCTCTTTGGTATCTGAGGGTATTGCAGACATACCCAAGAAAAATCACCAACAGATTACACGGTTCTCCTAAGATTCTCCTGATTTGCTTCATGGACCATCGGTGAGCTCACCATCAGGACCCCTGCCAGGGCCACCAGAGGGAGGGCCCCAAAGCTGTTTAGGCCACCCAAGGCGCCTCAGCGAGGCTTCCCTCCCGCACTCCCACCTGCCTGGCTGTCTACAGGGAAAGGCCCAGGGACTCGGTCTCCGACCTCTCTTCTTTAGAAAATACGAACACATTCATTTAAAATATTAGCCCAAAGTTGTAAAGATGTCAGAAACTGTGTACAGCGAATGACAAGATCTATTCTAGTGAATAAGAGGAAATAATAACCCCAGGATGAGGTAGCGTGGCTGAGATATCATCCACATACCCTAAACGTCACCATTTGAAAAGATCAGATTCAGTGGGTTGTGCAAACGTCAGCACCGTTTCATTCCAGAACATCTTCGTCCCGGGAGAAAGGAGCCGGGCACGTACCCACAGGAGCCCCCACTGCCCACTCCTCCTTCAGTCTCCTGCTCGGGCCCTGGCCACCGTTTATCTTCCTGCTGTCTCTAAAGACGCCTCTGCTGGACACTGCCTATCAACTGCAATCCTGTAAAGTGGCCTTTCGTGTCTGACTTCCCTCCCTGAGATGTTTTCACCCCTCTGTGGCATGTGGCACTACTTTGTTCCTTTTCACCGTCAAATGCTATCCCATCGTATGGACATACCACACGTTGATTATCCATTCATCATCAATGGACGTTCGGGCTGTTTCCACTTTTTGACTATTGAGGATAATGCTACCATGGACGTCTGCGTGCTAATTTCTCCGTGGACCCACCTTTTCATTTCTCTGCGGTCTACAGCTAGTAGAGTAACTGCTGGGTCAACAGCAACTCTACGTTTAACCTCTTAAGGAACTGCCAAGCTGTTTTCTAAAGCGGCTGTGCCATTCTTTTTCTTTTGTAATGTTTGTTTATTTTTGAGAGAGAGAAAACCCGCGTGCACGGGAGCAGGGAAGGGGCAGAGAGAGGGGGACACAGGATCTGAAACAGGATCTGCACTGACAGCACAGAGCCCAACACGGGCCTCGAACCCACGAGCCACGGGATCATGGACGGAGCTGAGGTGGGACAGCGCCGAGCTCCCCAGGCGCCCGCCGAGCTCCCCAGGTGCCCACGGCAGCTGTAACCATTCTTAACGCAAGTTTAAGAGACATCAGGCTTTCAAAGAAGGGATTCACTCTCATCAAGTCCATTTTGTGCGCCAAGTGCTACGCCTGGGTTTTATAGAATTTCTGATTTGGTTTTCCCAGTAGTTCTATAATGCAAAAAGTATCTCCGTTTTCAAAACAAATTCAAATCTCAGACCATAACCGACTCAAAAATCAACTACTTAGTAAATGACAAAATAGAAGCCAAACTCAGGCTGACTTCAAAGCCGGTCCCCTTCACCCTCCGCCAAGCAACCGGTATGCTTAGATGCATGCACACTGCTTCACACCAAAATGATTCTTTGGAAAAGCTATTTGTTAATTAAATTCATTAGAATCATTCTAAAACAGAAGCTTCACAATGGAAAGAAATTTCTAGAAAATATGAGCTCTCTTGTTGCACAACTCACTGTTTACTTTCTTTAGCAAATAACATTTGTATGCAGTATTACTGAAAACAAAACCTATCTATATAGGGGCGCCTGGGTGGCGCAGTCGGTTAAGCGTCCGACTTCAGCCAGGTCACGATCTCGCGGTCCGTGAGTTCGAGCCCCGCGTCAGGCTCTGGGCTGATGGCTCAGAGCCTGGAGCCTGCTTCCGATTCTGTGTCTCCCTCTCTCTCTGCCCCTCCCCCGTTCATGCTCTGTCTCTCTCTGTCCCAAAAATAAATAAACGTTGGAAAAAAAAAAAATTAAAAAAAAAAAAAAAAACCTACCTATATATTGCCTAAACATTATACAGATCAGCTTCTTCTGCCAAAGTTCTATGAATGGCAAAAAAATCTGGGTATCTTCCACCGTGGACTGAACTGTGCCCCCAACATTCACAAGTTGAAGCCCTAACCCCTAATACGATTATATTCGGAGATAGGGCTTTTAGGAGGTAATGAAGATTACATGAGGTCATAAGTTTCTGTGGTTTAAGCCACCCAGTCTACAGTATTTGGTTATGGCGGCCTGAGCTGAGTAACACATCGTCCTTCATGAGTATCAGAAACTATCCAATTATTAGCATTTTAAGCAGTGGTAAGAATCAAAACAAAGGAGGCACTAAGTGGAAGTAAGTTAAACCCACACACATGCAAAAGCTTTCTGCTAAAACAGTATTTACAAGTCCCATGATTGAAGAGACTGTAAAACAGAATGATGGCCCTTCTATTAATTCAGGATGCAACAAGGTAGTCCAGGATCATGGTATCCTCCAGAGGGCTCTGGAGTTAAGCAAACCCCAGTCTCACTCTTTTTGGCCATTTCTTAGCTTTCTGTTTGAATAAGAAACAAACTCTACACCTATTCCTGTGCTCCAGATGCTGGCATTTGTTTGAATTAAATTAACATTTATTACATGCCAAATACTATGATACACCCTTTCGTACCCAAAACATCTTAAAGAACATTATAGGTGCTCCCAAAACGGTGGTTGCTATTACCAGTGAACAGATCCTGGAAAGGAACACCCTAGTCAAAGCCAAACATTTACATGAACACCATTTGCCAAATATTTTACCAATACCATAAACATAAAAATGCAAACCCTGCAGGGGTGCCTGGGTGGCTCGGCTGGTTAAGCATCCGACTTGGGCTCAGGGCACTATCTCCGTCGGTGAGGTCAAGCCCCACGTCAGGCTCTGCACTGCACCACCAGTGCAGAGTGGAGCCTGCTCGGGATTCTCTCCCCCGCCACGCCCTGCCCCTCTCTGCCCCTCTGCCACTCAAGTGTGCTCTCTCTCTCAAAATAAATAAATAAGCTTTTTTTTTTTTAAAAAAAAAAATGCAATCCCTGCCTTCAAGAAGCTTACAATGAAAAGAGACAGATAGATTCAGATATTTATAAAACAACACAGTAAAACGCAAAAGCAAAAAAATATACAGAGCATATGGGAACACAGGGGAGTGCCAGAAAACTTCATAAGCCCTTATTTGGAGAAACATCTATTGAGGTACAGCTCAACTCAGACTCCTTTAACTTTTACGTATACTCAGTCTCATCCATCAATTGGGGGGAGGGAGGGTTAAGTCGACACAGGAAGTGTTTAAGTCCCCTCTTCCTCCCCTAAAACCGCATAAAAACTGAAATCACATTTTCCCAAATCCTTCTTTCGCCGGCGATAAAGACTGGGTGTTTTGTAAGTTACACAATTACCCTAGATTGAAGCTGTGAGTAGGGTAAAAGTAACCAAAACCATCAGTCCGGTATGTGATTCCTTCTACACCAGCCAAATGGGGTCTGCCTCGTTCCTCTGGGGGAAAGTCACACATCCAACAAGTACAGTGTAAATGAAGCGCAACGAGGGGCGCCTGGGTGGCGCAGTCGGTGAAGCGTCCGACTTCAGCCAGGTGACGATCTCGCGGTCCGGGAGTTCGAGCCCCGCGTCAGGCTCTGGGCTGATGGCTCAGAGCCTGGAGCCTGTTTCCGATTCTGTGTCTCCCTCTCTCTCTGCCCCTCCCCCGTTCATGCTCTGTCTCTCTCTGTCCCAAAAATAAATAAACGTTGAAAAAAAATTTAAAAAAAAAAAAAAATGAAGCGCAACGACAACAGAGACGCCAGTCTGTGCATCCTTTCATGGGTATCTCACTTGTCACCTGACACGACAATCCTGTGAAATAAAAGGATACCTCCATTTTTACCCGTCTGCTCAGTTAATGAGAAAATCCCGAATCTTCTAAGCCTTGATTGTACATTCTAAAATGCATCTTGAGCGTATCGTTACCATAAATGAAGGTAACAAAATCCTAACAAGTATTTCGAAGACTCTAAACATCCACATAGGAAGGAAACGTCAAAGATCAATCTCCTCACTTAGGAAGTAAGAAGGCTGGACTAGATCAGACGAGAAGGACCATTCCAGGAAACACCCCCACTGCCACACTCCGGGCGGCCACACGCGGGTCCCAAACAAACACCACTCATGCACGCTTTCCCACCAAGCCCAGAAATGCATTTAGGTGTGAGTCAACAAGGCAGCCACCAGCAGTTGGGAGCAGATAAGCAAAATGTAACCTACTTACCATCCTTGAACTAGAAAAGGCCCAGAAAGGTAAAGCAAACTGCCCGAAAGTTTAACATAACTAGTCTAAAACAGAGCTGAGCCGGGAAACAAGAGCAGGAATAGAACTGCATGCTGCTTTATAAAGCATACAAAACATCTTCTCTGCCCTTATCATTTGACTCTCACTACCCAGGCAATAACTGTCCCTGTTTTTACATATTTTTAAACGCCGATCAGTGAAATAACGTGATTAGCTCAAGGGTATCCAGCTAGTAAGTGGCTTTGACGAACCCTCACCTTTTCTTTTTAATACGAAAGTCGCCGGGGGGGCGCCTGGCTGGCTCAGTGGGTTGAGCGACTGACTTCCACTCAGGTCATGACCTCACGGTTCCTGGGTTCAAGCCCCGCGTTGGGCTCTGTGCTGACAGCTCAGAGCCTGAAGCCTGCTTCGGATTCTGTGTCTCCCTCTCTCTCTGCCCCTCCCCTGCTCATGCTCTGTCTCTCACTCTCAAAAATAAATAAACATTAAAAAAAAAAAAAAAAAAAAGTCGCCCGGTAGAGAGTGTAAGTATGGACGATTTACACGTAATAAGGACCTAAGAACGTCTGAGCTCTTAGCCACTAGTCTACACGCAATTATGTTATATCAGACAAGCTCCTCTTTCCATCAGAAAAGAGCTTGAGGAAGTAACCAACTAGGTTAAAAAAAAAAAAAAGTCACTTAAAAGGCCTACACTAGGTTAAAATTACATATAGACACAGCTGCCTCAAACATAAATCCTCTTCCACTTCTAAAACATTACACAAATGAAAAATAATAGAACCAAAAAGTTGCACGTTACCCTAATAAAACTACCAGTTTTCTGGGTCTCCACCTTTTTTCACCGTCTCGAGGAAGAAACACACTTTCTCGTTTTGTAAATGATCCTCTTTAAATGAAGTATTAACACGTAATTCCACATACGGCCTTTGACACGTGTAGCATGCCTTTAAGACGGTCTCAGGAATGGACAGCATCACTCGGTTCCCTCCAGCCTGGGAATATTACACGCAGCGAGCCTGCTATTCCTGAAATTGAAGTCATCTGAGAGATCTTATCATAAATACTTAAATGGCAACATATTCATCATATCCTCTCTTCGGAACTCTGACCAACTGAAATGGAAATTCCTGCCCATGCATTCCTATTTCTGGATGGACTTTAAAACATCAGAACTACTCCTTAACATAAAGACTCAGTTTAATACTACAACGCGTATGTCCCACAGCACCTAAAAGCATCATTGAGATGAAGTCAAATGTTCATATAACCTGAAAAGCCCTTTCTTAAGCACCAAAATATCCCAAAGCCTTTTGCAACCGGCACAAGGACCTTTTATTCCCATACCAAACCAGCCTACTTTTATAGGCATCTGTGGAAATGTGTCCACCTGAGTTGTACGAACCACCTACCAAACCATCTAATGCCTACCAAGTGAAAAGCTGATCCTCTTTTGTGCTCTTAAATTATTCAAAACGAGCCTACAAAGAATGGCCGTGGACTACCTGGACGAGCCTTTCAGACCGCTGCACCAGCTTGTTTTTGTGCTACTGGAAAGTATTCACGGGATTCCTTCCTCTCCAAATTTAGAAAGGAACAGAGCAGGAAGCATAGAAATTACAAATCATTCTTCCTTAGAAAAGGAACTTTTAGGGGAAGACATAATTTACCTGTGACAGGCTGACAACTATACAGGATAGTGATCAAACTTCACTGAATACCCAGAACTACTTTTTAAAATTTTTTTTTGGTTCATCACCTCTGAATCAAACAACTTTCTAATCATTTTATTTTAAAACACCCCAGTTTCACTGTTCTACATTTCTCAATGTTGATATAAATTTACCCAAAATTTGGGGAAAAAAAAAAAAAAAACTTGTAACTTCCGGTCTGCAAGACTCCTACAGCATTAAATCTTTGAAAAAAATATCAACAATCGTATGAGAAGATATAAGGTTACCCATGTTTTATTACAGTTCCTGCGTTTTCAAGGACATCAGTACGTGGAGGAAAAAAAACCATGCTCAAAACCCACGGTTCAAGTTTCTCAAGCCATATTTTACAAAGATGATGTTTTTGGTTTGCATGCCATAATTACATTTTAAACTGATCCTTCCCGTTTGAAAATAAGTTGTGTGAAATGACTAAGGAAAAGGGATCTCTTAGAGGCACAGCACTAAACACATTTTTAAGGCCAGGAAGATCAAGGTTTGAAACTTGGAATCAGAGAAAACAGAACTCAAATTCCCAGTAAGCTACAGTAAAAAAAATACAGCTATGTCACACGAGAATGTATTAAAAAAAAGGGGGGGGGGGGAATGTTCAACCTTGATGGAATAAAAAGAAGGAAAACTAGCGTTGGAAATGGAAACTACTTAAATTGAGGCAGAATCCCCATGACATGACATTTTCTCGCCCAAGCGAAGGAATCCGCAGATTCGATCGCCGAAATCTCGCATCGCCTTCGGAAGGTCTGGGCAGCCGCGGGCCGTTAATCTTTAACACAAAGGAGCGAGCGCGGCGAAGGCGCCGCGAGACCACCGCCCCCCGAGGCCGGCGCCCGGCGCCCCCGGGACCCCCGGAGGCGGGACCCCCGCGGGCGGGCTTGCGCGGACCCTGGGGCGCCTCGCGGCCGCCCCCACGCGCGGGGAGAGACCGCCGCAGCGCCGGGCCCGCCGAGGCCGCCACGCTTCCCGACGGCACCCCGGGGCCGCGCTCGGCGGCGGGGGAGGCGCCCACGGGCAGAGGCCAGCGCGCCCCCCACACCCACGCGGGCCCGCGCCCCCCGCCCCGCCGCCTCCCGGTCACCTTCGGGCGCCCCGCGGGCCCCCGCGCCCGCACGCTTGGGGCTCCCAAACTTTTCTGCTCCCCCCCCCCACCCGCCCACCCCCGTTACAGCCGGGCTCTCGGGACGAAGGCGCACGACTCCTCACCTCCGCCCGGAACAATGCCCGTCTCCCGGCAACGCGCACGCCGGGGCCTGCGGCCCCCTCCCCATCCCCACCCCCGGGCCGGGCCGGGCCGGGCGCGCGGGCGGGGGAGGGAAGCGGCCGAGCAGGGCCTCGGGGACGGCGGGCGGAGCCGGGCGGCGGCGGGTGCGGAGCGAGGCCCGAGGGACAAAGGGACGGAGGCGCCGAGGCCGGGCGGCGCCCGCCGGGGGTTGGGGGTGGGGTGGGGGGGGACTCCGCGGGGTCGCGGCGCCCGCCGCACAATGGCCCGCAGCCCCCGCCCGCGCCCTCACCTCATGGTGCCGGCGGCCGGGGACGCGGGGGGCGCGAGCCGGGCCTCTCCTCCGGGGGCGGGGACGCGGCTGGCGGCCGGCGCTACACCATGTCCCCGCGCGAAGCGGCGGCGCCGGCCGGACGCGGGAGACGCGGCGGGGGCCGCGAGGCTGCGAGCGCGGGGGCCGAGGCTGCGCGTCGTCCCGCTGCGGGAGCGCCCGGCCGCCCTGGGAGGGGAGCCCGCCGCCGCCGCCGCCGGGCCGAGTGCAGGCGGCGCCGCAGCCGCGGAGGAGAGCCGCGAGCGCCGCGCGGGGCCGGGGAGGCGGGGCGCGCGGCCGAGGAGCACGCAGGCGCCGCCCTCGCTCCCTCCCCGCCCCCTCCCGCCCCTCCCCCTCCCCCCCGGCGCGGGGGCGGGGCGGGGGGCGCGCGGCGAGGGGCGGGGCGGGGAGGGAGCGCCCCCGCGCCGGCCGCCCGGGCCCGCTGCCCTGCGGAGCGGGCTCGGCGGGGGCCCCTTTGTGGCCTCTCGCCCGCCGCCCGCGCTGCCCCCGGGCCTTCCCCGGCTGCCGGGCTGCGGGGGCCTTGCGGGGGGGGGGGGGGGCGGGTGGCTAGCGGGTCCTCGGTGGGGGGGGGGGTGGCTAGCGGGACTGCGGGAGGCAGGGGGGCTGCCTGGCGTGCGGGGGCGGGAGCAGCGGAGGCCTGCGGGGGACAGCTGGGGGCTGCGGGGCAGTGGTGCTGCGGCGGACAGCGGGGCCTGCGGGGGCGGCAGCTGGGGGCTTCGAGGCCTGCGAGGAGGAGCGGGAGTTGGGGGGGACAGCGGGGACCTGGGGGGGCTGCGGGGGTCGGGGGGACAGCGTGGGTGGGGGGGATTGCGGGCTCTCCAGCCGGCTCCTGGGAGGGGGTGGGGCGCCTAAATGGGCCGCGAGGCGCCGCACCAGCCGGGAGACACGGGAGACACGCGCACTGGGGGCGGGCATGACCTCATCGGCTGGCTCACGCGGGGGGGAGGGGGGAGGACGCGGGCCGGGGGGCGAACCCGCGACAGTTGCAAAGGCTTGCGCAGGTCTTCCCTGCTCTCCAAGTCACCCGCTTTGAGCTGTCGAGTGGGGCGCCGTGGAAATCCACGGGGGCGGGGGGGGGGTGGGAATCGTCCTCCAGCGAGGCAGGATTTATGGTGTGGGAGGTTGTCGGCCCCCAAAGCAAATCCGGGAATCCAGTAAGAATTCAGACTGGACAAATGGCAGGCGTCCTGCAGTCGCCAGGAGGAGGAGGAGGAGGGTGGGTCTCCTCTGGGGTAGGTGGCCGGGAGGAAAAGGTCTGCTGCTGCTGCTGCGGGCTCCCCGGCGGCCTGCGCGGGTCCGTCCAAGATGGAGGCCCAGGCAGGGCCCCAGGAAGCCGTTCAAAAGTTTGGATGGTTTATTTTAAGACGGAGGTACAATTCCAACTGTAGTTATGCCACTGGAGACCGTTTACACTTGCAAAGGAAACGTGAGCAGGCGACAGGCATGCTTGGTCAATGCCTGGCTTGTCTGGGATGGAACCGCGCGGCCCAGTTTTCACTATAAAAAGCATCCTGGTTTCAGACTCGACGCTGAGTTATTTTCTTTTCGGAACCCGCAGCCTCCAACCAACAGTGACCTGCAGCTATGGCACAGGACCAGGGTGGCCTCAGGTGGCGGAAAGCACAGTGCCTCTGCTTTAACGTGGTGTTCTTGAAGAACGCTAATTTCCGCCCACACACCTAATTACAGCTTACCGCCACACAGCGTCTTATTCAGGGACCTCCGAGCGCTGGGAGAGAACACCCTCGCCAGTCAACTGTCCTTGTTGCCACATTACGGGCAGAGACAGGGAGGTGAAGAGCTCAAGAACTGGACGAGTTAGTTCAACGGGCACCGTTAAGAATGATAGCTACCAACTGTGAAGGTCATTGTCTCCGCATCAGTACCGCGGTGGTTTCCATCATGAAGACAGGGGCCCTTCCAATATTACCCTCCCAATTAGCCAAAGACCATTTGCTGCCGAGGCTTTTTTTTTCTTGGAAAAGTAATAATAAGACGTGCTGAAGTATGTTGGGGAAGTATTAATAAGACACGTTCGACCACAGAGAATTTGCACCACTTTGCCTGAGTCCATTCAAGAGCTTGTGTTTCAGGGAAAACTCTCAGGAAGGGCCAAAAGGGGTGGAGATTTTGCTGTAATGACTCAAACCACCTCCTGTCAGAGAGAGAGGCAAGGATAAAAATGCCTTACAGATGACTCCATAACTTACTTCTCGTTTGTGAAATTTAATCCATGCCGCACTCAGTAAGCGATCTGTCCCATCTCTATCCTGACGGCAAACATTCCAACGGTACGGGCACCGAATTAGGCAATCCGGGTGGAAAAGCCTCCTCTTATTTCCTGTGTTTATTAAAAATGTACCAGCCAAGAATCTTGGCCGCCTACGGCCATTTTCATCCTCTCACATGGCAGCCCGCCAGTCGGTCATACCATTGCCTTTGGATTTAGATATGGCAACGGGTGGCCTGACCTCCAAAGGTCATTCTGTGGAAAGGCAATTTGTTGTCTCCGGGACAAAAAATGTTATTGCTTCTCGTGCATATTTGGTTTAACAAAGAGGGCCGAGAGGAACTGGAGCTAGGAAATCACAGACTAGTTCTGGCCACAGAGGAAACTTTGTGGAACATGCCACCCTATAGAATTAAAGAATTTTAGGTGCGCCTGGGTGGCTCAGTCGGTTGAGCGTCCGACTTCAGCTCAGGTCATGATCTCACAGTCTGTGGCTTCGAGCCCCGCGTCAGGCTCCGGGCTGACAGCTCGGAGCCAGGAGCCTGCTTCGTGTTCTGTATCTCCCTCTCTCTCTCTCTCTCCGCCCCTCCCCCACTCTCTCTCTCTCTCTCTCTCTCTCTCTCTTAAACAAAATTTAGAAAAATATTCTTTCTAAAAAAAGAATTTTAGAGATGGAAAGAATCTTAAGTCCACCCCACTCATTTTTTTCCAAAAGGGAAAGTGAGACCCAGAGAGGTTAAGTAAATTGCCCGCCGTCACACAGCCCCTCTGTGGTCGGACTTGAACCCAAGATTAACAGTTACCGGTGTACTGCTCCTTCCGACACATCACACTACCTTCCTGTGGCAAGAGAAACAGCGGCGTGAGGCGGTCAGAGTTAAAGCTGATTCGCTTCTCGCGGACCCTGCTTAACAATTAGACTCTGTTGGCTCGGCCGGATGGAGAAAATGGTCTGAACTCTCCCAAGTGTTGTCCAGCCGGAAGCCCAAGGCCTGGCCCTTCTGTGGGCATCCAGATGTTAGAAAGGCAGGAAGGTCTGCCTGCTCTAATCTAAGATGAAAAGGAGACTAGTCATCAAAAGACACAGGCTTTCTCCTTAATACTAAGTGTATGAACGTCCACCTCCCTCCCTAGAGCAAGACCCCAGCGGCAATCTAGAACAGCCAGCGGAATAGACCTGCCCCGAGCCCCAGGTGTCCACAGCCTTAATGCTGGTCTACACCTCTGTTAGCAGGGTGCACCCAGGCGGAAGATGAAACAGAAAATACGCTTCTGTCGAAGAGGACTTTGCTTTGGGAGTGTTGTCAGTCTGGCTCCGAGGGTTCTCTCGGAACATGCCGTGTTTAAATTCGTCTGATACATCAGTGTGGGTTTGCCCTCCATTTATGGGCATGACTAATGCGGTTCAGCAGTCAGGCAAACAGCGCGAGAGATTGCAGGCACGGTCTCCCCAGCGCCCCAGAAAAGGGCTCTCCCCTGAAAAATTAGAGGAGTCACTTAGGGACGGGACGGGTGAGGAAGAGAAGGTAGTCTCCAGTGGGTCGTGATGGTACCCTTTCTACTCCTCTGTATCGGTATTTTTTTCTTTTGTGGCAGTTCACAGCAGAATTTTTGTTTATCTCTCCAAGAATGGAAAAAAGAAATAATGTAGAACATGATATTCCAGTAGGACTCAAGATATTTTTCTTACTCATCTTTCAGCTCTAGCCGCCCATATATAATCTGGGTCCTAAAATATTATCAGGAGACATAGACGCGAGGGGAAAGTATTTGCCTCTGACATTTGCTTTTTTTTTTTTTTTTCCTCTCCCATGTGTCATTTTCTCCCTTCCAAATTAGGACTTATTCAGTTAATTTCATTTCCTCTTCCCAGAGTCTCTTTTCACAGCGCTGCACCGTGTGAACTTGACAGAAGATTGTTAAAGCCCGAACGGGAACGTTGCGGTAACATTAATTGGGAGAGACCGTATTCTATAAAACGCAATGCTACATCATTTCCACAAAATTCAGCCCCGGCCGCTAATTTAAAGAGTACGGCAGGTGGGCTCAGTTCTAGATAACAATAAAATCATGGTGCTTTACAGATGGGATTTAAAAGAAGCACCACCACAATCTAATTCTGAGCTCTTAGGTCTCGCAGAATCTGCCAGTGGCTTGGGAAGAAAAGCTAGCGGTTTCCGTTCTTCTTGCCTTGATTTCCTCGTCCCGTGTACTGTAACGTAACCAAACTTGAGAATACCGGACAATCACCTTAGGGACCGTGACGATCAGGTGACAGCTCACCTTGGAATCTCTCCTCAAAGGAGATCAGGAGGAAAGTTAATAAAGAAAAGATTCGTTTCTGCCTAATCGCAGTAGAGAAGCAAGGTATTACCACTAGCATGTATCCTGACGAAGCTGTCGGAATTAATTCACACTGCATCACCCCACGTGGTTTGGGGCTCCCCTCCCACATCCAGGTCGTTTCAAAGTCCATTAAAAATCCTGATTATCCTTCTCGTTGAAACTGTTGCCCAGCACGGTGATCCGGCCAAATCCTAGTTTGAGAAACTATCTTTGCATCTTGATTTTTCTTAAGTTTAAAGTCCAAATCCAGTCTCTGGTCAAGGCTTGCTACAGCAGGAAGAAAGGTTTAACCTTCACACATGTAGTGCCTTTGGTGTCAAATGATGAGATCAAATGGCGTTGTCCCATCAGTTCCACACAAGAAGGGTGGAATTTGTAAAGTCCTTGAGAAGGTAGCCGGGGGTTAAATACTTCTAGTAAGGGAATTGAACTGCAGATCAAAAAGTAAGGAAATGAAGGGCAGAACAGAACCTTTCCTTCTCCTGTCTCTGCACTAACAATACCTGCTTTAGGTGGAAGCCGATACGGATAGGCTCTACGTTTGAGAAAAGTAATGTTCTGGAGCCACAGGAATGTGGGAGCGGAGCGTGGCTGTGATTGGCCCACGATGTTATCTGCCAACCTGCCAGGCATTTATGTACCTCGGTTCATCCGACATGCCTGGCCTTGGAGGTGGGTCCCCTGAGGGTCATCCTCACAGCTCCCCAAAGTGAAGCACAGGGAGGTTAGGAGGCTGGCCCCAAGCCACCCAAGCAGTAGAAGAGAAAGCCGGAAAGGCCGGTTCCGCGGGCCACGCTCTTAAGCTCTGCCCCCGATGGCCTCTTCGATTTCACTTCCTTGATTAAAGACAGAAAAAGAGAAAAGGGCTCAACGTCCACTTAGGAAACGGGACGAACATTTCAAAACAAAACAAAACAAAACACTCACAAGTCACTTACCTCTTCCTTTCTGCCCCAGGGAGTCCGCCCGGTAAATCCTGGGGCTCAGGCCACCCGGTCATAAATAACCACCACCTGCCCCCCCCCCCCCAGGCAGAGATTTGTATTCTGAGCCTGAGCCCGAGTACCCAGGCTTGTACCTCGCACAGTGTAGGGACCCAAAAAATGAGCTCAAAGAGTCTCCAATGAGACACCACTAATAATGTCTGTTTGTTTGTTTTCCAGAATAATAACGCGACTGAGAGTTTGTTTGCTTATTTTTCCAGAATAGTAAGGCTACTGAGAAGTGACCCCTCCACCACACCTTCACCTCAGGTATCCCAGGCTCACGAGGAGCAGAGCAACGGGTTCTTGAACCAACTCAGTGAACCCAGAGCTCGTGTAGAAACGCTTGGAGTGTGTTGGCTGACATTTTTGGTGGGATACAGGGCAATCGACAACGAGGCCAAGCCCAGGTGTGTTTTTAAAGGGATCTCCAGAAGGATCTGCCTTCTCTTTCTTATTAATCTTCCAGTCAGTATCAGGGAGGCGAGATGGGGGAGGTGCCACACCCCCTGGGTGACCCCACGCTGCCTGGAACTTTGGTTGTCTGCAGAGCAGTTGGGCATAAAGTCTCAGTCTAATAGGAGACTTAAAATCTCTGTAAAGGACTCGTCTATTTTTCTTCCTTTATCTTTTCGGGAGAGACTTTTTTAGGCCTGAAGGACTCACTAAAAATATATCACCAATGCACGTGGTTATAATATGTCAGGGAAAGGCCTTGAATGGAAGCCTACTTACTATCTTAGCCTCTCATCCGTGCTTTCTTGTCTAACCCAGGTGGCATTTCAGATCTGTCAAGCATCTCGTCGTTCATGTTTCCTTAAATAGCTCCCGTTTTGTGTGTTTTTTGCAGTGTTGCCCTCACTGAGCGTCTCACTGAAGTTGAGTTTACTCAGCGTCTCTCACTTGCAAATAATATTCCCCTTCAAAAGCTCACAGTCTGGGGGCGCCTGGGGGCTCAGTCGGTTCAGTGATTGACTTCGGCTCAGGTCATGATCTCGAGATTTGTGGGTTCGAGCCCCGCGTCGGGCTCTGGGCTGACAGCTCAGAGCCTGGAGCCTGCTTCGGATTCTGTGTCTCCCTCTCTCTCTGCCCCACCCCCGCTCATGCTCTGTCTCCGTCTCTCTGTCTCTCTGTCTCTCTCAAAAATAAACATAAAAAAAAAATTCAAAAGCTCACAGTCTGGTCTTTTCCTTCTTATTTTTTACTTTATTTTCTCCCCTATTGCTAATGAGACGATAGCCTCGAGTTGCTTGATTTGAGTTATTTATATCTTCCGGCCTCTGTTCAGTATCAGGCCCGGTCTGGTGTTCCTTTCTGACTGAACGATGCCCAAATTAAGTTAAGAGTCAATTCCTAAGACAGCTGGCCTGCGATTCTTCATCTTCCTCTGGTATCCGGAGCACCGGACGGTCTGTTTAACATTGAACGTTGGCGTCTCTAGCTAAGCTCATAGTTTATGTCAGGTTTGACTCCCGGGACTTTCAAAGGAACTCTGTTCTGTGACTGGGTGGGGGGTTACAAGCAGGGAGGGAAAGGTTCGCACCGTCTAGGTGGTGAGCGGAGATGCAGCAAACCTCTTGACGTGGGGCAATCTGATCTCTTTGGTGCCTCCTTGATATCAGTCCATCGCGTGGAGGCCTGGAATGGTCTCCTAATGGTGGGGTTTCTGGTGAGACGACACTGAATGGTATACAGCAACATGGGCCCTGATGCTAAATCTAACACAACTACTTAGCCATTATTATCAACTTGTCAAAGAAAAGGAGCTTTTCTGCTTTGTCCTTCCCTCCAGGTCCCTTTATCAGGCTTCTGATTGCCACTGACAAAAACCCAATGCCAAGTAGCTTAAGCAAAAGAAAGAAAGAAAGAAAGAAAGAAAGAAAGAAAGAAAGAAAGAAAGAAAAAAAAGAATTTACCATGTATTTCAAGTGCGATCTTCAGGCTAAGCTAGATCAGGGCTCAATGTCACCATCTCCAGCTTCGTGCATTGACCTAGTCTCTCCTACTCCCCAAGTCCCAATGTCACATTCTTCCAGCGCTGTGATCCCCAAGCTGGACAGCCTGTCCAACCATCAAGGACTCCAGACCAGCTTGAGCCGCATGACCATCCCGAACCAGTCCTCGGGACCAGGGTAAAGAGGTTCTCCAGCTGGCCAGGAGAACATGGGTCGTGGGTCCACCCTGTGGTCACATTCTTTACAAAAATGATCACGATAAATATAATTTATGCTAATAGATAATATTAGAATAGTCATAATAACACCCCAGGCCTTTGGGCTGGTCTCCCACATTGATGCTGAGCTCGGTCACGTGACTCACTGTGGCCAATGAGATAACAGCAAATGTGACACAAGCAGAGACTTGTAAAGTCTTGCTCACTGGGGCCTGCCCTTACGTGTTGCTCTTTGGAAACCAAAAATGCCACGGACACGTGAAGAAAGCTAGGCTCGTTTGCCAAAGAATGAAAGGCCACAAGGACAGAAGAGAGTTGCCTGAGTGGAGGTCCTGGACCAACAGCCTGTCAACCCCAGTTTGTGAATGAGGGTTCTAGACCATCCAACCCCACCTGAGCTGATCCAGACCAAAATGACTGCCCAGTCAACCTACGGAACCATGAGAAATAACGGTTATCGCTTGAAGGCCGCTTAAGATAATGGGCAGATTGCTATGTAGCAAGACAACTGATATACCGATTCTCTTCAAGAAGTCCCCACGGTGTTGGAGTAGGCCAGTGGCTGCTGTCGTGAGGAGGCGATCTGTGGGAAAGCCCAGCTGAAGCGTGTCCAGGTTCCGATGTCAAGGGCCACTCCAAGGACCCCTCAGGGTCCACGTGGGGACAGCACACCTCCTCACTGGTTGATTGGTTGATACACTGGAGAGTTCTTCAGGCAGAAGAGAGCGCAGGAAATGCAGGATGGGCAAGAGTGAGCAAAATGATAAAAATTCAGGGCCTCAAAATAAATAAAAACTTTAAAAAAGAGGGGGCGGTGCCCGGGTGGCCCAGTGGGTTAAGCATCTGACTCTTGGTTTCAACTCAGGTCATGATCTCACGGTTCATGGGTTTGAGCCCCGCATCGGGCTCTGTGCTGACAGTGTGGAACCTGCTTGGAAATTCTCTCTTTTTCCTCTAAATAAGTAAATAAATAAATAAATACCTTTAATGTAAAACAAACTAAAAAAGTTTATTTAAATTTTTTTTTATGTTTTTATTTAGTTTTTGAGAGATTGGCAGACTGCGAGCGGGGGAGGGGCAGAGAGAGAGGGAGACAAAATCCGAAGCAGGCTCCAGGCCCTGAGCTGTCAGCACAGAGCCTGACTCGGGGCTCGAACTCACAGACCATGAGATCATGACCTGAGTCAAAGTTGGACGCTTGACCGACCGAGCCACCCAGGCATCCCTCAAGCCTTGACTAAAATCTCATTTAAATGTTCCAAACCGTTCCCAGTGGGCTCACGAGATATTAATAGTCATTGTGGTCAAGTTTAAGGTGCCAGTGGGAACAGCACCCTTCTTAGGCCATCAGGTTGGTGGTGAGGGTAACTATGAGGGCGATACTCCCGCTAATCCACCGGACTCTTCAGAATCACTTGGCAAAGTTCTCAGTGAGGGACCGCTGTCTGGCTAAGGAGCCAGGCGTGAGTGGGATGAAACCCAGGTTTCTCTCCGATTTGAAAAAGACACTGAGGTCATCCTCCAGAAGAGTTCAAGAAGGCCATTTCCTTCCAAGGAGAGAAGAGGAGAGGAAGCAAATATTCCTGGAGGTCTCAGAGCAAAAATGTTAGATCTTGGCCTGTCGATGTACCAGGCGGCAATCCAGGGGAGTAACTGCAGAAAAGCTAGAGTTTGTGAAAGATCCAAGGAGGCTGTAAGAAGGAAACTTAGAGCTCAAGACACTGAGGTCTGACAGATGTGGACGTGGGGGTCAGGAGGAGGGAAGAACCAGGGCAGACTGGAGAGGAATGAGAGGCGCTTTGCAAATACTTGGGGCGAAGTGTTGGGCAAGAGGGTCCCGGACCCAGTAGATTACGTGTGCCCTCACTGGAGGACCCCTCCGTGTTTTTCTCCTTGGGGTCCCAAGTCACTCTCTGGTGCCCTGGGCAGGTCGACTGGATTGTCATGCATGCCAGCGGTGGAACGGCTTATAACAATCACTTCCTTTTTATTATTATTATTATTATTTTAGAGAGAGAGGAGGAGAGGGGCGAAGGGACAGAAGGAGAGACTCCCAAGCAGACTCCATGCTCAGCAAAGAGCCGGACATGGGGCTCGATCCCACGACCCTGGGATCATGACATGAGCCGAAATCAAGAGTCGGACGCTCAACCGACTGAACCACCCAGGCGCCCGGATGATCACTCCCTCTTAAACGGTTGTAACAGCCAGCTTGCGCTGAGGGAATGATTTCTCACGTCGTAAAGCGTCAGGAAAGGCGGGGGGTGGCTGGTGTCTCAGTCAAAACCGTCTCTGTCTTTTGTTTTTACCTCCCTGAGTGTTAGTTTCTTCCTCTCCAATTGGCTCTAACCGTGGCCGCCAGCACCTCCTGGCTCCCCCCTTACTTGGCCATCGGAGGGGGGACTCCAACGGACTCCAAAGGACCGTGGGCGAGGAAACAGAGACCGACTTTCATCGACTCGCCTGGGCCGTGTGCCAGCACCCAGTCTAGCCTGGGTCCCGCGCCTGGCCGGGGAACCCTTCTAGAACCAGACCCTGCAAGGAGAGAAAAGGAGGCTCCTCAAAAGAAGAGAGGGGTTTTCTCTGAAGATGGAAACAAGACAGCTGCACACTCTTCTGGCTTCCTTACAAAGCCCTGCTGCTTCCCAATGGACCGCTCGTTTAAGGAGTCAGATGGAAAAGAACAGAATAAGGTCTAAATGATGGCAGAGTGCCTACGGACCGAGTTCCGGGCAATGTCTCTCTCTCTCTCCCTTTATCTTCTTTTTTCATTTTATCTCCCTCCATATTTGACTTCCTCTTAATGTTTTATTTCTAAGTAATCTCTGCACTGAACATGGGGTTCAACCTCAGAACCCCGAGATCAAGAGTCGGACGCTCAACCGATGGAGCCAGCCGGGTGCCCCTCCGCGTTTCTTTTCACCTGGATGTGTAATCAAAATCGTGAACATAACAATAAAAACGAAGATACAGAAGAATAAAGAAAGCTTTTAAAACCAGCAGTATTCAAGATAACCCAGTGGTCTGCATAATAGAGATGCATTCAAAACACAGAAAAATATTAAGATAACGTTTCAAACGGGTGGAAGGTGGTTTGTCAATCCTTACATTATTTCTAATTCTCATGGAGTTTGTGATTACCCCTACTAACATCTTGTTGAGTTGCTTTCCGCTAATGCGTGGAATAGGGGTTTGTATTATATTGCCTACTGAATTTTACTGTATAAATGTCTCCCTTTGTTGATTGGATGGACCAAGAGGTCCTTTCTGTATTTGTTTCTGTCTGTGCCCGTTTGGATTATTTTCAGACATCAATCCAGGGGCGCCTGGACGGCTCAGTCCGTTAAGTGTCCGACTTCACTCAGGTCATGGTCTCACGGTTTGTGGGTTCGAGCCCCGCATCAAGCTCTGTGCTGGCCGCTCGGAGCCTGGAGCCTGCTTTGGATTCTGTGTCTGCCTCTCTCTCTGCCCCTCTGTCACTCACGTTCTGTCTCTCTCTCTCTCTGTCTCTCAAAAATGAATAAACGTTTAAAAAACATTTTTTAAGACATCAATTCATAACTAAATGGAACCAAGAAGAAAGCCTGTAAACTCGGATCAACCGCCATGTTTTTAATTGATTTCATCCACCGTCTAAGTTCAACTTATTGTTTTTAAATAAAATGTATTGTACTATAATAGCACTCCCTATGTATACGTTATTTCAAGGAGCTTTGGCAAATTTATAGGCCATGCGACCACCGTTACAATCAAGGAAAAGAAAAAGTCCATCACCCCAAAAAGCTCTTTGGTGACTCCTAGCTTCCTTCCCTCCAGGCTGCTTGGTGTCATTACACATTAGGTTTGTTTTTCCTAGAGTTTCATACAGATGTGATCTCGCAGTGTGTACTCATACATCACGTCCTTTCCCGTAATGTATTCGTGATCCTTCCAGGCTGTGTCCAACAGTAGATCGTTCCTTTTCATTGCTGAGTAGTATTCCACTGTATGGATAGACCGCAATTTGTTTATCCATCTATCTGTCGATAGACAATTGGGTCCTTTCCAGTTTTTAAGCTATCGTGCATACGGCTGGTACGAACGTTCACGTACAAGCCTTTGTGGGAACGTATGTTTTCGCTTCTTTGGGGTAAAAGGTTTCGATTTGGAATGGCTGGATCACATGGTTAGTATATATTTGACTTTGACTTTACAGAAAACCGCCACACTGGCTTCCAAACTGTTGTGCCATTTTCTATTCCCCGTATATGAGAGCTCCCTTCGCTCCACATCCTGTCAACACTTGGTCTGGTCAGCCTTTTCAATTGTGATCATTCTCGTGGATCTGTGTTGTTATCTCACTGTGGTTTTAGTTTGCATTTCCCTGGTGCCCGGCGATGTTGAGTGCCTTCTCGTGTGCTTGTTGGCCATCTGTATACTTCCCTTGGTCCTTGTTATCGCCGCTCTTACGTGGTTAGACTCTCTGGTCTCGAATGTAAACTGCTAATTCAACTCCACTGCGAATCCAGGTCTGATCGTATCCTCACCCTACTGAGAAGCCTTCACGGAGCCCTATTTGCTCAGAATAAAGTTGGCACAAGACTTTTTTAAGACCAATTTCCTGCCACTTTCCTTCCTTATCTTTTCTCCCTATGCTCGCATTAAGGTCCAGCTCGAAAGCCTCCTCTTCTGGGAAGCCTTCCCAACCTCCTCGGGTAGAGCTAACATCTATCTTCATGCTTCTTTGGCGCTCGGCGTGAGCTGCTACCACAGTCCCCACCGCCCCCGACGCTGCCCGCCTGCCCGGAGTGTAACTCTTCAAGAGCAGCACATTTTTTTTAATGTTTATTAAACACTGCACCCTCCTGCACCCCGAGGGCCTCGCAATGACTCCTGCTTGGAACGGGATGCGTGACTGAGCGGATAAACACAGCACCCGCCTTGAGACCGACGTTCACCCTCTGTAGACCTCCATTTCCTCGTGTACACTGAACATACGAGAGCCGATTCAGAACATCTTCCGGGTCTAATGCTTTGAAATTCTATATTTTGTATTGGAAAGCGGGTGAAAGGGTAGGTTTCACCGCATTCCAAAACTGGTTGACGGTCCAGGGGCGCTAATTAGATGACTGGATTGTCTTTGGCCGTGATGCTTGCAGGAGCAGCGTCTGATGCGAGAGGAAAGTGACAAGGTGAAAATGGCTCCCTTCCCAATCACCTTTGCTGGCCGACTCGGATGATGAACACGTTGCACCCTTTGGGGCTAAATCTCAGCACAGCAGCAATAGCACGTTCTCACGTGTGCCCGCGAGTCCATGCCGTTATGTTTCCATGTGTCATGGGCTTTTTCTTCCACAGTTTGAGGGAAGGCAGAAGGAAGAATGATAGGGGCGCCTGGACGGCTCCGTCCGTTAAGGGTCCGACTTCAGCTCAGGTCATGATCTCACAGTCTGCAGGTTCGAGCCCTGCATCGGGCTCTGTGCTGACAGCTCGGAGCTCGGAGCCTGTTTCAGATTCTGTGTCTCCCTCTCTCTGCCCCTCCCCTGCTCATGCTCTGTCTCTCTCTGTCTCTCAAAAATAATAAACATTAAAAAAAAATTTTTTTTAAAGAAGGAAGAATGATAATAGTTAGGAACACGTAGCATACGATTTAGCTGTATAGTCACAATTCAAGCGGCCTAGTAATTCTGACTTAAATTGTAACTTGTAGTATTGATCATCTTTAAAAAAAATTTTTTAAGTTTATTTATTTATTCTGAGAGAGAGAGTGTGTGAGTAGAGCAGGACAAAGAGAGAGGGAGAGAAAGAATCCCAAGCAGGCTCCACGCTGACCGCAGATAGCCCGACACGGGGCTCAAACTCATGAACTGTAAGATCATGACCCAAGCCGAGATCAAGAGTTGGATGCTTAACCAACTGAGCCACCCAGGCGCCCCTCATCTTTTTTTTCAAAAAGAAGGTTGTTTACCAGGTATATCGAGTTAAAAATATATGATGAGACTTTTTTTTTCTGTATATAACAGGACAAATATTGTTTTAAATAACGCAGGTTATCTATCATATGTTTTGACCCGTAAAATCCAAGAGTTTCTTTCCCCCACGATTACCCTGGAAAAAGTCAGAAATCGAAGCAGTCTATGAGAGCTTCTGAACTTGGTCCCGGTGTTGCAGCATTTATTAGCTGGCAACAGCCAGGGCCAGCTGTATAATTTGGATTTCAAATTTAGTAAGTGGTAAATCATTCGTAAGACCCAAAATACACCAAGCTTACAGCAGCGACAGCATTGTTCGCAAGCATTTCAGAAAGACCACAAGCACGCTGCCAACACGTATTAATTGTTCTATAAAAAGACGCACGTGAAGACACGCTCCGCACAGGCCTGATGGAGCTGAAACCACATTCGAATAACCGTGAACCGTCAGATAACTCAGAAGTGAAAGCTGCTCGTGGAATTCTGTCACAACAGCCTTCCGAGACCCCTTCATATTTTGTAGGAGTTTTGTCCAAACTAGCGCCACTCTTCCTCCTCTGACAGTTTGAGAGCCACATTGGATTGGCCCATTCTACAGGTGTCTTTCCCATACGTAGCAGGTCGATATTCCCACCATTTTCAAAAAGGTGCCAGGCCAGAACTGCCCCTCTGGCTGACTGTCTTCCACCCTCTAGAAAAGGAGAGAAATGGTCTTGGGAAAGAGTCTACCCGGCGGGACTCCTGTAAAAAACAGGTTTCGTGGTTTGTTTTGTTTTGTTTTGTTTTGTTTTGTTTTAACTCTACAGTATCCCCAAGAGAGTCCAGAACAGGAAAACCTCCCAAACGCATAATGTGAAGTGATTATTTTTTCAGGATGCTTTACCATGCAGCTATCAAAAAGGAAGTTAAGGGGCGCCTGGGTGGCGCAGTCGGTGAAGCGTCCGACTTCAGCCAGGTCACGATCTCGCGGTCCGTGAGTTCGAGCCCCGCGTCGGGCTCTGGGCTGATGGCTCGGAGCCTGGAGCCTGTTTCCGATTCTGTGTCTCCCTCTCTCTCTGACCCTCCCCCCGTTCATGCTCTGTCTCTCTCTGTCCCAAAAATAAATAAACGTTGAAAAAAAAAAAATTAAAAAAAAAAAAAAAAGGAAGTTAATTATTTAAAAATATGGGGACATGGGGAAATGCTCTTTAACATACAGTGAAATGAGAAAACCAGGCTCTCAGATTGTAAGAATAGAATAAGGCCAACATTTATTTATTTATTTATTTATTTTTTAACGTCCATTTATTTTTGAGGGAGAGAAACAGCACGCGAGAGTTGAGGAGAGGCAGAGAGGCGGGGACAGAGGATCCGAAGCAGGGCCTGAGCTGACAGCAACCAGCTCGACGCGGGCTCCGACATATACACACGGGTACAATATATGTACCTATGTACATAAGTCCGTATACATATGCGTGGGCTGTGTGTTGGGGGGATTGTATAGAATGGAGGGCTATGCAGAAAATGTTAACCAAAGTTATCTCTGGACAGTGGCACTATTTTTCTTTTACTTACTTTTCCGTAATTTCTAAATTTCCTATCATGAATGCTTCTTATTTTGTAATAAAAAAGGTATTTTTAAAAAGATCTTTTAAAATAATTGGGGCCAGCTCTTCTGTGCATTGAAAATACGATTTGGGGGGCACGTGGGTGGCTCGGTTGGTTGAGTGTCCGATTTCAGCTCAGGTCATGATCTTACAGTTTGTGAGTCCGAGCCCCGCATCGGGCTCTGTGCTGATGGCTCAGAGCCTGGCGCCTGCTTCGGATTCTGTGTCTCCCTCTCTCTCTGCCCCTCCCCTGCTCGCACTCTGTCTGTCTCTCTCTCTTTCTCAAAAATAAATAAAAAATTTTAAAAATGAAAAAAAAAAAGGTCAAGATGGTAAATTTTATGGTATGTGTATTTTACCACAGGAGGGAAAAAAAAGTAACATCTCTTAGCAGAAATTTAGGGATCTCTAGCATCTCTTTTGGAGTTTGGGGGGTTGTTTTTGTTTTTTTCCCAGAAATCAGAGACAACTGCTTATTACTTCTCTGGAATATCCTATTTTGTTCTAGTCACTCTGGGACTGGCTTAGTCGGTAAGTTATATCTGTATTTCACACTCACATGTCAGTAGTAATTGTAAGTGGACGAGGGCCGGGGACTTGGGCCTCTGGAAAAAGGATCAGAGCAGTGGTAAAGTAAACGCTCGCAAATCCTTCTAGCCATCTCAGAAACTGCTACTTCCTTTCCCCACTCCCAGTAAAATGTCCAAGTTTTTGAAAATCTTAGGTGTCTCTGAACCCTTTTGGAAATATAAGATAGTAGGACTGTACTTTACTACACTCCCATCTATAAAGTCACTTGTCTTAAAAGACAGAAAACATTGATGGACCCCCCAAAATTCAGTTACTTGAAATGCCTATACACACGTGGCTGCAAACCAGAAATGTAGACAAATACTTGACTTAATTATAACATTTGGTCCAACGCTCCTAACCTTGCATGAAGGAGAGATTGTCTCGTTCAGCGGAATGACTTCCTTAACAATGAACCATTCATTCGCGTGTGATTGCCCCAGAAGGAGAGAATTACCAGTTCTTCAAAGTAGCTTTATAAAGCAAAAAGTTAGCCTTTTGGGGGGTCAGAAAGGCTGGGATCAGGTAGAGGCAAGAATTCGGATCTGGATTCATTCAGCCGGTTTCACGTGGATGTTTTTGGTCTGAGTTCTAAACCAGTGGCCCTATTCTGATTAAAAAAAAAATTTTTTTTTATTTAGGTTTACTTATTTTTGAGAGACAGAGAGAGACAGAGCACAAGTCTGGGAGAGGCAGAGAGAGAGAGACACGGAATCCTAAGCAGGCTCCAGGCCCTGAGCTGTCAGCACAGAGCCCGATGCAGGGCTCAAACCCACGGACAGTGAGATCATGACCTGAGCCGAAGTCGGACACCCAACCGACTGATCCACCCAGGCGCCCCGCTATTCTGATTTTTAATGCAAAGAAATCTTCATCATGCTGAACACAGCTGATCTAAAGGAGACTTTATGTGACCAGCACAGCAGAGGGAGCAAAGGCTGAGCAGGCCAAGTGACCCCCGTCCTCTGTCTTGAAGCCAAGGTACACATGGGTACAGAGGTACCCATGGATGGAGGACACATCTACTTATCCCCCTCGGGAGACAGTTTTTCACCCAGAATCGTCTACACAGCACCGTTCGCCTGGGTTGAAGTCTCCTTAAAATAAAACAACTCCGTGCAGGGGGCTCTTGTAACGACAAGAAATCTATAATACCACGGGGCTTGATTAACCAAAGTTAGCAATGGGTTTTAAGGCAAGAAGAAAGAGGTTCGGGAAGACGGGGAGAGACAGTTCCTGCAGAAAGGCAGTTGGAACGAAGAGCTGACCCTGGGAGGAAGAACACAGATGGGGGACAGTGAGATGAGCCTGTGCTCATTATGGTCATTACTGGTACCATGACAGTTTGGCTGGCACAAGAGAACAGGAGCCCAAGGAGCGTGAGAGATTTATTTGAGGTCAGACAGCCAATCAAAAGGCAGGATGGAATCTTTATGCCAGGACTCTTGATTACACATGTTGACCGTCAAACTGCGGAGGTCATAATTACAATGTTCGGCATTTGAATGGGAGATAGAGCATTTTCCTAAATCGTAAAGAACCAAAACGTATTTGTTGGCCGGGACCGCTTTTAACAGAGCACCACGACTGTGTGGCTTAACCCAACAGAAATCATTGCCTTCATCCTGGAGACAAGAACCCAAAGTCAAACTGTGAGGTGACTCCTCCCGAGGGCCACTCCACGTCTCTCGCCTCACTTCTGGTGGTTTTCTGGCAACTTTTCACATCCCTTAGTTTCTGCCAAGAGACTTCGCTCTCCACCTTGATGTTCATACAGCGTGTTCCCCGTGTACGTGTCTGCGTCCAAATTTCCCCCCATTTTTTATAAGGACACCAGTGATCTTGGATTAAGGGCTCACCCTACTGCCGTATGACCTCATCTTAACAAATCACATCTGCAGTGACTGTATTTCCAAATAAAGTCACGGTCTGAGGTCCTGGGGTCGACACATGGATTTTTGAGGGGAGGCGATTCCACCCAGAGCACACCTCCGCAAACCCAATGGCTCATCATCGATGCTTTTATTCCAGGAACTCCGTGGGACTAGAGATGATTTTAAGACCCTCTACTCTGCCACAGTGTAGTGACGCTGAATGCTTTAGGGCAGATATGTCTCCTGGGCGGCTCTGTGGCTAATTTTACTTTATTCTCAGGAATAAGCAACCATGAATACTTGATGGGCTTGTGAGCCAAATGCCTGGAATCTGTTGTTAGCGTTCAGATTACAGGACACAAAGACCTTCACTGCATTTGGAGAGAGAGACCGGCAAATGAGTTGCGTCCACCCAAGAGCCTGGTCCCTCGGGTCACCTTTTCTGCTTTAACATTCAAAGGCTGATCCCAGGAGCAAACACTGTCCCCAAACAAGGGTCTCGCCTCATCCACTTACCAACTATGAAAACAGGTTCAGATCGGTGGTGTAATCGATGCCCTAACACAATCCGCGAGGACAGCCTGAAGGGGTGTTCTTTTTTTCTTCTTCTTCTGTTTGGTCCATTTTTTTGTTGGTTTTGATGGAAATCTCTATTTTGAGAGGGAAAGTTATAATTGCTTACTGGAAACAGATGTTTTTTGAGTCAGTGGATTAGATGTTTTTATGACTATATTGATTTCGTTTTCACGGAATGTTGCGCACATTCAAATATTGTATACGTGGATACACACATGAAACCTATCTGTAAATTACCAACTCTAACAATAAAATAAATACACGTGAAACCCACCACCCCGATTAAAGACCAGACATCACCCGTCACTCCCCGCTCCCCCGGGATGTACGTAACGTCCTCGACATGTTGTTTTGCCTAGCGGTGTGTGGAACTCCCGGAAAGCATTGAGTGCAGGACACCCGGGGGGCTCAGTCGGCTAAGCGTCCGACTCTCCATCTCAGCTCAGATCTTGATCTCAGGGTTGTGAGTTCAAGCCCTGAGTTGGGCTCCACGCTGCATGTGAGGCCTACTTAAAAAATAAATAGGGGCAGGGGCGCCTGGGTGGCGCAGTCGGTTAAGCGTCCGACTTCAGCCAGGTCACGATCTCGCGGTCCGGGAGTTCGAGCCCCGCGTCAGGCTCTGGGCTGATGGCTCAGAGCCTGGAGCCTGTTTCTGATTCTGTGTCTCCCTCTCTCTCTGCCCCTCCCCCGTTCATGCTGTGTCTCTGTCCCAAAAATAAATAAACATTGAAAAAAAAAATTTTTTTAATAAATAAATAAATAAATAGGGGCACCTGGGCGGCTCAGTCGGTTAAGCATCCAACTTCGGATCAGGTCATGATCTCCCAGTTCATGGGTTCGAGCCCCACATCAGGCTCGCTGCTGTCAGCCCATCAGCGCAGAGCCTGCTTCGGATTCCGTGTCTCCCTCTCTCTCTCTCTGCCCCTCCCCTACTCGAGCTCTGTCTCTTTCTGTCTCTCAAAAACAAATAAACGTTAAAAAAATTTTTTAATAAATAAATAAAATAAAACTGGGGTGTCTGGGTGGCTCAGCAGGTGAAGCGTCCAAATCTTAATTTCGGCTCAGGTCGTGATCTCACGGTCGTGAGATCAAGCCCCACGTAGGGCTCCGCACTGGCAGGGCGGAGCCTGCTTGGGATTCTCTCTCTGTCCTTCTGCCCCTCCCCCATGCTCTCTCTCTCTCAAAAAAGAAAGGTTTAAAAAATAGATAGCTAGATAGATACATAGATAAATGGAGGGTAGTATATGTAATCTTTGCTCAGCTCTTTGCGTTCAACGCTGTGGCTCTGGGATCTACCCCTATGGCCACACGTAGTTCTCACTCCTTTCTGTTGTCACGTAATCGTCCCTTGTGTTAATGCTCCAGTTTACTCGTCCATCCTCCTGGAAAGGAACACTCGAGTCGTCCGCAGTTTTTGTCCTCGTGTGAATAAACAAACATTCCACGGGTCTCTCAGTACGTATGTCCCGAGTTACTCCGGGGCATTGGTTTTCAAACTTAAAAAAAAAAAAATATTCTGGACACGCGTCATAAACGTATTCTGCACGTACAGTAAGAATTGTATACATCTTCAGTCCCCACATGGGAACTCACACTCAGATGAAGCACTTGATGAGACAGAAGTTCTCCTTACTATGGACAACGTCCCTCAAGTTTCTCTATTGTATTCCACGTGGTTTGTTACAAATGCTGGCTGTGTACTAGGACTCGGGGAAGCCGAAAGTTATACTTGGATTTTCGACCGCTCGGGACCCACTGCCTCTGGCCTCCCCCCCCCGTGCCAGGGTCGACTGTGCACCCGGGAGTGAAACCGCCAAGCCGTAGCTCTGTGCACGTTCAAGTTCACAACCAAATGCCACAGTGGTCTCCAACGGGACCCTGCGAGTCTACCCGCCCTCCAGGGGTGGGGGCAAAGGCCCCAGTTCCCGGAGGAATGATGAGCCCGGACGTGTTTTTGAGTCTTTCCTCACCTTCTCCGCGACGTGACCACTCCCGCCTCTTGTCCACTTTTCTGCCGGGCTTTCTGACACGGCACCTTTTGGACAAATGGCGTCACGGCGTGGGCTCGTCTCGCCCAGGGCTTACGTGGGAAGATAACCCCGTTCGGGGCGCGGGGAGCCAAGGAACTTGAGCTGGTTTGGGGGACTGAGGGTTTTTGCCACCGAAGCCTTCCTGTCACCCTTGTCAGGAGCGGGCGTGCCTCAGAACTACTGCCCTCTCTCAGCTGGACCCAGGGCTCTTTCTCTTTGTCCCTTTCTTGAATGCGTAATAGTTGTCGACGATGACAATCTGAGGCTGTCAACCTCTTCTCACTGACACTGCCGGAGACACAGCCGCCTCCCCCCCCCCCCGCCCCCACCCCTGCCCGGTACCCTGTCATATTTCTTTTCCACCCTTCTTACTCCCCTGCCCCCCTGACACTGGGATCATGGGCTCCTGCACACTCTAGAAACTTCTTTTGATGGCACCCGTGCTGTCATCTGGAGCTGAAATTCTGGACCTTCTCTCTGTGTCCCCAGAAGAGGTGGAGAATCGCGGGTCACCGTGGGCTGGTGGCATTGTCGTGGCGCTGCTCACAGACCCCTGCCCGCGCGTTTCGCCCAGGGCCCCGTGCTGGCGCATCTGGGCCACCCGGGCCTTGTCCCAGGAAGCCTTTTGCGGCTGTGGGGTCCGTGAAACCACACCACAAACGGATGGTGGTTTTCCATGGTGACCATGTTATAATTGGGGTCTGTGTTGTCGACTAAATCAAGCATAAACGTAGCCACCCCAATATCATTAAACACAAAATTCGAACAATACACAGGCCTCCGTAAGGATGAACTTCTGACCCTGAAAACGAGCGAGGTTCTCTTCGCCGCTCATGTGACCTGGAACACGACTTTGTTATGACAAGGGTCACAGGGCTCCTGTGGCTTTGTTTCGACGCCGTTACTCTCGGGAGCGGCTCTGGGCCCTGCTTCCCACGTTTCAGGGCTCCCACCCTGGGCTTCTTGGAGCCCACGCACCTGGAGGGAAACTTTGGACTTGACATCCAGCCCCTCGGGCGCCCACCTCTAAGATGCCAAGCCAACAAAAGCAAAGGGACCAACAGGCCCCCTCCTCTGCTTCAGCCAGAGAACACTTGTTTTCTTTTTTATAAACTGAACCCCGTGTAAGAACTCGTTTTTCTAAATGCAACTTCTCATTTCTTTTTTAAAAAAATTTTTTAATGTTTATTTATTTTTGAAGCAGAGAAAGAGAGAGCATGAGGAGGGGAGGGGCAGAGAGAGAGGGAGACACAGAATCCAAAGCAGGCTCCAGGCTCCGAGCTGTCGGCACAGAGCCCGACGCGGGGCTCGAACTCACAGACCGCTAGATCACGACCTGAGCTGAAACCAAGAGTCGGACGCTTAACCAACTGAGCCCCCCGGGGCGCCCCCTTCCAGTGACATTTTGATGGCTGCTCAAGGACTCACAATCACCCCTGTCCTGGCTGCTATAACCTTCTGTGTCCTTCCTGTGGCCGACTGGGGCTGCCTCTCCAGATCGCTGCTCCCTCCGTCCCCAGTGGTGGAGTTTGGGCCCCACACCCTCACCCGGCCGGACGCCTCCTTTCCCGGCCTTGCCATGGTTTAGTGCGGCCGCACGACTGTGTTCTCCACTGGGAGAACAGAAGAAACTGCTTCTCCACGTACCCTCTTGCACCATCGCCCAAGCTGAGCGACACCCTCCCACACACCCACACGCAGACGAGGACAAGTCTGGAGGAAGGAGCAGCGATAGGAGGGTCGCTGCAGGACCGTGCGAAGCTCGGCTGCCCCAGCAGTGGGGACACCTCACCTCCAGGTTGGCCTAAGGGTCTGTCGTCAGTCGCCACGTGAGTGGTCTGCAACCCTATTCTGGAAGAGAATCAGCAAATCCAGTAGTTTTAGAGTCGAGAGAAGTCTCGGGGCCTTGATGCTCGTTCTAATCTGGGAGGGGGGGGACGCTGCTTTTGGATTTCCGAGACCCCGGGGAGCTGGGGTGTGGGGTGGGATCAGGCTTGACACGGAGACAGAGAGACCCCCCCCGGGGACCAGAGAGCTTCCCTCCATGCAGAAGGGGGGTGCAGGGGGTGCGGGGGGGGGGACCCAGCTGGGCGACCATCTCAGGTCCCCCAGCGAGTCTGAGATCCCCTTTGGCCGTCCTGAATGAGATCTCTGCTCTGGGGCCCCCCATCCTGGTCCAACCTCCTTTGCCTTTATTTAGTTTGTTCGGGTTTATTTATTTATTTTGAAAGAGAGAGAGTTTGAGCAGGGGTGGGGCAGAGAGAGAGGGAGAGAGAATCCCAAGCAGGTTCCGCACCGTCAGCACAGAGCCCGACGCAGGACTCAAAGCCACAAACCGTGAGATCATGGCCTGAGCCGAAACCAAGAGTCCGATGCTCAACCGACTGAGCCCCCCGGGCGCCCCAACAGCCTCCTTTGCTTTTAGAGAAGGCAACTGAGCGCAAATGGCTTCTCCAAGGCCACACGGTGATGTAGCAACAAAGCCGGGACCAGAACCCGGATATTCCTGGGGCGTAGGCTATGCCGATGCACCGTGACGAAACTCTCGGTCCCATTTCACACTGTAGCGTCAGCCCACCGTGCTCGGCGGAAAGAAACGTCTTCGACCTTGGCCTCTCGTCTGTCCCACCACGGCTGACATTCCTGCTTGCCCTCCGGAGTCTCCTGCCTGGGGCGCTGCCCTTACCCGAGGGTCCTCCCCTCTGCCTGCCAGCGCTGTCTTCTCTTCCCCCCCACCCTTCACTCCGAAGACACCCCCTTCTGTCTCACCCCAGCGCCTGGACTTCTCTCTCTCCTCCTGGTCTTGGCACAGCACGTGCCCAGGACCCCTCGGAGGACAGATCGCCTGGAAATCCCGCCTGGCGACAACCAGGAATAAACGAGCAGCGAGCCACACAAGGCTGGTTATCTGGAAAAGTCCGTCACCTCCACCGTAGACACTCGGAGCCACGTTCCCAAAATGAATGAGTGTAGGGAAGGGGCCGGATTCCCCGAAGACGGCGCGTCCTCCGCGGCTCATACGTTCTCCCTGTCGGCACCTTTCCGGCTGAGAAGAAATGGGAAAGCCGTGCGTGAGCTCCTCTCCGCTGCTCTTTAGATCAAGAAGGAATCCCACATGCTTCCACGGCCTCCGTATTTCTCTCCCTTCTCTCCTTTCCTCTTTGTTTGAGGATCCAGACCGTTGAACAGACAAGGGTCAGAGCTAAAAATAAACCCTCACTTCCTTGCACTGCCGATGATGTCATTCGCCGTGTTCTTAGGTCTCCAGAGTCCACACCAGACGCCCAGGCACTTGCAGAATAAGGCCTCGGATGGCAAGCGGCTTCCTGAAGTCCGGGGCATTGGCGCGGCCCCGGGGCTGGGCTCCCCCCCCCGCCCCGGAGACATTCATCCCGATCGCCGTTCACGCTCATCACCTTTCACCCCGAGATCTCACCCAGATTTGTCGCCAAGCACATTGCTTACCAAGAACACTGCTCTCGGCAGAAGGAGGCCCGGGCTCCGCAAAACAAGGCAAGGGCCTGAGTGGCTGGGGGCATCTCCAGCCAAGTCAGGAATAAAATGTACTTTGTGAAAAATAGAGAGATGTGGAAGACGGGTCCAGGCCAGGGTGGAGGGAGCAGGGCCCACGCCCGACAACGCCCTTTTCCTGGACCAAACACTTTTTTTTTTTTTTTTTTAAGATTTTATTTTGAAGTCACCTCTATACCCAACGTGGGGCTCGAACTCACAGCCCCGAGATCACCGACTGAGCCAGCGGGGCGCCCCTGGACCAACCCTTTCTACAGAGGGCTGGGGAGTCCTGTCAGTGGCCTCCTCCTAAGACCACGTATCGGCAGAGCGCGAAACACGGGCTTCACCGACTCCACCCCTTGGTTTTGGAGGGTTAACTTCCTGGTAAACAAGGGTGAGAAAATAATGCACAACGATACTCCCTCCGTACTTCTCGTGAACGTGGGCTTCCTAGGTCTGAGTACCTGGTGGCTCTCCTCGGTGATTACCATCTGGGGCGTTGGATGCTTCTGCTCTTTCTACCGACGTCCTCAAGTGTCAGCCAGACCCCCCAGCAGACGCAAAGACGTGATCGTCGAGCGTCAAGAATGATCTCTTGCCTCCACAGGTGACAAAGCCCAGAGTGGCATTTGTCAATCTCAGCTTTCCTCGCTTCGCCTGAGTTTATTTATAGAGGCGAAGCCGTGCCTCACCCCCTCCACATTCTCTCCCGCGTCCCTGTGACCCAGCTCAAGCTTGAGCGAGTTGGCTGGTGGACAGTCAGGGAGGTCTGAATATTTACATAGGAGTCAAGGAAGAACACACTTCAGTATTTTAAAAGCCTGGCCTTAAAAATAGCGGTACAAATATTTCAGGATGAAAAGAATCAGTCCCAAAGCCCTTCGTTAGCCCCTCCCCCGCCCCCCTCTTTCGTAACCGGAAGACTTTTACGTGACCCACTGCATCTGGGGCCGGTGTCGTGTTTGTGAGGTTTATATAGTAACCAAAACCTCCAGATAAATATTTTGTGTCGTTACAAAACGTTGAGCAGGCCCCAAACTTGGAATAATCTGAAAGAGAACGAAACACTCCATGTGGGGCAGTCGGGAACCCCCCCCCCCCCACCATTGTCGATGTAACTTGGACATGGGAAAAGAAAGAGCCGGCCCGAATGGTTGCCATATGTCTGCCGCGAGTGGACTTTGCAGGGGGGGTGGGGGGGCGGGGGAAGGGGGCACGGAGGAGGGGGCTGCGCCCAGTGTCCCGACAGCTGGTCACGTGCGGCGCACCATCTTTGCACCTGTCAGCTGTCGCCCGGTGGACGTCTGTGTGATAAATGATTAACGGTCTCCACGGGGCTCTTCTTAACGCTAAAAAATTCAGCGCATATGGTTCGGGCCGGCCCTCCGGCCCGTCCTATCTGGCGGTCATCCTGGAGGTACATTTGTTCCCCCGGGGCCGTAACGAGGAGTCTTGCGGCTTGCAGGAGAATCTTGGAGCCAACGACACAGAGCGTCAGTCTTTGGGGCCGTGAGAGGAAGAAACCGTGTTTGGAGCCTTCGCGCAGAGCCTTCTAGAGGAATACGCGGGGTCGGTGCGGCGGGAGCGTGGAGAAAAAGGAACAGGAGCTTTGTAAAGACAAAGGGCACAGCTAAACTGATAACATTCCACAGGAGAGAGAGAGAGACAAAGAGAGAGAGAGGGGATGGGGAGAGGACGCTCCAGGCGCGCATGCATCACGCGTGGCTGTGGGTTCGCGGGAACGGCGGTGGGGGGGGGGGGGGCAGGGGCGGTGGTCTATGACATAGGAACCACAGCTGTGGCCGCGTCCCAAGGTCGTCGTGAGGAATAAAAGCTGCAACGTACAGGCTGCTCACGACACCGCCGGGCACACGGTGAGCCTGGCCCACAGTCACCGCTACGACCCTGGCCCGACCTCTGAGACGCTGCGAGCCACGTTTCGCGGCAACGACTAGAAACCTCGAGCGGCAAATCTTCACGAGGGCTTTGATCCGGAGCAGGGATGTTCCCGGGTCTGTTCCCCGAAAGCCCTGGCCTGGGGCGGCGGCAGCCCGTCCCCACCCAGGAGAAACCCTACCCTCACCCCGGCTGAGTTAGCAGAAGGCTGGCCTCCTCCCCACGCGGGGCCTTTTTGCCCTTGAGGAGTTCAAAGCATTTCTGGAAGCTTTGCTAATGGGGCAAGGAAGGCTGGGTGGAACCTGAGATAGCTCCCGCCAGGGCCGCGAGCCAACAGCTGTGGCGACGCATTTGCGGTGTCCCGTGTCACTGCATCTGACCCCGGGCCCGGGGATCCCTGACAAATGGTTTTCATCTGTCTGGAAGCCAACAGGAGGTGAATGGGAGCCAGACTCTGGCCCCAACAATGGTTCCCTGTGCACGCCGCACCCCCCCCCAATCCTCGTCCCTGCCAGGGAGTCTGGGGGGGAAGGCGGGTTCCCACACTTCGGATCAATGAGGGGACTATTTTCTCTCCTGTTTTCAGGACAGAGTTGTTTGTTTGTTTCTTTGTTTGTCTGTTTCACTGGGACATTCAGGGAACTTTCTTGTCCCAGGGAACCTGACACCTGGGGCCCGCCTAACCGGTTTTGAGCACTGACCGTCATCTGAGGAGGAGCGGTCACGCTAACTGTCCTTCCCTGAGCACCTACCTCGTACCTCGCAGTGTCACAGGTGCGTCGTGTACATTGTCCCACTTACGTAACAGTGTCCCCAGGACCCCGTTATCCAGCGGGACCCCCTCGATAACGGGGTCCAGCGATGGCCAAGGCGGAAACCGACTCGCTTTCCCCTCCACGGGCGGCCGCCTGGTGTTTTAAGGAGCATCTCAGAGCATTTTGTCCTTCTCAAAAATAGCTTATAAAGTTTCCTGGTCATCAAAATAACGTATGTTGATGTTAGAAAATTTGCAAAATGTGAAATGCCTTAAAAAGTACTAATTCTACTACCCCCTTTAACCGTTAGAGTTTTTCCTCAGGTAGTTTTCCGTGCATATATTTATCCTATTGCTTTTTCCCCCCCCAAATTGGGAACCTGAACCTTTTCAGACTTTCCGTAGATTTTTTAAATCTACTTAAAATACCAGGAAACCTATTTCACCCGGTGAAGAAACCATGGGCTTCTGAAGTCCAAATATAGCTCAGAAAGCCGGCCAAGCAATTTCTAAGAGGGGACTATATTTGGCAAAATGCCTTTTTCCACCCTGACAGAGGCTTTAAGCGCCTGATCAGTTATTTTTCTGGCAGTGGGACCGCTTTCCAGAGGCAACCGGTGGCTATTAGCATCATTACAAATTCTTAAACCTCTTTAGGCATTAATCATGCTGCAGATGTCACAAAAATTTAGTGGCTGAGAAGGAACATACATTAAAGTCTCCAGCTGCCAGCTCAAGGTCACAGGGACTATAGCCTCGTTCTCTTAACGTGGACGTCCAGCCAGACCCCATCAGTGGCATTTTACCGTCGTTAGAAACCAAGGAGGCTTTGCTCTGCATGTAATTTAGCATTTTCTATTTTCACTCGGCCTCCCGGATAGCTGTGTGAGTTCCTTTAAAACATCACTCCTTGGGGCGCCTGGGTGGCTCAGTCGGTTAAGCGCCCGACTCTTGGTTTCAGCTCAGGTCGTGATCTCACGGTTCATGGGTTCGAGCCCCACGTCGGGCTCTGTGCAGCTCAGAGCCTGCTTGGGATTCTCTCTGTCTCCCTCTCTCCCCCTCTCTCTCTGCCCCTCCCCCGGTTTACACTCTCTCTCTCTCTCTAGATAAATGAATAAAATTTAAAAAAAAATTTTTGGGGGGCGCCTGGGTGGCTCAGTCGGTTGAGCGTCCGACTTCGGCTCAGGTCATGATCTCGCGGTCCGTGGGTTCAAGCCCCGCGTCGGGCTCTGTGCTGACAGTTCAGAGCCTGGAGCCTGTTTCAGATTCTGTGTCTCCCTCTCTCTGCCCCTCCCCCGTTCATGCTCTGTCTCTCCCTGTCTCAAAAATAAAATAAAACATTAAAAAAAAATTTTTTTTGAAAGTCACTCCTTGGATAGAAAGCCCATCATGGGGTTCTCTCGTGGGCACAGAGTTTATACTCTGTTTTGATTGTACCTTTGCCCCTGAGATACGAACCAGTAGCATTTTGCCTATCGTGTCCGATCACATGGGATTATTTCTAGTAGAGGCGGCTTTGCCTGAAAGACAGCCAATAATCTGAAAAAGCTCTTTACGCTGGAGACACGCACGGGCTTCCTGGCAGGGTGTGCCTAGAATTGCAATGTCTCCTCTGCCCGGAAGTGCCCCTTGGTATCCACGCCTTCTGCGCCCGTGTGCACAAAGGTACACGGATTGCTTGGGCGCTGAACGTGGTCGCCCTCTTTGACAACTTGAACTTCATCCCCGGACGTTGTACGAACCATTTCTGCAGGAGCATGCCGGCGGGACGGCCCTTCCCACGGCTTTTCCAGGCGGCTTTGCGCGTCCACTTGAGAAATGGCACGGGGCGATCGATTTCACCGGGGCCCTGTGGGTACATACGGAAAAAATGTGGGAGCTATGTCACGAACCACAGTGGTTTGCGTTCCGTGTAATTTGAAGACAAGATTCCTTTGCTGCCAGTCACTTACCTCCCATGTGACCTCCGTCGCCAACATTTCGTAACCGCCGAGTTTTTGCCAGCGCCCGCATGCAGAGATGGGTTTGTATTGAAAAGCACATGAGAACAGCACATTCTGATGTGGTTAATGTATCAGCAGTTTCCACCCGAAGCCTTGATGGCTGCCCCGTCCCTTTCAGGAAACAAAAGACCCGGGGAGGCCAGCTCATTCTGTTAGGGCTCCCGGAGGGAAGGGGGACAGGACGTCAGAAATAAAAAGAAAAGCCTTCTTCCTTTGAATTACCCGAACGTCCAAAGATGGGCACAGTCACAGGGGAGAGTACTGGGCTGTGCATTTTGATCTGATTTTTCGGACCATCCCCTTCCGACTGGGCAGCTCGACTGCGGCAGAAAACCAGACTCACAGCAGCTCCGACGCATAGAGATTTCTTTTTTTTCACATAACAAGGAGGCAGGAAGCCGGCGGGCCGGGCCGGGTCATCAAAGACTCAGCCCTTCTTCCTGGTCCACAAGCCTCGCCAGGTCGGGCTGTGTCCTTGGATTTGCCCTGTCATGGAGGCAAGGCCGTGTTGGACGCTTAACCGGCCTGGGTTTTTAAGGCAGGAAGAAGGGGTCAGGGCCATGCTGGCCAGATGGCCTCCCTTCATCTGGGAAGTGACAGGTCTCCCTGAACCCTGAACCGGGTCACGTGGCCACACTCAACAGGCTCGGGTGCTAGCTGGGAGCGCCGCCCTCGTGAACAGTGTGGCTCCGTGAGTGCCCAAGTGTGATCAGAGGCTACTTGGGGACCGCGGCGGGGGCAGGGTGCTGAGCAGTTGTTCACATGGGTTCCCGGAGGGGTAGGCATCCCACGCAAAGGCGTCCCTTGCTTATGTGACAGCAGTCCAGAAAGTTCTGTGTGTACGTGAAAAAAAAAACTGTTTTAGTTGATTTATTTTGTTAGAGAGAGTGAGCAGGACAGAGGCAGAGAGAGAGAGAGAGAGGCAGAGAGAGAATCTCAAGCAGGCTTCATACTCTCAGCTCAGAGCCCGACGCGGGGCTCGAACTCACGAACCGCGAGGTCACGACCTGAGCCGAAGTCAGATGTTTAACCAACTGAGCCACCCAGGGGCCCCCAGGTGTGAAAATTTCTGTAACAGAATGCTAATTCCCCCTTATAATTAATTATTATGAAATCGCACTGGGTTAAAATTAAATTGGGTCATTTCTAAAAGGTAAATCCGACCATTGTAACTCCCCCTCCCCCCCCCAACCCCTGCACTTAAAACCCTTCAGAAATTTTCTGTAGCTTTGAAGATAAAATGTAAAATCCTTGGCATGTCCCCTAGAGACCCCCGGGGACACAGCCCCTGTTTATTTCAGCAGCCTCTCACCTGCCTCTCTGCCTCAGGGCCCTTGCACCTACTCCTCCTTCTACTCAGAAGCCTCTCTCTCCCCTCTGGGCCTGGCACTCCCTGCTCATTCTCGAGCTCTAAGACGAGAGTTTCCCTGGAGAAACATTCCTTGACCTCTCGGTCTAGCGTGGGGCAAACTCATATGAACGCCAAGTACCCCAATCTCCTTCGCGTGTATCTGAAATACTAGTCGGCAGTGAAGCGTTTCAAGTCGGCTTGCCCTGCTAGAATGTCAGCTGGGCGAAGGCCCTAGCGTTCTTGTTTACTGCACCGGGTTCATTGTCTGCCGTGAAGTCAGCACTTAACAAGCATCACTGAATGAATGAAATGAGATATTAAAAGCACGAGACTGCTTTTGCTGACAATTATGCATTTGTGCCGCTCAAAACATGGTCCCCAAACCGGTGCCAGTCCGCAAGAGGTTGGCCGTTGACCTGCAAGATCAGTATAGACGCTGAAAGTCAGCATTGAAGGGCGCCTGGGTGGCTCGGCCGGTTAAGTGCCCGACCCTTGATTTCGGCTCAGGTCGTGATCCCAGGGTCGTGGGATCGAGCCCCATGCCGGGTTCCGCACTGAGTGTGGAGCCTGCTTGAGATTCTCTCTCTCTCTCTCTCTCTCTCTCTCTCAGATTTAAAGAAAAGTCAGCATTTAGAAACTTCATAGCAATTTTAAAAGTGTCACTCTATCATTGGAAATTTTTAAATAGATAGTTTTAGAAACGTTCAGGCCACCAATAAAAGACTAGCATTTCTAACAATGGAGGGTCAGCTCCTCCCTCCCTGCGAGGGGGGTGGCCACACAGCCCTCCTGAGTGGGGTCCTGTCCCCCAGCTTCACAGCCAGTTGTTCCATGTGGACACACGATGTCATTTGCCCGTGCCTCAGTTTCCCCCTGTGTAAATGGGGCTGATGACGATTCAGCAGGGCGATCCCACGCGGGGCGTTCAGAAACGCTACCTGAGCGTCTGATGTTATTATTCGTGATGCAGAAGAGAGCCATGTTGCACAAAATAAGAAAGGACTTTTAAAAAATAAAACACGGTTTTGATGAAAGTAACACTTGGGCTATGAAAGCACGCTGAACAGGGATTGAAGTCAAACAGCACCGAGAATAAACAGCCCGCCGGGAGGGCGAGAGGCTGCGTGTGCCCCAGGCAGGCTGGGACCTGGCTCTGATCTCCTATCAAGGAAAATATTTGCACAGCAGGGCTGGCAAATTCGAGCACGGTTCTTCTATGGGAAAACTTGCAGTCAGAGAGGGAGGGATGCGTATATGTCTTTTACTCTAACATTCTTCTCCAGCTCAGAGCGGACGCCAGAAATCTCATCCTTAAGGCTGCGTCTTCTTAGTTGAACGAAGGCTCTCACGTAACGTGCGTTAGCTGGTAGGTGGTAGTCTCTTTTGAAGTTCTTGTCAGTCATTTACACCTTAGTATGAAGAAGGAAGTTGAGGGAGGCTTTTGCTCATTTCGTGCTCTAACGGGCCCTGGCTCCCTAACCCCACCCCGGCCCCCGCAAGTCCTGCCCATCACGTTCAGCTTAGCTCATACCTTCCACTTGAACATCGCCCTGGGGCCGTCCAGCTTCGCTGTTCACCCGCCTCCCCGCCAGGACATGACTCGGCAGGTGTCTGCACCCCGCCACCCCCGGCTCCATGCGGCTCCGTGTGCGTTCATCTTATTCCCGTCTCGGCGCTCAGGGACCACACCTGACGCTTCCTGGTCCCCTCTCCTCCCCCGGCACAGACCTGCACAGAGGACACTTCTCGTTGGGTGACGGGGAAGGCGAGGTAGAAAACCCAGGGCGCCTGTGCCAGTGGAGGGAGTGAGGGGCAGGCAAGGTCATGGTGACCTTAAGAGAGCATTTTCGGTGGGGTATACACTGGGGGTCAAGCAGCAAGGGGGTTGGAAACAGTGTGGGCAGGAATTGCAAAGGGGAGTCTTTTTCTCTGTCTTTCTGGCTTCCCTTTCCTCGTTGTCTTCTTTCCGTTTTAAACTTTTTTTAAGTGTTTATTTGGAGACAGAGAGAGCAAGTGGAGGAGGGGCAGAGAGAGAGAGAGAGAGGGAAAGAGAATCCCAAGCAGCCTCCTCGCCGTCAGCGCAGAGCCCGACGTGGGGCTCGAACGCACGAACCGTGAGATCGTGACCCGAGCCGAGATCAAGAGTCAGACGCTCGACCGCCTGAGCGCCCCAGGTGCCGGTCTTTCCGTGTTACTGAGGTCTAAGGGCCCGGCAGCCACGTGCAAGGTCGAGGCGCTCAGCGCATGAGGACTTGACTTCCAGGTCCTGAAGCAGCGGCCACAGCCGGCTCGGCGCGGGTAGCCCCATACGCCAGTAGAAAAGCGAAGAAAAATCGGTTTTCTTCCTCGTGACGAGAACTTTGAGAACTTACTCTCTTAGCGACTTGCACAGAGGCCCCCACAGCAGCGTCAGCTACAGTCACCGGGCCGGACGTTAGTCCCCAGGGTCACTTGGCTCGACCGGGGGCTCCACCCTTCTGACCCCCGCCCCCACCGCACCTCTGGTAGCTGCCCGTCCCGTCCCTTTCTCCGTGAGTTTGGACTTTGTCTCCCTTTGTTTTAGATCCTACGTGTAAGCGAGAGCCTGGGGTGTTGGCGTTTCTCTGCCCAACTCGGTCCCTCCACACGCGCCACCGAGCTCCGTCCACGTTGTTGCAAATGGCAGGATTTCCTTCCTGGTACGCGCACATGTGTGAGTGTGCATATGTGCGTGCGCGTGTGTGTGTCTTCCTCGCCCACCGCCCGTCGATGCACACAGGTTGTTTGCACGTCTGGCTGCAGGAAATAACGCACTAGGAGCACGGGGTGGGCAGAGTCTCTTGCACACGAGCACGGGGTGGACGTGGCGATTGGCTCCCCGGGGACAAACACCCCAAGTGGAGCTGCTGGACCGCGTGGGAGCCCCTTGTCACCGCGTGAGGTGCTCCCGCGTGCTTCGCCGGTGCTCCCACCAACACCCGGAAGGGCTGCCTTTGGGCCACATCCACGCCAGGCCTGTCCTCTCTTGTCTTTCTGATGCTGGAAAGTCCTTTATAAAAAGAGGGGCACCCGGGGGGCTCAGTCGGTTGAGCGTCCGACTTCGGCTCAGGTCAGGATCTCGCAGTTTATGGGTTCGAGCCCCGCGTCGGGCTCTGTGCTGACAGCTTGGGGACTGGAGCCTGCTTCGGATTCTGTCTCCCTCTCTCTCTGCCCCTCCCTGGCTCACACTCTGTCTGTCTACCTCTCTCTCAAAAATAAACATTAAAAAAAACTTTTTTTTTTTAAGAAAAAGAGTTTGTCGGAGCGCCTGGGGGCTCAGTCAGTTAAGCGTCCGACCCTTGACCTCAGCTCACGTCTCCATCTCAGGGTCGTGAGTTCGAGGCTCGCGTTGAGCTCCATGCCGGGCGTGGCACCTACTTAAAAATAAGTTAAAATGGGGCCACTTTTCAGCCGAGGCCCCCCCAGCTGCCCCAGTCACTCAGTGTCCAGAGCTAGCAAGCCGTGGGGCTGGGGCTGTCCCACGTGAACAGCAGTGAAGGGAAGGACGAGGGACCCAGACGCAGGCAGCTTGGCAGGGTTGGTGACGGGAAACCGCGGGCAATGGTCATCTGATGTCCTCTCTGTCTGTGAACTCAGGGTGGGGTGACAGCGGAGGGGCCATGGGACAGCCGAGCACCTGGCAGGGTCCATCCGCCGGAGTGGGGACTGGTTCCCACTTGCCTCTCCCCACTTCCACCCTGCAAGCTGAGGGAGGGACGGAGGGCCTGTCTTGGAGGTGTCCCAGCCAAAATGCCAACGTAGTTCCAGAAAGAAGGAGGACTCCCTGGTCACCTGCTGGCACATGTCGGAACAATGGTCCTGCTGCGTCCTGGAAAACTGCGCGGCCACACCCCTGTCATTACCGTCCCTATAATCCTCCACCGGCTCTTGGATCAACTTTGTAATTTGTACGAGCGTTCATTTTTGACTTGCCGAATCTCCGCAGCATGACGGCTTTTAGTTCTGGAATGTTCCGCTCACCCCATCGCTCATTCACTCATTCCACAAATGTTTATTGAGAGTCAGGCAGTGGCACCCGATTCATCCAGCGTGGACGCCCCCCTCCAGGGCCGGGGGACGCCTCCGCTCCAGCCGGACTAGGACGGAGACGGTGCCCGGCATGCAGGCAGCTTAGCCAACGTGTGTTGGCTACACGGGGCGGTGACTGTGACGCCAGAGGAGTTTAGGCTTCAGCTCCCACCTTTAAGTTGGAGACCCTGTCTTGCACTGGCCCCTTCCCAGGCTCTGGGAGCGGCCCTACTGTGTGCTTTCACGGTTATAAGGTTTTTGGGTTTTTTAAAGTTTATTTATTTACTTTGAGAGAAAGAGAGAGCACATGAGCAGGGTAGGGACAGAGAGAGAGGGAGAGAGAGAGTTCCAAGCACGCCCCACGCTGTCAGTGCAAAGCCGGACTCGGGGCTCGAACCCATGAACCGCGAGATCGCGACCTGAGCCGAAATCGAGCGTCAGACACAACCGACTGAGCCCCCCAGGCTCCCCATCACGGTTCTACATTTTTATAAAAATTTCGAAAGTACGATATTTTCACTGGCGTCACCTCTATCTCTAACCAGCTCCCTCCGTCCCCTGCCCTCAAGTCAAAGGACGCTGGAGTGGCCACGGGCCTTTGGAGACCCGGCTAAGAGGAGCTACCGGGGAGACATTTCGTATGGGCCACGGGGGACGTATTCAGGCTGCCTTTTGAGGTGTGCTGAGGTATCTCTAGCTGGCCGGAGTAGGAGCGACTTCCAGGAACATTCCAGCCGCCCATCATGGAGTCTCGCCCGTGCCACGCGAGGGAGCAGGGTCAGCTGTGGGGTCACAGAACTGAGTATGTCCTGGGCTCCTGGCACTGTGTGTGGGGGGGTGTCAGAGAGACCAGATCTTTCTCAAAGAGGGCCTCCAGGGTCGTTTAAGCCGCCGGCCGCTCGAAACGTGAACGTGCGCTGGACCGGATGAACACACGGGCCTCCGTCTTCCCAGCGCTGAGAAACGGTCGCTCCCGCGTTCACCTGGCACTCGCAGACAGCCAAGTCCGGGTCAAGGTCTATCCTTGGTCCTAGGACATCCATCCAACCCTTCGAGTCAATGGCCCAACCTCCTGGATGTCGCTCTTGTGAAGACAGCTCGACCACTTTCTCCAACGGGCAGCTAGGTCGCCGTCAGCTATTCGGAACGGACACATCCGTCAGATCCCAACCCCCTGTCCGTAACATCCACATAAATCCCGTTGCTGCCAGACTCCCTGGACCAAAGGCTCTCTAAGCACCATGGTCACACCGGAAGCAACGACCGTGAGCAGCGACGTCCATCCGTTCGTTCATTCAACAAATGTATGGAGTCCTTACTATGAGTCAAGCGGTGGGGGTGAAACACTAAATAAGACAAAGTCCCCTTCTTGGGAGAGCTTGCGGTCTCGTGGGGGTGGGGGTGAGCCAGCCGCACACTGAGAAGGGCGGTGATGAGCTCGTGGGTGGGGCGGCCCACGCGGGCCAGGCGAGTCAGGGAACGTTCCTGGGAAAGGCTGAGTCAGGCGCTTGGCAGGGAAGCGGTGGCCCGGGCGGGAGGGGGGACTGGATCAAAGGTTCCCAGGGCCGGCCGGTCATGAGAACCACCTGGGGGGAGCCTCACGACTCCCAGACGCACCCAGACCTACTGACTCAGAATTTCAGCGGGCTGAGCCTTAGGAATCCGCCTTAAAAAAAAAAAAAAAAAAATCACCCAGTGGTGTTTTTTGATCAACCAGGTTTGGTGAGACGTGGATGCACTTTGTGATTCGGGGGTTGGGGGGAAAAGCCTGCGGGAAGGGGGGCGTCGTCTGGTGGGAGAAGAGAGAGGACACAGGTGGGGGGCGGCAGGGAGACTTTCCAGGCTGGGGGACCCAGAGCCCCCAGGTGGGCCGTGGGAACAGAGAGGGACACAGGCACTCAGCTTGGCAGGGGCCCACGTGGCTGCCGGCTAAGCCGGGCTCCCTTCAGCGGGCACAGCACCAGGGGCACGGGGCACCCGGGCCTGCGCCGTGAACCCAGATGGAGAAGGGCGGGCTGCCCAGTGACCCTGCGGCTTTCCGGCCCCCTGAGCTGTGCGCCCCGTCCATCCTCCCCTTCTTAAGATCAAGACACAGCACGTGCTGCCATTTATCTTTGAAAAAAGTGGGTTTTTTTTTTAGGGGCGCCTGGGTGGCGCAGTCGGTTGAGCGTCCGACTTCAGCCAGGTCACGATCTCGCGGTCCGGGAGTTCGAGCCCCGCGTCAGGCTCTGGGCTGATGGCTCAGAGCCTGGAGCCTGTTTCCGATTCTGTGTCTCCCTCTCTCTCTGCCCCTCCCCCGTTCATGCTCTGCCTCTCTCTGTCCCAAAAATAAATAAACGTTGAGAAAAAAAAAAAAAAAGAAAAAGAAAAAAGTGGGTTTTTTAATGTCTATTTGAGGGGGGGGGAGGGGCAGCAAGAGGGACAGAGGATCCGAAGCCGGCTCCGTACCTACGGCAAAGAGCCCGACTCGGGACTGGAACTCACAAACCTCGAGATCGTGACCCGGGCTGAAGTCAGACTCTGTGTCTCTCCACTCACGCTCTGTTTCTCTCTCTTTCCCAAAAAGAAATAAAGAATTAAAAAAATTTTTTTTTAAAAAAAGAAGAATGCTGCTCTGAACATTTGTGTATATGTTTTTGCATAAGCATAGGTTTTCAATTCTCTTGGGTATGCTTGCAGGAGCAGAATTTCTGGGAAGCCCGTGTTTAATTTTTTCTTTTTTAATTTTATTTGAGACAGAGGAAGAGAGAGAAGGGGAGAGGGAGAGGGGCGGAGGGAGAAAGAGAATCTTAAGCAGGCTCCACCCCCCAGCACAGAGCCTGACAGGGGGCTCGATCTCATGACCCTGGGATCATGACCTGAGCTGAAATCAAGAGTCGGAAGCTCCAGCGACTGAGCTGCCCGGGCGCCCCCCACGTTTAACTTTCTGTTTCGCAAAGCAGTCGCTGCATTTTACACCCGCACCAGCCGTGTGTGGACGTTCCCACTGCCCACACCCCCACCACTCTCCTGGGGGGCAAAGCGGTTCCTCACTGTGGTCTCCATTTGCACCTCCCCTGTGACAGACGACGTCCAGTGTGTCTTCATGTGCTCATTGGCCATTGTCTCTCTTCTCAGGAGAAATGTCTATTCGAAGCCCATGCCCATTTTTTTTTTTAACGTTTATTTATTTTTGAGACAGAGAGAGACAGAGCATGAGCAGGGGAGGGGCAGAGAGAGAGGGAGGCACAGAATCCGAAACAGGCTCCAGGCTCTGAGCTGTCAGCGCAGAGCCGGACGCGGGGCTCAAACTCACAAACTGGGAGATCATGACCTGAGCCGAAGTCGGACGCTTAACCGAATGAGCGACCCAGGTGCCCCGCCCACGCCCATTTTTAAACTGGGTTTTGTTTTTATTGTCATGTTGTAAACGTCCCTCATATATTCTGTGTACGACTCCCTTATCAGGCGTATGATTTGTAAATATTTTCTCGAATTCTGTGGGTTGCCTTTTCACTCTTTTTTTTTAACTTTAAAAAAATGTTTATCTATTTATTTTCGAGAGAGAGGGGTGAGAGCGTGGGCAGGGGGAGGGGCAGAGAGAGAAATGGAGAGAGAGAATCCCAAGCCGACTCCGAACCGTCCTCGGGGAGCCCGCCGTGGGGCTCGATCCTGTGAGATCATGACCTGAGCCCAAACGAAGAGTCGGACGCTTAACCGATTGAGCCCCCCGGGCTTTTCACTTTCTTAGTGGCGTCCTTGAAGCGTAAGAGTTTTTAATCGTGATGAGTCCAATGTATCTATTTTTTCCTCTGTCACTCATGCTTGTGGTGTCATATCTAAGAAGCCACTGCCTGATCCAAGCGCTTAAAGATTTGTTCCTGTGCTTTCCCTTCACAGTTTCATAGTTCAGCTCCTGCATTTAGGTCCATGACCCACTTTGGGCTCCTTTTTATAGGATATGACAGACAAGGCTATTGTTCTCTTGCGACTACTGTATCTTTGTCGTAAGCTTAGAAATCAGGGAGCGTGAGACTCCCAACTGCTCTTTTGCTGTTGTTTTCGTTGTTTTGACTATTCTGGGTCCCTTGGATTTCCATATGAATTGTAGGATCCCTTTGTGGACGTCTGCAAAAAAAAAAAAAGGCAGTTGGGATTTTGGGAGGGAGAGTATTGGCGTCATCTGTTCTTGAAGTACGTCTATGAGGTCACTAACAGGAGTATTTATCACCTGTTGGTACTCCAGTATTTATTATCTGTTTGACAGATAGGAAACAGAGACCAGGACGGTGCATTTTTAAGCCCCTCGGTCTGACAATGCTGTTTTCGACAGCCGAGCAGATGTCTCCTAAAATCCCATGATGCCTGTCTCCGTCTCTGTCCTCAATTTGCAAGCAACTATTTACTGAACAACTGCTCTGTGCCAGGCACAGTTCCAAGCACTCAACAATTTAAAGACCAAGCTTAAGAGAGGACCATTTGAAGCGTGCTGTCAAAGCAATTGTTCTTTCTGATATAGAGAGACGGTGCCCCTTAGGGATGTCCGTTCTCTTGATCGTCCAGAAAATCCCAATTAAATTTTTTTTACGTAACAACTTACAGGGGCGCCTGGGGGGCTCAGTCGGTTGAGCGTCCCACTCTTGATTTCGGCTCAGGGCATGATTTCACGGTTGGTTCGTGGGATCGAGCCCCACGTCGGGCTCCGTGCTGTCAGCACGGAGCCCGACGCGGGGCTCAAACTCACGAACCGTGAGATCATGCCCTGAGCCGAAGTCGGATGCTTAACTGACTGAGCCCCCCAGGCGCCCCGACCGGCAATTTAAAAACGTCGCGTGAATGTGAATATCCGAGTCGATGCAAAACCCCAAATCTCGAGCCTCCAGCTCACTTGAGCCCCCCCGAACCCGCAGAGGTGAACCCCCTCCTTGCTCGGAGACGACTCCGTCTGTCCACTTGGGGACAGTGCACCCCTCCCGTGGACTCTGCTGCCTTCCACCCTTCTGACCACTAACCAGGATGAAGCCACGGCATGGCCGGGCCAGAGACAGGCTGGGTCTGAGAAGGGCAGAGAGGCTGCTCTAGGGGAGCATCTGTCTCCTAGAGCCACTGGGAGACAGCGGGCAGGATTACATGGGAGGCGTGGTGGCACGGGGGCGGGGGGGCGGTGAGCAGGGGCGAAAGAGTTTGCAAAAGAGAGATTATCAGTTTGGGAATCGTCCTTCAGGACACAGGAGTCCAGGGGCACAGACTCAACGTGCTGCCTGAAGGTTCTAGAAGCGTGAAGCCAACGACGGCCCTCGCTAAGTGAGGGAGAGATGCCAGGGTCGCCCGGCAGACGATGAGGCAGGGGAGACGAGGTTCAGAGAGGCGGGCATGCTGGAATGGATAACATTCTGTGCAGCAGGGGAGCCTGCAGACTGTACTCTCTGGGGGGGCCCGGAGGTAAGCGCGAGGGGGCACCAGTGTCACCAGGAGCCTGTCAGCTCACCAACAGTAACGGGGACTTTGGGGCGCCTGGGGGGCTCAGTCAGTTGAGCGTCTGGCTTCCGCTCAGGTCATAATCTCACGGTTCGTGAGTTCGAGCCCCCCGTCGGGCTCTGTGCTGACAGCTCAGAGCCTGGAGCCTGTTTCAGATTCTGCGTCTCCCTCTCTTTCTGCCCCTCCCCCACTTGCTCTCTCTCTGTCTCAAAATAAATAAACATTTTGGGGGCTCCTGGCTGCCTCCGTCAGTTAAGTGTCCCACTTTGGCTCAGGTCATGATCTTGAGGTTTGTGAATTACAGCCCTGCGTCGGGCTCTGTGCTGATGGCTCAGAGCCTGGAGCCTGCTTTGGATTCTGTGTCTCCGTCTCTTTCTGCTCCTCCCCCGCTCGTGCTCTGTCTCTCTGTCTCTCTGTCTCTCTCAAAAACAAATAAACGTTAACACAATAACAAATGGTAACGAGGACGAGAGGACCCCAAAACAGCAAGGACCAGAAGTTAACCCCAGGAGCCAGGTGGCTGCCGTTATCATTGTCCGGGGGCCGGAGCCCCTCAGAGGGCAGTGAATAGAACACAGCGAACATACCTGGGCGAAAAGCTTCTGCCCCGTCCGTAGGACCACAGACCCAGAATGGATGATCGGTAAGACAAGGTCAGCCTCTGCAATACACAGTCGTGCTCCTTTGCTCAGTTTCTGGAAAGGAGCTAGTTTGCAGACCCAGAACCCGTGGAGAGTTCAGGTCCCCAGTAGGAGAGCCCTTTAACACGACGGCGGTGCACGTGGCGGGCGTTCCCCCAGCTTTTCCCTAAAGTGGCCCGTGGTGTTTATGTCGGTAGCCGTGTGTTAGCTGCTCTTTCGAGGATCGAGACCCCGAGACCTGAAATTTCATCACGGCACCCCGGTTAGAGTGCGTGCGGAGGGGGCCAGTTAGTAAATGGAGGCTAGCCCTGGGCTGCCCCCCCCCACTGGCCCCGTGTGTGCCCACCTGAGTCCACGGGCCCAGCAGGTGGTCATGTCCCCAGCCCCTGAATGTGTCATTAGAATGCACATACCTTGGGTTCTCGGCCTGCGGGACGCAAACTATCCAGCAGAAAGGACTTTGAAACGGCTTGGCTGGTACCACGCCTGTTCCCAGGAGCCAAGATAGTAAATGAAAAACAATCGCGCGTCGGCGGGGATGGAGAGGGGACGGGGTTTCACAGCAACTCCTGCAAAGCGATTGCAGAAGGAATTCGGGCTCCCGAGGGGTCTAGGGCTGGCGGTCCCCATCACGGCTCCGTTGATGGCCGGTCTGCGCCAGCACGCGTCGGGCAGACCCCGGGCGACGACAACAGATGACTGTGGTCCACCAGGCGGGAGCCACATCTGCAGCTGCCGTTTGCTGGGACAAATTAACATAATTGCACATAATATGAGGCCACGGAGCCAGGGAGCGTATTCTTTTCCGTCCCTACCAAAAGGGGATCAGAACACTGGATTCATTTGGAACAGACAACATATACGTTTACGGTCTTGCCCCAGGGCGGCGTTAACGCTCCTGCTCTCGGCCTGATGTGGTCCCGAGAGACCCGGACCGGCTGGGTGTCGATGACATCGCGCTCGTCGGAGGAGCTGAGCCAGCAGCGACTAGTGCATTAGAGACCTCCATACCGCAGGATTCCAGAGATCGGGAGGAAAACACTCAATGTTCAGCAATATTTTTAGGGGTCCGGTGGTCTGGTGGACCACAGGCCGAGACGTCCCCCCAAAGTAAAGGATATGTTACTGGCTCCTGCACGTCCCGCCACAAACACGGGAAGCCCGCACCTGTAGGGCTCTGAGATTTACAGGCAGCACATTGCACCCCCGGGAATATCACTTCCACCCACGCACCAGGCAGCGGGGGGGCCGGTCACCTTGAAGCGGGGCCAAGGGCAAGAGAGGGCTCTGCGGAGAGCATCTGGGCTGCCGCACTCGTGGCCCCACTGCGTGGACCCTATGGCCCGGGCGACCCTACGTGACTAGAGGTGTCAGCGGAATTTGTGACACGCGCCAGCGGGAGAATCACAGTTCAGATCCCCCAGGCTCCTGGAGGATTAAATACCTTTCTAGAAACCTTCTGGCATGCCGGTAGGCCCTCCTAGAGACAGACCTTGACCACGGGACAGGTGACCAGGCATCCAGAACTACTCATCGTGAGCTCGGATGCCCGAGAGCAGGGCTGAAGGGCGTACGGGATGGGATCTAAGCCAGTTGGTGGTCCAGACCCCCGTCTCTACTGACCAAGCACCTCTCAACTCACTCCCGTGGCTCCATGTGGATGGCAGGTTATGACCGCTTAGCGGAGAAGGGAAGATCCTGAGCGTGGTTCGTGGAGGGGTTGGCTCGATGTGTGGGTGCAAGCTGAAAACGGAAGGTGGCCGCTCTGTGGTACCATTCGGGGTGACCTCGAGAAACAATGGTAGGCGGAGTCCTCTCAGCGGCCAGACCTTCCGGTGATGAATCCGTCATCCGGTTTGTGAGAAAAAAGCAGCTGGGTGTGGAATAAACAAGGGCTCGTGAGTAGTGGTGAGTGGCGTGACCTATGGGAGGGGGCGTGCCGTGCCGAGGTCACCGGTTAGCTCGCTAATGTCCCCGAGTTAGCACCTGCCGAGGAAGACGTACTCCATAACCCGGTGGGTTGGAGTCACCCCAGTGCAGGCCACGGTGGGCGGGACACAGGCCACCTGTGGGCCCAATGGCGCCAGTGCCCTCAGCGCCGCTGACCTGTGCGCCCAGCCTGCCGGCAGAGAGACCGGTCGGAGCTCTCTCTTTGGTCTCAACCCTCGAGGAGTCCAGCCAGCCGCCTTAGAAGGAGTCGCAATTAGATGTTTTTAACAGCAGACGGGCAGAAAACCGAGTATTCATGAGGTCTGGGCGGGAATGACTACCTTCACGGCTTTACAGCAAGGGAGGCAACCAGTGACGGGAAAAAATGACCAGATTTGAATATTTTAACACTTAAAACTTCTATGCAAATACAGAGGCAACAGACTGGGGAAGAGTTTGCATTGGACTCGAGATGCAGAAACGAGGGACGCCTGGAGGGCTCAGTCGGTTAAACGTCTGACCTTGGCTCAGGTCACGATCTCACGGCTCGTGGGTTCGAGCCCCGCGTCGGGCTCTAGGGCGGACAGCTCGGAGCCTGGAGCCCGCTTCGGAATCTCTGTCTCCCTCTCTCTCTGCCCCTAACCCACTTGCACTCTGTCTCTCTCAAAAAATAAATAAATAAACATTTTTTTAATTAAAAATTTTTTTTAACATTTATTTATTTTTTGAGAGAGACAGAGTGTGAGCACGAGATTCCGAAGCAGGCTCCAGGCTCCGAGCTGCCCGCACAGAGCCCGACGCAGGGCTCGAACCCACGAGCCGCGAGATCGTGACCTGAGCCGAAGTTGGACCCTTAACCGACTGAGCCACCCAGGCGCCCCACGTTTTTAAAAACTTTTTTAAAATAATAGTTTTCAGTGGTTGCAATGTATTTTGCTGGCGAGGAGGTACAGCCATATTTTACTTGAGGCTTCCTTTTTCTTTTTTCTTTTCTTTCCTTTTTCTTTTTTGTAATTAATTCTGCAAGAGCTAGACGGGTACTCCGGGGACATCTCTGCCTTCCTCCAGGCGGGGCCTCAGCCAGCACCAGTATCCAAGGGCTCTGGGTTCGGTCGGCCGGCTCGGGGTCCCACCAGACCACGGGATCCACGTTACGGCAAAAGAGCGTCCAGAGAGGCCGGGGAGGGTGATGCCTGCCCGACCACCTCGTCAGAGGCCGTGCTGGAGCGGCCTGTTGAAGCATCCCCGTGGGGACACTGCAAGGTTGGCGACAAACCCTTTCAATCTGGGAACCGAGAGGTGGGAGCGCGTCCAGCTCCCCCCACCACCTCTCTCCGCGCCCCGCTTAGGGGACCTGTGCCTCCAGTCTCCGTGACTCTGGGCTCCGCGGGGACAGAGATCCTGGTTCCACCGAGGGACACAGAAAAGCCTGCTCTCTGAGCTCCGGCTCCCATGTGGAGAGTCCAGGCTCTTTGCACCAAACGACCGGCAGGCATCACGTCGGGGGAAAATGCAGCCGATGGGCAAGAGGAGGTAGGATGCTATGACGCATCGGGGGCAGGAGAGTACGTGTCAGCACGCAGGTGACTCCTGCTGTCCCCTGCCCAGTTCTGACGGCTCAGGAGCAAGGGCAGCCGCGGTGGCCGAGAAGCACACGGTGACCCGGGACAGGTGCCTCAGAAAGAAGGCTCTGGGCCCCCCACCAGCAGAGGTGCTACCTGTGGGTGAGGGGAACCTCGGGTGGACACTGGGATCAAGGGGAGAAGAGGAGGGTCAGCTCGAGCCCCCAAACGGTCTGCCCCACCCCCTTAAGTTGCTCCAGGAGCAGCCCCCTGGGTCTGGAGGGGACCTTCTAGAGGGCGAGGATCTGGGTGCACGAAGGGTGGTTATAAACGGTGCTGCGATGTGGTCCCCACCGGGACCCAAGGCCTTATGCCGCAGCGGCCGGTGGGGCCGCCAGTGCCCAGCCTCTCTGTCAGCCGTTTGGACTCACCCCTGTTGTGGAGTCTAGTTCCTTCCCGAGGGCCGTCCTCGTCCCGTGACAGGGGAATCGGGGACAGAACAGCCTGGCCCCGCGCCCTAACCCACGACAGCCCTGAATGCCCTTGGGGCTGGCGGACGGCCTCGAGGGGGCTGCTTCGCAGACCGATCCCGCCGCTTCCTCTCCCTGCTGTGGGAGCTGACCCCAGACGGCTCCTCGGGAACCGTCCCGCGTGCCCCCGGGGAGCCCGCCGGGGACACGGGCATCTGAGCAGACCTGGAGGGAGCAGGAAGGGGAGATGGTTCCAGGCAAAGGGACAGTGAGCCCTAAGGCAAGACGGTCCCTGGGGTCAGGACAGCAGCAGCCGAGCCCTGCAGGGGAGGGAGCGGAGGGGCCGAGCGGGACCAGGATGCCATCACCGCTGGGACTGGGCTCTGCGTTCCGAGTGGAGGCAGGGCAGGGCTTGGATGCGACAAGTGACACAGTCTACCTTCAAATGTAAACACATCTGGCTGCTGTATCGTTGGGGTGAGGGTGGGCACCGGGGGACCGCTTAGAAGGGTATGTCAGTCCCCCCTCCCTCGGGAGGGGGGATAAGGACACAGCGGGAAGGAGTTGTAAACGAACCTGGTTCCAGGGGTGTTCTGCCGGCAGAAGAGGGGGATCCGTGCAGGTACGACAGAGAAACATACTCAAGCCAACGGAAATTCCTCCCGCCATGCTCTCAGGTCACTGTCCCTTATTTACGTTTTGCTGCTTTGGGTTTCCAGATATTGTTATTGAAAATTGCATAGAGGGGCGCCTGGGTGGCTCAGTCGGTTGTAAATAATAAGACATTTTTAAGAATGTTTGCAGAGTACATTTACACAGTCTATTATTTTCTTTCTTTATTTTAATGTTTCTTTTATTTTTGAGAGAGACAGACAGAGGTCGAGCAGGGGAGGAGCAGAGAGAGAGGGAGACACAGAATCCGAAGCAGGCTCCGGGCTCCGAGCTGTCAGCACAGAGCCTGACGCGGGGCTCGAACCCACGAACCGCGAGATCACGACCTGAGCTGAAGTCGGACACTTAACCGACGGAGCCACCCAGGCGCCCCACGATCTAGTGTTTTCAACCAATCGATCTTTAATGCTTTCTAGTTGTCACTAAATGTTGTTCTACGTGGTCATTTTTTAATGAATTAATTCCCATAAAATTCCGTAAAATCAATCATTTTCATGAGTGTGTACTTCATCCCTTTTTGGGGAACTTTTAGGTTATGTCTCGGCTTTTTACTACAGTAACCCCCATCACTCTAGGGTAAATGCTAAGAAGTGGGGTGACGAGGTCAAAGAACCCGCACATTTCTAGGGTTTTCGAGATGCAGTCCCAGTTGTCCAAGCACCTCCAAACTACACGATCTCCACACAGAGCTCTAATTCATAGATGAACGTTGGCTTTTCGCTCAACGATGAGCAAAATACATGCGCCGAAACAAGCAGGAAGGAAGTCACAAGCTCTCTTTGGAAGAATAATCGGCTTCCCAGGCAAGGACGTTACTTGCGGAAGAGAGAACAGAAGAGATAGATAGAGGGAAGGTAGCTGGACGCCTAGAACGTGACGAGGCAGGTCTGTACTCACGCGGGACCTGACCTTCCAGAAGCTTCCGTCTGGCTTGGCCTCTGGTTAATGGGGCAGCCATCCCAGGGACTCTTGATGGTACTCTGCCTGCCTTGCACCTGTCCCCACGCAACACCCCTGTTAACGCTTGTCCAACGCCACCTCCTCCTGAGGGTGGCTCTTGTAGGCTAGTCGTTGCTTTGGAGAGGCGCTAATACATCCTCGTCCCTTCCAGCACGAACGTTTTCTGCTGGTTCACAGAAGAAATGGCGGCATTGGCAGAAAAACCGGGTCAGAGGTGGAATGCGGCTAGCACAGACTCCCACAGGAATCGGCGTCCTCTAAGATGACCGGCTCATAAGCCAGAGAAGACGCTTCTGCGGGGACATCAATAGCCACCTTGACCTCACACCCTAGCCTCACGTCCCGGGCCCCGACCCAGGCTCATGGTCTCCCGTGGGCTCTAGCCCCTGGCTGCGATTAACGGCCCCACTTTTCTTAGCAGCCTGTGGAAGACACCTCATTTGTCACTCCTGACTCCCTCCCCTTTCCTTCCCGCGTCTGGGCTGCCGGCTGTTTCCATCCGCCCTCTCCCCTGCCCGTCCGCTCCTTCCCTCCATCACCTTGGCCTGCAAAAAGCTGGCAGTCCCGGGAACCGGGCTTCCACGAAGGTCCAGAGGACCTCCCGCAGCTCCACACGCGTGCAGGGTACCGTTTCTACTCTACTCTGGTCCCCTCCTTGCTTTTCAGCTTCAGCCTGCCTCCTCCCTCATGGTGCTCCTTATGATCGGACCCCCCCCCCCAAAGTGATTGCCTCCTGTGCTTCTATTCCAGCGTCCCCCTGGCCCCCTGGCCCCCGCTGCCGTCCTCCCTGTTTCTCGGTCTGCTGAAGCCCTTCTCATCCCGAAAGGCCGAGTGCCTTCTCCGGGCAGAATTCATCACCCTGTCTTCTGTGTTCCCACCACACTCCGTCTCCCCCCGGGGAAGCAGTGATCATGGTATCAGTTGCCTCCTGGTAGACAAGCAGTTCACTGAGGACACTGGGCATGTCTCTTTCATTTGTGGGCTCCTAGGACCTCGCTCGATGTCAGGCATACAGCAGGTGCTTCCTAAACACTGCCCAAAACTAGGCTGACTCCGAACCAGATTCACGTCACCTGACCCTTATCCGGTGCCTTCGAAACGCTGCTCCGGAGCAAAGCGTAGGGAGGACGGGCTTCCCGTAAGGCGGAGCGGACGGACTCCTGTCCCAACTCCCCGCCGGCCATTTCTGTCACCTGTTGAAATTCTAGTGGAAATGCACTCTTCTGGGTGTCATATTACCTCCAGCTCCGTTGCGATTGTCCCTGGGAGGGATTAATTTTCACTACTGCTGACCCTAGTAAAGTGTTCGTGCTCGAGGGGAACTTGGAAGGTGCCCCAGCGCCTCTCCAAAGCAACGACAAGCCTTCAAGAGCCACCGGCAGGAGGAGGTGCGGTGGAGAAGTGTCTGGAACGCTGGAAGGAGGCAGGGCCAGGGCAGGGGTGAGGGGCTGCTTGAGGGGGCAGCAAGGAGGCGCGGGAGTCAGGGCAGGGGGTGCCCAGTGGGGGAAGGATGTGTGTGCTGGGAGGGAGACAGCAAAGTTCCTGCTACTCCCCAGTCTGGGCAAACGCGTTCCCCCTGGACAGTACTGATCCCCAGTTCTGATTTCCAATTACCTCCCGTAAATCTCCTTTTTGCTAGAGTGCCAGAATTTTCTCAGGTAATTTTCCAATTTCAATTCGCCTTAATCTTAAAAATAAATACATGCCTCGTGGCGTTTTTTCAGAGGGGTGGGTGTTTGATGAAATAAAATGAGTGACAACAGGGTGTCACAACTCAATAGAGGTTTCGCGTGGCTGGTTTAGAGTTTCCCAGGGAGTGGGCGTTTGATGAACTGAAAAACGAAGCGGTTCCCAAGTCACTCTGCCCCTACTATGCCGATTTGCAAGCGCGTAACCTTCCTACACTGCTGAAGAGCTCCCAGCCCTGGGGTGAATGAACCCTGCAAAGCTAGTACGCGGAGCTCACCCGGCAGGCAGCGGGGAGAAGGCTCTGGAAGGAAACGTTAGCAGTCAGCTGATGGCAGCACGGCCCTGGGGGAGGCGGAGCCAGAGGCGGCACCAGCCAAGGCCACTGGACAGGCATCCCGGTTATGGCCCGAGAGCCTTCCTGGGAACACTCCGGACAGCGGCAGGTGGGAGCCCTGGCCTCACATTTCGCGCTAAAAGAGGCCACCGCCTGGGGTGCCTGGTGGCTCAGTCGCTTAAGCAGTTAAATGTCCGACTTCGGCTCGGGTCACGATCTCGCGGTTCCTGAGTTCAAGCCCCGCGTCGGGCTCTGTGCTGACAGCTCAGAGCCTGGAGCCTGTTTCGGATTCTGCGTCTCCCTCTCTGCCCCTCCCCCACTTGTGCTGGTGCGCGCGCGCGCGCTCTCTCTCTCTGGCTCTCTTTCAAAAATAAATACACATTAAAAAAAATTTTTGTTTTAAAGAGGCCACCACCTGAATGGGTTGAGATGCGCCATTCCGGCTCTTTGAAGTCAGAGGTTCACGCCGCCCGGAGAAGAGGGGAAAAGGAAAATTAGCCTTAAGTTAGCGTCTGTTTCTTCTCGGGCTCCGTGGTGCCTTTCGGGATTGGGAGAGCCCAGGAACATCTTCCTACGTTCGGGGCAATCCGTGCCTTAATTTCACGTTGTTTAGCTCTGGATGACGTAGGGTCATCCGGCGGATGGAGAATATAGGAGTCTTTGGTATGTGATGACAACCTCGGATTAATCGTCCGAATTGTGACCTTCCCATCTCCCAGACAGGATCCCTTTCGGCCAGGACCCGCCTCCAGGTCCCAGCAGGTGGTGTTGCCGATGTGGGGACACCTTCCCAGGCGTCCTGCTGATCTCCAGGTGACTTGCATCCTTTCCCCACGTCCCCAAGGGCTCACTCCCTCTCCCTCCGGATTTTCCTGTTTCAAAACTCCACCTGGCTGCCAGTGGATAGGACAGCGATAACGCAAGTCAGGCCCCTGTGGACGTTGTCTGAAAACCAGAACTCTCTTTCAAAGGACGTCTGTACCCGCTGTCCGCATACGAAGCGAAAAAGAGAAGGTCCTTTGCTGAGCTCAGACGGGGGCCCGGAGCGCCGACCTGCCCCTTCTAGCCCCTGGAGAGCCAATCCGTCCCGGGCTCCAGAATCCTGCCATCGTCCAAATCACAAGGTCTCCATCTCCCAGGGAAATTTTGTCAGCTGGCATTTCAATGGCTGCTTTAAAATATTACAAAAGATCTGGCAGAGTCCCCACGGGAGGGGACGGGCACCTGCGTCCCGGCTTGGAAGCCAGCAGGCAGCACGGGGGAGTCTCGGTGACCGCTGCCAGCTCGGCCCGGTGGCTCACTCGCTGCCACCCCGTTGGCTGTCGATGTATCCCACGAAGCGCCCGGTTGAGGGAAGGCCTTAGGAGGAAGCAGAGAAGGGAGAGAGAGAGGGTCGGGCGGCGCGTCAGCTTGACTGTCCCAAGCCTCTTGCCTGCCGAGGCTTGTCCAGAAAACTGCCCAGTGGTCGCTTGTGACCAGCCAGCAGGGAACAGACGTGCAGGGGCACACGCTCGGTGTCCCGGGGTTTCTGGATCCCGCACCCCTGTTGAGGGCGGCCACGCGAGCAGCTTCCGCTGGGTCGCCTACTTAATCCAACACAGTCGTCGCTTGGAGTTTTCTGGAAGGGGAAGGGTGCTCTGCCTCAGTGAGCGGAGGAAGCCGCTTGGGTGTTGGAATTAATGAAGTGCAACGTGCGTTCTTGGGAACCGGTGAGCTGTTCCCAGGACAAGGAAGCCGTGACGCGAGGCCCGGGTTCGGGGGCTGATCTCAGGGGCCTGCTGGCCATAGCAAACCCACCCCCTCCTCCCAATTCCCGTCCCCGGCCCGACTCGCAGGCTCACTGTGTGCTCCAGCCAGGTCCCCAAGCATCCTGTCCTCTGAAAACGGACCCGTCCCGCAGGGCACACGCCAAGGGGGTCTCCCCCTGTGGCATCAGGGACAGACTGTGACACTACTGTGGCCAGGGCGCTGCCCTCCCCCCCACCAGAGCCTCGGCCCCACGCGGAGCTCCATGGGCTCACCCTCGGGACTGTCCTGACAGGCAGCTTGAGGCAGTGAAGGTCCGGGAATTGGGAACAGCACAGTCTGGGCTTAGGGACAATGATCATACATGCCTTACAGAGTCACTGCAAAGAAATGAGCTAAGAGATGTGAAGTCTGAGACCAGGGCTCTGCCCACAGCAGGTGCAGCGGCTTAAGTGTGAGCCACCTTTCTTTTGACCCTGGACGTGCCTCTGTTCTATATGCCTCAACCCACCCCGCCCCCCCACGGGGCCACACTCCAGCCATGATGTCTTTCAGATGGGAAAACATTGTACTGCCACCCGCCCCACACCCGTGTCCCGGGCCCCGCGGTGTGATGCGACATGTGCCCCAGATGGGCTCCCACTTCTGTGCTCCAGAACCTGCTGGCAGGCAGACCACCCTTCTCTTCCTGCCCCAAGCTGGGAAGAAACACAGTCCCGTAGCCCAGATACGCGCATCTGCCTTTCCCCGGGGACGTGAGCCGCGCGGCCGTGACTGTGACCGCGGAGGCCCCGCCGGGCACCGGTGGAGCGGGACGTTCGGGAGCCGTGAGCTCTTCACGCTCCCCCCACCCCGTTTGGCCGCCCCTCTTTGGCCAGGCCCCGCCGTGCTCTGCCTCGAGGCACTGGAAGTCAGCGATCTCCGAGGTGGTTGGTTGTTTTAAGGGGATTCAAACGATCGCCAGTGTCTCGCGAAACAGAAAGTCCGGAAGGAAGGCCGAAATGCTTCCTTTCTTTCCTGCCTCCGACGACCCGAACCACAGAATCAATAACGCCGTTCCAAGCGCAGCGTCCCCAGGATGAGACGAGAACCTGCTGGGGGGCCTGGCCGGGCGTCCGGAGCCTGCTGTCTCTGGCCGGGGCCCCGCTCTGCCCCGTGAGTGCCCGTCCCTGCCTGGGATGGCAGCCAAAGAGGCCTCGCAAAGTTCTCGAATTTCACAGGGGGGCTTTGTTCAGGGCTTGGGCCTTCACAACGGCGGGCGCGGTCTGCTTGCCCCGAGGAAGCCTCGCCATGTCCTCCTGGGTTCCCACTGCCTGCCCTCACCGACTCTGTCCTGTGGGCGCCTCCGAGCAGCCCGTGACATGGTGTCATGGCCATTCCTGTCTTCCCTGAGGTCATGGACACTCGGTGGGCGGGGGGGGGGAGCCCCACATGTTACCAAAGCAACAGGGACAGGGGCAGGGTCCCAGCCCAGGCTCAGGACTCCTGTCCGTGCTTCCCTTACCACGGCCGTCCACATTCGGACATTTCTGGTGTCACAGACCACCCAGCCGCGGTTTGAGGACGTGCTGATTAGCGATCTCGGGGCAGCTGGGGTTCTGGACGTGTCGTGGGGAAGACGCTGTGGGGACCACGTGCCTGGGGGGACGAGGGTCTAGAGGCAGAGCTCGGGGGTCACCCCTGCACGCTTGCCCCTGTGCTCACTGTTCCCGGGGGGGAGCAAAGTACTGACTGCGGGCCCCTCCGCCTACGGATCTGTGGGTTTTCTAACTTGTAAACAAAAGAGGCCCCGGGTGCTGGGGGCCCAGTCTGTTAAGCCTGGACTGCAGCTCGGGTCATGGTGTCACCACTCGTGGGTTCGAGCCCCGCATGGGGCTCTGTGCCGACAGCATGGAGCCTGGAGCCTGCTTCGGATTCTGGGTCTCCTTCTCTCTCTGCCCCTCTCCCACTTGGTCTCTCTCTGTCTCAAACTAAATAAACATTTTTGGGGCACCTGGGTGGCTCCGTCGTTTAAGCGTCTGACTTCAGCTCAGGTCATGATCTCGCGGTTTGTGAGTTCGCGCCCCACGTCCGGCTCTGTGCTGACGGCTCGGAGCCTGGAGTCTACTTCAGATTCTGTGTCTCCCCCTCTCTCTGCCTCTCCCCTGCTCATGCTCTCTCTCTCTCTCTCTGTCTCAGAAATAAACATTAAAAAAAAAAAGGTCCATCAGGCGTCTGAGTGGCTTAGTTGGTTAAGCATCAGACTTAGCTGAGGTCATGATCTCGCGGTCCGTGAGTTCGAGCCCCGCGTCGGGCTCTGTGCTGACAGCTCGGAGCCCGGAGCCTGCTTCGGATTCTGGGTCTCCCTCTCTCTCTCGCATTCTGTCTCTGTCTCTCTCAAAAATAAATAAAAACATTACAAAAAATTTTTAAAAAGAAAGAGAGAAAGAAAGAAAGAAGCTTTCTGTAGCTGACGCGCAGTCCCTTTTAACGGACGGCACAACCAGGCCATGACAGCAGCTGACGGTCTCGTAGGTTTGCCCTGATCGCGCCGCGATCGACACTGGTTTCCGTTCTACCGCTGTCCCCCCGCTGCAGAAGGGAGTTCGCCTTTTTCCTCCTTTGGCTTTTGCCAGGCGGACTCCCTCCCAGGGCTCGGAGCAAGGGGCAGGTGCGTGTGGGTCAGAAAGCCTGATGTCACGCGAAGAGTAGATTTAGGGGAGGGTCACACTCCGTATTCAGACCGGTTGGCCTGGGAGGAGAGGAGGGTGCGGGGCAGGGAGCGTCCCCGGTGATCTCTGGAGTCCCCGTGTGACTGTCACTCCCAGACCTGATAACATCGAGGTCTGCCGCTCCCGCCCTTCGCAGGAAGTTTTTGTCCGCGTTGAAGGCGAGAACGAGTTGGTTCCAAGTAGCACAAACCGAATGAAGCCAGCTCACGCACGAAAGGACAAGTCACTGAGGGGGGTAGAGGGTTTCTCTCCGGCCCACCGGCAGGCAGGTGGGCGGTAGCCACAGGAGCGAGACGAAATCGGGGACGGGAGTGTCTCCACGTGACATCTCTGCGCCCACGTCCACTCCTCTTGCTCTATAATGGACTTTCTTATTTAGTTATTTTGAGAGAGAGAGGGCATGGGGGAGGGGCAGAGAGAACGAGAGAGGGTCCGAAGCAGGCTCCGAGCTGTCAGCACAGAGCTCCATGCGGGGCCCGAACCCACGAACAGTGAGATCGAGACCTGAGTTCACCCTGTGCCATGCACACCCTGTTGCCCCGTCCCGGTCAGGGGCCCCGGCTGCCGCGGAGTGAGCCCTGGGCCGTGTGGCTTCTGCCTCCCGCCACCTGGCTTCTGGGCCAGCACACGTGGCACGTGGGCCTTTTAAGTTTTTGTTTATTTTTTTTAGTAATCTCTACACCCAACGTGGGGCTCGAACTCACAACCCGAGACCAGGAGTCTCACGCTCCTGTGACTGAGGCAGCGGGCGCCCCTCTTTGAATGGCCCTTCTCCTGCCCCCGCCCCCACCCCCACCCCCACCCCGCCCCCCAGCCATCCCAGCACCCTGGATCCATTCGTTCCCGGGTTCCCAGCTCCCTGGCTCCCACAGCCCAGGCCATCTCCTCCGCTCTGGTTTGGGGGCCCTGCCTGCCTCCTCCCTCCCCCCCAAAGCTCCCTTCCCCCAGCTCCCATCCTATAGGGACCGGAGAGAAATGTCTCCCAGGGCCCGTCCCCTACTGACCCTCCCTCCCTCCTCCCACCGCCCCCAGTTTGGCCTCAGAGCTGACCCTCCGTGCTGACACCATCGTTCTCATCCTCGGGGCGGCTCATTACCCACCTTCACAGAGAGGGACACAGTGACAATCTAAACCCAACGGAGAAAGCAGGAGACATTTTTTAAAAGAGAGAAAAAAAGAACAGATAATTTCGAGAGGACATTAAGCTCCATTCAGGGACACAATCCCCAATCAACAAAATGCAAAGCAGGTGGTGACTCCAGGGGGGCGGCTGAAAGGCAGCCCCGGTGGTGAGAGTGTCCCACGTGGCCTCTCTCGCTGGCTGCCCCACCCCCAGCACCAGCCCTGCGACGTCGGGGGGGGGGGGGGGGGGAGAGGGGTGCACGTCTGAAGGGTTCTGGGCCTCCCCTGCCTCCCTGAGCGCTTGCGAGGCCTCCCTCACCGGGGAAACTGAGTCTCCCTGACAAGTAATTAACCCTCGTGATGTCTCCCGGAGCACTGATCAGGGTCGGGGGTTGAAGAGTTTGGCTTCTGGAGGGAGGGGAGGGCAGTCAAGCCTGGGCCCCCCCGCACCCCGGCCCGAGGCAGTGGGGCGCTCCCAGCCAGCTCGGGCCTCAGGATTGTTCTGGGGGGGGGGCCCTACTCCCTAGCAGACTCTACCCGGGGGTCTGGTTCCTTTCAGCGTCTTTTCTTAACTCGGGAGTCAGACAGTAGCAGATGGGAAGACCCACCTGTGCTCAGAGAAGATACCAGGGGACTAGAGATCCAGACAGGGCCTCAGGGAGCTCACCGCCCCGGGGCGAGAGGCCAGACACAGAAAGACAGGCCGTCGGTGCATCCAGCGTCACGAGACAAGGTATTTCCCCCAGCCGAAGGCCGGGAGCGCCAGCATTCGCCGTCTGTGAACCGTATTGGTTCTTCCTTCTAAGAAGCCTCAGGCTCCCTGCCAGCGTCTCGGGAAACCTTGGTCAGATTCCCCCTCTTTCATTCTACTCCATTCCAAGGCCGTCACGTCTCACTCATCCTTATTCCACAGCCAGGAGAGCGAGAAACACGGGCCACAGGCCGGCCCGCCAGGCAACTGGCCCAAGGTCGCCACAGACCCGAAGGTGCGGCCAAAGGTTTTAGACTCCCCACGGGCACCTCCGTCTTCGCGCCCAGAATGAGTTCGCCGAGTGTCTAATTGTTAAGTGCCCTCTTGGAAGAGGCAGCGTCCAAGGAGAATCCGAGAATCGGGGAATGAGAGCCAGCACGCGGGGGCTCGCTGTCGATACAGTGATAACGGAACGCGACGTTGACCGGCGGGCAAAGGGAGGCTGGGGTGTGAGTGATCTTCCTGTAAAGGACCGGACCCGAAAGAGGAAAGGTTTTGGGCTTTGTGGGCCAAATATCACCTCTGACACCCTTTCTCCTCCTCCTTCGTCTTCTACTTTTTAAAAAAAAATTGTGTCGGGGCGCCTGGGTGGCTCCGTCGGTTGAGCGTCCGACTTGGGCTCAGGTCATGATCTCGTGGTTTGTGGGTTCAAGCCCCGCGTCGGGCTCTGTGCTGACGGCTCAGAGCCTGGAACCTGCTTCGGATTCTGTGTCTCCCTCTCTCTCTGCCCCATCCCTGCTCGTGTTCCGTCTCTCTCTGTCTCAAAAATAAATAAAAACCTTAAAAAAAATTTTTTTTAATTGTGTTAAATTACAGACAACATAAAATTTACCTTCTTCCCCGTAGGGAAAGGACAGTCTCCCCCCAAAAAATGATGCCGGGAGAACTGGATATCGACAGGCAAAAGGATCTAATTGGACCCCTACCTTACACCCTATACAAAAATTAACTCGGGGAGACTGGGTGGCTCAGTCAGTTAAGCATCTGACTCTTGATTTCAGGGTCTTGATCTCAGGGTCGTGAGTTCAAGCCCCATGCTGGGCTCCACGCTGGGTGTGAAGTCTACTTTAAAAATTTTTTTTGACTCTGGGCACCTAGGGGGCTCAGTCGGTTAAGCATCAGACTTTGGCTCAGGTCTTGATCTCGTGGTTCTTGAGTTCGAGCCCCACGTCAGGCTCTGTACTGACAACTCGGAGCCTGGAGCCTGCTTTGGATTCTGTGTCTCCCTCTCTCTGCCCCTCTCCTGCTTGTGCTCTGTCTCTCTCTATCTCAAAAATAAATATTAAAAAAAAATTGTTTTTTAAATTGACTCGGGGCACCTAGATGGCTCAGTCGGTTGAGCATCTGACTCTTGATCTCAGCTCAGGTCACGATCTCATGGTTCATGAGTTCAAGCCCCGCATCGGTCTCTGTACTGACAGCGTGGAGCCTGCTTCGGATTCTCTCTCTCCCTCTCTGTCCCTCCCCCTCTCAGACGTTGTCTCTTTCTCTCCCTCTCTCTCTGCCCCTTCCCTGCTGATGTGTGTGCACACACAAGTTCTTTCTTTCTCTCAAAATGAATAAACACTAAAAAAAAAAAAAAAAAAAAAAAAAAAGGACACCATCAGCAGATTCCAAAAGCAACTTTGAAATGAGAGAGAATATTTACCAAAGCCGCTTTTCTGATCGGGGGTTAGTACGCAGGCGATACAAAGAACTCCTACAAGTCAACAACAGAAAAATCAAATAACCCAATTATAAAATAGGCCAAGGTCTTGCGTAGACACCTCTCCCAAGACGATGGCCAACAAGCCTACACTCAACATGACTAATTACTTGAGAAACAGAAATCAAAAACCACAGTGAGGTATCACCTCACGTCCATGAGGATGGTCCCGATCAGAAGGAAAAACCAACCAACCAACCAGTAAATAAAGTGTGCTGGCGAGGATGTGGAGAGTGGGAAGCCTCGAGCACTGTAGGTGGGACCATAAAGTGGGTGCAACCGCCTTGGAAAGCGGTGTGGCGTTTCCTCAAAAAGCTAAAAACAGACCCCGCGACCCCACTGATGGGTGTGCGGCTCACATCCAAAAGGACTGAAGCGTGATCTCAAAGAGATATTTGCACAACCATATGCACAGTAGCCGAGAGATGGGGCCAACCCAACGGCCCTCAGTGGATAAATAAATGAGACACACCCATATGCACACCATGGAATATTATTCAGCCCTGCAAAGGAAGAAGATCCTGTCCGGTCACACGTTACATGCGACGGAACAGGGGCGAGACATGAGGACGTCGTGCTGAGAGTAATCAGCCCGTCACAGAAAGGCGAATGTTGTGGACTCCACTTCTGAGAGGCGCCTAAAGGACATTCATAGAAACAGAAGGGGGAACGTAGCCAGGGACGGGCAGAAATTGACAAGTGCTGGGGGACGGGTACAGAGTTTCGGTTTTGCGAGACAAATTCTGGAGACCCATCTTACGACAACATGAAAACACAACACCACTCACTGAGCCTTACGCTTAAAAACGCTGACGAGGATACATTTGATGTTGTTTTTCTAAAGAAGTATTTAAAGGCCCAGCCAGAAAAAAAATCTGTTACCATCCAAACTATTTTAAGTGTCCAATTCAGTGTGTGGGGATTAACAACCCTTTAAAAATGTAAAAAAAAAAAAAGGGGGGGGGCACCTGGGGGCGCCTGGGTGGCTCAGTTGGTTAAGCATCTGACTCCTGATTTCGGCTCAGGTCCTGATCTCACGGTTCATGAGATCGAGCCCCACGTTGGGCTCTGTGCTGACAGAGTGGAGCCTGCTTGGGATTCTCTCTCTCTCTGCTCCCCCTACTTGTGCTCTCCCTCTCTCTCTCTCTCTGAAAATGAATAAATGAACATTTAAAAGGCAAATAATATAACAAATCAAAATGTAAAAAACCAGCCCTTGCAAAAACAGGCGATCGCTAGATTTGGCCCACACACCATAGCTTGCTGACCCCTGGGCTAGACCGATTACACGAGACCCAGATTCGGCAAAATGTACAGGGTCTAATCCGGGACAAAGGGGAGTCATCCTACACGAGAGACAGTAAGGTGGTTAAGACTCATCCCCTAGACGTTCAGCTCTGCCTTGTACTGGCTGTACGATCTCGGACAAGTTATGCCCCCTCTCTGTTCTCAGCTCATCAGTAAACCTGGGGCGAGCACCGACCCTTCCTTGTGGCGTCATAGGGAGGCCCCCACGCGAGGACAGGCAGAGAGCGCTGGGCGCACGGGAAGACCACGGGGGTGTCGGCCTCTAGGCCGGTCAGGAGGAAGAATCTGGAGCATTCCGTTCACGGCTGAGGCCGCTGGAATCCCGCGATGAGGGAGCGGTAGGATCCGTTTGCTCCGGCGGACCGGGAGCTGTATGGTCCCCTCGCCCTGGGGCTCCCGCGAGGGAAGCCAGGCCCCCCCAGGCTACCTGATGGGACATTGGACCTGCCCCTTGGCCGCAAGGTTCAATGCAGGGCAGGGCAGAGACTGTCCCCTCCAGATACAAGCGGGGGTGACCAGAGCAGGAGGGGCAGGGGACGAGGGAGTCACAAGAAGGAGAGCCCGGCGCAAGCCTCACACCAAGGGGCCCACACACTCTCTGTGTCACACCAGTGGGTGTGCCCAGCGGTGACAGGGCCAGGGACAGGAGGATGGCCGTGCTCACGCTGGCTCCTTAGCAGGCAGCAGAGAAATTCGGGATCAGGATCAGAATTCTGACACTCGCCCTTTAATGCCGGATTTAAAACAGCCTCCAGCTCCCACCCCCCAACCCCCCAGGCCAGCATCAGCATTCAGCCCCCTGTGGGCACAGCCCCGTGGGAATCAGTGTGGGAAGCTAACTGGGAAACTTGAGCCGTGGCCGTGGCCGTGGCGGGCTCACGTGGTTCCGAAACACGAGCCAGCGTGGGAGGCAGTCACGAGGACCGCGCTGGCTCCAGCCTGGTCCCTGAGTGCTTCCGAAGCGGGAGATGGGGCCTGGGGTTCGCACCCGCCCCCCCTCCCAGCGAGTCCCCAGGGGTCACTACCGGACTTGAAGGGCACCCAGGCCAGGTGGCGGGTGGGGATCTGTTTGGTTTTAGAGGAAAAACAACCACAGATCGGATTTCAAGGCTTTGAGTCTCTCCACGCCCTCCTTCCAGTCTTTTCTAAATAGCCTGGAGCCAGGACCACCACCCCCACCCCCCCCACCCCCGCTCCAGAGGGGAGGTGGCCGCGCAGCCAGCCGGGCTCCAAGCCCCCAGACCACCTCCAGCAGTCTGCCAGGCTTTCCTGGATGGGGGGAGAGACAGGAATCTGTAGGAGTGTCCAGCCCAGTAATGACCAAGCCCGGGTGGTTCTGACACCAAGGGCAGGACGCCTGCAAGGTCCATACTGGGAACTCAACCAAGAAGAACAAAAGAGCAAACGAGATCCATCTTCCTCCCACTGGAGCCAGGATTTTCTGAAGCCAAAGCTACCGATGTTCAGAAACGCCTTCACCCTATGCAGGGACCCCACCCCCATCAGGACCCCCTCCGTCCCCCCTCCTCCTGAAAACCGGTCAGGTCCCTGCCCACTCACACCGGGACCCCTCCGAAGTGGGAGCAGCCAAAGGTTCACGAGTTACTTCTCCGAGGGTGGGTTAGCCCCCAAACTAGGGTCAGGAGTGAGGGCGTTTAGAGCCTAGAAGTCCCAAACCTCCCAGACGGTGCCCTCCCCAGCCCTGGGCACTGCGTCCAAAGTCAGGGAGGGGGTCGTGTTGGGACAGAGGACCACGTCACTCGTCACGTGTACCTTCAAACACAGCCTTTCCGCCACCCTTTGGGGGGTTGTTCGGAGAACGGTGGCATCACACGTCGTCATTCCCTCCGCGGCATGCTGACCCCGCGAGCGTCAGACCCCAGGTCCAGGCGTCAAACCTCCGTGGCCGGAGCAGAAGGCTGTCGAAGATAATACAGGAAGGTATGTTTAGACATCACGGCCCAAAGCTGGTTCCCTCTAACCGCATATCCAGCTCCCACCGAGACAAAAATTTACATTAATTTGCATTTTAAACAATTGATTAGTCTTCCGAAGAGTACTGATAGACAGCAGCAATTACCAACCAAGTAATCAGTTGCAAATTGCCAATAATTGCTGTCATTTCGAGTGTGCTTTTTTTTTTTTCCCTCTTCATTTTCTTCTCTCGGCTCTGTCTCTGATTTTTTTTTTTTTTTAAAGAAGGTCTACACCTGGGGGGGGGGGGCGCCTGGGGGGCTCAGTCCGTTGAGGACTGGCCCACGTCATGATCTCACAGTTCGTGGGTTCGAGCCCCACGTCGGGCTCTGGGCTGACAGCTCGGAGCCTGGAGCCTGCTTGGGATTCTGTGTCCCCCTCTCTCTCCGCCCCTCCCCCACTCTCACTCTGTCTCGCTCTCTCTCTCAAAAATAAATAAACATTAAAAAAAAAAAGTAAGGAGTACCCCCAAAGTGGGGCTTGAACTCATGACCCTGAGATCAAGATCACGTGCTCCACTGACTGAGCCAGCCAGGCGCCCCTACCTCTGCCTTTGATTTTAAACCAACAGATTTTTATTGACCTTTAGACAAGGCGTAGGCTAGGAACCGTGGTGCCTAAAACGGACACCATCTGAGTATTTGCAAATGAGATATTCGTGGTCTGGCGAGGGTAGGAACACGGAGAAGAAACCCAAGTGTCAAAAGAATGGTAAGTGATGTGCGCCGGCTCTGAAAAGGTGAAAATGACACTGGACGTCCGGGGAGTTTGGTCTTAAGTTGCTTAAGTCGTCAACGACTCCCATTTCCAGGGGAGTGTTGTCCTTTACCTCCGTGGTTTCCAAGCTTGGAAGTCTACGAGTGGTTGACACAAGTTCAACGAACGACGCGTTCTACGGCCAAAACCACCTGGGGGACGTGCCAGTCGGGTTTTTTAACACGGAGTTGAGATGTGATTGACACACAGCCCGCGTCGTCTCAGCGCCCACCCCGCGCAGAGCGTCACATAGGTTTCGAGAGTCAGGGTGCCTTGCAAATGAGTTCGAGACGGTGCAGGCCCCACACTCGACCTTGGAAGAGTCCCTCCTCCGCGCCCCGTTCCCCACACCCAGTACAAATTAGCATCTTCGTAGACCCGGTGATTCTGGAGAGCCTAAACGTTCAACTCGGTTTACACGGCAGAGCTCAAACCTCATGGTCTCCCTGGAGTTTCCCCCAAAAGCCCAGCCCATACTCACCCCTCTTTCCTCAGATCTCCAAAAGCACTTTGATATCACCAATTCAGAGCCCCACCTTTGCCTGTCTCCTGTTTATACGGTTCCGAATCTCATACTGCCCAGCTCGGCCCAGAACGCACACTCCGTGTTCACTAACGACAAATCGGCCAGTTGTTAATTGCACTCGAGGGTCGCGGAGAAGAGCGGACGCGGGACTCAGGAGACCAGAGTGGAGAAATTGGCTCTGGCTTATTGACTGTGTGACCTTAGGAAAGTTACTTAACCTCTCTGGACTTGAGTTTCTTCAACTGTTCCTCATAAGGTCGCCGTGAGCGTGAAGGTGAAGTACCGGGCACACAGTCAGCATTTAATACACGTCGGCTGTTTTCATTACCGATCTGCAGTGCCTGCTGTCCTCGGTCACCGAGGGAGGGACAGAACATGGCCCGTGCGTGGAGAGCCAGACCTCGAGGGCAGCCCGAAACACCGGCCCGAGACATTGATTGCTTATCTCTCCTGAGATCTCAAAGCACTTCAAAATCCCAACTTTGCAATTTTCCCGGGAGTCCCTTGACATAGGCTGGAATCCAATATAATTATCCTGGGTTGGGGTGGGTGGTTAGCGGCATGCTCAAGGTTACTTCCCAGGGTCAACCGCAGGCCAGAAATAGAAGTTGGCTCCACGGTCACCTCTTTGTCTCAGCAGCTTCCTCTCAGCGTGGTTCTGGCAAAGATAAAGCACCAGGAGCGAGGCAACACCTGGGGTGAAGGTCAAAGAACAGCGTCTGTGCTTAGCGCGGCCTTGATTGACGATGCTTTTGTCCCGTCGGCCTCTGCAGGCTGGCTGATCGCCCCAGCAGCCTCCCGTCCCTGTCCGAGCCTCAAAATAGTATTCCCTGACCTCCATTCAGCAGGCTCTGGAGGGAGACGGAGAGCGGGGGCGCACCGGGCGCGCCACGGGGAGGACTCACCAGCACACAGCAGCTCCCTGACCTCAGACCTTCCTGCTCCCCACCCCCGGGGCTGCCTTGGCCGTCGCCACACTCACCAGCTCCTTGGAAGGAGCCCACGGTTCCCTTGCCGCTTCCGTAAGCAGGAAAAGTTCTCCGCCGCCAGCCCCTCGCCCTAGCACGCATCCAGGGACCGACCTGGCCACCGGCCTACTTATGACCGTAAATGCGGTCCAGTGCAGGAAAGGGCACAACACAAAACCACATAAGGACAGCTCGCTGAGAAAACTCATCCTGTGTGTGTGTCTGTGTGTTTTCAAGCCCCTCTCTTTCCTCCCCCTCTGGTTCCTGAGTTCTTGCGTTTACAGTGATCACAGTTCACGGTTTATGGAGTCCCATGCTGCATCCGGGGCCTCCCTCGACCGCCCAGATTGTCACGGGGCATTTACTAAGTCACCCAGACAGGATGGGCAGGCGAGGTAGAAGGTGACCAGGAAGGGACAGTGATTTTCGTTGGGGTCCCCTCGTCGCCAGATAGTGGTGTGAGGGGGTGACAGATGGACGATGGGGGAGCCCAGTGGGCCTGACTCCTTGCCGGTGGAGATGTGCAAGCAGGTGGGGACCGAATCAGGAAAGCATAGACGTACAAACAGTGAATTCCGGGCCACGCTCTGTCATCACGACACTCATGCGCAGCGACGGTCTGATGACCCAGACGCTCTCCTCACGGCGAGAGGCACGGATGGGGAGATCCGAGGGTAGCAGTGCAGCCAAGACCGGGGCCGGGAGGCTGGGGCTCAATTCCTGATCATCTGCGCATTGTCTCTGCACCGTTGGTCAGCCGCTTCCTCCAGAGAGCCCTCCGGTTCACAGCCGCTGCTCGCAGGGCTTCACATCTGCTGTTTATCACGCAGAGCATACCAAGCTCTTTGTTCCTCGGAGTCTCTCTGCCCTCCAGTAGTTGACAACATGTGCAGAACACAGTGCTGCCTCTGCGAGAGAATGTGCTAGAATGTTCTGGAACCATCCTCTCAAAGTGTGCCTGCCATGGGACCAGCCAGGGCTGGTTCAGTCAGTGGAGCGTGCGACTCTTGATCTTGAGGTCGTGAGTTTGAGCCCCACATTGGACATAGAAAGAAAGAAAGAAAGAAAGAAAGAAAGAAAGAAAGAATCAGTGTGCCTGCCTAGAGCAGTGTTCCAAAATCTCACTTTTCACACTGAGAGCTAATATGCAAATCTAATAAAAAGACCCACTTATTTGCATTTTATATGTATTTTAAATGACTTTCCCCTGTACCTGATCTCATCCAATTATAGATACCATCAATAGAAGAAGCGCTTTTATTTTTGTAGACCACCAAGGGGAAAAAAAAAACTTGCATTGATTGCAAAACGCATCCTGATTTCAGAGATATTAAAATGGGGGGGGGAGTGCATCTCAGAATTGATACAATATCACACGCAGAGTAATAATCTCCTTTTCATTAGCTTCTGGCAGTGAGTCAGGCCACCGCACCCCACCCTCTCTGCGAGCCTCATGTGAGGCCAGCCTGCTCCGGAGTTGATGCGGCTCGAGAAAGCCCGGGGGGAAAGGAAGGTGGGGGTGAACGGATTCAGCGTTTCCAAGGACGAGGTACCACACGGGTGAGCATGTCCAGTCCCCCCGCCTCTGCTTCCTGGGTCTGCCAAATAACTGAGCTCGGGATTCACGGACAGGGACCCGGGGAGGGGGAGGGACGAGCCTGTAAGGGGTCGCCCGTGTCCGAGGCAGTGTAGACCCTGCTGCAGGAACGGTCCCGGCCACGGAGCTGAACGAAGCCTCCGTGGAGAAGGCGTCCGACCTGAGCCAGGAGGCAAAGCATCTCAGGACCACAAAATGCAAGGGAGGCGGAGAGACGGGCACCAGGACCAGGTGACCGTGCTGTCCTTTAGTGACAGCTGACCACGGGCAGCAAAGCCGGAGGAAGAGGTAGGCAGCTGACTTCAGGGTCATACACAAATGCCTCAGGGTTTTGGACCTTCTCGGGCTAGCCGTGGCCACCATCCGGTTTTTGAGCTTGGGGATCATTGATGTGAAACAACATTTCAGGGGAGAGGGGGGAGGCACCTAAGGAAAAAAATACAAGGAAAATACACCCCAAGATTTATTGGAGGGACTATTACCAGAAAGAGGACAGGACAAGACAGAGCGGTTTGGGGACACAGGTGGCAGAGGTCACCGACCTGGATGGCCAACATGAGATCGGAGAAGAATCAGCCTTCAGGTGGCTGGAGGCAGTCGTGACGTTGGGGAGGGAACGGGAGGACGCCGGGTCAGGAATCGCTCGCACAGAGGTTCTGACGTCATGGGAAAAGATGAGAAGCAGAAAGGAAGGTTCAGGACCTCTCCGGAGAAACTGGTTTTTGTTACAAAGTATTTGAAACACGCGGAGTAATATAGACAACAATAGAGGGGCACCTCGGATACAGGGGAGAGGGGGCTCCCAGACCCGGAGGGAGTGCTCCCAATTGGGGAGGGGATGCTCCCAGACCCAGCAGGGGTGCTTCCAGACCTGGAGGGGGGTGCTCCCAGACCAGGAGGGGGGGTGCTCTCAGACTGGGAGGGAGTACTCCCTGACCCAGAAGGGGGGTGATCCCAGACCAGCAGACCATGCTACAAAGCCAGTCCAGAGAAATTATCAATTTCCTCTTCCTCCTGCACATAAAAGCTATGTTTGCAGGATACCGTAGTCTGGTAAGTGCGTAATAGCAGATGTCTAAAAAACAGCATCCGAGGGGCGCCTGGGTGGCGCAGTCGGTTAAGCGTCCGACTTCAGCCAGGTCACGATCTCGCGGTCCGTGAGTTCGAGCCCCGCGTCAGGCTCTGAGCTGATGGCTCAGAGCCTGGAGCCTGTTTCCGATTCTGTGTCTCCCTCTCTCTCTGCCCCTCCCCCGTTCATGCTCTGTCTCTCTCTGTCCCAAAAAATAAATAAACGTTGAAAAAAAAATTTTTTTAAAAAGTGTCCGAGAAAATTAAAAACGAGGAGCATACCTCAATCAAAAAATACTTTATCGCAGGGGCGCCTGGGGGGCTCAGTCTGTTAAGCATCTGACTTTTGATTTCAGCTCAGGTCATGATCCCAGAGTCATGGGATCGAGCCCCGTGTTGGGCTCTGTGCTGACGGCGTGGAGGCTGCTTGGGATTCTCTCCCTCCCTCCCTCTGTCTCTGCCCCTCCCCAGTTCATGCGCGCATGCTCTCTCTCTCAAAATAAATAAGTAAACTCAAAAAAAATACTGTATTACTAAAACACCCTAACCACCATCTGAGCTTCCAGTGAGTCGTGATCTGCCTGCTGCTGCAGGGTCTTGCCTCCCTGTTGGTGGCTGCTGACTGGTCGGGGTGGTGGGGCTGAAGGTTGGGGTTGGGGCAGTTTCTGAAAATAAGACAAGTTCGCCTCATCGCTGGACTCTTGCTTTCATGAGCGAAGTCTCTGGAACACGCGACGCAGCCTGATCGCACCTGACCCCTGGCGGAACTTCTTTCGGGACTGGAGTCCCGCCTCAGACCCTGCCGCTGCCTTATCGGCTCAGCTGATGTCCTGTTCCAAATCCTCCGTTGTCATTTCAACGGTCTTCCCAGCGTCTTCACCGGGAGGACCTTCCACCTCCAGAAACCATGTGCGCATCCGATCAGGTTTGACGAGGAGATGGCAGCCCTTCGGTCCCGTCTGCAGCCCCCACTTCTGACCCCGGTTCCCTTGCTGTTTCCACCACAGCTGCAGGGGCTCCCTCCCCTGACGTCCTGAACCTTCAATCTGTAAAAAATGCGATATCTGTGAAGCATAATAAAACGAGGTAGGCCTGATAAAAAACACTCAGATAGTCAAGTGTCCCTCTTTCCATGTATCTGCTTCAGATTCTTTTAAAAACATTTTTCCCCAAAGAAAAAACAAACATCGCAGATAAAACTGAAGTCACTCCCATTTCCCTCCTCCCCTTCCCTGGAGAGAAACTCTATTCTCCTCTTGCTCTGTGGTCCTTCCAATTATTTATGTTTCTCTTACGACCGAGAGAGAGGGACCCTAAAATATTATGCAGGGATTCTAAATTGTTTATATACACAGTACAATAACATACATATCTTTTTGAAATTTTCTTTTATTTCACTCAATACCTGTGTTATGTGTCGGAAATTCATCCATGATTATGTACATGTATATTAATATGTATTATATTTATTTTAACTTTAATATCATATGTCCTTATATGCACATGCCAGCATTTCTCCATAAACAACAAATCAATGGGCATCGAAGGTGTGATCCAAATATATGTCGTGCACGTGCCCAAGAGTTGTTTTTTTTTTTCATGTTTATTCATTTTTGAAAGACAGAGAGAGACAGAGCACAAGCAGGGGTGGGGCGGAGAGAGAGGGGGACACAGAATCCGAAGCAGGCCCCAGGCTCCCAGCTGTCAGCACAGAACCCGACGCGGGGCTCGAACTCACGAACCGTGAGATCGTGACCTGAGCTGAAGTCGGACGCTCAGCCGACGGAGCCACCCAGGGGCCCCTTTTACTATTTTTTAAAGATTTTATTTTGGGGGCCCCTGGGTGACTCCGTCAGCTGAGCGTCCGACTTTTGCTTTCGGCTCAGGTCACGATCTCGAGGTTCGTGAGTTCGAGCCCCAAGTCGGGCTCAGTGCCCGATGGAGCGGAGCCTGCTTGGGATTCTCTCCCCCCCCCCACTCCGATTGCCCGCACTCTCTCTCTCAAAATAAATAAACAGTTAAAAAAGATTTTATTTTTAAGTAATCTCTACACCCAACGTGGGGCTTGAACCCACGACCCCGAGATCAATAGTCACACGCTCCACTGACTGAGCCAGCCGGCGCCCCCCCCCACTCACACATTTTAAAGCAAATCCCAGACTGTACGTCACGTCCTCCCCACATACATCAGCAGCCGTCAAACCACGGTGGACACTCGGTAATCCTGCCACCGTGACACCTGCCAAAATGAACACTTTCTCCGCCACGTCACCTCGGGCGTAGTGACTGTGGATACCTGGGAGTTTTTCACTGGGCTTTGATTTTTCTGCTGCCAATCACAGACGTCCCACTGCCTGGCCCCGGGGTACCACGGCCGTCCTTCTAGGTGAGGACGACCCCGGAGGTTCCATCAGGTGGCAGCCAGAGAAGCCGGTGACAGCCTGCCCGCCCCCTGCGGTGTGCTGGGATCGAAGGGCGCAGGTGTTTCCGGGGGGGAAGGGGGGCTTGGGTACAAATACTAGATTCCCTTCGCTAGAAAGTCTAGGGATTCCTCCCTGCACTGCTGAGCCCTGCAAAAGAGCCCAAGTCACTGGAGTTAACGGGAAGATTGGAGCAGCTTTGGATAAGACACCAGTGAGGTAATGTCTGGTTTTTGTTGAATATCCCGGATAGATTACTCACCCTTGCTAGATACAAGGTGAAGATACCGTCGCGTACAAACGCAAATCCTGCGGGAAACGGGGCCCCCGCTGGCCCCAGACTGGGGAGCCCCTGTGCTGTCCCAAAGACCCCAGGCAAACGGCCCAGTCGGCTCTGTGATCTTTGCAAACTCCTTTTCCCTGGGACTCCAGGCCACTGCCGAGAAGCGAGGCGAGGTGCTCTCTTCCGGCAAGATCTCCTCTCTGGCTGCAGAAGAGCTTCGTGTAGCCAGAACAGGCCCCCAGGGCAGCGCTCAGCAACTCTTGCCTTCTGGGCCCTCAATCCTGTGCCTGGACCAGTTCCTTCCATTTAAAAAGCACTTTCCAGGGGCGCCCGGTGGCTCCGTCGGTTGAGTGCCCAACTCCTGATTTGCGCTCAGGTCATGAGGTCACGGTTGGCCGTGGGTACGAGCCCCACATTGGGCTCTGCGCTGAGCCCGGAGCCTGCTTGGGATTCTCTCTCTCTCTCTCTCTCTCTGCCCCTCCCTGCCTCGTGCTTGTGCACACGCTCTCTCTCTAAAACAAACAAACAAAATTTTTTTAAGTTTATTCACTTTTCAAGAGATGGAGAGAGAGAGAGCGTGAGCAGGGGAAGGGCGGAGAGAGGGGGAGACAGAATCCGAAGCAGGCTCCGGGCTCCGAGCTGTCCACACGGAGCCCGACAAAGGGCCCGGACCGCGAGATCGTGACCTGAGCCGAAGTCGGACGCTCAACCGACTGAGCCACCCCGGCGCCCCAAAACAAATTGAAATGAACAAATAAAAAGCATTTCACGAAGACTTTCCACATGCATTGCTTCGATTCACAAGAACTTTGCAAGATGAGCAGAGAATAGCGAGGCCCGGCTTGGTTAAATGACCAGGCAGGGCTCCAAATGGGGAGCAAGGCCACGTGACCCAAGGCCACGTTTCCCTGCATCCACTGAGGGGGTTGGACAAAGCTCCCCGAGGTAGTCCCCTTCCCGGCCCAGGCCCGCCTTCACCTCGCCACACCCCCCTTGCCGTCTGCCAGGGCCGCCCCCTCCCTCCCACAGCTGCCCAGGGCAGCCCGTTCTGCAAGGACACTGACTCGTCAAGCATCAGGGAAATGGGCCGACTGCCCCAAGGGCTCCCGCTTCACCCCACACACTCTCTGACCCTTGGCGGTGGGGTCCTTGAAAATGTCATTTCACAACGACCGTCTAGGCAGACAGCAGGGCCACGGGTGGTAATACCGTTAGCGTTGGCCAGCCTGGCATCTTGGTGGCATGCTCAACACTGGGCCAGGAAGGGTCTCTGGGGCGCGAGAGAGCAGCAAGCTGACACTGTCCACCACCCCACCCCGCGAGAGTCCTCCCCACCCACCCGCCACCCGGCTCGGCTCTCTGTGCTGCACGGTGCTCCCGGCTCCTCCTTTGCAGAAACCGCCAGCCCCCAAGGGGGCAAAAAAAAAAAAATCTGGACCTAAACAGCTCGATGTGGTGAATCACGTGTCGCAGAAGCACCTGCTGTCATGAAGGTCAACACCAGAGTGACTGCCTCTCACCGTCCCCACCTGGTGAGCTGCGGCCAGAAGCCTGGGCCAAGCAGAAAGTCACAGTCAGCCCCAGTGTTGTATTTCACCGGTGGCTCTGCGATTTTTTTTTTTAATGTTTATTTACTTTTGAGAGGGGGGAGGGTGGATCGGGGTGGGGGACAGAGGATCCAAAACAGGCTCTGAGCTGCCATCACCGAGCCTGGCACGGGGCTCGAACTCACAAACCATGAGATCACGACCTGAGCCAAAGTCAGACACTCAACCGACTGAGCCCCCCCAGGCGCCCCGACAACGTGATTTTTTTAAAAATAGAAACACAGTCAAAGGGGCACCCGGGGGGCTCAGTCAGTTGAGCATTTGACTCTCGGTTTTGGCTCAGGTCGTGACCTCGCGGTTCGTGAGTTCGACCCCTGTGTCAGGCTCTGTGCTGACAGCGTGGAGACTGCTTGGGATTCTCTGTCTCCCTCTCTTTCTACGCCTCTCTCTCTCTCTCAAAGGAAATAACATAAGAAAGAAAGAAAGAAAGAAAGAAAGAAAGAAAGAAAGAAAGAAATTTTATTTTAATTTTTTTTAATGTTTATTTATTTTTGAGACAGAGACAGAGCATGAATGAGGGAGGGTCAGAGAGAGAAGGAGACACAGAATCCAAAGCGGGCTCCGAGCTGTCCTCACAGAGCCCGACGCGGGGCTTGAACTCACGAACCGTGAGATGATGACCCGAGCCGAAGTCGGAGGCTCAACCGACTGAACCACCCAGGCGCCCCAAGAAACACATTTTAAATATGTTCTTTCTCTCAATCTTCAGAATACAGCTGTGCCTAGTGACTGTGGATTCAAATGTCGGCCTCTCTTCCTTTCTTCTGATAAGGCTGGAAGGGAAAATATGACCCCGCACCAAAAGGGAACAAACCAAGGCCACAATTGTTCAAGAGTAAATATGCACAGCAGGGGACCCTGGACTCCGACACAGCTCTCCTGGCCCCACCTGTCCAGACCCCGGGGTCCTGACTCCTCTCAAGTCCTTCCTCCGCTCGGTCCCCCTAAACCTCCCAGCTGTGCCCATCGTCACCCCTCCGGGCACGGTGCTGGGCTCTTGGAATCTGCTAGCTAAGCGAATTCTCTCAAAGCACCGATGATGCTCCTTCTACACAGCAGGAAGCGGATGCCCGTGGTGGCTGTGATGTCCCCAAACGGCGCCGGGGCCGTCTGGCTTAGTCCTAAGGGCTCGCCCGCCTCAGACTCACTCAGGGAGTCCCTCGAAGGCACCAACCGTCCGTATCCTTATTCCCCAGCCCGAAGCACCGCGTCTGGGACAACGGATGTGCTCGGCAGCTACCTGCTGGGTAAGCACTCATGTTGCCCAGGACGGAGGCGGGGAAGGAGGCTTAGGAAGGCCATTCTGTCTGAGCCTGGACCCCCAGGCTTTCCCCGGGCACGAACTCCTTCCCCGGCTTTACCCGAGACCCCCAAACACCCCACCCTCCGATGGACTCCGAGGCACCGTCTCCTGCAAAGGCGGGACCTACTGCACGGCTCCGGGGGCCCCCAGCCTGCCGCCCGACGCCAGTCCCCAGGACCGCACTTCTGTGTCTGCGCTTAGAGGCCACGGGCTCCCCGCGAAAGCTGGGACTCCGACTCGCAGCTTCCAAGGTCACGTGCGGAGGGCGGAATCGGATGGGGAGCCCTTCCCAGAACGTCCGGGCGAATCAGCTGCTCAGGTTGGGACAAATCCAGAACATGTGCCCACACGGGGCAGCGGATTGCACGCCCTAATGTGAGCCAGCTGGTCTGCAGAAATGGCCCACGGGAGGGACGGGGGCCTGGAAACCGCCCAGAGAGCAGACTCCTCGGCGGGGGGAAGTGATGAGTCGACTCTGCCCACGAACAAGGGCTTTACTGAAGTCCCTGCAACAGGCCTAGCAGCCGCTCGCCTTGGGGTAGCCAGAGTGGGGTGACCCCTGACCCTTGGCGGGGGGGGGCACCTGGGAGCTCAGTCGGTTGAACGTCTGACTTGGTCACGATCTCACAGCTCATGAGTTCGAGTCCTGCGTCGGGCTCTGCGCGGACAGCCCGGAGCCTGCTTTGGATTCTGTGTCTCCCTCTCTCTCTGCCCCTCCCCTGGCCACACTCTGTCTCTCTCAAAATAAATGAACATTAAAAAAATGTTTAAGATGACTCTTAGATTCAAAGTTCTAAGGCATCTGGCCCCAGGCTTGGCACGGACATGGGTGAGCGTGGCCCTGGGGGCGGGGAACCGACGTGGCCACGCTGGGGGCAGCGTGGGTGCAGAGAATCGAGCCTGACACATAGATGTGCTAGGCAAGACGGGGCAGGACGGCCGGACGGGACGGCTCAGCCTTGGGTCCAGAGAACAACTTTCTTCCGCGTCTTCCTCTCTCAGCCACGGTCACTGCCGCCCATCAGCAAGCCAATTACCAGGTCCAATTATCTCCCTTCAGCCTCCTCCTGGCCCCAGCTGCCACGGCTCTTGCCAGAACTCTGCTCACCAACACCCTGGCCCCAACAGCCCCAAGTCATCGAGAGAAGGTTCTGCCCGCCAGGACCAGCTGCCGGGCTTCCCGACACCAACATAGGCCACGGGAGTTCAAGGCCGGCTTCAGAGCGGTGCTGGGGCCCGTGGGCCGCTGCGTCTGGACCGAGATGAGGTGGGGGCGCCCGGCCCCGTGGAACCGCAGCAGCCGATGGCCGCACCCCTACCCTAGGAAGTCGGGAGGCTTTCGAGGCCTGTCGCTCCGCGGTCAGGGCTCGCCTAGAGCCGAGCCTGGGCCTCCGGGACGAGCACGGCTGGGAGACGGGCCAGGGCTCACTCGGGGACGCTGGGAGAGTCCCAGCACCGTGCCACGGCCCGGCCACGTTCCCTTACGCTGCCAAAGCAGGTGTCCCACCTCTGCCCACGGGTGAGGCCGAGACCCGCCAGTGTCTTCCTGCCCCGAGCGGGGGCGCTCACTCCTGAAGACGCCCACTCCGAGGAGCCCTCCGAGCGGTACCACGGTGACTCAGCCCCCCCGCCTTGCGGCCCAGGGGACCAGGACCGGGCGCGCGTCGCCGGGCAGTTGTGCATCCTGAGAAGCAGCAGAAGTGACTTGGGGCCGCTGCTTGGAGAACAGGGGCGTATTGTGCCGTTGGGTGCAGACGGCCATAGGACATCTGTCGGCCCTGTGCAGACGCCATCCGGGCCCCACGCAGGGGGTGGACGGGCCGGCCGGGAAGCTGGGTGGTTTCCAACCGGAGTGGCAGGAGGGCGGCTGTGCCCGTGGGATGCTGGCGACCCACGTCCAGTAGAAAGGAGGTTTAGAAGCCACGAGGGATGTGTTTCCCAGCCCTCACCCCACGCGTGTGACAGTCCGGATCTCAGCACGCGCACCTGACATGTCTCAGGGGATACAGAAACCCCACTAGTGGGTGATTAAAGGATGTTTTCCTAAAATCACTGGTCGGTGGGGGCGGGCAGTTTCTCCCTGTGTCATCAGCAACACTGACTGAGCGAGACAGTCTGAAGTGTCTGGTTACAAAGGTCAGCGCCTGCCCCCCCGCTGCCCCCCCCCCCCAGCCCCTTCATCCTGAAGACAGGCCACAAAGGGCAGAAATGCTTCCCAGGAGCCTGAGCCACCAGACACACCCAGCTTGCAGCTGGTCGCTCACCGGGGGGACACAGAACACCCCACCTTTGTACCGAAGACAAAGGCTTTGCACACTTTGTTCCGTTCCTCTTTGGCAGTGGCTGGAGGGCTGGGTGAGGTGGGACAGACACTCTGTGTGCGCCCAGCGTCTGAGGAGGAGAGCGCGGCCAGAGTGGGGGACGGGATGTGGGACGGGGCAGTCAAGCCTCCGACTGGCTCAGGTCATGATCTCACGGTTGGTGGGTTCGAGCCCCGCGTCGGGCTCTGACAGCTCGGAGCCTGGAGCCTGCTTCGGCTTCTGTGTTTGTTTCCCTCTCTCTCTGCCCCTCCCCTGCTCTCACTCTGTCTTTCTCTCTCTCTCTCAAAAATAACTAAACATTAAAACATTTTTTAAAAAGACAAAGTCGAGTCGGGGTGCTGGGGGGCGGGTGGGAGCACACGGCCCTCCGTGTCTCCAGGGGCCTCTACTCCCTTCAACGCTCCCTCTCCCAAGCCCACCAAACCCCAGGTACCCCAACCTCTCGCTGGGGAAGGTCCGCACCTGCCCCCTGAAAGCTGGTCTCTGCTCCCACCTTCTGCATTCGAAGGCCTGGCCATTCCGTCTGTCATAATCTGGCCTTTATCCTCAAATCCCAGCTCCCCTGTGCAGCCTGTCCCGATTCCCACCACCCCCCCAGAGCAGAATTCTGAGACTTGATCGTGAACGTTGCTCATTACTGCTAGCCCTGTGTCTTTCTTGTGCTGGGCCCACCCCGCCCTCACGAAACCCCAGCGAGTACCAGCTCAGAACGTGTCGATTGACTGCTGGACTGAATGACTGAAGACACAGGCAGCCGGGATCAGTCAGGAGCCTGCAGTCACCACTTCCCGGGCCACCCAGAGGGTTTCCAAGGCAGACCTCGCCGCCGAGCAGAGACGTCATCTGAGTTATTAATTAATGCAAACACAGTTCATCCAAATGCTCCAGGGCATGGTTAGAAAAAAAATCCAGAACACTGAAAAAAAAAAAAAAAAGGATAAAAATAACATTTACCAGCCTAGAAATAACTCCCAGGCTTTTCTCCCCTCCCTCCCCACCACCCCCCCCTCCCCGGGCCCGTCACCCTCCAGCTGGTTGTCCCCTTCCCGCACCTTCCCACCCAGCTTCTGTGGTGATTAACAGAACTCCCACCAGTGACTGCTAATTGGGTTAATGGAGGGACTGCGGACTTGTACTTGTCCCCGGGCTGCCGGGCCCACCGCCCTGGCTGCTTCCCGACTACCTGCCTCTCCTCTGTCCCCGGCTCACTAATTTGCAACAAGCACCTCCATTGTCACCCACACGTGGGACTTTGGGGGTTCAAGTGAATCTCCCTAAGGCGGAGAACAGAGGACGCTGCTATTTCGGTTTGTCTCGCGGACAATGGGGCCATTCTCTGGGGCCCGTGGGCAGCGCGGGGACCGAGTGGTGGCGGGGGGGGGGGGAGGCGGCCAGGCAGCAGCGTGCTGGGGCCCAGTGGGGGGGGGCACACGGGGGGCGAACTTGGGACTTCTCTTCCCAGCTTCTTGGGACTCGCATTTCATTCCAATCTATTTCAGATGCAACTGACAGCCAGGAGCCTGGGGATCTGGGTGTCCCCGCCTCCACGGGCGGGCCTCAGGGCTCCAGAACACCTTATTGTTTTCGAGATGTTTTCATTCTGCCCGAGTCTGTTTCACCTTAAACAGATCATTACCTGCCCAACTAGGGCAACGTCAGCCTTGTGGAGCGGGGTGCCCCTGGGACAGCCTCGCACCTGGGGGCGCCTGGACCCGCAGAGGCTGGGGGTTGAGGGGGCCATCCGGGTTCTAATGCTTCTCTGGTCTCTGAGCCCCTGGCTCCTGGAAGGAGCCTTGTCTCTTAGAGGAACTTTCTCTCCCTTTGCCCCTCCCGGCCTCGGGGTAATTCTGTCACCACCAGCTCCGGAGTGCTGGGTGGGGTCCCAGGGGCAGCTCTGGGCTACTCCCACAGACCCGCCAGGGAGAACTGTTTGGGACACTGTATACAGTCACACCTTCTACTGTCTGGTCCTCACCGCTGAGCCCCTGGGGGGCGGGGGGGATGCTTATGTCCACCTGACTCCCCAGTGTGCCCCTGTGCCCAGGTCCCGGGGGCTCCATGCGTGCTCGGCATTGCCTTGGGCTTTGACTATCTGTCAGCTTGCCTTAGACCTGTCCCCCTGTGCTCTCACTAGCATGTGTGAGCTCCCCGCACTCAGCTTTGTTTTCACTGGAGCCCGGGAGAGGTGCTCTATGAGTAATTAATGAATTAAACTGGGCTGGAAGTCCCTGGCGATCAAAATAGGAGCCCGGTGCGGGGGCTGGTGGGGGGGCGGTGTCTCCAGAAAGGAAGGGTTGATGGAGCAAAACGTCACCGTCACCGAAGGCACCAGCAGCTTCCCCGGCTGAGCTGGGAGTGTGGCTCCCTGGGGACGTCTTCCTGGGGGGGGGGGGGGGGACAGGGACAGCTCCCTGGGACTTTCTGCTCACCACTGCCCTCCGCTGGACACAGGGACGCGTCCGCTTGCCTTCCTTCCCCACTCTGGACACAGCTACTGGGCTAACCGGTTTCTCGGTCGGCTCCTCTTACCCGATTTGTTTCGTGTGACCCAGGAAGGCACCAGAGGAGCAGCGGCTGCTCTGACTCCCAGCGACTAGTGGGTTCATCAGACTTCTCACTTATAGGTCGCGTTGGGTGGGGGCGCCTGGATGGCTCAGTCGGTTAAGCGTGGCCTCCTGATTTTGGCCCAGACCATGATCTCATCATCGTGGGAGTCCTGCATCGGGATCTGTGCTGGGTGGGAAGCCTGCTCGGGATTCTCTCTCTCCCTCTCTCTGCCCCTCCCTGTCTCTCTCTCTCTTTCTCTCTCTCAAAATAAATAAATAAACATGAAACATGAAAAGCAAGTGCCCTCAGTTTGCCAAGAAGCTGTTTTCCTCTCCCCAAACGGAACTCGTTTGGGCCCCAGGACTGGCAGGGATTTGGACACACGAATCTGAGGCTCGGGGAGGAAGGCAGGACTGAGCAGGAATCTGGGGGGAAGAACCGCAAAGGGGGACCCCCGAAGTCTGCTAGCTCCGGACGGCTCCCGAAGGAGTTGGGGGCCCCAGGACGCAGAGCAGGTAAAGCCAGGCGGGGAGAAGGAGGGACAGGGCCTGGCAAGTCTGGGAAGTTTTAAAGACGACGGGGTGGGGAGTGGCCTCAAATGGGGCCGAAGAGTCTAGTCAAGAAAGGACGGAGAGGCGTCTGCGGGGGCCAGCGGACACCTGTGAGAGCCGCTCAGGCTGCAGGGTGGCCGCAGGGTGGCCGGAGGGGACACGTGCCACCCACGCGCTTGGGCTGACGGGGGGTGGGGGGTGGTGGTGGGGGGGGGCAAGGATGGGAGAGCACAAGGGCTTTAGGTTCCGGCCTTGCTTGCTGGACAACGGAGAGCAAAGTCCTGCACCGACCTGTGCGGTATAATCTACTCTCAGACTTGGTTTCCACTTTTTTTTTTTTTAAATATTTATTCATTTATGCAGGGGAGGGGAGGGAGAGGAGAGAGAGAATCCCAAGGAGGCTCCAGGGGCGGTCGGCACAGAGCCCGACGCGGGGCTCGAACTCAAGAACCGCGAGATCGTGACCTGAGCCAAAGTCGAATGCTTCACCGACTGAGCCCCCCAGGTGCCCCTCAGACTTGGTTTCTTCATCACCTAGAAAGGAGAGTTGCACAGACCCATAATCCCCTATCCAAACTCCTTGTGGCCACATGCTTTTGGGAATTCACAGCTTACTGGATTCCACAAGGCAACACGGTGCACCCGCCGTGAACCACCTAACACCACCGGCACAGACCGGGCTCCACCCTGTGCTCAAACACGCCAAGTGGGACAAATAAAGACTCCAAACAACCTTCCAGGAGGTCAGGTCAAGTTTTCTACCAACAGAGTTACTAAGATACTTTTGTTTTTCTGGGCTTTGCAGATTTCCAGGGTCGTGATAAGGCCTGGAGGGCCCCCCTCACGGGATTGTTTTAACGCCCAAATGAGATACGTGTGTGTGACAATGAAGCCAAGTGCACTTTACAGAGGGCACTCCTCTGGTAGCCTTCCGGAAGCCGCTTGTCTACAGCTGGGAAAATAACCTGGTTCAGAGAATGCATCGAGTGTAGCCGTGGGCACTGGAATGATCCACGGAAGTCTAACCTCTTCCTCATCCGCATTTCTCTCTCTTCAGGGGCCGGGCCCAGGTCTCCGTGAAGCTGGGACGAGGTCCGCCTTGCAACTGACAGACGTTCCGTTCCTCGCTGCGACAGAGGGCAAAGCTGGCATTGTCTCAACTTCTATGGTCTTTTTTTCCTCTGGGTTTTTTTTTTTTTTAATGTTTATTCATTTTTGAGAGACAGAGCGGGCAGAGAGAGAGACTGAGACACAGAATCGGAAGCAGGCTCCAGACCCTGAGCTGTCAGCACAGAGCCCGACACAGGGCTCGAACCCGCGGTCCGCGAGTCGGAGGCTTAACAGGCTGAGCCCCCCAGGCCTCCCGCTTCTGTTCTTGGTGGCTCTTCCACTCAATTCTCATTAACTGGGCCCCTGGCCCTCAGTCCTCCTCTTCATCATACCCTCTTTCCTACCCACAAGTGATGTTAGTAAAGTGTGGACAACGCAGCTCACCATTTCCTCCCTCCCCGTCCCCTGCAAGGCAGGGGGGAACCTTCCCCCGGTCACACATCTGTACCTTTGGCCCTCCCCTTCACGCTCTCTTTGAGATCCCGCTTTGCAATTTCTCTTGTTCTTTTCATCTCTCTGTCTCGTACGATTCCATCTCTGGAAGTTACAAACAGGCGCAAGCTCTTTCCATCTTAAAAATTAACACTCTCGGGGGTGCCTGGGAGGCTCAGGCGGTTGAGCATCCGACTCTCGATTTCAGCCGGGGTCAGGATCCCAGGGTTGTGGGATCGAGCCCCGTGTTGGGCTCTGCACTGGGGCTGCTCTCTCTCTCTCCCTCTGCCCCTCTCCCCTGCTCTCTCAAATAAAAAAATTAAAAAAAAACAAAAAAACAAAACACTCTTTCTTCGCCAATGTCTTCAAGCCACATTGTGAGCCTTCCGTGTATGGTTAGGCTCTGATAGAGTATAAAGCGGCCGCCTCCACTTTTCCATCTCATCGCTTCTTTCCATCAATTGCACCCAGACCCCGCAGGCTGACCGCGGCCCCTCCCGCCTAGGTCACCAACGACCACCATCAATCGACTTGTTTCGGGTCTTTGCACCTGTGCCCTGTCCGCCGCCTGAGATCACTGACTGGTCCCTCCTCAGAACCTGCTCCTCCCCTCACGTCAAAAACCCTCCTGGCCTCCTCCTTTTCCCTCTCTGACAATTTCCCCTCTGCCTCTTTTGTGGGCTCTGCTCCGTCTCTCTAACCCTTCGAGCGTGTGGCTGTTCCCCAGGTTTGCCGTTAGTCTCCTTTTCCCACGCTGTCCTCCCACACTGTCCTCCCACGAGGAAGGCTCCCTGATGCCCCATCTGCTGATGACTGCTGCTTCACACCCCTCCTGCAGTTTCTGACGGAGACACCAGCTCAGCTACCCGAGGGCTCCACCTGGATGTCCCGAAGCTCAAGCCGGGAACTGAACGCCCCGTCTTCCCCAATCTCCTCCTAGCTTACTCTTTTTTCCTTGCCCCGTACGGGGTGACAGCTGGAGCCCTATGAAAGGCATTGAAAAACTCATCTATGGTGGCAGAAAGCAGATCAGGGATCGTCTGGTGGCAGGGGTGGGTGTTGGGGGGGTAGTAAATATAAGGTAGCACAAGGGAACTTTCTGGAGATGAAGAAAGGTCTCCGATCCTGATTGTGGTATTGGGCATACTGACCAATGGGTATACAGACATATGCGTTGGTCAAAATGCAGCGGACTGTACGTTTAACACCAGTGTGTTTTACTGTACGTAAAATATAACCAAACAAACTTGGTGAAAGCAAGCGTCACCCCACTGCCTGGAGAGCCAAGACACATCTCGTACCCCGGCGCAGGGCACCCTGGCTTCTTCTCTTCCCCCCGCCCCTACACACCCGCACACTGCCTGCTCCCAGATCTGAAGTGGGCCTGGCTGTCCCAGGCACCCCGCACTCCGCTAGAGCGCCGGCGACCCCCAGGCCACCGCGCTTCTTCCGGGGCCCAGCGAGCCACATAAAGGCCCGTCCCCCAAACTTTTCGGTTGTACTCCTGCGTTTCTGTCTCCTCCTCCCTCACTAGGCTGCGGGCGCGACAGCCGGACACGGTGGTCTCCGGGCTCCTGTCTCCTGCGCTTCCCGGCCAGCGGCTCCACCGCGGTAGCGGGACCCTGGGCCTGACCGCGCAGTTCCGCTCCTCCAGTCCTGCAGGGGGCGCTGTGGCACCCTGCCACCTGTCTCCCGGCTCTCGACTCCTCCCGGCGAGCTCCCAGACGCGCACGCTCGCGGCTCCGCCCCTCCTGGCAGCATCCCTCCTTCCCATTGGGCGAGGGCGGGCCGGGCCGTCCAATGGGACGGGGCGTTGGTGCGAGGAGGCGCCGCCATCTTGGGCCGCTGGGTCTTCGCACCGGTCGCTGGCTCCCCGAGGTGGGTGGAAGGTGGGTCGGGTCGCGCCGCCTGCGGTCGCGGGCCTCGCCTCCTCTCGCGCTCCGCTGCGGCCCCACGATGCCGCAGTACCAGACCTGGGAGGAGTTCAGCCGCGCGGCCGAGAAACTCTATCTCGCCGACCCTATGAAAGTAAGTCGCCGGCGGGGCCGCGGGTCAGGATGTCTTCCCTGCCCCCCGCGCGGCCTCCGGAGCTTCTCCAGCCCCCTGGCCGGTGCTGGCGGTGAGCGGAGACGGACTCTCCTCCCCGGGGAGCGGCCGGACGGGGTCCTCGCGCGGCCCTGCGCATGCCCTCCTCGCCCCCGGGCCCTCAACCTCCCCGCCGCCTTCGCTGGGTTTACGTGTCTCTCAGGGCAGGGCTCCTCCCCCTGCAGCCGCGGCCCGGGTGCCCTCTTCCGACCTCCTGCAAATAAAACCGGGACGTTTGTCTGTCCCCGCCGAGACACTTGAAAGAGGCCCCCCCAGTTGGGAGGCATCCGCACCCCTTAGAATCGTGGTTCTTAACCTTTCGGAGGTCGGTGCCCTCTTGAGTAAGTGAGAGTGCTTGCACCGTTTCCCCAGAACATTAGCGTTTGCAGATGGGTTTAGGGGGCTCGTTCACCACCGCCACAGAAGTCGTAAGTAGATGCCAGAGGTCAGGTCACCGTTAAAGGGCACGGAAGTCCCAGTGGCGGGAAGTTAAGCCTTCGGGTCTTGATTTTTCTTCCGCTGGAGATTTTATTTATTTTGTTGTCATACCCAAAGAGTGTTTAAATAACGGGGCGCCTGGGTGGCTCAGTCGGTTGAGCATCTGACTCTTGATCCCGGCTCAGGTCATGACCTCAGGGTTCGTGAGTTCCAGCCCCGCATCCGGCTCTGGGCTGACAGCTCGGATCCTGGAGCCTGCTTCGGATTCTGTGTCTCCCTCTCTCTGCCCTCCTCTGCTCATGCTCTGTCTGTCTCTGTCTCTCTCTCAAATATAAAGTAAGACATAAAAATAATAATAAATAGCTCCTTCCTAATTAAAAAGGTTGCTAGGTTTCTAGACCTAGAAAAGTAGCAAGAAGCTGTAAGACAATAAAAAGCCCATTCTTTACAGTAAAAGGTTGCAATGATAAGAGGTGGTGGAACGGGTTAGATGTTTTGGGGGTTGAGTATGTTGTTTATGACCAGATCCCTGGCTCCTCCATTGGTCGACTTCCCTGTGTGCAGGGACGCTGCTTCTCCAGCTCCAGCTGCGGGGACAGTGCGGCCCAGGACTCGTGTCCAGCGGTACCCACAGCTACCAGAGTGTTTGAAAACAGGGCAAAGAACATACACGTTCCCATCGGGAGCCATCATGTTTCAAGAGCAGGGTCGGGAAAATGAAAATAAAATGGTAGTTACAGAGGATTGCTGTGAACACGGCCAGTCTAGAAGAGGCCGGAGGGGGACCCTTTCAGCTCCCCACCCCATAGAAAATCCCAGTGCCCTGGAAACCTCTGCCTCCTCATGACAGCCTTCTGCAGGTGTTTGTTGTTTTATGGGGATGAGGGGAGGAGTGCGGAGGGGGAGCTGGACCAAGTTTTCTTGGGCGCCTTCCAGGTGACAGCCATTCAGGTCCTTCTGCGTGTGATTTATGTGAGTGGTTAAGACCCTCCCTGGAGGGAAACGAACAGTCTTTGATACGGTAGCTGGTTTGCCCGGGGTCTAAGAGGTGAAGCCAAAGTTCGAACCCACTTCTCTAAACCCCGAGTCTGAGCTCTTCCTGCCGGTCTGTGAAGACGAAGAGACGTTTCCTCGGGACTCTGGAGCCGGTCGTGCGGAACCCTCTGTCCTGTTCCACCTGTTGAGCCCGTGAGCACACCCGCCACCTTTAACGTCGCTGGAGACGGTGTTCCCGCTGGACCACGTAACAACCTCCTAGTCGGTCCTTCTGTGTCTCCGGTCCCTCCTTCATTCACTCAGGCCACACCGTCTGAGACAAACACCGACTTCTCTGTTTCCTGCTTAAGTGGTGTGTTTACACCGATTGCCGGAGAAAGTCCAGGCTCCCCGTCCACAGTCTGACCCTCTCCAGTCTTTCTGGCTTTTCCTCCACTCTGGCGCCCTGACTTTCCAGAATTGTCTTCGTTCGTGCAGCTGCTTCAGCTTCTCTCCTGCCTTCTTCCCTAGAAGCAGAACGGCATGCGTTTCCACAGCTGCCTTCAGGAAGCCTTCTTACACCTCCCCTTCCCCCAACTTAAATCACTTGTTTTCTCTTCTAGCATTCCCCCCCCCCCCCCCCCCGAGTATGCCTTCGTGGGATTTGATCTGTGCTGTCCTCTGTCTGGTGTTTTGGTTGAACTGATAAGAAAACAAGAACCTGATGGCTTTTTCTTTCTTTGTGGCGTCTGACCTGCTTGTCTTAGGTGCCCCCTAACTTACAAAATGGACCCTCTTACAGTGACTCATTTCTCCTCATGAAGCCAGCAAGCATTCTTTTAACAGAGATGACTTTACATAGTTGTCATGCTTTGTACATTGTAAGGTTTCGTTGTGTTTCTGGAAAGCTGATTATCTAAAACATGCAGAACGGAATTAAATAGCCCAATAAACAGAATCGGGTGTCCAAAGATAATCTAGTTGTAATTTACATAAGTGCTTGGTGAGTTCCCTTTTGCCCTTCACCAAAACAAATCTCATGGTGGTGGCCTTTTTGTCCCCCAATCCTGGGAGAGCAGAGAGCATGATGGGAAAGGCTGTAGGTTACAGCTCTTAATACCCCTTTTTATATTGTTTCCAGAATTGTCTTGAGATTTCAGGTTCTACATTGTAACCATTTTAAAAAACGTTCCTACTGGGGCGCCTGGGTGGCTCAGTTTGTTAAGCGTCTGACTCCAGCTCAGGGCATGATCTCATGGTTCAGGGGTTCAAGGCCCGAGTCGGGCTCTGCGCTGACAGCGTGGACTCTGCTTGGGATCCCCTCTGTCCCTTCCTCTCTCGTGCGCTCTCTCTCTCGTTATTCTTAAGAAAGAATAATGTTAGCAAAGTTGTGAACTCTGTCGGGAGGTGCTTTCTTTTAGGTGAGTCATTTTCTTGGCTGTCTAACCGCAGCATGCCGAGCAGTGAAAGGAATTGTGTAGCATGGCGCTCAATGTAGGAATTATTTTGGGAAAGTTGAGGATGGAGACTTCTTTCCAAGACAGAGTTCTGCTTTTCTGTCGCAACGCATCGTCTCGTGCCATCATGATAAAGACGTGTTTGTGTCCGAATCCGCCTCCTGAGAGCCTGGAGGAGGGATGGCAGGGACCGCCGCGGCGGGGCTTCCTGAGACGGATTTGGACCCAGACAACCCGTCTGCTGTTTTTCCCACTGCTTTTCCCATCATTCCTCTGTGGCGGGGTGGTGGGTATTGCAGGGTAGGGAGAACTTTCTCCTCTACCCCCCTTAGGTTTAGTGTTTAAAACTGGGGACCCGCAAATCACCCCGACAAAGGACAGAGTAACAGGAGGAAAAAACCCCGACACGTGTGCACATGAATGTGCACGAGTTCACAAAGCAGTGTGACTGAGGAGACAGAATCGGGGCCTCTGACCTGTCTTACCAAGGTCCTAAAGTGTGGGAAGGAGGGTACCCAAAGGAAAGCGGGTTTGGAACTTCCGGGAAGAAGGGTATGCTGTGGGAATGTGTGGTAAATGAGAGTCGTAAGGTTTGCGATGGCCTCTTTTCCCAGTAAGGAAGAGAGGGACACCTTTACTCTTAGAAATTTATGTCGGGGCTCCTGGGGGCTCAGTCGGTTAAGCATCCGCCTTTTGATTTCAGCTCAGGACATGATCTCAATGTTGGTGGGTTTGAGCCCCACGTTGGGCTCCATGCTGACAGCACAGCCTGCTTGGGCTTCTCTCTCTCCCTTGCTCTCTCTGGCCCTCCCCCTCACACGTGCGTGAACGGCTCTCTCAAAATAAATAAACTGGAAAAAAAGAAATTCATGTCACTTTTACAAAGGTTCATTTATGTCCTGCTTGTAGCCAGAAGGGGCAGAGAGAGCTAATTGCTCTGAGCTAGGGTCAGTCCTTATGCCAGAGTGATAGGTTTGAGGTGGCATGGTGGGGTCCCCTTCAGTAAATAGACCGTCCCCAACTTAACGTTGGTTAAGTTTTCGGTGCTGCAAAAGCAATATAAGTTCAGTAGAAAGCATGCTACGAATTTGAATTTCGATCTTTTCTTGGGCCGGTAATCAGCAGACAACGCTCCCATGAAGCCGGGACCGCCGGTAGCGGGCCATAGCTCTCCATCGGCCACGCCATCAAGAGGATAAACAGCCGGTACGCTCTGAACCCCTCTGTACCCACGCAGGCATCGTTTGCAGTGTGGTGTTTGACAAATTACGTAAGACGTTCAGCATTTTGTTATCAAATAGGCTTGGTGTTAGATAATTTGGCCCAACTGGAGGCTAATGTAAGCGTTCGGAACGTGTTTCAGGTCCGCTAGGCTGTGACGTTTGGTAAGTTAGGTATGTGAAATGCATTTTCGACTTAACGATATGTATTTTTTTAAGATTTTATTTTTAAGTAATCTCTACACCCAGTGTGGGGCTTGAACTCAACAACCTCAAGATCAAGAGTCTACTGAGCCAGCCAAGCGCCCCCTTTCTTAAAAGTGATTTCTACACCCAGCATGGGGTTCGAATTTACAACCCTGAGATCAAGAGTCAGATGCTGTACCGACTAAGCCAGCCAGGCGCCCATGATATTTTCAATGTATGATATTTTCATCTGACGGTGGGTTTATTGGGATATGACCCCATCGTAAGTCAAGAAAGGTCTGTGTATCCTAAACCAACTGAATCACCCAGGCGCCCTTAAGAAAGGTCTGTGTATTCTTAATGCCAAACCACCTGAAGAGTCTCCTGGACGTTCCCTGCGTGTGGGTGTGTTTTGGGAATTTTCAGTACATCTCTTCCAACTGGCTGCAAGTAAAATACCCGGCTTTTAAAAAAGTCTTTGAGAAACGAATTGTAGCGATAGGAATGGACTGAAATACCTTTTCCGACCTCATTTCGATAATAGCAAAGATGCTTCTGGGTGTTTTGGCTATTAATTCTAAAAGAGTGCTTTCAGCGTACCTGAAGACTAAGTTATTTTTGAAAAATGTCTTCTGACTTCACTGTTTCTAAATGTGTATTTTTATTTCAGGCACGTGTGGTTCTCAAATATAGGCATTCTGATGGGAGTTTGTGTATTAAAGTAACAGATGATTTAGTTGTAAGTATACATTTTTATTTGTTGCATACTTCCAGACTTGTTGGAATTAATCCTTTTGAAATTACTTACGTAGCATTTATACAGATCGCCTGTTAGGATGCTTACTTTGCATTTTGTTCCAAAGTCAACCTCATTCTAGAAGCTGCCTTTATAGACTTTTGGGGAATAACTTCCTTCCTCAACACAGTATGTCAGGTGTAATTTAATTACTTTCAGACTTGAAGCGAGAGGAGTGTGGAGACCCAAAGTGGACGCTCCTTATGAGCGTGTGAGAAGGTGATGGTATTTGAACACAGGTTCTAGGCTTTATAGTCCACCCTCTCTCCTTCCCCGTCTGCTCTGTCTTGTCACTTGCACACATCCCAGTAATCCCTCGGCCCCCTGCCACCTGCTCCCCACCGGCCACTGCTCCCCACCGCCAGTGGCCGTCTGCTGAGCTTCTCTCCCCTGAGCTACTCTCGTCTGCTGAGCTACTCTGGGTGAGATCCCGTCAGCAGCCCCTCATTTTCAGACCTCATGTTCTCATCAGCTCGCATGTTACCGGACCTCCCTGCTGCTCTGATACAGGAAACCACTCTCCGGTGGGAATTATTTTGGCATCTGTTGTTCCATTTTATTTTTTTTTCTCTCTTCTCTGTTTCATTCCTCTTTGTAATAAATATTGGTTTCTCCAGGATTCTGTCCTTGGCCATCTTTCCATACTGCTTCTGGAGCGGTCCGTTCAGCCACGGAGCCCAGGACTGCCTGGGTCTAGGCCTGTCTCCAGATTTGTACATTTAGCTCATGCTTTTCTCCTGACTTGCCGCCCAGCTCTCTGTTGAGCATCCTCGCGTCGGTGCTTCTCGGAATTAGCCCATCTAGAGTGGAACCAGACTGCCACCTCCCGTTTCCTGGCCTTGGTTGGTTACACTCTCACCCACCTGCTCGGAAACCCTAGGATCATGTCAGGCTCCCTCCTTTCCCGTCCTCACCTGCACTGTTCTGCACTCGAAGAACGTGTATTTTGATCCTCTCACGTGCCCACGTGCTCGCCCGGGCCTTCGGGAATGACCGGCCCGAGCGCCCTCGTCTCAGGTCCTGCCACGAGGGCCCCGTCTTCGCTCTTCTCCCCTCAGTTCAGGGCGTCGTCCTCACCTGGCGAGCCTGCCAGACCGGTCTCCTGACTGTGTGCCTGCCGCCAGTTCATCCTCAGTGGTCCCGAGGGACTTCTACAAACGCACATTTGCTCATTAGGACCCTGCCGAGAAACCTTAGTGCCTTCCCCATCGCTGCTCGCGTGGCCGCAGCCTCATGTCCCCTCCACCCTTCGCCTTTTCTGTTACCTGGGGGCTCCTGGGACCTGCGGGCTGTCGTGAGCTTTCCCACTTCTCCGTGCTTCGGAGGGATCTGTGTCCGTGTCTGCAGCTCTGAATCCCACCCCCGCCCCAGTGTGGCAAGACTGATGCTTCTCTTCCCAGACCCAGCTCAGAGGGTTGCTTCCCTCCAGCTTTTCTTTCTCACTCTCTTTGTCCTGTATCGTCATTGTTTCATCATATTTGTCTTTGTAGTAGATTGTGGGCTTCTGAGAGAACAGGGAGCAGAGAATTCTTACCTGTGTTGCTAGTGGTTAGCATGATGTCTTGACCCGGAGGGTACTTAGCGAGCAGGCGTTTATTTTCCATTACTGTTTTCGTAAGGTTTAGTTTTTTAAGTTCTCTCTACGCCCAACGCGGGGCTCGAATTCACAACGCCAAGATCAAGAGTCGCTCGCTCCATTGACTGAGCCAGCCGGGCGCCCCGGTAAACATGTTTTTCGTAGGTTAGTTCTTTTAAACATCTTATAGTGACTGGAAATCACTTTTTGTCTCCGGTTACGTATTATACTTTTGCATCGTATATTTGTGTTGAAGGTCCCATTGTCGGGTTGCACAAATTCAGACTTTGGGTGACCACCACGTGTTCCGGGAACCGCTTAAGTTGGGTGAGGTCACTGGAAACGTGAGACAGGACAAGTAAGCGGAGGTGCAGTCGGTCAGACCTGGAATCAAGGCGTTCGAATCCTAGCTCGGCCCTTTCCCGGCCCTTCAGCCTTGGAGAGGTTTGGGCCAAAAGTTTGGTTTTTCCGGGCCTCAGTTTCCTGACCTGGAAGCGCCCCGGCGGCGGTCACTTACCTGACTGGGGCGTGGCCGTAAGCCACCTGTGGGGAAGGACGCGGCTCTGCCCCGCCTCTTCTCGGGCCGCACGCATGTCCCTGAGCCTGGAGCGTTCACTCTGAGGATCGTTTCCCTGTGACGGGCACGGAGTGGACTGCTGCGTTCTGTGTTTAAAACAGCAAACAGCACAGAACTGATGTTCACACAAATTGAGGACCTTCCGCCTCTGGTCGTGATTCTGCCTGGTTCAGGACTCCCGGGTGGCAGTTTTGGGGAGGACTTGATGCATCACTCCTGTGATTCCTGTGACCAGATCGAAATACAGTCTTTTGTTTCTGTGTTAAAATTGCTGAGAGTCCGTGTTTGGAAGGAAGCAGACACAGTTGAACCCGTTCTCCTGAACAGTAGATCTGGGAATCCGCTCCAGCGGTAAAAATCTGGTCTCTACTCACCCTTGAAACAAGTTTGCGCACCTCCCTTGCTAATGCGTTTTAATAGTTAACGGTCCCTTCGCAAACTCAGCCTTGGGCTACATTTATTGTTGTCCCCATGTGGCTTTGACTTTTCTATAATCCCGTTTGTGCATCGGTTTTTCCTCCTCCCATGACTGATTTAAACATCTTCTATGAATCTGAAATCTTTTTTGTGAGACCGGAGGGACAAGGCAGATCCATTCGCCCTCACGGCCTCATCACGAGATTGTCACACATCCCACGATGTGCGAGCAAACATTTTCAGTAAGTGATTTTAGAGGGCAGAGTGGATTCAGACCATTTGGGGATGGTAAGATCGAACTGTAGATTACTTAAGTTGATGAACATTATTGCAGGATCGTTCATTCCCTTTGTTTAAGGCTCATGTGAACCCTTCAGATGGGCGGAGAAAAAGGACCTATTATTACAAAATGAGGGAAAGAGCTGCCAGCTGAAATTTGATATTTTTGAAGACTGTAGAAAAATGGTATTCGAGAGACCTCCGGCAGGTCTTAAGTACCTGCCTGGTGAACAGTGTAACTTACAGCAGAGAAGAATTTGGTTTGGATCAAACATCGTACATCCCTTCGGCACATCAAGGTTGGACAGATTTATGCGGTTTAGTTGAGGCAGTGACCAGCTGTGAGCAAGTGATGCTGGATTTTCTCTTAAATTCTCATTACTGCCTCCTCCCCATCTCCCATTTGCGGTAGAAAAAGGGATCCTGATCCTGCTATGCTTTCCCCAGTATAACTCCATTATTTATGACCAGATCCCAGGGGAAAAGAAGCTGATTCCAATCCTTGAGTCCTCATCAGACCCCACAGCAGGATTTAGCTTATTACCTAATTGGTCATTTTTGAGACACCTCTGATAGAGGTCATTTCATTTTTTTAATTTACAGCAGTGGAGTTGGGAATACTGTAAGATACTAAAGGAATGTAATTGCTGGGGTCTTAAAAACCTGAGTGTATTGGGGCGCCTGGGTGGCTCAGTCTGTTACAGCTTCCGACTTGGGCTCAGATCATGATCTCCTGGTTTGTGAGTTCGAGCCCCGCGGTCGGCTCTGTGCTGACAGCTCAGAGCCTGGAGCCTGCTTCAGATTCTCTGTCTGTCTCTCTCTCTCAAAAATAAATAAACATTAGAAAAAGAAAGAAATGATTGTATTTGCCTTAGTATGACCTCTGGAGCGAATGGGATAAAATGTGGTAGGAAAGACTCAGGTTTGTACCCAATCCTACATTTGCTACATTGTTAATCCAGTTTTAAGAGTTAATGTGCGAGTTAATGTGCGCTTTTGAAATTTCTGACAGTGTTTGGTGTATAGAACAGACCAAGCCCAAGATGTCAAGAAGATTGAGAAATTCCACAGTCAACTAATGCGACTCATGGTAGCCAAGGAATCCCGCAGCGTTGCCATGGAAACGGACTGAATGGTTTGGAAGGAAGATGACCCTTCTTTGGAAGTAAATATCTTTTGAATTTGAAAACAGTGTCGGGAGAGAAAATACTTTATGTAACTAAGTGGGCTCTTCAGAAGCGGGACATCGTTTTTTGTACTTTTTTTGTAACGTTTGCGTTAGAGAGCTAGGAGTGTAAATGCTTTCGGGTAGAAAGCCTTTATTTATTTTTGGAAATCGAACAGGAAATGCATCTATGTTGGAAACTTTTTGCAGATCGATGTTGGGCGAAATACATAATTATTCCATGGTTAAGTTTGTATCCGTAATTTGAAAATGAGCTGTCAATAAAAGCCCATTCTTCCTTAAATTTAGTGAATCTGTCTTTAAAAGAAAATGAACCGTACACATTTTGCTGCATTGATAGGTTTCTTTTGGAGCATAACGATTGTGTCGTTGAGGACCCACCACCGTCGGGTACGGTGAGTGGAATTCTGTGCACAGCAGCAGCCTGTCTGTGGGCGAGGCGTCTCAGCTGTGTCTCCAAGTGATCATGGAACCAAGTGTGCTTGACCTAAAACGTTGCGGCTTTAGCCTGCAGTTTTTACCATAAAGGATTTGTAGTATCATTCGCTTGTTGAGCAGATATTTGCTTTGAATCCAGCTTTCGGTGCCCGAGAACAACCACAGTTCCTTCAAGCGCACGGTCACTGCTGTACTGAGACCACCGTATTCCAGAAGGCCTTGCCACGCGTTTCCCATCTGTGTTTTCTCAGAAGGGCTAACGGTGTGACCCGTGAAGTCTGCGGGTGTCTGCGCCACCGCTGCCCGTCTCTCCCTTCACCAGGATGTTGTGTGACTGTCACGATGTTATGTTGTCCGCTGAACCAGAAGTATGAGGTTATTTGATACCCATCGTATAATTGTAACCCGAGTTTCACCACCTAAATGTTCGCGTGTTGCTTCCTATGTTAAAATATTTTTTGTTAGGAATTTGTCGTGTCGAACAATATTTTAACCTGGGAAATTCCGTCAGCCGTATGACTTTTTTCATGTTTCCGAGAAGTCTATAAAATATTATATGGATGTATGTTGTCTCTAGAAGTTTTTAACTTCTCAAGAATTTATTGATTTCTTGACTGGCATATACTATATTCATTTAGTCTAAAATAAGCCTAGTGATACTGTAAGTAATTTTTTTTTGTCTGTCAGTGCCTTTTATTACATGGCTTTCTGTGAAGATCTGTGTCGATGGCAAGGTGGTTTTCTTGGTTAAGAAAAGTAACATCAAATAGTAAAGGGTGTTTTGGGTTTGTGGTACCCCCGCCGCCTAGAACGAATGGGGTCACTGGAGGATTTTTTGGATCTTTTTTCTCTCATTTACACCTTCCACTTCTTAACGGTACTTCGTAAAAATAACCTGGAAGGGACAGACTGGGATTCGGGGTCCTGGGGTCCTCGTAGCTCAGAGCAGAGGGCGCACGCCCGCCAGACTCCCTGGCCTCCAGTCTTGGCCCCACTGCTCGCCGACCCTGGTCTCAGGATGCTTCGGACACTGGGCTCGCAGGTGCTCCTGGGACTCGACGAGGGCTGAATGGCGTCACCTCTTTCAAGCCCTCAGCGCAGTCCCCGCAGCGGAAAGCTCCGTCACAAGAGCTGTCGGCAGGAGGACAGTTCTCAGGGAAAGGGTATGGCCAGCCTTTAGTTTTATTTCATAATTTTAATTGAAGGATTATTTAGAGACAGCATCTGCCTTTTCTGCCGAGAGCTGTGTCTATTATTAAACGCTGCTTCTGGCAGTTGGGAAGTGAGACAGGACTGCCCGCAACAGAGCGTGTTCTTCTGTGGGGAGAAGCCGAAATCCTCGAACCTAAAACTTGTGTTTATTTGTCCCTACACAAAATAAAGTTATTAGGAGAATCCCTTGGTAAACGTTTTGCATTTCTTAAACACTACATAAACAACAAAACAGCAAACATCGTACGTTCTGAAAACTGCAGTGCCGTATCCTTCGTTGTTCGTTTTTTGTTGTTTTTTTAATCATGAAGTGTTTCTAGACGCTGTAATCCGGCTTCCGGGGACGAATTTTCAGCACCTTGTCGGTGGCGTGTTTGATCCAACACTGCTGACGCTAAGACAAGCCAGGAGAAGTCACCATGGTGATTGAGATTCCAGATGTAGTTAGCAGGTCAGATCGTCGCATTTCGTGTTTCTCTGACAAAGGCCCCCTCTCTGCACCTTGTGAAGTGTTGCTGGTCGGCCACACGTGTTCTCTGCCGTCAAGGGTTGGCTTCTCCCCCTTGGGCCTCCTGGCCGGCCAACCTTTTGTCTTAAAAATAATCTTTCTCAGCCACAGCTTTTAAGTCACTGATGAGACGCGGGATTGGCAGAATTTTACAGTCGATACCGCCTGCTGCCCTTAGAAATACCTAACGTTAACAACCGCCTGGTGGGCATGGCCTTCACAGTATTCTAAAACCAGTTCAAAATGAGACCTGTGAAATTAGTTGCCCAGGAGCAGGAAGAGGTCCCGTCCTTCCCGCGTACTGAAAATGAACCTAAAAACCAGATCCCTGTATTTACTGCGCCCCTACCATGCAACCTAGTAAAACCCGCCTTGTGGTAATGGCAGTATCATAGTAGTTCGTAGTATTTCTCTTCGAGACACAAGGAAAATGTTCCCCTAGTACTGCGGTTAAAATTTATGAGCGGAAGAGAGTCCCAAGTATGGCATCCCTCTTGCGCTAGTTGGGGGGCGCCTGGCTGGCAGAGGAGAGTGCAGATCTTGGTCTCGGGGCCGTGAGTTTGAGCCCCGCGTTGGGGGTAGAGGTTGCTAAAAAACGGGCACCTGGATGGCTCGGTTGGTTGAGTGTCCGACTTTGGCTCAGGTCAGATCTCATGGTTTGTGAGTTCAAGCCCCCATGTCAGGCTGTGTGCTCAGAGGCTGGAGCCTGCTTTGGAGTCTGCCTGCCTGTCTGTCTCGCTCTGCCTCTACCCTGCTCGTGCTCTGTCTCTGTCCATCAAAAATAAATAAACATTAAAAAATTAAAAAAAAATAAAAGCGCTGGTTGGGCTGGTTCCCGATGAGGCGGAGCTGAGTGCGTGGAACAGCTGTTTGAGGACCGTGAAAGGAAACCGGTGGATTAGGGGAGATCAGAGTTTGAAGTACCACTGAGCCAGCAGTGAGTCCTTTCTCCCCTTCTGGTATCCCCCAGCCTGAACTCGGCACACTGAGAACCTAGAAGTGAGTCCTGGGGCGCAGACGGGACCTCAAGCCCTCTCGGTCTGGCTCAAGGAGGAGAAGGGTAACTCCTACTACGCCCAAGAGACTGTAGAAATCCTTTGTTTTGGTTTTTTCCGCTTGTTTTGTGTTCCCTTACAACCCTCCCCCCAGGCAATCCCAGGATGGTCAGGGCATCAACTATAGCTGTATTTCCAAGAGGGTAAGAGCCAGTCTCCACTGCATTTTTCTCTGCCCTCCATCTACTTGGCCTGGGTGTAAACACCGTGGCAAAAGTAGTCTAGTGGCCGGAGAACGAGAAATAGAAGGAACCAGAAAGTACCAGAAGTCACAGAGAGGAAGAATTCAGAAAGTGACCTGGTAAATTGTTTGTGAACTCCTGGGTCCATTGCCAGCCTGCACATATGTATGATCAGATCCTTTTCAGGAGACCAGAGACTCCGCCTGAACTAATAAAGAGACCACCACCCAAATCCCAGACGGGCCACTGGGAGGCATTCACATGCAGTAGGTCCAAAAAGCACTGCAAAGATTTTGAAAGTTGAACTGATACTCCCACTTGCCTTCTGAAGGCTAGGATTCCAGTGTCCGATCAGCTGTCAAAACATTTGCCTGATCTTATACACATGAAACTAACGTTTTATGTCAGTTACGCCGGAATTAAACAAATAAATAAACCTTTGCCTGCAACCTAACCAGGTTGACTGCCTGCTGAAAGAAAAACCTGGTATTTTCCGTAGGATTTAAACAAGACCCAGTTTGATGATGTTCGGAATGTCAAGGAAACCATCCAGAATTACCTGGCATACCAGGAAATGGGGAGAAATCTCAACTCTCAGAAAAAGACCATCCGGAGATGCTAGCACTGAGCTATCACAGATGTTGGGATTATTTGACAAAGACATTAAAGCAACTATTACAAAAGTGTCCCAGCAAGTAATCAGGAATAGTCTTGTAGCCAATGAAAAAACCCAAATCACAGCAAAGAAATAGAAGATAGTTATGTATGTATGGAAGAACGAAGTGGAAATTTCAGAACTGAAATACACAGTAACCAAAATTAACTCCCAGAATGGTCTTTAGTGTAATGGAGGAAAGAACAAACTTGGAGATAAACCAAGAGAATTTAATCTGAAGAACAGAAAAAGATTGGGAGACAGCAACGACACAAGCAGAGCTTCAGAGATCTGCAGGACGATAATACAGGGTCTGACATTTGTGCCTTCAGAATCCCAGGAAGAGAGAAGAAAGCATGAAATATTTGAAGAAATACTGGCTAGAAAATTTCACTCAAATTTGGTGAAAAACTTAAACCTATAGATTCAGGAAACTCAGAGACCCATGCCCCAACAAGTACATTTTAATATCAAAAGATAGGTCCTAAGAGCTTTAAAACATTGCCAAGAGAAATTAAGATTTAAATGAGTGAGCTATTGCATTCACGTGTCAGAGGAATCCGTATTGTCAAAGTGTCATTTTTCCCTAAATTGATCTATACTTCCATTGTATCTCTTGTATCTCTAGTTAAAATCCCAGTAGGCTTTTTTGTAGAAATTGATACTCTGATCTGAAATTCACATGGAAAAGTGGAGGACCTGGTCGAGAATAGGGAACAGACCCACACACACGTGGATAACTGATATGTTACAGAAATGCAAAAACGAGTCATGGAGAAAGGACAGTCTGTTCAACAAATGGTGCTGAGATTATTAGATATTTGTTTTGGATTTTATTATGTAATCCATACCCAACATGGGGCTCAAACTCAACAACCCCAAGATCAAGAATTGCACGTTCCACCAACTGAGCCAGCCAAGTGCCCTGCAAATGTAAACTTTGGCCTCTGCCTTGTACCATACACAAATATTAATTTAAGATGAACCACAGGGAAACCTGGGTGGCTTAGTTGGGCATCTAACCCTTGATCTCAACTCAGGTCTTGATCTCAAGGTCGTGGGTTCGGGCCCCACATTGGGCTCTGCTTTGGGCATGGAGACAACTGAAAGGAAAGTATTTTAAAAATTTAAAATGAACTATGGATCTAAATATAAAGCCATAAGACTTCTAGAAGAAAACGAGGATTTTTGTGACCTTGGTTAGGCAAACATTTCTTAATCTGTATGCAGCCTATAAAAAAAAAAAAATTAAAATCTTCTGTTCTTCCAGAGTCACTGTTAAGACAATGACAAGCCACGTATCAGAAAAAATTATCTGTGAGGCTCCTAGGTGGCTCAGTTGGTTAAGCATCTGTTTCTTGGTTTCAGCCCAGGTCATGATCTCATGGTTCGTGGGATCGAGTCCCGTATCAGGCTCTGCACTGTCAGCAGAGTCTGCTTAGGATTCTGTCTCTCCCTCTCTGCGCCTCCTCCACTCATGCACTCACTCGCTCTCCCAAAATAAATAAACTGGAAAAAAAATTATTTGCAAAGCATATATATATAATATATATAAGAACTCTCACATTGAAAACTCAATAACCGCCCCCCCCCCCCCAAAAGAAAGTACACAAAAGATTTGCACAAACACTTCACTGGAGAAAATGTACAGATGCCCAAAAGCTCATGAAAAGATGTTCAACATCATTAGTTGCCATTTAAAATCAAGTTTAGGGGCGCCTGGGTGGCACAGTCGGTTAAGCGTCCGATTTCAGCCAGGTCACGATCTCGTGGTCCGTGAGTTCGAGCCCCGCGTCAGGCTCTGGGCTGATGGCTCAGAGCCTGGAGCCTGTTTCCGATTCTGTCTCCCCCTCTCTCTCTGCCCCTCCCCCGTTCATGCTCTGTCTCTCTCTGTCCCCCCAAAAAATAAATAAACGTTGAAAAAAAAATTTTTTTTAAATAAATAAAATCAAGTTTAAAAATAAGAAGCAATCAGAATTCTCACGCAGCTGTTCGGAATGTAACCTGATTCAGCCATTTGGAAAACAGGCAGTTTCTTTTAAAATTATGCATACATTTACCACACAAAGGCCTGTATGTGATATTATTTTAAAGTAGTCTCGGGGCGCCTGGGTGGCGCAGTCGGTTAAGCGTCCAACTTCAGCCAGGTCACGATCTCGCGGTCCGGGAGTTCGAGCCCCGCGTCGGGCTCTGGGCTGATGGCTCAGAGCCTGGAGCCTGTTTCCGATTCTGTGTCTCCCTCTCTCTCTGCCCCTCCCCCGTTCATGCTCTGTCTCTCTCTGTCCGAAAAATAAATAAAAAAACATTGAAAAAAAATTTTATAAAGTAGTCTCTACACCTAACATGGGGCTCAAACTCACAACCCCGAGATCAGAACTCGCATGTTCTATGGACTGAACCAGCCGGGCGCCCCAACTTCTACATGAATATTGATAGTGGCTTTATTCACTAATAGCCCCAAACTGGGAACAACCAAAAAGTCCATCAACAAGTCCGGTTACTGGATAAACAAGTTGTGGCACATGCACACGTGGCCATACCACTCAGCAATGAAAAGGAATAAACTGTCAACACACACAACAACATGGGTGAATCTCAAAATAATTATGCTGAGTCAAAGGAACCAGATGTGCAAGAGTTCCATACCGAATGATTTAACTTAGGTAGATTTCTGGAAACTGCAAAATAATCTACAGCGACTGCAGATCAGTGGTTCCCTTGGGGGAAAGGGGCACGTGAACAGAAGGAATTGCAATGAGACGCGAGGAAACTCGGGGCGGGGAGCGGGTAGCGGGGGACTTCACCAACTCGCTCTTCCTGGGCTGCTCCCAGCCAGCATCTGACCACGGCAGGGGTGCCAGCAACGAGCCAGTCCTGACCCATGCGGCCTGGCCACCACTTCGGGTGGCAATGCCTTCTGAGGCTCTCCCCAGCCTCTCCCTTCATGGGTGTTTCTGCCAGTAAATGTGCACGCTTCCTATTCCAGCTTGGTGTGTTTTCTGGAGGACTTGACTTTATACAGTGCCTTCACATGTGTGTCGTCTGAATTTGAAGATGTTTGCTAATTTTCTGTTGAGTTGTTGTCATTTCTTTAAGGGTTCTTGGGAGCTCGGACGAGTTCCTTAACCTTAGTGCCTCAGTTTCCTCCTGTGTGAATGGCAATGATAATAGTATTTACTTCATAGGGTTGTAATACAGATGAAGGGAATTAATCACGTGTAAAGCACTTAAAAGCGTGCCTGGCACATAGCAGTCTCTACGTGTTCAGTAAACATAAAAAAAAACAGCGGTCCTGTGTGTGTTCAGAATGTCCTTTGCTATGTACGTTGCAAACGTTTTTGCCCAACCTGTCCCTCATGCTGCACTTTTGCGTGGGGATGATTTGGTTCCTTGCAAACCAGTTTCTTTCCTGTGGCTGCCACATCAAATCACCACAAGTTTAGTGGCTTAAAACAGCACGAATTTATTCCCTCAAAGGATCAGAAGTCCAAAGGGACTCTTAAAGAGCTGAGAAGTTGCCAGTAGGGCTCGCTCCTCCTGGGGCCTCTAGGGAAGAATCCATTTCTCTGCCTTTCCCGGCCCCTGGCTCACGGCTCCACATTACATCGCCCCATTTCTTTTTTTTTTAATTTAAAAAAAAATGTTGATTTTAGTTTCGAGAGAGAGCAGGAGCAGGAGAGGGGCAGAGAGAGAGGGAGACACAGAATCCGAAGCAGACTCCAGGCTCCGAGCTGTCAGCACAGAGCCCGACGCGGGGCTCGAACTCACGAACCATGAGATCATGACCTGAGCTGCAGTCGGATGCTTAACCGACTGAGCCACTTGCACTCCATTTGCACCCCATTTCTGTCTTCACATCACCTCTGCCTCGTTTGTCCTTCTTGCTTCCCTCTTACAAAGACTCTTATGATTACGTGTAGTGCCCATCCACGTACTCCAGGATAATGTCTCCATCCCAATCACATGTGCAAAGTCGCTTTTTCCACCTAAGGCCGTATATTCACAGGTTCTGGATATCTTTGGGGGAGCCATTATTTCTCAGCCTACTAGAGATGGGCCTTTTGTCAGACACAAGTTCCAGATTTGGACACTGGCCACTGTCTCTCCTAGTCCACGGCTTTACAGTTTGGGCTGGATGTCAGTGTGGTTGGCATTCACACACACAACTCAGAAGCACAGGAGAGTCAAAGCCTGTGAGCTCACCCTTGGCCAACTTGACCAATGGGGGCTGGGAGCTATTCCTCCCACTCCCTGGGAGCCGGGTGGACGGCTCTGGGACTCAGTTTATAAAGCTCCTCAGAAGGTTCCATAGAAGCAAGCACCAGTGGCCAAGTTGAAAACACATCCTTGTATTGTCTTTTCCTCCTTTGAACCTCTCAGCCCTCACTCCTGTCCCTGGGATGATGTCCCAAATGAGCTACTTGTCTGGAAGCCCACGTCTTACCCTCTGCTTACAGAAATATCTCAGAAATCAGAGCCAGAAAGAAAAAAGGAGGCAGGAAAAAGAGAGGAGAGGAAAAGCAGTTCAAGACTTAGATAACAGGAATCAGAAGAAGGAAAATGAAGAAATCCTCAATAAGATGACTTAGGAAATGCTTGCAGAAGTAAAGGACATGACTCTGCAGACTGGAGGGCCCTCCTAGCGCCTCATGTAACACGTAAAAGTAAACCGAGTATCAGAGCCAGTGACGGGATTTCAGAACAGTGCGGGTAAAGAAAAGATCCTAGAAGCTTCCAGAGGGAAAACGAGCTTCTTTAAAAGGATCGCGCATCGAAATGGCTTTGGACTTGGGGCATCTGACTGGCTCTTGATCTCAGAATCGTTGAGTTCGAGCCCCACGTTGGGTGTAGAGATGACTTAAACAAATAAAAAAAAAAGAGGAGGATGACTTTGGACTTGCCAGTGGCTACTACCAGAAACTAGGAGATCATGGAGCAAGGCCATCAAACTTCTGAGGGGAAAATCTTTCCATTCTGGAGTTTTGCAGTAATCACTGGGAAATATTGAATAAAGACGTTTTCCAGCCACACTTCAATTATGTTTTGCTGAGGTAACAACCCCCACCAATCTCAGTACCGTGAACAAAGTTTAGTTTTTTGCTTACGTTAGAGGTAGCTGTGGTTCCACAATCCTGCTCCTGCTCCAGTGTCTTGACTCCAGGGTCGAGGAGGAAAGAGCAAAATCTCACAACAGCTCTCAAAGCCGGTGCTCAGATGTTGCGTCATATTCTATTGGTCAAAGCAAGAGACACGTGCAAGCCTGCCATCGGTGACCTGGGGAATTACACTCGTCTGCAGGGAGGCACCGGAGGTCACGAAGCAAAAGGCAGGATTGCCTGGGAACAGAATCCACACGATGTCTCAAAACTTTACCTCCCACCTCTGGGATGCATTCCTCCAAAATAAAGGAGTGAGCCAAGGAAGAGGGGGATGTGGGATACAGGAAGCAGACTCGTAACAGGAGGGCCCCAAAAGGGTCCCCAGGGTGGAGGTGAAGGGGAGCCTGGCCGCAGTGGTGCACCAGGCGTGGGGCAAACACACTAGACCAGGCAGGTCGGAAGTCTCCACAGGCACTTAAGAACCATGAATTCGAAGCAAATCCAACCTGAATGAATTTACTCGGAAGAGCTGTGCATGACCGATTGGGGGGTTGGTGTTGAAGTTGGGGCTCCAATCATGCAAAATTAAGACATGTTAATGTCAGGGAAAATGAGTTAAACAGGAAAAGAAAATTGATCATGGTTCTATAGATCAGCCCTGAATTGGCTTCATAACAATGAAAACAGTGAACAATTATATAACTAAAATTAGTTGGGGATTTGGGCAAGGATGGGAGTCCACAGAGGGACGTCAGTTGAAGTAAGAGCTCACTTCCACGTCTGTTGAGGCCTTCCACACGTAGTGGCGGAGATGTGAGTGGGGAAAAAAGGGAACCAACATAAATACACAAATATAAAAAGAATCCACTAGAAGGGTTAAACCTGGCTTTTCACTCTTCCAGGAGAATGGGGGTTGGGGGTGAAACTACTATTGTCTTAAACACTTTGAGCCATTTGACGCTTCAAATTAAAACTGACTAATGCTCAACATCATCATCATCAGGGAAATACAGATCAAAACCACAATGAGACACCACTCACACATGTCAGAATGGCTAACATTAACCACTCAGGCAACAGCAGATGTTGGCGAGGATGCGAAGAAAGAGGATCTTTTCACTGCTGGTGGGAATGCAAGTTGGTGCAGCCACTCTGGACAACAGTATGGAAGTTCCTCAAAAAATTAAAAATAGAACTACCCTATGACCCAGCAATAGCACTGCTAGGAATTTACCCAAGGGATACAGATGTGTAATTTGTAGGGGCACATGCACCCCAGTGTTTATAGCAGCGCTATTGACAAGAGCCAAAGTATGGAAAGAGCCCAAATTGTCTATTGATGGATGAATGGATAAAGAAGAAGCATGTGTGTGTGTTTACACACACACACACACACACACACACACACAATGGAGTATTACTCGACGATCAAAAAGAATGAAATCTTGCCATTTGCAACAATGTGGATGGAACTAGAGGGTATTATGCTAAGCGAAATTAGTCAGAGAAAGACAAATATCATATGACTTCACTCATATGAGGACTTTAAGAAGCAAAACAGATGAACATAAGGGAAGGGAAGCAAAAATAATACAAAAACAGGGAGGGGGCAAAACATAAGAGACTTTTTTTTTTTAATTTTTTTTTCAACGTTTATTTATTTTTGGGACAGAGAGAGACAGAGCATGAACGGGGGAGGGGCAGAGAGAGAGGGAGACACAGAATCGGAAACAGGCTCCAGGCTCTGAGCCATCAGCCCAGAGCCCGACGCAGGGCTCGAACTCACGGACCGTGAGATCGTGACCTGGCTGAAGTCGGACGCTTAACCGACTGCGCCACCCAGGCGCCCCAAGAGATTCTTAAATACAGAGAACAAACTGAGGGTTGCTCGTGGGGTGCTGGGTGGGGCGATGGGCTAAATGGGTGAGGGGCATTTGGGAGGGCACTTGTTGGGATGAGCAGTGGGTGTTAAACATAGAGGATGAATCATTGGAATCTACTCCTGAAATCATTATTGCACTAGATGCTAACTAACTTGGATGTAAAGTCAACAATAAAAAAAAAAACTTGATTAAAACACGGGGTGGGGGGAGTTTAAGGAACAGCACCCCCCCCCCCCCAATCAGTGCCAAACTGGAAAAAAATTATTTTCATAGTCAAATGAGGTGTAGAAACAATGCAGTGTCCGGGGCAGACCCGGACTGAAGAGGGCTGAAGAGGGGCCTTCCTGACCTTGAACTTTGTGTTTACTTGTGAGCTTCTTGACTTCCTCCTGTTGACTTGATTCTCACACAATTATGTCGTTGACCATTGCCCTTGAAACCCTGAGAACAGGGTACCGTCCAAGGTCTCGGGACACCTGGAGGAAGTAGTCTGGGGAGTCAGTGCAAAGTCACGTGGAAGAACTTTGGGGATCAGTGAGTAATAACCTACCTTTTTGGGGACGTGGGGAAATGTTTTAAAATCCAACAAAACATATCTTCAATTGGTGCCTGGGTTTTTGTTTTGTTTTGTTTTGTTTTTTTAAAAAAAATTTTTTTAACGTTTATTTATTTTTGAGATAGAGAGAGACAGAACATGAACGGGGGAGGGTGAGAGAGAGAGAGGGAAACACAGAATCTGAAACAGGCTCCAGGCTCTGAGCTGTCAGCACAGAGCCTGATGGGGGCTTGAACTCACAAACCGCAAGATCATGACCTGACCCTAAGTCGGACGCTTAACCGACTGAGCCACTCTGGCGCCCCGGTGCCTGTTTTATAAATGTGAAATCCATAGAAAATCTAAGACTACTTCCTAGTAGTAACTCAGTACATAGGATATATTCTGTATTAGTCATTCCTGATCTCCCCAACAGACACCTTTGCAAACTATCTTGCATCATGTCCACCACGGTCAAGTTTCTAGAAACTAGGGATTCTGCTCATGTTTTGTTTATTGGGTGGTTCCCATGTGGGTGGTTATCATATGTATTGGTAGCCCCATATACTGACAGATGACTGGTAAATATACTTGACTATGAAAATGATGAGTCGACACAGATATGAAATTACTCTTTTTATTTTATTTTTATTTTTTAATTTTTAGTAATCTCTACACCCAACATGGGGCTTGAACGCATGACCCCGAGATCAAGAGCCACACGTTCCACCAACTGAGCCAGCCAGGTGCCCGATACGAAACCATTCTATATAATTAACATTCTTACAAAATTCTCTCTCACCAGGACATTTTGTAAAATGCCTATTTGGTATCCCCACCCTCGCTTCTTTAATGTCCTGGTGGATTTGCAATCTGTTCATCTTGAAGTAATGAATCGTGGGCACTCTGCCCTCTTGAGAACCTAAACTGGAATAAAATGTGGGCAGGTTCTGATGCAATCAGCAAGCTCTCGGTTGGTGTCTGGTAAAGGAATTTATTGGTGAATATGGGGAGTGTCCTGATAGCAGATCGCGCAGGGCGGGAGTCCGGGGGGTGAGCCAGGGTGAAGGAAACGCTTGAGGTGAGGAGAGAAAGGGGCAGCGGTTTACAGGAACCGATCCGAGCCTGGGGTTTGAACTCTGGCACGACGCATGCTCTAGAATATGAAGGAAAAAGCAATGAACCGGGAGGGTCCGGTGACCTCAGAAAACAACATTTATAAGTTAATTCTTATTTGTATCCATGTGCATGGTTTTTAAAAAATAAAATAATCAAGGCTTAGAATAAAATAGAACAGTCCCCATCCCTCACGTTTCCTATTCTACCTTCCAAGTCTTTTAGCATTTCCTTCTGTAAACGGAAATCACATAATGCGAATTTCCAGGTTTGTCGATTTGGGACATTGTCTATTGATTTTATGGTGGGTAAAGACTTAAGTCGTGTACCCCCACCTCCACTGCTTGGAATGCATCCTTCCCAACATAGTAACAGTGGCTTTTTGTTAGATCAGCAGTTTCCACAATCGTGACCACGTAAATACTACTCACAGCAGAGCCAAGCAGGGTGCCGTGATTACGTTTTCTTTGTTTTTCAACTCTTTCTTTTGCTTATTTTTCTGTGTTCCTTTCCCTAGTTTTTCCCCCCAAATATGCCATCATATCCGACAAATGTCTATTCATTTTATTTTCCAGAAGCTTCTATCAGTTAATGTATGTATTTCATCCCCTCTCTGGGGACCTGCCTCCCGATGCCCTGTGCCTGCTACACAGTTACCAGCCTGCTGTGCTCCTCTGTATTAGATCCCCTGTTCCCAGTGACCGTGTCGCCTTTCATAATTTACTCCCTTGTTTTGCCGGAGCACATCCACTGGTTACATCTCAAGAAAGGGTACACAAGAGATAAAAATGTTTTTAGTCCTTGCATGTGTGAACATGTCTCTAATTTGTCCCCATACTTCATTATAGGATTCTTTGTTGAAGATAATTTTCCTCCAACTTTTGAAGGCCTTGCTTCACCATCTTATGGCATCAGTATTACTGCTAAGAAGACTGGTGACATTCTGGGGCACCTGGGTGGCTCAGTCCGTCAAGCGGCTGACTCTTGATCTCAGCTCAGATCTTCATCTCGGGGTTGTAAGTTCAAGCCCTGCCTTGGGCTCCACACTGGGCGTGGAGCTTACTTAAAAAAAGGAGAGCATCTGGGTGGCTCAGTTGGTTGAACATCCACCTGATTTCAGTTCAGTTCATGAACCCAGGGCTGTGGGGTCGAGCCCCACTTCAGGCTCTGCACTGAGTGGAGCCTGCTTAAGATTCTGTCTCTCTCTCTCTCTCTCTCTCTCTCTCTCCCTCCCTCCCTCCTTCCCTCCCTCACTCCCTCTGCCCCCCGCCCCGCTTGTGCTCCCTTCTCTCTCTCTCTCTCTCAAAATATAGAAGACTGATGACATTCTGACCAATGAGTGTTTGCGTTGACCTCTTTATGTTTTTGTTTTTCTCTCTAGGAGTTTTTAGGAGCTTATCTTTTCTTCAGTATTTTGAAAGTTCACAACCACTTGCATTGGTGTGGTTCTGGCTTTTTATTGTGTCTTTTCAATCTGGAGACTTCTGTCCTTTCGTTTGGGAAATATTCTTGGATTATTTCTTTAGTAATTTACTTCTGTCTATATTATCTTTTCTCTCTTGTGGACTCAGATTAGTCTGCAGATTTCTGGATTGATCTTCTGATTTTCTTTCTTTCTCTCTTTGCTGTCCTCCCTCCCTCCTTCCTCCTTCCTCCCTCCATCTCTTCCTTCCTTCCTTCCTTCCTTCCTTCCTTCCTTCCTTCCTTCTCCCACTGTCTATCTCTTTGGTTTGTGTTCTGTTTTTCTGGGAGAATTCCTTAACTCCATGTTCTGACTTCTCTGTTGAAATTTTTATTTCAAAAAGTGTTATCTAATTGTCTGAACGCTTCTTTGGTTTATCGCCTCCTGTTCCTGCTTCATAGATACAATTCATTTCTTATCTCTGTGGATATTCTAGCTTCTTCTTTTGCCTGTGAACACTTTCCTTCTGTGCTTTGCCTTTTATGTCAGAGGCTTTCCCCAAGTGTCTGATCATTTAATATTTAGGAGTGAGGCCCAAAAACACCAGTTGGAAGGTCTGTGTGCGTGGTGGGCAGGACCCCAGGTTGGCCTCAGTGGAGGGAAGATGGGGAGCCACAGTTTTGTTATGAGGCCCCCAAGTGTCATTACCATTTGGCCAGTGGCCTTGAGGGGTTTTTTTTTTCCTTTCCTTAGGGAGGGGACCCTACCACATTCCCCCCATTGATGCTCAGACCCCTCTATTTTGGGTCAAAGAGCATCATCTTGGTTTAGAGGTTTATATTTTTATAACATCACTACATGAGTGGCCATCTTTTTTTAAATCATGTCCTCAGTGAGACTGAGACAACCAGGGGAACTAAGCAGGGTAGGATTAAGCACGCTTCCAGAATTAGGAGGATAATTTTTATGAGAGTTTCGAATCCCTCGAAAGTTGAAAACCATCCCCTAAATAACTCCCCGGGGTTTTAACTGTTTCAGGTCTGGCTGGGGGCAGAAGTCCTTTTCATTTCCTCTGTGATCTCTTCTGTGACCTTTTTTAAAAAAATTATCTATCTGTAGGCAGCAGGTGCCCAGCTTAAACTTTTTATGAACTCCTCCCTCAGAAGCAAGCAGGTAGTCTAAGGCCCGGCGATTTTGATAGATGGCATTGTGCATTTCGGTTTGCCGCTTGGCTGGTAAGTCAAGAGCTCTGGCGGTTTCGTTGGTGATAATTTCTACAACTGCTTGCAGCCTGATGATGCGGGTTAGCACGTAGGTGGGAGTGCGGTGGCCCCGGCACCGTCCTCTGCCCAGGTGGCAGGGCCACGATATTGGATTATACACTCGGGAGGCCATTCGTCGTCTTTTAATTGCTGATTTGTGGGACACGCCACTTCCTCTGAGTCTCCCTGTCCCCACACACTTGGACTCCCAAACGTCTCCCTCTGGCAAGCAGGAGCAGGAAGAGAGATGGACAAAGAGCTCCCAGCACACGTGACCTTGACCAGCCTGGGGGGAGGGCTGTGTAGGCTGTCCCGCCACGTATCTAGGACAGTCCACCTGGACCCGCCATTTGATGGCTGCGCTGACACTGTCCCAGGCCTCTCAGGGAAGAGAGAAGTTAGACAAGGGGTGGGGATCTGGTTCAAGATGATCTGGGGTCCCCCACCATTGGGTTTTCCGGGCAGTTAAGTTATAAAGTCTTTGGCCTAGGCAGGTTAACTTTTTAACAGAGACGACGATGAACTTTGCCCCACCAGGCAAGAAGGTTTTTCCCAATAATTGAGCTTTAGAGAAGCCAAACCCCAGCAGGACTGGGGTATTTTGTTTTACTGTAAGGTTTGTGGGGATCAGATTTTCTAGTCTCTCATGGCCATTGTTTTCCCGTGTTGGCACCAACGAAGCATCCTGTCCACGAGAGGCAGGTGAGTGAGTGTTCACAGAAACCTCTCCCCACGTTTGCAGCCGGCCCGGGCGGCCTCGGCCAATCCTGTGGCAAAGACTAGAGCAAGAATCACAACACGAGCAAGAAACAGGGCGTGACAGTGCGTCACAGCATGGAAACATCTAGAAAATAAGGACAGTCTTTTGTCCCACCAGACCTTCGATTCCCCTTCGATTCCTCAAGCTCCTGGCGTGCGTAGCTCAGTCAGCTTCCGGAGTGACTAAAGCAGGGCTGCGGTCTCCCGGAACCTCTGGAGTGGCAGAACCTTCCGTGTGGTCAGCTTGCGCGGCGTGGATGGATCAGGAAAGCACTCCCAGCTTCGAGATGCCAGCTTCGCTCTGCCGTAGTGAATCCAGGGACCCACTTCGGCCACCTTTCCTGCGGTAGGGGTGGACAAAATGACAGTGAACGGGCCCCTCCAGAGGGGTCTCAGGGGTTGGGCACTCCACCCCTTCACCCACACAGCATCTCCTGGTTAAAGGGGCGAGCGTCTGTGGGCAGACTCGCAGGGAATCGCTCCCTGACCCCGTGGTGTAAGGTGGTTAGGGTAGAGCCGAGGGCCCGCATCTGTGCTCGCGGGGTTAGATTGTCTATCTCATTTAGATCCCCCCTCATGCCCTTGGTATTGGGGGGAGGGCGCCCATACAGGGTTTCATAAGGGGAGAACCCCGTGGGCTTCTTCAGCCTCCCACCTGCGGCTGCAGTCTGCCTCCCGGAAGGTCCCTGATCTCTCCCTGCCTGATGTTAACCCTTCCCTATTCACTCCTCCCCTGGAACAGGGCCTGTGACTGGTTAGAGAACAGGGACGATGACCGCTCTGGCTTCTTCAAGCTGGTAAGGGGCAGTGCGGGGGTACAGCAGTCAGAGTCAACCCAAGGGTCAGCCCAGTGGCCACGGTATAGTTGACAGGGAGGCTGGCAGGCACGAGACGGCATAAACATGAGCAGACGTGAAGAGCAAAACACAAAGTAAAGATTCTGCCGACCAGCAAGACGGCATCTTAAGATGGCGTCTATGGTTTCCAAACCCGTCGGACCATCTCGGAGAGACCCTGACTTTGTAAACAACACACGTCAGGGAATCTCTCGTAACCCAGGTGATGGAGAAGCAGGAGCATTAAGTAATCAGTGGTGGCTCTGTTTCCAGGAGTTTGGCCCTAACTTAGTTAAAAAAAACTTTTTCAAAGCCCCCGATGCCGGTGAGGTGTTATTTGGAGTTTTGCTGAGTATAAGCAGACAGTGTGCTTTACTTTGAGGTGTAAGACTTTTCCGAGAGCCAGGAGTCCGACTAGAGAAAGAGTCAAAGCAGTTGTTCACCCTTATTCATTTGCAGGTGTTTAGGGAAGCCGTACCTGGGTCTTACTTTATAAGGCAGAACTTTTATTACTTTCCGTGCCTTTTCTGTCTTGTAGGAGAAGGCCTTTACTCAGTTCGTACAAGTATTGGTCCATACCAGCAGGTGTTGGCATTCCTTTGACCTTGGCATCTGAGTGAACCTGTCAGTCTTCCCTGGACAGCCTCCGGTCCCTCGATTATCTGGGAGAGCAAGTTTGTGGTTGAAAGGAGCGTTTCTAAGACGCTGATATTCCTGGCACAACTGTCCTTGACGATTTATTTATTTTTTTTCTTCTTCAGTAAACATCCTTTGGGCCCTTTGATAAGTTTCGTCCCTCCCTCAATGAAAGGCCTAATGCTGTGTTTTATTGATCTTTTTAGCTCTGTGAGCTCGGTAATCATAATTGCGCAGCTCTGTTTGTAACCATTCCAAGGGCTGGAAACAGACCCCAGAGCCTAGGAGTCAGACCCCAGTTTAGTTTCTTGGGAGGGTAGGTGGAATTGAGTCTTCCTTAATTATTGATATAGCAGCAAACTATTTTCCTGAACCCTGGTATCTACAGCCTACGACATCCAGGAATTCCCCAAAACTCACACAATTGTTTATTCGGAGTTAGTAGCACCACAGTCTCTAATTCAGTTATAATGTCCCTTCCCAGCAAGGGAGTAAGGCTCTCTGGCATTATCAGGAAAGAAAGAGAAAAAATTAGGTTTCCCAAAGACATCCCAGGGGCTGAGCGAAACATTTAGTTACAAGTTTTCCGGAGGCGCCTCTAATCGTCACGCTGTGTTTGGATGGGTGGAAAGGAGGACAGAAAAGTTCTCTCTGGTCAACTGTTTTTAGAGTTACCCAAGGCTCTGGGTTTCTGGTGGACAGTTGGTTTAGGGGAGCCACCGTGAAGAGCCCCAAGCCCCGGTCAGTCCCTTCCAGGGACACTGGTTATCTGAGCCCTCACAGACACAGGGCCCCGAGGGCGTTCAGATGTCCAGTGATCGTCTCCACAGAAGGGGCATAGCTTATGGGGTTTTCGTTTCGGTTGTCCCCTCTGAGGACGTTCTCATTTTAGTGCTCTGAATTCACGGCCATATAAATGGCACTTGGGGCCAGGACCTCGGGAAGCCTGCTCTGACATAGTACGGAAGGCCACCACTAAGGCCTCAGGTTTTTCTTTTTTTTTTTTAATTCTCCTCTTGATCCTGGTTGTAATAGACCCAACTGGCAGCTCGTAAGGTCTCCTCCTTCTGGACCAACAGCAAGTTTTTGCCGTTTTCTCCGAATATCTGGGGCCCATCGAGTGACAGATTTGTCTTTTAGAATCGTCTCAGCCTCAGGGGTGTCAGGGGGGATAGCCGTATATTTCATGAGAGCCCCCTTAACCTTTCCAGGCAGGCCACCAGGGTTTTATTATGTGTCTGTAAGACAGTGGCTACTTTAGCATAATTGAAAGGCTTAGCTTCAGACCTCCTGACCATATATAAAATTTCTTTTTAAAGATTTTCCTTTATAAACCTTTTACAACTTTACTTTGCTTTTAGATTTGACCTAAGCCTTTTTTTTTTTTTTTTTTTTCCCCCTAAACAGCCAGTCTCATTTAGGACAAAATTACCTTTTTTTTTTTTTTACCTTTAACAAAAAATGTATTTTCATTCCTTATATATTTTTTATATATCTATTTTTCCACACGCAGATTGCTTTCCTTATTTCCATCAGTCTTAACTGCATTTAGCAGAATTTTAACTCATAGAAACTTTAGTCTCCAGTGAAAACTAAGTATAACCAATTGTGACCTGTTACATCAGAATTTCTTAGATGGCCAATTTTTGAATCAATTATGCACAAAACATGTTTTCCCACAGATCCAAATATCCTTAGTTTTTTTGCAACAAGTCAGAAGCACAAACCTACATATCTAGTAATTAGTGCTTTAGCCTCTTATCTCGTTAGACATCCAATGAATTCAATCCCAATTTATCATGCAAGCAAAAACTAACGTTTTAGGTTACCAAAGACTTTGAAAGCTATCTTTTTTTTTTAATTTTTTTAATTAGTTTTCTTTATTTTTGAGAGGCAAAAAGAGAGGGAGACCCAGAATCCGAAGCAGGCTCCAGGTTCTGAGCTGTCAGCACAGAGCCCAATGCAGGGCTCAAACTCACGAACCGTGAGATCATGACCTGAGCCAAGTCAACCGACTGAGCCACCCAGGAGCCCCTTTGAAAGCTATCTTAACAATTACTCATGAAAACTATGAGGCAGACGAAATTAACCATCACTTTAAGCCATCCTTTTGTTAACAAACTGGAACAGAGATAACATGAGCTCATTTGACCTTCAGCAAATCTAGGTAGAGTAAAAGTTCTTTCTTATTTAATGTCGATAAGCATTCTTTATCTCAAACCAACAAACTTAAATTGGCTTAAACATTGAATACGTTTTACTTGGGTCCACATAAGACAGTTTGTTCCCCGTGGTTGATTTTTCCCTGGGACGTTGGTGGGGAAATCTGACTTCGGGGGTCTTTGCTCCTCGACCTCTGGGGAGGTCAAACTCCAGGTTTGTTTTGTGTTTTGTTTTGTTTTGTTTTGTTTTGTTTTGTTTTGTTTTGTTTTCCACAGGTGGAATTAGGCAGTCAGTGTCAGTCCGGAGAAGCCAGGGGATTTCCCTGAAACAAAGGGAGTTTAAGCAGCTGCTTGGGAATATTCCTTGAAGTCCCCGTTCTGAGGTAGAGTAACCAGAGACAGTTGGCTCTAATCGTCACAGTCATTGACCCAGCAAATGAGGGAGAGACAAGTCCCCGCACAGTCACACGGCGACTCCAACCCACCGCCGAGCACCCAGCGCCTTAGACTTCGTTCCTCATCCCTTGTGGAACAGCTAGGGCAGCTCCGGGAGGTGATCAGGCTCCCCTTCTGCCTCTCAGGGGCAGGTCTGCCGAAACAAACCTGGGTTCTTACCAGTCTGACGGGCGGCAATCCCTGTGCTGGTTCCTGGGCCTCACGGGTTCCGCTGGCACACATGCGCTCCTCGCCCCGGCCAGAGGGCTAGTCTCGCGAAGACCAAGCGATCCCCTGGTGCCAGGTGAGCCTCCTCTCCCTGCGCCCCGGGGTTCTCATCCCTGGTGACAAAGGAGGTGGAAACGCACCGTCTCTGAATCCCGGACGAGCCCCCAAGTCATGCAGCAGGATTCTCACACAGAGTCATGACTCAAGGCTTTTCTTTCCTGGAAGCAACTTTATTCCTGCCAGCACCGCTCAGTTGGGTTCCTACCCAAAGAACTGAGTCCCGAACACCACGTGGTGTAGTTTTTTAAATATATTTTCTACTTCCTTGTCTCCCATATATGGTAACATGCAAACATGCAGTCTGATTCAGTGGTCTTGTGTTACAAGGTCGTGAGGGATGCTGTCACATAGGCGTTTGGCCAGGTTGCCTTGAGGTTTCTTTTGTTTTGTTTTTTTCTTTCCTTAGGGAGGGGACTCTACCACAAAACAGGGTTCCTGTTTTTAAAAAAAAGTGGTGGGTCAGATTTGGCCCGTGGGCTGTAGTTTGCTGATGCCCCACAGGTCTAGAGCAAGAATCTGCTTGCTTCGGGTTGAAGAAAGGTTTTCAGCTTTGTCTTGCTAACTCAGTCACCCTGCTTTCCACCTTACAAAAACTCGTTGACATTTCTCCTCCGCTGCTCTCTTTTCTCCCACTCACTTTATCCCTGTGGAATTTACAGCTGTTTTCCCCTCTGTAGTTATTTTCACGTTGTTTTCAGTAGCGGAGACAAATGCATATGTTTGTTAGGTCCACAAGTTTTTAAGCTTTTTCTTTCAAAATAATTCCAAACTTAAAAGTTGCTGCAAGAATGGTACAAAGAGCTACCATACACCCTTTACCCAGTTACAAATTGTTAATACTTTACAGCATTTCCTTTATAATTTCCCCCTCCCTCCTTCTATAGATAGATAGATAGACAGATAGATACAACCATTTCAGACCTGGTGTTCTATTCACTACTCCTTAAATACTTAAGTGTAGTTTAAAAAAATTTTTTAATGTTTATTTATTTTTGAGAGAGAGACAGGCAGACAGACAGAGTGTGAGCAGGGGAGGGGCTGAGAGAGAGGGAGACACAGAATCCGAAGCAGGCTCCAGGCTCTGAGCTATCAGCACAGAACCCGACGCAGGGCTCGAACCCACAGACCTTGAGATCGTGACCTGAGCTGAAGTCAGATGCTCAACCAACTGAGCCACCCAGGTGCCCCTTCAGTGTATATTTTCTAAGAGCACAGATATTCACTCAGAAAAGAACTCAATTTTCCAAGATTTATAATGCCGTTGTTGAATCTACAGACCTTTCTCAGATGTCCCCTGTAAGTCCTTTCTAGAACTGTTCTCAGCCCAGGGCCGGGTCCAGGTACAACACTGCGGTTGGTTTTCAGGACTCTATAGCCTCCTTTAATGGGGAAAAGCCTGTCAGCCTTGTTTTGTGTTTCATGACGCTGATGTTGTTTTGTTTGACATTGCCATTTTTGGAGATACAGGCTGTTAGTTTGTGGAACGTTACTTAATTTGGGTTTTGGGTGATTTTTCTCATGTGTTCATTTTTGACATAAAGAATGCTGTTTCCTTTGTGGTGAATCCGGAACTGATCTACAATTTTTATTTAAGATTGCCCCCCACCCCCACCCCCCGGAAATCATTTTTCAGTCTACTCGAGGTTCCTGGAAACTTTCCAGATGTTACAAGCACAGAACAGTCTTTGTTCTGATTTTTTTTTTTTAATCTAATGTATTCTAGAGGTCCCATTATGTCCACTCTTTTGCTTCATAAACCTTTTCGGTGGCTTTTGACACATGACAGTGAATACATGACTGTCTAAACTTTGCCCTGTTGTCTGGGACTCTGCCTTATTTATTTATGGACTGCATATACACAGTCTGCGATTGGAAATGCCTTGCACTATCATAGATTTCATATTCCAGTGCTGGGCGGATGATGTAACCAAGGAGGAGGGTGTCAGGACACCCTTGGTTTTATTTTACTTGGTTTTATTTTTTTAATCTTTTATTTTTAGTTTATTTATTTATTTAGAGAGAGAGAGAGAGAGCACAAGCAGGGGAAGGGCAGAGAGAGGGAGAAAGAGAAGCCCAAGTGGGCTCCAGCACCATCAGCCCAGAACCTGATGTGGGGGTTGGAACTCAAGAACCTTGAGATCCTGACCTGAGCTGAGATCAAGAGTCAGATGCTTAACCCACTGAGCCCCCCAGGCATCCCCACTGTAGTTCGTATAAAAACAGTTACTGAAATGTAATTCACACACTATGAAATCCACCCTCCTAAAGTGTACCGTTCAATGGGGCGTGCAGCCATCACCAGGACCTAATTTTAGGGTTAGAAGGCGATTGCCACCGTCACGCCAGTTGCACGATGATTTGTTACAGCAAATTTGAGTCCCTTGGTGAACCGGCCAGAACTTCTACATGAAAGATTGGGGGGAAGATTGGCGTGTGTGTGTGTGCGCGCGCGCGCGCGCGTGTGTGTGTGTGTGTGTGTAAGGGTTAGATTGTAGTGTAGGGCTAATGCTTAGCTTGAAAAATAACAGCTTTGTGTTGACACTGAAGGTTAAGAGATAACAGCCTTGCTTTGCTCTGGTAAACTGCCTCATACGCTTGTAAATTAGGCTTCACCAATGAAGGAAACAAAAGTTCAAAGAAAAGAGCGTCAGAGGCAGGGTCAAGGAGATCCACTGGTTGCAACTTAGAGGCAGAAAGTCTAAAGTAAACACCTCATTAGGCAACTGTTTCTAACTCATCTGGAACCTGTTTCTTCGTTCTGTTCCCAGGTGATGATAAAACGATGTGATCGGTTATAAAAACTGTACCCCGGCTGTTCGGGCCCACTCTTATCAAGAGTGTTGGTCCCTATCGGTGGGCCTTGCCTCTCATTGTAATAAACTTTGTTGTGACTGTCACTGGTGCCCGTAGCATTCTGTTTCAGGAGTCGTGTGGATGCAACATGTGTAACAGACGGCGAATTTCGGAAGAGTACAGAGATGCCAGGGCCCGCAGGGTGACAGAAGGCTCCTGCAGGAGGGCACCACTTCCGGGTGCGGCGCGAGCAAAGGCCTGGAGGCAGCGACGGTCCCGTGTACCCACTGGCCCGAAGCAGCCTCTCTGGATGCAGGGGAGAGTCCGGGGCGGAGGTGAGCGGCCAGGCAGGAGGCCGAGGGTAAGTCAGTCCGCAGCACCCCGCCCCCGCGACAGGCCATCCGCCGGCTGAGGCTTGAGGGTGCCCGGCGTGGGGACAGTCGCCTGCGGAGCCGGGAGCGAGGCGCCGCGGGGGCGCGAGCAGGTTACCGTCCCTGGGCCGTCCCAGGGCCAAGGTCCGGGGATCGGTGCCTGCGGGAGCACTCAGCCCAGCACCCGCCGCTCCCGAGTCGGCGCCGCAGACCCGGGTCCTCACCGGGAGGACCGCGAACGGGCCCCGCTTTGGTGCACACCGCGTGGAAGTGTGCCAGCGCGTGGCCGCGCGCGTGGGCGAGGTGCAGGGGCGGCGCGGTCCGCGGGGAAGAAGCGGGAAGGACACGCGGCGTGCGAGCCCCCCCCCCCCCCCCCCCCCCCCCCCCCCGACAGCCCGCCGAGGGGCCGCACTCGGACGCGCCTCTGCGCGAGCAGGTGCGCGGCGGCGCGCAGGTGACGCGCCCTTCCCGGGTCGCCCGGGTAACCCGGCCGGGTCGTCCCCAGGCCGTGGGCCCCGCCCCCGACCGCCCCTCGGGGCCGAGCCTGGGCGGGATCAGCGCGGGGGCGCCGGGGGCGGCGGAGCCACAGTCCCAGCGAGCGCGCGCCGGAGCCTGGGGCCTGGAGCCGACGACCGTAAGGGGCGCGGGCTGGGGGCGGACGCGTCGGGGGGTGACTGGGGGCGCGCGCTGGGGGGACGGGTGTCGGGGCGCGGTCCCGGGGGGAAGAGTGGGTGTGGGGGCGCGGTTCCGCGGGGGGCGGGCTCGGGGTGGGGGGGGCAGTGTGACTTACTCTCGCTTCGGGGACCCGCGTCTGCACCCGACGGAGGGCCTGGCGCGCCCATGCCTGCCCCCTCCGTGCCCCCGGGGCTGAAGGGGCGCGGCGGCCCTCCCCCCCCCTCACTCACTCCCCGAGAGTTCTGCTAACAGGGTGCGTCGCGCCCCGCGGTGAAAAGCACGTGTTTGTCTCTGGACCCCTAAACCCTGCTTGGATCTTGAGTTTGGAAGGCGCTTTCTTGCCTTCGCTGTCCGCCGCCCCCGCCCCCGGGGGGAAAGGGGTGCCTACAGCCACCTGAGGGGACCCGGGCCTGGGCCCCAGTTCGCCGTGGGGCCCTGAGTTGCACCCGCCCCTTTCTGAAGCCTAGGCGAGGCGGGATCGTGGGGGCAGCGGCTCTAGCAGTGGTCAGGCCCAGTTTGACTTTTTTCTCCACCTGCTCCCTCTCGCCCCCATCCCCCACCCCATAAGCCTCGGGGTCCGCAAAGCCTGGATGTGCCCTGCGCCCGCGTGGGCAGACACCCCTCCCCCTTTCTAGACTTCCCTCTCCCTGCCCGGGCAGCACCCCGGCTGGGGGGCGGGGAGGCCTGTGCATTCGGGGTCCCTGCTGTCCGTTCAGCGCCTTTGCTCGGATTTGTGAGCTCCGGTGGGAAATTGCTGAGGACACTGGCAAACGCTGTTTCTGTGCCCCTCCGCGGCATCGCCGAGAGCAACCGTTCTCAGGAGGCCTCGGGGGCTCCAGAAAGTAACACTGGCCTCTGCCCCGATGGCTGGAGGTTGTTGCCTGAGCGAGTAGGGGCTGGAGGGCAGAGCCCCACTGGGCCTGGCTTAGTAACAAGTTCTGGGATTGTTCAGCATTTTTCCCAAACGTCCGCACTTGGAGGGCCATGTGAGGACACTCTTGTTTCCCTGAGGAAGCGTGGACTGTGCTCAGGGGCGCCTTCTGCCCTGGGCGGGGGGCTCAGCAGGGAATGTGGACTCACTGGGCTCCCAGGTTTGCTGGGGAGAGGTGGACAATAAAATAAACTTGTAAAATGTAGAGTACGTGTGCCGTCGGGTGTAGAGCCCTGGAAGAGGGAAGGAGGGTGTCCGATGAAAGGGATGCCTCGTCTGAGAGATGGTGGTTGAATGACCCCGAGGAGTTGGGAGTGGCCGGTTGCTGTCGGGGGTGACAGTGCACCAGGCTGAGGGAAGAGCAGGAGCAAAGGCCCCGTGGCAGGAGCAGTCCTGGCATGGATGAGCAAACAGACTCTGTTTGCTGCGTGCGGGCGGGCCTGGCTGCCAGCAGTGTCCTTTGGTGTGAATGACCTCTTGCATAAACTGAACCAGCTTGGGAGCGAGAGGACTCAAACTTCTGAACCTATGCTGCCTCTCCCCGACCCCCCAGTTCCAGGAACGGGAGGAGCTCCACGGCCAGTAACTGCTCAGCAGGGCGGCCGAGGTGAACCTCGACACCGTCTGCTCCGACCCGCGTGGTCCCCTGTGCCTTAGGCACTCTGGCCAGACCGGCTTTGGGGAGCGGGGTGCCTGCCGGAAGTGACCGGATGCCCTTGGGCAGGGGGGCCTTTCGAGAAGGAGCACTGGCCATTGCAGGAAGCAGAGCACCTCCCCCAGGAGTCTCCCGCTCACGTCCGGGCATCAGCTGGAGTTCGCAGGGAGCCCCTGCCGTTGATCCGAGAGCCCAGCTTGCACAGGCTTGGTAATCGCTCACCCGACAGCTTTGACTTCCCTCCCGGGCTCCTGGCCCAGGCCCAGGCCCCACTTCTCCACCCTTGAGCCGATGACACAGAGCTGGGCTTAGGGGAGAAGCGAGGGCCGGGGGCGTCCAGCCAGCTCAGTCCGTAGAGCGTGTGAGTGTTGATCTCGGGGCTGTGAGTTTGAGCCCCAAGTTGGGTGTGGAGGTTACTTACAAATAAAATCTTAAAAATAAATGAACAAGGGAGATCTAAGCATGAGCGGGTTGCCACCGCCGAGGGAGGAGCCCAGAAGATACCCACCCGGGGCTGGGTGTGAAGAAAGAGCAGGTGCGTGTTGGTTTCGGGGGGGGGGGGCCCTGGATCTCATGCTCAAAACCCACCTCTGCAAGGGCCCTAGAGCCCATCACTAGTGATTCGAGGGAACGCAGCGATGTGGACAGAGAACTGGTGTGGAGAGAAGAACGGGGTCATGCACTGGCCGGGCTGAGACGTCCCCTGCCCAGGCCTGGTCCGGGGACGCAGGAGGCCGGGCCAATCTATCTGCAAGGCCCCTCGTGGCTCCAGCGGGTGGTGACTGTGTGGTTAAGTCCAAACTGATCTTCAGGGAAGGAAATTTGTAGGCGGGGTGCGGTCGGTTCAGATGGGCCAGGGTGGGCTTGAAGCCCGTGCCAGGCCCGCTGAGGGCAGCTTCAAGGACAGTGAGGGCTCCGGCCCCAGGGTGCAGGGCAAACCCTGGGACAGAGGGCAGGGACTTCGGATCGACGCAGAAGGGTCACTGCCCAGCCCAGCGGGCCTCCTGGGGACAGCGGGGGACTGCCGGTGGGTGTTCTTGGCCTGGGCCTGGCCCTTTAGGAGCAGATGCTCCCGGGTGCCATGGGGACAAGGTGGGGTGCAGCAGGGAGAAGGCCTCCCCCCGCACAGATCCCCCAGAGCACCCAGCCACCCGCTGCCCTGAGGAGGGAGGAGTGGTTGGTGCTCCAGGAAATCCTCCCTGGCGCCCGGGAGAGGACCTCGCAATCCCATCCCTGCTTACATAACGTAACACAGCTGAGCCAGCCAAGTTCAAACTGGTGTTTTTGCTTTCGCTGAGGTGTGTTTACCTTGCCAAGGGAGGTCCTAGTTCATCGTCCCTTGACTCCTGAAGGCCTGGCCGAGGCCCCTCCCCCTAGCGGGGCTCACAGACCTGAAGTGGCCCCCCCATCGTCCGTGTCCGGCGGTTGGGGACATGGTCCTGCTGCAGCTGAGCCTCCCCCTCTGAGGCCTCACTGGAGGTGCTTGCATTTCGGGAACAAAAGGGCTCTTCTGTCTGAGGAGCTCAGAGATGTTCCAGAAGATTCCATAGGAGGAACAGGCGGTCAGGTCAGGAACAGGGGTTTCTGCTGCCTTTGGGGAGGCCGGGTAAACTGTGTTCAGGGGTCTTCTTGGGGCTTCTGAGCCGGTGGGCTCAAGACAACGGCTTCACCCGAGCTTCGTTTTTGTGAGTCTCTTTAAAGCAGAAGGAACCAGCCCTCACTTGTCGCCGTTAGTGGGTGTTCGAAGAGCCTTCCCTCCCAGGGCTTCTCCCCGCCTCCTCGCAGAAGGCCGTGGTGCCCAGATGGACCGTCCCCGCCAGGGGCCCACGGGCGGCCTTCAGCCGGCTGTGTCCTGCCCCCGGAGCCCGGGAGGGCGCAGGAAACCGGGGGACTTGGCTTTTCCCTAGGGGACGGGCACCCTTGGCCTCACCGAGTGGTCATCCTCCCATGTGTTCCCCTTCTTCTCGGGACTGGACAGACGGGGCCTTCTGGAAAGTAAGAGAAGTGCTTTGGTTCCGGGGCCAGGATCAGTCCGGCCTGTGACCAGCACAGCTCGGGGAAGTCTGAGTCTCTTACCAGGTTTTTGGGGGGTCGGGGGGGCAAACGGATGTACTTTCCGGCTTTCCAGGGTTTTTTTGCCTGTGGGAGGACCTGCTTGCTAGGCCGCCTTGTCCCCGCAGGAGCTGACGGGCCCCGCCACCAGGTGCGGGAGGGTGACCTCGTCCCCCTCACCCGGCTCCGGTCCCCGCCCTCCCACGGAGGCAGGGCTGTTCTGTCCACCAGGATCTTCGATGGAGTTCCAGAAGTCGTTTTTGGCTTCTGCGACTTTTATTCCTTTTTGCTGCCCAGACTTTGCCGCAAGCAAACTAACCCCAGGCCCAGAACATTCCCGGACACCGGACCCCAGGCCCCGGGCCCGAGGGGCCGCCCTACGGGAAGCACAGAGGCCCTTTCGCTGCCGTCCAGACGGGAAGGCGGCTTAGGTTCCTCAGCCAGGCCCCAGCCAGCGGCGCTCTCCGGTTACACAGCCCTGAGGAGGCGTCCTGAGCCCGGAGCACATTGGTCGAGGGCTGGCTGAGCTGGGGGGCGAGGGCGGCAGAGCGAGGGACGGAGATCCGGGGTGCTCGGCCGGGCGCCACCTGGCCCGCCACCTTTATCCTCGGGAATCGGAGTCTTTTCTGTGCTCAGAGACGCCAAGTGCCGAAACCCCAGGGAGCACAGCACTCTTTCCTCGAGGCGGCCGGCGAGCTGTGGTCCGCTCGGGCTCCTTCTCTTGTCACTTAAAACCGATGGAAAGCTGAGCCAGGAGACAGAACAGGGTCTCAAGTGACCCTCCCTGGGCGCGAGCCCCCAAGCCCCTCCTCGCATCGTTCAGCTTCGGGCCTGCGTGGAAGGCTGTGTAGACGAGCCTGGGGAGGGCTCGACTCCAGCCGGCCGAGTCCCCCCAGAGGTGCCGGGGGCCTCTAGCCCAGCCGGGTGGCCTCCCTCCTCCCACCGAGGCCCCTGCGGCAGGTGCTGGGCGCCCCTCGCTTTCTGCCTTCCACCACCCTGGGCTTCGGGGCTCATGTTCCCCGGGTCCCGCCTGCTCTTTCCTCTACAGAGACCACCAAGCTACCTGTCGTGGTCCCAGCAGCACATGTCTCCAGGGAAGGTTCCCTCGGCCTCCGCCCCCTCTCGCCCACCTGTCGCGTTCTCGGGATTTAAGTGCAAAAGTGAATGCCCAGGGCGCCCGGGGGGCTCAGTCGGTTGGGCGTCCGACTTCGGCTCAGGTCATGATCTCATGGCTCGTGGGTTCGAGCCCCGCGTCAGGCTCCGTGCTGACAGCTCGGAGCCCGGAGCCTGCTTCGGATGCTGTGTCTCCTTCTCCCTCTGCCCCTCCCCTGCTGGCACTCTCTCTCTCTCAAAAGTAAATATTAAAAAAAAAAAAAACCCTTTTTTAGCGAGTGCCCATGTGGGGGCACCACACCTTGACCGAGGTAACTCCTTGAATCCCCAGCTCAGCAAGGCCTGGACAAGTGGGGCTACCAGCCTGAAGTCACGTGGCTGGCGAGTGGCAGAAGCACAATTGGAGGCCGGAGGTTGGTGGCTAAACACCGGCCGGCTGACCCCTGGCTCCCTGGACGCCCCTGTAACACCAGCAACACAAGTCCTGTCTGTCTGTCTGTCCACGCAGGCGCAATTGGAGAGTCGGGTTGGGGGGCGAGGGGTCCGCCGGAGCGTCCCCTCCAAGGCAGCTGGATGTCCCTTCACTGCGGCCCAGAGCAGGGCCCCCCCCCCACCAGGAAGCCTGCACCACCCCCACCCCCCAACCCCCCCCTGTTTTTACTTCTCTATTATTCTGCTTTGTGGTTGCCTGCAAACTGCATTTTCCCTTCCCTAGGGGCTTGGCTCTGGGCTGTTCTTTCTCCCAGGGCTTGGCTCCCGGCCTGGAGGAGGTAAACAAGGCCCTGGTCGCGGGCAGGGGTGCAGGGCCCATCCCGCCTCGCCCATCTTGAGTCCCCATCCTCGTCTGGCCACTGGGGTTCTGGGGAAAAGGCTGTGGGGGCACAGGGGGCGCAGTCCGGACGTCCTCTCCCCCTCCTCTCTCTCCTCTTCCCCCCATCCCTCCCCCTCCCCCCCTCCCCAGGCTTTCCCGCTCTGTCTGGGCCAGCTGCCACCAGACCCAACAGCGAGCAGGGATGGCGTCGCAGGGATGGCGTCGGGGAGCCCCTGGGAGCCGTGCGTTGGCGGCAGGAGGGCGGGAGGCTCCCTGCTCCGCCGCCTTGGCAGGCCCGCCCCGGCTCCGAAGGGAAACCATCTGCTTTTTCCTTTCCACTGGATGTTCCTTTGCCTTCCTCCAGAGAGGTGTGGGGAGGGCGGCGCGGGGCCCGGGGAGGCATGCACACCCCTGCGCCCCACTTTCTGTCTGGCTCGCCTCCCCCGTTCTCGCTCTGCCCCGCAGTGTGCCGTCCAGACAGACCTCCCCCAGAAGGAGCCGAGGCCCTCGCTCTCATGTGAGTCTGAGTCACTGGCAGGAAACCCTCAGGAAGCGGGGCAGAGGGCGGAGGCCTCCTGTGCACAGAGCTGGGCCCTCCCGGCCTCTTTTCTCGAAGAAGAGCCCGGGATGCCCGGCCCCCACCCCGGCCCGTACAGGTGCGCTCAGAGCTGGGCTTAGCTGGTCTGAGGGTTCTTGCACCTGCCTGGGTGTGAGGCCGGGGGAGGGGGGGGTCTCTGAGGACAGGCTGGCAGGACTCCCCACTAGTGTTCAGCAAGGTCCAGAGTCTGAGCCTCATCTTCTGGATCCCAAATCCTGATATCTGCAGGCCACCGGGCACCCTGGCTCTCCAGTCTTCCTTCAGGGGGAATTTGCCAGAACACCACCTCCCACCTACTCAGCCTTCTCCCTGCATCCCACGGCCCGTGTCTCAGAATAGCCTAAGAAGTAGATGATATATATAACTCCTCAAGGAGAATTCAGCCATCTTTCTGGGCACGAGCTCTGGAAATTTTCAACATTGTCAGTGAAAAATTTTTTATTTTGATTTATTTTTTGATGTTTATTTATTTTGAGAGAGAGCGCGGGCAGGTGCGGATGTGTGGCCAGGGGAGAGGCAGAGAGAGAGGGAGACAGAGAATCCCAAGCGGCCCCCGCGCCGTCAGCACAGAGGACGCGGGGATCGAACTCATGAACCGCAAGATCGTGACCTGAGCTGAGATGAAGAGTTGAGACGCGCAAGCCACTGAGCCACCCCAGGCGCCCCTCGAAGAATTTTTAAATTCATTCATTCAGCAGAGATTTTCTGAGCATCCAATACGTGCCAGGTGCCGGGGACCAGCGGGGAGCCAGAGAAGACATGGCCTCTACTACCCTCGGGGAGCTTACTTCCGGGGTGCGGTGGGAGGGTGGGGGCGATATTGCCGCAGGACCTTGAACAGATGTGACCGTGACTCGAGCTAGGGGTGGGAGGCGCACAGAGCTGAACTAGGTCACGGGAGGCTGCCGGGAGGAGGGACGCTGGATTTGAAATCTGAAGGATGAGCAGGGGTTCAGGAGCTGAGGGGAGAGGGTGCTCCCCCACCGCAGGAGGGCGAGGAGGGGAGGGGTGGGCGGGTCAGAGAGCACAGGCCCTGAAGGGTTAGCCAGCATCTAGCTGTTGCAGGGACAGCTTGCTGTTGCAAGGACAGCAGGAAGCTGTCCCGGGGGTTACACCAGGGATGTGCAAGGTCAGGTTCGTATCTGCAGAAAGTCACTCTGGCCGCAGGGCATGCTGGGGGCGGGGACAGGGAGGCAGAGCACGTGTGAGGGGACCGGACAGGGCCTTTGCTCTGCTCCAGGGGAGGTGGCCGTGCAGGTGGATTGAGATCGACTTTGGAACTTGCCTATTGATTGGATCCACGGGGGTGGGACGAAGGAGGGGGTTTCAAAGACGACGCCTGGGCTCTTGGCTTGCCATTCGGGGGGTGGGTAGTGCCCGCGACAGCGAGGGAACCCCGAAGGAGACAAATTCAGGGGCACAAGGTCACGGTGTGATCGCAGACGCGCGAGGAGGGAATGTTGAGATGCTCACCAGCAGGGGAGGCGGCAGGGGGCTGCTGGGGTCTTGGTGGGAAACACGTACCTGTCTGTCTGTGCAGGGGTGACAGCGGGAGCCACGTTCGCGGGAAGGGTGGCCCCATTCGGACACAGGTTCTCTGGCGCCCCAGCCAGCTTCGTTGTTGACCCACTGGTTTCCGGAGGCCTGTGGGTTTCCAGATCGTCCTTTTTACCCCCCCCCCCCCCCCCCCCCCCGCCACGGGTCCTTGGCCGCTAGAAAGTCACCCAGCAGGATCCCAGCCACAGCTGCTCAATTGGTCTTGTGTGGAGAGGGCGTCTGACGCACTGTGGAAGTGGGACCGCAGGAAGGCCGTCACCCTTCTGGTCTTTCCCCTTTAAAAAATAAAATTTAAAAAAAAACAACCATAAAATAATCACTCTGCCGAAGGGGCACAGATTCGTTCTGTGACTCAGTCACAGTGCATTTCATCCCCAACTGGTGGACCCTCCGGTTGTGGCCAGTCTTACCCTTCTACAGAGAGAACAGGGAGGCCACATTGTATGTAAACAGAGGTCAATGTTCCGCAGAGAGAGGCCCCCCTCCCTGCCCCCAGAAGCAGCCTGAGGGGCGCCTGGGGGGCTCAGTGGGTGGAGCCTGCAACTCTGGATCCCGGGGTTGTGAGGTCGCCCCACGTTGGTTACTTAAAAATAAAATCTGTAAGAACCAAAAGGACAACTTTGAAGGCTGAGCATTTGTTGTTGAGAGTTTGTCCACAGGGAACTGGATATATTATCTCCCTCTCCCCTGACTTTTTTCAGTTAGTGAGGATGATGTTAAGGTTTATATAATAGAAAACTCAAAGCAGCAGTGGCTTAAACAAGGTAGAAATGTGTTTCCCTGTCACACAAAGGAAGTTTAGGAGTAAGTAGTCCCGCCGTTAGCAGGAACCCATTTTCCGTCATTGTCCTGGTGCTGACCTCTTTCCTCAAGAAAACCTCATGGCCCAAAATGGCTACCAGAGTCCAGGCATCACACCTATGCCCCAGGAAGCGTGAAGGGGGAAGGGCAAAAGGTACGGGCTTCCCAGCCGACTCCAGGCTCTTTCCAGTCTTCCACACACGGGCAGGACCCATGCACCGTTGTGCACGTTGTGCACTGCACAAATCTTAGAGGCTGCCACGCACGTCATCCTCTAGATGTATGTAGATCTTACGTACAAGTGCTTTCTGGCAGATGGCAATGAGGCATCCTATGACAAAAGCAGCAGATTAGGTTAATTTTCTGGCAGCGTTTTGAAGAATGGGGTCTTTTCCTAATTCACACGGAGGTACTGTCTGGGCCACAAGCGGGGCGGAGGGGGGGGCTCCGCCCCAAATACACCTACAGCTCTTTGTCAGCACCTAATCGCTCCCTTAAATCCTCAGCTCGCTGCTAAGCTGCAGGGAGCACCAGGAAATGCAGTGTTTAGCTGAGCTTTGCCAACAACAACAACAACAACAACAACGATTCCCTCGATTCGATTCCATCTCGAGGAAGGAAGGGGCGAATTTAGCCGCCAGGCTCAGCCACCCCGTGTCTCAACCCGCGGGCGCGTTTGCGGAGCGGCCGGGGTTAGGGTGCCGAGTTTTGAGGAACTTGCCCAGGCCCCCGTTTTCCCACACAACCATGCCGTGCTCCCCTCCCCAAGTGCCCGTCCTCGCCTCGCTCCGGAGTCTTGGCTTGTAACTTACAGGAGCGCCATCCGAATGGCAAACCCGATTTCTGAGTTAAAACTCCGGGCTTCCTCATGCAAAAGGAACCGCGTACACAGGAGGCGAGGTAGAGACCCGTCTCGGCCGGTGCAGGTAGAAATGGAAAGAGTGCGCCCCGGAGGTCCCAAGTGTCCACACCTGCGCCGAACCCGGATGTAGATCCTAGAGGCTCCTTGCTTACACGGCGCACTGTCTCTCGGCCTCGTAAATTCCTGTTTGTCCTTCAAACCTCTGCTTCGCTCCCCCCTCGTCCGTGCAGCCTTTGTGGCCGACTTAACCACTGCTGCATTTGCACGCTTCTCCTCGTCTGCGTAGACGGCTGTCATCACTTGTTCGTCTGTCTGCCTGTCCTGCCAGAGCATGAGCTCCGGCGGCACAGGGCTGTGACCCACCTCCTGTGCCTGCAAAGGGCCGGGCTCACGGTCACAGCCACGCGGTGACCGCCGAACCCGCCTGTGGTCCCACGAGCCAGCTTGCGTTTCCCCTCCCGGGGCCCCGATCCGAATCTCTTACCTGAAAAGAACGAGAATCTCTTACCTGAAAAGAACGGTCTGGTGCCTTCCAGACCGCATTCAACTTACAACAGTTGACTTCGGCTTTTAGGACCAAGCCTCAAATGACTCGTACGTACGGTTTTGAAGCTTGTATTTTTGCCCCGAGCCTAACAGAAACACGGCCTTCGGTGAAACTCCGAGGCCGACGTTCCGTTTACCGGCGACAGGAAGCACCTGCCTGGCTTGACCTCCTGCGTTTAGAGCCGTTTACCTTGCGGGAGTCAGGCTCCGAATCCTCAGATCTCGCCGAGTAAAGAGTCAGAACTTTACTGCGGGGGGCCGCAGTCGAGGGCCGGCGTGCAGGCTCGGGAGGCCCGTGACCACGGCCACCCCAGGCTCCCCGCGGCGGTGACCCCGTGCACCCCTGAGTTGTGTCCCGCACCTGCCCGAGCTTGGCTCCTCGGGTGTCTCTGGCCCAGGCGACACACGGGCCTGTGCCCCCTGCACACTGTCATCGCGGTGAGTGCCGGGCCAGGCCCCACCACCAGAGGAAACTCCACGCTGCCGTCCCGTGGCCCTGACAGTGGCCTTCCTTTAGGACCAGTCTGCGGGACGTGCAGTTTTGTGTCTGGCCCGTTCGGTGCGGACCGTTGGGGGCCCCCCCCGCGTGGACGGATGGCGTCGGGGACATTTCTAGGTGTGGGGCTCCCCACCTACAGCTGCTCGGTGTGGCTCACCCTCGGGCTGCGTCTGTGCCTCGGGGCGAATCGCAGAGTCCTCGCGTTTGTGAATGTCCAGTTCTAGTAGATTCCGCCAGTGCTCCAGAGAGGTGGTGGGAAAGTCTGCTGCTAGATGTTGACTTCTAGCTTCTCTCTAGGAGTGACCGCCACTATGGTTCCGACGGTGCCCTCCACGTGCCCTCGCCTCCTTAAAGGGAAAGGTCTCACTTGAGTCTCCTGGTGGCAGGTCTGAGGCCTCCCCAGCCTCCCCGCCTCCCCGCGTCAAGCTGGGGTGATGGCCACACTGTCTGTCATACACAAAAAATCACCAGATTGAACACTCTAAGTGGGCGAATTATATGGCCCGCGAATTATGCCTCGATAGAGCTGTTTTAAAAAAAAACCTGAGGGCTCCTGGGGGGCTCAGTGGGTTAAGGGTCCGCTCAGGGCATGATCTCAGGGGCGTGGAGCCTGCTTTAAAAAAATACAGCTGAGCCGCGTGGCCGAGTTCGGGCCCCCAACACTCGCCGGGCCCAAACCGGGTGCGCCCGGCCCCTGATGGGCACCCTGGGGACAGGCCCCTCCCAGAGACAGCCAGGGGCGGAGCCTCAGGAGCCCAGGATTCCTGGGGATGGGGGCACACACACACACACACACACACACACACACACACACACGAGGGTGGAGAGAAGCTTCCAGAAGCATCGAGCAGAAGGCCCCTTAGAGAAACAAGAGGCCTCAGAAGTGCAGCCCCTGCATCCAGGGCCGCGAGAGGCCACCCTGTGTTGGTGTTTTCCCAATTCGGTGGATGAATTTCACAGCTCTTGTCTTTTTCCTGCTGATTTCTGTTTTTTCCACGTGCTCAGACTCTTCTTTCACAAGTTCCCGCGGTCGGGGGCTGGGTGGGAGGGAGGGTGGGGGTCGGGGTCTCGGCCGGGGGTGGGGGGTGGGGTCTCTGCACTGACGGGCCCTCCTCGCTCCTGCAGGAATCATGTGGCTGGAAATTCTCCTCGCCTCAGTGCTGGCCTTTGTCGTCTACTGGTTTGTTTCCCGGGACAAGGAGGAAACACTGCCACTGGAAGATGGGTGGTGGGGCCCCGGGGCGAGGCCCACGGCCCCAGAGGACGAGAGCATCCGCCCTTTCAAGGTGGAGACTTCAGACGAGGAGATCAAGGTGAGGCCCCTTCCCCAGGCGGGGCTGAGCCCAGGGGAGGGCGGGGACGCCTGGCTGTGTTCCCCGGGAGGCTGGGAGTGGGGTGCCCTCCGCTGTTCTCACACCGGCCAGGGGCAGATCCTACGGAGACATGCCCAGCCCGCCCCATGCCCACCCCGTCCCCCTCTGCCCACCCGCCCCTCTGTTCCTCCCTCCCCTGCCCAGAGCCCAGCAGCACCAGGTGATGGGCAGGGGGTGCCAGCTGGCCCTGGGCGCGGGCATCGCGGGTCACAGACAGCAGCTGCTCTCCCCTCCTCCGCGCCCTCCTGCCACCCTGGGGGTGAGTTTAGCCAGAGAAAGCGAGCGGGTTGTCATCAGGGCCTGGGCGGGGGTCCTGAGTGAGACGCAGGGCCGTGGTGACATCAGACGCTGGGGTCCAGAGAGGCCGCCGCAGGGCCGGCACTGGTGACGCACCTGCTCTCTGACAGCTGTTCGAGGCCCCATTCAGTCCCCGTAGGAGGCAGGACCGTCGTTCCCTCTGCATGTGCAGGAATTGAAGCTTTTTACCCAAGGTGACCGAGGGATGAGCAGGATTTGAACCCAGGTCTGTCAGCCCCAGAGCCCAGCCCCCACCCCGCACGCTGGAGTCAGCTGGGACGTGACCAGGGGGGTGTGCTGCCGTGGGAGCTGGGCCAGGAGGGTGACCCGGACGTCCCCTCCCGTTCTGAGCTCGTCGGAGCACGTGTGCGTGCAGGCGCGGGCTGGGTGCTCGGAGAAGAGAGGGGCCGTCCCTCCAATAGCTCCTAGTCCCGTGGCTGAGAAAGGAAGGTGCACAGAGAAAAGGTAGCTGAGAGATGAACAGGGGGTACGTGCTTTCACAAGTGCCCAAGTCGTGAGATTTCCGAGGAGGAAAAGAGTACAGAGCAGAAACTGGGCTGCGCCCAAGAGAAACCAGGCTGAGGATAACGCCTTTCGTGGGTTCCTAGACTTGGAGTCTAAAACGTCCGGAATCTGGGAGCCCGGGGTGCTATGGAGGACACCGAGGGGGCCCAGGCTGGTCCCCTGGCCTCGCCTGCTAGGCTCGCGCCTTCCGTCTCTCCCGGTCTGTCATTTTATCCCAGCCGAGTTACGGCGTACCGTTCAGTGCTGTGTACCCGCGTCCGCAAACCACAGCCCTGGGACAGATCTGTCTGCCCCCCGGGTTATACAGCCCCCGTGTTGAGAATAGCCTTTACATCTTTAAAATGGCTGAGGACATGACAAGAATAATGTCTCGTGACCCGTGAGAATCACCTGGCCTTCAGACGTCAGTGTCTGCGAACAAAGTTTTACGGGAACACGGCCGTGTGCATTGGTCCGCGCCGTGTCTGTGGCTGCGTCTGCGCTGCGAGGACAGAGTGGGCCAGCTGCAGCTGGAAAGGGCCTAGAACGTTCATAGTGCCTGGCCTCTTACAAAAAAGTGTGCCGCTCCCCGCCAGAGGTCAGCCTAGGTCCGTTAAAGATGCGTGCAGCGGTGATGCGCTTAAAAACAAAGAGGAGATATACGGGTGACGTGGAGGGTGAAGGACACAGCTTCGGGAACAGCTGCGGTCATGGGAAACGAGGTGCCTTCTGGGGAAAGCGGACAACCCCGAGGGCACCTGTGCGGACCCGGGGGACCTCACCCTCCCCGAGGGACTTGGCTTCGCCTCCCCGGTCGCAGTATCTGGCCGTTGCGGGTGTGCTCGCCTTCTGGAAACAAACCTTCTGTGCTCTGCCCCACCCACCCCTCTCTCCCTGGGGTCCTGCGTTTCGCTCCAGGACTTACACCGCAGGATCGACGGGACCCGTTTAACCCCACCTTTGGAGGACAGCCGCTTCCATTATGGCTTCAACTCCAACTACCTGAAGAAGATCCTCTCCTACTGGCGGAATGAATTTGACTGGAGGAAGCAGGTGGAGATGCTCAACAGGTACCCTCACTTCAAGACCAGGATCGAAGGTACGTTCCCCAGACGCCAGCGGGAGAGGGGTGTGTGTCTCAGGAGCGGCCTCGTAGCTGCCGGAGGGGACCCGGACCCGACTTAGGATCCAGTTACTGGTCCTTGGGGTCTGTTTACAGGCTGACCTCACTGGGGCAAAAAGAATGCAGAGTCCCCACAAATCCGGTGCGCTTTAGAGCGAGGCAGGAAGACACGTCAGTAATTTGAAAGCCAGAGATACGCAGAATCTGGTCCGCCGCTCTGTGAGGGTTTGGAGTCCGTGACGCCGTGACTGCTCAAGGGCGCTCAGCCCGGCGGTCAAGGTCCTGAGAACGATTGCCCTCCCTGTCTGCGGCTCGAGACCTGGCGTCCTGCCGCTGTGGGACGCCGCTGTCCCTCGGCATCACCTGGGAGGTCCCTTCCCGCCCAAAACTGTCTTGGCAAGTTGACCTCAAGATCATTTGGGGTGAGGGAATAGTTTCCTGGGTGGAAAAGCATTTTCCCCCAGTTCTGCTGAGAAGTAACTGACGCCCGTCAGCGGGTAAGTGTGAGGCGTGGGGCATGATGGTTTGATTGACATCTGCTGTGAAGTGATCGCCTGGGTGGGGGGAGAGGGGATGTGGGGGGGTCTTCAGCTCACATCCAGCTTCTCCTGCAGAGACGATACAAGGAGAGAACAAACTTCTCTCCCCCTGCTGAGCTCTCAGGACTTACTCTGAACCTCCCTACGTACCCACAGCGGCGCCAGCTCCCATCACCAGGCTGGACGGACGCCCCCCCAGGGCTCACCTCGACCTGGGGTGTGCACCTTCTGACCCCTCCCTCCGGCTCCCCCGCCCCCACCCCTCCTCTGGTCTCTGTTTTCTACGATTTCGGCTTTCGTTTCGTTTTAGATCCCACATATAAATGAGATCACGCGGTATTTGTCTTTTTTCTCTCTCTGGCGTGTTTCACTTAGCTCAGTGCCTTCAAGGTCCACCCATGTTGTCATAAATGGTAAGGCTTCCTTGGGGCGCCTGGGTGGCTCAGTCGGTTGGGCGTCCGACTTCAGCTCAGGTCACGAT